>NC_140940.1:72073851-72701351 GCF_014529385.1 Adiantum capillus-veneris | reverse complement strand
TGCAACTGATGAGAGGCTGTTTGATTTTGCAGCATCTTGTGGTGCTGGGGACAAATATGATCTAGTTCATTCTATGGTTAACCCAAAATTTGACATTGAAGACCTGTTAGCTCAGCACAGTGAATTCTTACAGTCCTACAGAGATAAATTTGAAGTGATGGTGCAGGTAGGGAGGGTTGTTCTGCCCAGTATGACTGTTGTGCATTTAAATGATTGTGGTGGAAAGGGACAGGGACTGAAGAAGTATAGGGAATTACCACCTGCTTGCCGACATTCAACCTGCCCTTTGCACCAAAAAGAGTGCAAACTTATTCAGGAATCCTTTGGCTTTATGATTTAACTGAACATCCTGTTTGGATTCCTCATGCAGAATCCTGATGAGGTGTTAGAGGAGCAGGATGCAGCACCAGATGAAGATTGCGAGGAGACAACACATATACAAGAAGTCGAGGAGGTTGAAGATACAGTCGACCTTGCGGTTGAGGCAATTGAAGTACAAAGAAGTAAGATGCTCTCTGTGAAAACCACAGAAATCAAACTACCTTTGGATGTCAGTAACTTCACTGAGAAGCATGCTCAGATGATGCTGCCTACTGTGCCTGACTTTAGGATTGGAGACAGGACCTATATCTTTTTACATGATGTGCAAAGCATCTTTTATTTAAGGGAGGACTTCTCCATGGCTATCATTTCCAGAGTCCAAGAGGAGAGGAGTGGATTTGTTTCAGAGGATAGTAGTGATGATGAGGCAATGAAAACATCCAGCAATCCAATGGAATGCCTCCGAAGATGCTTTGAGAAAGCTGAAAAATACGAGGAGACACTACCTGATGAAGCCACCTTCCAAGCAATAAGACAAAGCCTAAGACCATCAACAAGTAACAAAGAAGTGGAGGATTGGTTTAACCATTCAGGTCAGGGGTCAACTACATCTGTAGACCTGTGGTGGCAGGAAAACCTCTTTCTCCAGGATGAGAGATTCATGGTAACTCTCTCTCTCTCTCTCTCTCTCTCTCTCTCTCTCTCTCTCTCTCTCTCTCTCTCTCTCTCTCTCTCTCTCTCTCTCTCTCTTTGTGTGTCACTTACTCAAACATGATATGTGCAGTCTTGGATTGCTGACAAGGATGACTCCCTTCGGCGGACTCGAGAGTATCGTGGAAGGGATGCGGCCCTAGCACAGTACCTTTCAAACCGTTGCGAGTCGTCGATAGTAGTTTTTCACAATTCCATGTCACAAGAGGGTTCAATAGCAACTTACACATTAAAGACACTATCACGCTTCTTGGGTGGACCAGTGCTGCCCAAAAGTGCACATAAAGTCATTCTTGTGGACAAAGTGTTTGCTAGAGATTGTTTTGGTTACTGCTCGGGCTATACGGGTGGTCGGGCAGCGTATTACTACACTTACACAGCAATGGCACTAGCTCTTGGTAGACAAAACCCAGATGAACTTTTAGAGTATGGCAAACATCTCATGATTCGTTACAAGGGTGATGTGCCAAAAAACAAAATTGAACCTTCAAAATCTTGATACACTTCAAGTAGCAATTGTATAAGATCATGTATTATAGAAATTTTGTACAATGTCATCCACTCAGAGTATCTTTCTCCACTTGTGGTTCACATACACCATTGTCTCTCTCCACCTTCGTTGACTTTCACGAGCACCGGAGTTGTTGTATGCCATTGATCTTTTAACTTTTTGTTGTTGTAAATGTCTGATGGCTTGTGCTGTTGCTGAAGAGGCCAAGACTTCTTTTGCCTGCATTCGATGAATGATTCTACGATAGAACCATTCAAATAGTTCTCTCAAACTGTTAGCCTTGATTCGAGAGCCACCATGTCGTGTGTGCCTGAAATAAGCATTTCTCGCCATGTAATGAGACTTTTCCATCCCTTGGGTATTCCATAATACCGGGTTCCCATACTTTTGTATAAAATATGGTAAATGATTGAAGATGATGTGCTGGATATGAAAACAGATTAGTTAGAATGTTTTACACTCACATAGTTGCACATAAAAGAGAATCAAATACACGATAATACCATGTAGTGAGTAATCTGGGTGTCTGTCCATGCTGTCTTGAATGATTTTTTGAGAAGGTTGAGATTCCCCTTGAACTTGTTCATATCACCTTGTGACCAGTCATCTTTGTCGCACATCAAAAATAGGATGTCTATTGATCGCCAAACCTCAGCCTTCGCGTTACGAGTAGTTGGTTCTTGGTCTTTGACTGCAATATGTAGCTTTTTCCAGGTCTGATACTCTACCTTGCTAACATAAGATGTGTTATATATTTTTCCATGTTTTGTTAGCTTCGGATCTCATATACCTTGGGGTTTAGATAAAAACCTCCGAGCCTTCACCCCACCGATGGATGGTTTGCATGGGACATCCTTCTCAGCAGTTGATCTCTTTTCATCCCGCTGGATTTTCACATTGCTACCATGAAGCCCCATATCCGACAGTACCAATTCTAAGCACTGCAGGGTACTTGTCGCTCTGCTGAGTTCTTAATTTTCCAAGAAAACCCGATATATAAGTAGACCAATTTCTCCACAATTCTACAAAGGGCATGCATTGTACAAAGGGCATGCATTGTACAGATGTGGACATTCACAAGTGGTATTTTCAAAACCGATCGAAAATCAGGGTCCTCAATGTGACGTGTTGGAGCTTTTCTCCACCACTTTGGGTCCATGACCTTTGCAGGCTCCATGCAGAACAAACACAGCGACTTTGCCATTGCACCCATTCCACAATTATACATGCACTTTAATGTTTTGAGGTCACCTGCAAGATGCCACTGAAGTTGAAAGTCTCCCCTTCCATCTATACGTAGTACCTCTCCCTGGTTAGTATGTCGATCAATCACCTCCGGAATACTAGTTTGATGGAACACCCAATATAGAATCTCATGATCTTCTTTCTTTACCTGCAACACAAAATAAATGACACTTAAGTAGATGTGAACATTTGAGCTTACGTGAGAATCTCGCTTACCTCAAACGCACCAAGCCACCATATGTTAGATTTTGATTGAACTCTAAAATACAAAGGATCATCACTGGGACACTTTGAGAGGGCTCTATCATTAAAGTAATAGTAACACGCTCTAGCTTTTTCTCTTTAACAAGCTCACACTCATCCAGTTTTAACACAAAATGTAATACCCCTCGTGACTCTTCAAATGTGATGTTGTAAAACTCCACCATTCTCTTCTGTAACATCTGCAGGTCTATAAAAATATTATTGAACTCATCATATGCCATGTTTTCTCCATGGCCACTGTAAGTTTCTTTAATATGAAAGGGCTGTCCAAGATAGTCTCCCTGTGCCTCGTTAAGCTTAAGCCTCTCTTTCCAAACACTTGAGGCTGATGGTAAAAGTTTGAATTTTATACCCTTCTTAACAAAGATGGATGAGACAGATTTTTGTATAGCCGAATATCCTCTTTTGCTTACACCAAGTGAATCAAGTGTGCCTTGTATCTCTTTTGCAGGCACTGAGTTCTCTGAAATAAAGCGGTCCACTACATTTCGTTGTAGGACCTTAAACTTCTTGTCATGTACTATATCTGTTGCCAGGCTTCTACTTATAAGTGGCTTCAATCTCTTTCCTATATTGGCTTTGGGGTCAATGTTTTCCTTGTCAGGATAGATTGAATCTCTACATGAAGACAATGCATAAGTAAATAACAGAAAATTTACTTCACTAACACTATTTAGGCACATGAAAACAATGCATAACAATAAAAAACAAAAACATTACTTAACTAAGACAATGTAGCCAACCAAGAAGCATCACCTTAATGCTCGGATTCTTTTCTTGAGACCTCCGGATGCAACCTGCAATGTTTCAAGATTGCGCAATTTCTTCTTTCGGATACCACCACCCAAGATGGTGTCCTTCATTTGACAACTTCGTACCTTTCCTTTCAGTTCCTGTACCTTTTTTTTGTGTTGCAAAATGGTAACCTGATCTGTAGAATGTAAATGTGAAAGACGAACAATCTCACATTGTTGAGCTTGGAGAATGCCCTTATAAGTTTCAGCTTCTCTTGTAAGAGATTTACAATAACCCAGAAGTCCCTTTTCTCCATCACCAGCAAAGGTCAATAATCTTGTAGGATTAACAAACGGTGAAGACGCATTAGTCATTGGATTCTTGGGGTAGAGAGAGCCTCTCGTCCAAATATCTATGTGTTTAGCTCCCGCTCCTTGAGCTCTGAGTGTGTCTATGCAAGCAAGAGATATATGTGTGTTTGTTTTACTACGCTTAATCAATGGTTGGTACTCATTGTTCAAATCAATGTGAAGGTGATATTTGGCTCGTTTTTGCGTAACATTTGTGCCATTTGAGGAGTGCGCCATTAGCCAAATGTGCAGGTTTAATGGAAAGTGAATAGCGGTTGCGCCTTCGTCCCTCCTAGTTAGCCTCATTCCCTCCATATTGACGAGGTTCATTCAATGCAACTGAAAAGAAGATTATCCCTCAATCATTACGAACAAATGTTCAGAAGAGTAAGGAATCTACTTAAAGTACACTTTTTGAACTTTTACCATGAAAGATCCAGCTCTATTATTTGCCATTTTTTCTAGAGAGAGACTGCAAAAAATACATTTTCTTAGAAGGCCCTACAAATGACCTCCGAAATTTCCTAATGATGCAGTGGGAACCCACGTCTTGCTTTCTATGCGGTGGGAGTGTCCATGACGTGCTTTTTATGCGGTGGACATACCTAGTTGTATGGGCAGCTAGGCGACAACGGGAGGAGTAAACTCTCGCTGGAGGGGAGATGTTGTACCACCAGAACATTGGAATTTTAATGAATAAGTTTGAGTAGAATTTTTACTAGAATTCTGTCTTGGTGATGTTTGCAATACTGGTTGAAGGGTTGTCTTAACGAACATTGTGATTTGGAATCTAATCAAGGAATGTTTATGTTGAACAATCATTGTGGTAGTAATTAGGACACATAAGGAAGTGTGAGTGTGGGGGTGGAAAGTGGGGGCTTGGCTTAGGTTGCCAATGCCTATGAGATGGGTGGTCCCGAGTGGTCGGGAACTCTCTGTCCCCATAGTGTTCAATTCAATATTAGTAATACTCATTGCCCCTAGAGCGGTGAAATCTCAAGAGTACGTGCCTCTGA
The DNA here is from genome assembly GCF_014529385.1 of Adiantum capillus-veneris. Taxonomy (NCBI): domain Eukaryota; kingdom Viridiplantae; phylum Streptophyta; class Polypodiopsida; order Polypodiales; family Pteridaceae; genus Adiantum; species Adiantum capillus-veneris. The sequence goes on along the minus strand of NC_140940.1, from coordinate 72,696,198 downwards.
AACATGGGGAAAAGGCACTCGGGGTTTCTCTCCTCTTGGAAGGTGGGTCTTAGGATCGCTAGGTAGTTTAAGTACGCTTCCCTTGCGAGGTGGAGCTAAATATCCTTGCTAGTAGGCTCGAACTCGACTCACTTGTGATGAGAGATCGTCCGCTAGCTGAACCCTGATCCACTTTGTTTGCTTCCGCTATAGATCTAGTGGCCACCAGGTTCACCATCAAATCCGTCGTTGGATACGGCGGGGTGGGGACCTCACACCTGGTATCAGAGCCTAGGTTAGGCTGAGAAATAAAGTCGTATTGTTTGAATATTTAAAAGGAACTGAAAGTATATAGGTAGCTGATCCAAATTCCTTGCATTGGTGTTGCAGGAAGACCCCGTGCTAGAATATCGGAAGTTCCAAGTGTTTGAGCTTATTTATGAGCAAGCTCGAAGATCCCCAGTTTACCAGTTCATGCGAGATGTCATGGAGATACTGATGAAGGCTCATACACCACACTCCACTCGCATTGATAGAGGATGGGAACTTGATTGGACATTCCAGGAGGGGTTTACTACATCAACGCTCGGAAGCTAGGATGCCTGGCTACCGATTTGAGGAAGATACGTTGGGGAGAAGAGTTGAGGGTGGTAGAGTTATTCTACTTGCTGCCTACCCGATTAGACCTGACTGTTTCAGGCGACTCCAATCAAACCATCAACAACTGGCTCTTGGAAAAGGTCACCGAGGTGATCCCTGCAAACAGACTCAAAACTTTTGGAGTACCAAAAGAGGAATTCCAGCTTGATATCTTAGTTTATTATCCACTCAAGGATGAGTACAGGAACTACTTCACGAACAAAGTAGTGCATCATGTGAACACAATCTCCTAGGCGTATCTTATACGCAATCCAAAAAGCCATGTAATAAGTTGATCATCAGTTATCCTAAACCTTGAGGGGTTTCGATTGTAATAAAATTTCATCAATAAAGTGCTTTTTGTCTCTGAATCTCTGTCTCTTGATAAAGTGGAATCTTGAATTTTATTTAAAGTCTCGTACCTATTTTGAAATCCAAGTAATGGTATCAAGAATCTCGTATAACCCATGTAGGCACCGCCTGTTGCTCTGTACTCGGCAGCGCAAGAGAAGAATCTCCTCCTTAAGCAAGCCCAACCTCCGATCTTTAAGGGCGAGGGGGCAAATGTGGAGAGAGATGAGGAAGTGTGGATGGAAGCCATGGACGATTACTTTGAAGCTGCGGGAACCCAACCTGTGAATCAGACTATGCTTGGGATGTTCCGCTTGACTGGCGATGCCAAGATATGGTGGAAACAACATTGCAAGGACTTGGATATTAAGAGATCTTCCCAATCCTGGGAAGACATCAAAGCTCCGATAATGAGGCGTTATTTACCACCTGCCTATAGGACCTTGAAGATGAATGAATTCTTTTCACTTCGGCAGCTGACTTCATCTGTCAAAGAATATTGTGCAAAGTTTGTCACCTCCAGATCTACGCAAAATAGGTGGCTCAGGCTCAGCCACAACCTATGGTTCCACTCTATCCTGTCCTTGCTCCTCTTGAGCCCTGACATTTTGTCTTGCATGTGCAGGTCCATCTTCTTGGAAGACAACTCTTCTAATCTCCTCAACCCTCTCTGGTTTAGAATGATACTTGGCTTCATTAAAGTGAACATCATTGCTGCGGATAACCTTTCTGGATTCGGGATCCCAAAGTCTGTACCCCATCTCACCAGAATTACCATAGCCTAGAAAGATGCACTTTCTACTCTTTGGCTCAAGTTTGTTCCTAAATTCCTTTGCAACGTGAGTATATGCCTCACAACCAAAGACTCTGAGATGCTTGTATGAGGGCACCTTGCCTGACCATACCATCTCTGCCACTAAATCCTTCTGCAAAACCTTGCTAGGAGATCTATTTATAAGATGAACAGCTGTTGATACAGCTTCAGCCCAAAACCCATTTGGCAGCTGTGCATTAGACAACATACTTCTGACCTTCTCTTGTATGGTCCTATTCATCCTCTCAGCAACACTATTTTGAGGAGGATTGTAAGGAGCAGTAAGTTCACGTTTTATACCTTTTGACTCACAAAAGTCCTGAAAGGCCTTTGAAACATACTCTCCACCATTGTCAGTGTGTAAGCATTTAAACTTCTTGCCACTCTGATTCTCCACAAGTGTCACAAACGTTTTGAAAACACTAAACGCTTCATCCTTGTGCTTGAGAAAGTAAACCCATACTTTCCTCAAGTAATCATCTATAAATGTCATAAAGTAAGAAGCTCCCCCTAGAGATAGGTTAGGCATAGGTCCACACAAATCACTATGAACAAGTGCCAACTGTGTATCTCTTCTACTACTTCTATAACTTATGTGGCTGCTGTGTTTGCTTACCATACAGACAATGTTCACAGAATTCAAAATCATTAAATGACAAGCCAGGCAAATAACCAGAACGAGACAAGATTTCCATTCCCTTCTTGGACATATGTCCTAACCGGCTATGCCACAAAGAAACGTTCGGCTGCTCGGTTACATTGATTACAGTTTTAGAGACATTTGATACATAAATCATGTAAAGTCTGCCAGACTTTACTCCATGTGCTACTGTCATAGAACCCTTGGATATCTTCCACATGTTTTGTCCAAAAGTGGTGGCGTAGCCAGCATCATCAAGTAAACCTGTGCTGATCAAGCTCTTTGTAATTGCGGGAACATGTCTCACATTCTTCAGCATGAAAGAAGAGCCATTCTGAAACTTCAATTGAACATATCCAACACCTAAGATCTCACATGTCTTCCCATTGCCTAGCCGAACATGATCTTTAGTGGTCACATAAGAAGTAAACCACTCCTTGTTTGGAGACACATGAAGTGATGCCCCTGAGTCTATAATCCAGTCACTCAGTGCATTTCCATCAGATGCTGTAAGAAGAGCTGAGTCCATTGTATTCTTCAAGAAGTAGATGTCTCCTGACACTAGACTGTCATCCTCTACAACAATGTTTGTCACATTTATTTCTTGAATCTTCACTGAGGACTTGTTCTTCTCACCATGGTCTTCAGCTTTTTCTTTGCCTTTTTCTGCTTTTTTTGTACCAACACGTGCCAAATCTGCTTCTTCCACAATGGGAAATTGGCTCCATCCAGCTTCTTGATATTGTAAAGAGCAGTGTCCTGTGATCCAGCCATAGCTACGCTTCACACTAGTTTACTTTCCTGGGAAAAATTCGGCAGAGTTTCCCCTGTAAACTGACCTCTGAACCAATATCAACCTGATGAACTAGTGGATGTCGCCTACAATCTGTGTAGATGCGCTCATGTCGTATGTGACACGCCTCCAAGAACTGTAAGCCGTCCTTCGATGTGTAGACAGCCACAAATCAGCACTCTGGGAGTGCCGATATCCTCAGCACCTGCAGTCGTAGGCTGAAACCCCAAATTTGCAGAGTCGGATCTGCACCCGCCGAGACCACGTAGTCGAAAATGGCCTGCGCAGAACTTTGTCGAAGCCGAACGGTGGCCGAGATGACCTCAAAATGAAATTCTGAGAACACCAAGTCCTTCGGGCTGTCCCACAGGATTTGGGGCCGTGTCTTCGCCTGTCGAATCTCACTCCAATCTGAGCAGGTGACTCTGGCTACCTGCAAATGCTGCCTCGAGCCTGGATCTGAGCTCTGATACCAGTTGAAGGAGTACGAGCGGAAGTGCGACGCGAGAGTGAGTGCGAGAAGAAGACACACACACAATGCGGGTGGGGAGACTGTGAAGTGGCAGCTCCCCCTATACAGTATACTCACTATAAGTATAGGGTAACAATGGGTGGGCGCCCATGACATGGGCGACCGATCAAGGCACATAGGCCTTAACCTCAACATTTTGCTCACCAAAGGTCAACTATCTTGGATTTGTTATATCGGCTGAAGGGATTTCAGTAGACCCAGACAAAGTCAAGGATATCGTTGATTGGCCCCAACCATCCACCGTCAGCGAAGTAAGAGGATTTCCTGGGATAACGGGATGGTAAAGGATTTTTGTCAAGGATTATGCGCGTATTGCTGCACCTTTGACGGAACTCCTGAAGAAAGGAATGAGGATCGAATGGAAGACCGAGCACGAGTCTAGCTTTGCTAAACTAAAAGAGTTCTTGGTCTTAGCTCCTATTTTAAAGCTTCCAGACTTCAATAAGGAATTTGAAGTAGCAACCAATGCTAGCAAATTTGCTCTAGGCGGAGTTCTTACTCAAGAAGGAAGACCAGTGGCGTATACTTCGCGAAAGCTGAGAGATCATGAGAAGAATTATCCTACTCATGATTTGGAACTTTTAGCAGTTATACATGCGTTGAAGTTATGGAGACATTATCTTCTTGGGCGCAAGTTTCAGCTGGTTACAGACCACAAGAGCTTAAAATGGATTTTTACACAACCTATTCTCAACATGCGACAACCGCGATGGATAGAGCTATTACAGGAATATGACCTTGACATAAAGTATAGACCAAGGAAGGAAAATGCGATTGCAGATGGTCTTAGCCAAAAATCCTTTCTCGGAGCTATCTTTATTCCAAATAACCCTATCTGGGATAGAATCAAAGAAGCATCCTTGGTGGATCTAGAGTACCAACGTATAGTATCACTAGTCCAACAGAATAAGATGCCTGAAGCTAAAGATTACTCTCTTATGGGAGGATGCATTTACTACAGACATAGACTCTGTGTACCCAGAGACCCAGCTCTAAAGAAGGCTATTCTGTATGAAGCACACGATAGCCCTACATCTGGACATCCAGGCTATGCTAAAACTCTTTATGCTGTCAGGAGGAGTTATTTTTTGTCTGGAATGAAAGGATACATACTTCGCTATGTGAGGCAATGTCTTTCTTGTCAAAGGATAAAGACCAAAAGAATCAAGTTACTAGGGCAACTTCAACCTCTTGACATACCCCAGATAAAATGGGAATGCATCAGTATGGATTGATTTTGTTACAGGATTACCTTCTACAGGAGGTTATGATTCTGTTTTCGCGGTTGTTGATATGCTCACAAAAGTGGCTCATCTAATACCCGTAAAGACAACCTTTACTGCTTCAGATGTTAGCCGGGTATTCATCAAGGAGATTTTTAGGCTACATGGTTTACCCAAGCGTATCGTCAGTGATAGAGATGCCAAGTTTACATCAACATTTTGTTCTTCTCTTTTCCAATCTATTGGGTCACAATTAGCTTTCAGTACAGCGTATCATCCACAGACAGATGGGCAAACTGAAAGATTTAATCAAGTCATCGAGGACATTCTCAGAGCCTATTGCTCGCAAGAGCCAAAGAAGTGGTTACAATAGCTACCTTTGGTGGAGTATGCTTACAACTCTTCCGAACACAGAAGCATTGGAATGTCACCTTTCAAAGCTCTTTATGGACATGACTATTTAGCACCACTGAACTTCTCAGATCCAACCATCAGGGTAGAAGCATCTAGGAAGATGTTAGAAGATATGGAAGCATAGACTAGAGCTATTCGCCAGGACATTCAGGCCGCTCAGGATAGACAAAAGCACTATGCAGATAAGAACCGTTTAGAAAGAACTTTCAAAGAAGGGGATAAGGTTTTTCTGCGAGTCCGACCAAAGAAAAGCAACTTATCTCTAGGCAGATATAAGAATCTAAGCCCAAGGTATTGTGGACCATTCGAGATCATTAAGGTTGTGAGTGACCAAGCTTACAAGCTAAAGTTACCTACAAACTTGAAGGTTCATGATGTGTTCCACGTCAGCTTACTCAAACCCTATATTCCTAACCCTGATCAATTCTTGGACTCAGATCAAATAGTCATGCCAGCACAAGGATTTCTCGAGCTCCAACCTGACTATGTACTTGAAACAAGGGAAAGGAAGTTACGCAACAGAACTATCACGGAGCATCTGGTAAAGTGGAAGGATTACCCTGAAGAAGATGCAACTTGGGAGAACGAACCAACACTCATAAAAGATTACCCAAGCACATTCTTGAGACGAGGACATCTCAAATTTTTCACATTGGGAAGGTTGTAAGGTCTCTAACCCCAACAAAACAGCACCATTGTACCTTGAAATGAATATAATGAAAAAAGTTACTATTTTTAGCAGTTTTCCGAATTCTGTCAGTGCCATGATGTTTAGAATGTTTTAAAGCTTCGAAACGTGAATCAAAATAATTTTTGTAAAAAAGATTCCAAAAATAGTAAGTTTTTGGTCACCCGACTCGTCCAGTTTTGACCGTCTCGAAAAACTGCACCCGTATCCCAAATTTAAAAAAAATGTATTTTTGGACCTCGGGGACTGCTAAATATGGCAGGTACTAGGGCCAGTACACCTTAGTTAGAGCTTGCTATAGCAATTTTTGGCATCAAAATCCGACTCGTATGACCCGTTTTAGCCTAAAAGCAATTTTTCTCAAAATTGTTCGGGGAGGCACCGAGGACCCGAGGCTATGTGGGAACAGGTTCCAGCCCACTCCAGCTCAGCGTTAGCAGCTATGGGGCACCCTCTTGCCTTGTGCGAGTCTTGGGAGTGTTTCTAAGCTTGCTACTAAGTGTGAGAGTCAGTTAACCAAGCCAACTGGACACTTCGTGGGTAGGCAACTGGACTTGCCATGCTTAACTAGAGAGGCTCCCATATGCAAATAGCAACCCAAATCAATTTTCAGCTTGAGGAGGCCTATTTAAAGGTGTGCTCACACACACACACACACACACACACACACACACACACACATACATGCTCACACACACACCCAGTACACACACACACACCTACACACACCTTCGGGAGGTGCTGCTGGCACACACACTGTTTTTGAAGGAGAAGCAAGGGGGGGAGGTGCTGCTGAAATTCTCATCCTGAGGATTCATTGGATCAGAAAAATTAGAGGATTCTCAGTCCCTAATCACGGTAATTATGGTTTAATTAAGGCTCTTCTTTATTCTCATCATTACTCTCTCATATTCTTCGTCTATTATGCCTACCTTTAGCTATAATTCCCAATAGCTGCTCTCTAAGTTTACATAGCTATACTCCCTTGCATAATCATCATTCAATTAGCTAAATTATGCAGCCATTCATCATCCTTGATCACGGATTAATGCATGATTAGGAGAGATTCTCTCTCTAGGCAGCATAATTAATAAATTGTCAACAGGTAATAACGTAGATCTGATGAAATTCACCCTTTTACCATTCAATAGTAATGTAATTAATTAGATTCAAAAAGATTCTCTCACATTAAGATGTGATTAAGGTAAAAATTAATCCGTCATTAGGCTAATAAGAGGAGAATTTTCTATCACATATGCATGCGGTAATTCTGCATCTTTAAATTGCACTAAGAAATTGATCGAGCTTGCTTACTTCATCTCTATTGCAAGTCAATTAGTAAAATTCTGAATTCTTAATCATCTAAGCCAAGTGATTAAATTTAGAGCCAGTTCCCATAGGGCAAGTAAAGAACTACCCATAAAATTGCTAGGTCTCGAAGGAAAAATCTAATCTCTTACATAAGGAGGATTCTTTAATGATTCTAATCTGCCATTCGGTTTGTTATGATGTTCTCGGTCTTTAGCTCTTTTCTTCAAATTTATCATTTAAAGTAGTGAGTAAAATGGCCCCGATTAAGAGAACTCGCTTCGGTGGTGCCCACGACCGCGAGGCGGGAACAAGCAATGTCAATGGAAAGGGAAAAGCTCCCATGGACGAACAAATACCGGCCATCTCACGGGCCATTGACGAAGAAATGGAAGAGGTAGGTCATAATTTCATTCAAGTTGTTTAATTTAACATTGCACCCGTTTAGCTAGGAATGAACATAACCCCAAAAATGTTGGAGAAGTCCGACGGAAACCTCGGCATTGAATTCATTTAATTTTAAGTCTAAAGTAGGAAAGAAATTATTGATGGGTATGCTGGTTGCAATAGGAAAGAATGTCTGCTAGGAGAAATTTAGCTCGACATGTTCATTCTATTTCCAATGTTGAATCAGACCTGGCCCCCCTACTGATCACAGGGGACAGAGTTCCTCGTTAAAGGCTCTTGAATCCACGACTTTCTTTTTATGCGGTGGATACCCACGACTTGCTTTCTATGCGGTGGGAACCCACGTCTTGCTTTCTATGCGGTGGGAGTGTCCATGACATGCTTTCTATGCGGTGGACATACCTAGTTGTATGGGCAGCTAGGCGACAACGGGAGGAGTAAACTCTCGCTGGAGGGGGGATGTTGTATCTCTAGAACATTGGAATTTTAATGAATAAGTTTGAGTAGAATTTTTACTAGAATTCTGTCTTGGTGCTGTTTGCAATACTGGTTGAAGGGCTGTCTTAACGAACATTGTGATTTTGAATCTAATCAAGGAATGTTTATGTTGAACAATCATTGTGGTAGTAATTAGGACACACAAGGAAGTGTGAGTGTGGGGGTGGAAAGTGGGGGCTTGGCTCAGGTTGCCAATGTCTATGAGATGGGTGGTCCCGAGTGGTCGGGAACTCTCTGTCCCCATAGTGTTCAATTCAATATTAGTAATACTCATTGCCCCTAGAGCGGTGAAATCTCGAGAGTACGTGCCTCTGAAACATGGAGAAAAAGGCACTCGGGGTTTCTCTCCTCTTGGAAGGTGGGTCTTAGGATCGCTAGATAGTTTAAGTACGCTTCCCCTACGAGGTGGAGCTAGATCTCCTTGCTAGTAGGCTCGAACTCGACTCACTTGTGATGAGAGATCGTCCGCTAGCTGAACTCTGAACCACTTTGTTTGCTTCCTCTATAGATCTAGTGGCCACCAGGTTCACCATCAGATCCGTCGTTGGATACGGTGGGGTGGGGACCTCACACACACTCTCTAAGAGCATAGGGTCTATGTTGGTCATGAATGGAAAATTTACTTCCCCACCCCCCTCATTTACATCGTTAGCTCCATGTTCAGAGCGAGTGGCTCTACTAAAGGTTTCCTTCAAGCGACTGAGCACGCTCGGCCCAGACCGTGGCCCATGGCATGAATATTTTGGCTTGAGCTATCAGGATTAGCCATTGGGTAACCCTCCATGACGATCATAGTCAGAGGAAGAGTCACTAGACGCTATATGCGGGTCTTGAGTGGTACTACCTTGGGTTCCGGCCGAGGGCCTGGAACCTAAAGTAGGTGGGTATTGAGAACTCGCGTAAGTCAAAATGCTTGCTAGTTAATCGACCTCTAGCACACGACCAGATCGTAGATGCATGTGTCTTTGGCACCCTACAAGCGTCAGCGAATGCCCTCGAAGGTTAACCGCCTGATTTTTTGGACGTTTTGCATTCCGTTTTCACTCGCTTGTTATGTTTTTAATATTTTTTAATGATCGGTTGGATTAGAGCGTGTGATAGCTCGAAACGAGCGTATTACTCAGAGGGTTGTGGTGTGCTTTACAGCACAATGTTCGATTACCCGAAGCTCCGATGGTCCTCAAAAGGGTCGATTTTTACTTAGGCGTGAGGCTAAAATAAGTAATTCTAAAGGGTGACTGAGGCCTGAGCCTGAGCATGGGCTTGGGCTTGGGTCTAGGCTTGGGTCTGGGGAATGTTCCGGACCCCGGTCCTAGCTTTAAAATTTTTTACTTTTTTTTAAAAAAAATTGGTTTTTTGTTTTTTGGGATAAGGTCGCCGCAGTCGCGCTGTGCGCGCGAGCACACACACACACCTAACCTACCTACTTACAACTAATAGAGCTACTATTATACACTAACACAGTACTACAACAACTCATTAGTTAACAGATCTACTTACTATACCTTAGAAAACTAACATTATAGCTCTACTACCTTAATTCTAACACCTTATGAACAGAAAACACAGTACCTTTCAACACCTTATTAACAAAAATAGTACACTGTAGCAAAACAAACTCCTTCTCAACACACACACCTTCCTTCTCTACCTTTTCTACATTTGCTAATGCACCACAAAGCAGCATAGAGTGCTACTTGAACTTAATGCAAGGCATTTCCCTGGCAGCGGCGCAAAAATGTGCGCGTTTGTTGCATGTGTCAATGCAAGGGACTTGCCGATACACTGTGTGCCAGCCACAAATGGTTGCAAGCACACAACCAAACTAATCTAGCAAGCTCAAGAGAGCAAGGGTGTGTCACTCATCGTCCTCCGCTCGCCTTCATGGAGGATTCCTCACCGCGAAGAAGAAGGAACTACCACCGTGCCGCGCTCAACTGCCTCGCCGCCATCATGCCGTCATCACAATGCTCAATCTCTCTCTCTCTCTCTCTCTCTCTCTCTCTCTCTCTCTCTCTCTCTCTCTCTCTCTCTCTCTCTCTCTCGCATACACACACACACAAGGAGATGAAGAAGAAGAAGATGGAGATGGAGCAAGAGCACTCTTCAATTGCACAAATGAGAGAATGAGTGATTTTTAGGTTTAGGTGACTTTTATGAGCTCGCCCATTCACACTTGAGCACCCATGCTTAGCCAACTAACCTTTGAATGTTCCAGTTAGAGTGCGCCTCTCATCAGCGATCACTCTACCCTTTTTCTATTGGACCGACAAGCCCGGTCCCTGACTCTACCAAATAAATAACACGACGTCTGTCGTAGGTGTCCGTGAGCTATGAGGGTTAACATTACTTTAGATAATGAAGCGACATGCATTTACAAAAAACATTGTGTATTCTCCCTCTTTCTTTTGAAGCTCATATCTCCCTCATGGATGGTCTGTTTGAAGTACCGATTCTTGCATTGCATTTGGAGGTGAAAGCTCTACACGGCATTGTAAGTTTCTCGCGACGTATCTCTAATTTCATTGTCACTAACCTCTTCCTAAATCTTCTCATAACTCACATTTTACATATCAAAATTACATATTATGCACAAGAGGGGTAATAGAGCATCATTGCTAAGCTAATAGGTGCATTATAGATTAAAAAATGGTTAGGTCAAATCTACCCAACAGCTATTAATTGCTATTTTGGCAAATGTTCATGAGGGGAATTTGATTGTATGTGTATCTGCTCTTAGGTGTTGTATACCTGTCTCGTTTGGAGTTCCTTTGCTTGGTGAAATGATGAGATTTCCTTGTGGTGTCATATTAAGTATAAGTTTCATCTCGTTTGAACTTCATTTGCTTGGTGAAATAATGAGATTTCCTTGTGGTGTCGTATTAATTAGTTTTCAATGTCTGACATGCGGTTGAGTGTTGTATTGGATAAGTAGAGATGGAATGTGTTTTTCGAGAGTGTGACAACCTCTTGTAGCCTCCATGCACTGGTCGGATCGAGTTTGTCCCACGGTATGGCATTTATGTTCGTGGTTCTCACTATCATTACAATAAGATAGTAGGCTTGGTAAACAGAGGGCCCAACATTTTGGCGTCGTTGCCGAGGACGAGGGAGTTCCAGTAACATTGTCCAGAGACTTCCTCTAGGTTTGCCTAGAGTTAAAATTCATCATTTAGAAACCGCACAGTTGAGATATGTCGACTTCAGCTGTGTAGAAGTGTCTTGGGAGTAGTCATGCTCTCCAAGAACCTTTAGGCTTAGATTAGGTCGTTTTTTAGTGGTTGATATCTTAGACTATGTCAGAGTCTGAGGAATATTGATGCACTTTTCAAGAAAAAAACAAGAAAATTAATGTTGGTGGACACTTTACTCTACCTTTTAGCTGATGTGATTAGGAGTAGGTAAGTAGGAATCGAGGGAGGTTTTTTATTCTTCTCACTCTCTGATTTGACATCATTGAAGTTGCTTTCGGAAAATTTTAGAGACTTCAAGACTGAACCTTTGTAGATAAGCTAGGAAAACCAAAGAGATTAGCATTTCAGATCATAATTGATCTTGGGGAAAGCTTTGGTAACTAAAAAAAACAACTCTAGGAGAAGATTTTAAAGATTGACCAAAACTGATATTAATAGCTCCTTGATGGTTTATGCTTGTAAATTTGAGTTTGATTGACCAAAAGCTTTTGAAATGCTCTGCTTACAACCTGAGTGGTGATAGAAGTTCAAAAAATTCATCTGCAGGCCAAAAGTTATTAATCGCGATTAATAGCTAGGACCTCAGAAATTGACTTCAGTTTCACCAAACCAGTACCAAGTAAAGACCAGACCTTTCTTGCAAGGAATATCAAGGAGTGGAATTCAATTGTGTGTCAAATTCCATACGAAGAGCTGTTTTGCTTCTTCATCCGAAAATTAACAGGTTAGAGTTTCAATTTGAATCCAAATTGGGCAAAACCTTGAGATAGGCTTTATAATACTATGTTTTTTAATTTTGTGTCACAAAAAGTTGAGAAAAGAGTGAATTTGGTCAAAAGGCCATTAATCGTGATTAATACCTAATGACCTAGAAATGAAAAAAATTCCACATTGTGACCATACCACGGGCTAGAACATAGGGTAAAGGAACTATTATCAAGTTTGAGACCATTTGGACCTATAAGTTGTCATTTGGGACAAAATTTCAGTGAAGCTTAGAAACAGACACAAAATTTGTCCTAAGAAATTGGAAGTTGAACCAAACCCCATGGAACTTGACAATTGACTTAGTTAAGGAGTGTGTTACCATATACATGTGGTAGTGATGTGTGTGAACACACTAGGACCGCTGGGGCATTTTTTCTCTCTTTAGGAGGTTTTTTCCCCCGAGCATTGTATATACTCCCATCACTCTAGGCCTATCCATCTTTCCATTGCCCACCAAGTAATACACTCTCTATGTGTGCCTTGAGCTTCCTTCGTCTTCTCCAAGCTGTGTGTGTTTCTCTGCAACCCTAATTCCAACAATTGGTATCAGAGCACGTTGCATCCTCCCGGGCTTAGTCGCCGGCTGCTCCAGTACACGCCTGCTCACTTTCTCCGATTTCAGTGAGCTTTGGTGAGCGTTCGCAGGTCGACAAATACTTCGGGACGGCTCATAGAGCTTGGTCTACTCAGATTTTCGATTTGGGCTCATTTCGGCCTCCGTTTCCACTACAGGCAGGTCTGCACAGGCAATTTCGTCATTTTGTGCAAAATTTCTGTCAGTGCCGTTTTCTGCATAACATGTGCTTTATAGTCTTCTACGGTTTGTGCTATATAGCACGTATTGTTCCCGCTCCATTTCTCCTATTTTCGGGCAGTTTTCACATCAGGTGCAGCATTTGTCATGGCTGACAACAACAACACATATGTGTTCAAGATGTTTACTGCTGAGGACAGGTTGGATGGGGACAACTACCCTATGTGGGCTTATATTATGCAACATGTTCTTGTATCAAAAGGCGTCTGGAACATTGTGCAGGGCATTGATGTACGTCCTGGTTCTGAGGATGTAGGCGATGTTGAGGATGTTGCAGGTCTTGCTGCAAGGATTGCAGCTGTTAGAGTTGTTTTGCCTATGGCAGAACAAGCTCGTTGGGATGTTAAGGATGCGTAGGCTCATGCATTGATTGCATTGTCTGTGAAGCGCACCATTGTTCCTCACATCCTTTCAGCAAAATCTGCAAAACAGGCTTGGGATATATTGGTTGGTCTTTATGCAAGTCGCAATGAGGCTAAAATTGCTTTGCCGCGTAAAGAGCTGGAATCGAAGATTATGCATGAGGAAGATGATATGGACACTTTCTTTGCTAGTGTCAAGGATATCAATGAGCAACTTATTTCTGCAGGTGAAGTCATTTCAGACAGTTCCCTTGTGCAGACTGTTCTTGATGCCTTACCAGATTCTTACCAGACTTTGCTAGTACTTGGAGACTTATGACCCAAGGAAATCCTGAAGTTGTCAAGTTTGATGCATTATGCACATTGCTATTGCAAGAGTCACTTTCCAGAAAAAACAGGACTAGGCAGTGTGCAGTTGAATAGGCTTTTATTGCTTCTCAAAGAAAGGGTGGTCACAGCAATGCAGCCACTTCTTATGGTTCTGCAACGAGTGGCAAAAATACTGTTCCTAACGCTTCTGCTGGCAATTCTGGTGATAAGGGCAAAAAGAAGATGCGTTACCATTATTGTAAAGCTAATGATCACTTGATCAAGCAGTGTCCTAAGTTGAAGGCAAAAGAGGCTAAGAAGAAAGAGGGTGGTTCCACTGCAAATGCTGGTTCCACTACAAATGCAGCCATTGTTGAGTCTTCTGTAAAAGGAGACTGTAATGCTGATGTTGATGCAGAATGGGATTTTAGCGCAGAGTGCACTTACAAGTCTGTTGTCCATGATGCATGCTTATCAGTTGCTACAGATTCACATGTGTGGTATTTCGACAGTGGTGCTACAAAGCACATTACCTCACATCGTGAATTGTTTACCTCTCTTGAGTCTGTCCCTCATGGGAATTCAGTCACTTGTGCCAACAATGCCTCTTATCCAATTCAGGGAGTTGGAAATATTGTGCTTACTTCTGCTAATGGCATTTCTTTCACACTTGTTGATTCACTTTATGTACTTGGGATCAAGAAGAATCTCTTGTCTGTATCTGCACTTGCTAGACTTGGACTTGTAGTCAAATTTGTGGATGACAGATGTACAGTTCATGATCTCAGTTTTGGTGATGAAATTGTTGCATCTAGCCTTTTGTGCCGTGGGCTGTATAAGCTCACTTTGTATGACAAGTGTGGACAAAATTTTGCAAATGCTGTTGCAAATTTAAGGGCTATTTCAGATGCAAAACTTTGGCATGCACGTTTTGGTCATCTGAATTTTGCCAGTTTGCTGCGTTTGTAGAAATCTGATATGGTTGCTTCTTTGCCGCCTCTTGAAGCACCTCTCAAACATGTTTGTGAAGGCTGTATTTTGGGTAAGATGCAGCTTTCTAAGTTTCCAAAGGATGGTTCAGTTCGGGCCACATGCAGGTTGCAGCTTGTGCATAGTGATGTTTGTGGACCCATGCAAACTCCGTCCTTGGGCAATTACCTGTACTTCGTGACTTTCATTGATGATTACTCTAGGCATGCATGGGTATTTCTGCTTAAAGCGAAGTCCGAAGCTTTTATGTGCTTCAAACAATTTCTGGCTATGGCTGAAAATGTCTCGAAATGTACTATGGGCACCCTCCGTTCCGATCGAGGGGGGGAGTATATGTCTCATGAATTTAATGCATTTATGGCTAGTCATGGGATAAAACACCAATGTACAGTGCCTTATACACCTCAGCAAAACGGTGTTGCTGAGAGTAAAAACAGGTCACTTATGGAAATGGCACGATGTATGGTCAAAAGTCAAGCTTTGCCGCATTCTTTTTGGCTTGAGGCCACCATGTGTGCCACTTATGTACTTAACAGGTGTCCTACGAAAGCTTTGCATTCTATTAGTCCATATGAAGCATGGCATGATAGAAAGCCTTCTATTGAGCACATGCGTGTTTTTGGTTGTTTGGCATATGCTTTGGTGCCACAAGTGCAGCGCGGAAAATTGGATGATAAGGCTGTCAAATGTATTTTTGTTGGTTATAGTGCTGAAAGCAAAGGTTATAGGTTGTATCATCCGCAAACAAAACGTATTCTGGTTTCACGGGATGTAGTGTTTGTGGAAGATTTTGTTCAGCCCTTGCTGTCATGTACTAGAGACAGTAATGTAAGCTCACAGGACATTTATCACACTTTGTTGCCTCTTTTCAGTGGTGGAAATACGAATGTAAGTTCCAATGAGGCAAATGTATAGCCTATGGGGGTTTCTGAAAATATTTTAGATCAGCCTATTACCGACGCAGATGTACATGATGTACTTGATGAGGAAAGGGCTGAAAATGAGCAGGCTAGAGGTATGCCAAAATGGCTGGTGCACACTTTGCGTGATAGTAAATTGGATGCACCTTTGTCTAGTCATACTCGTTCAGGCTCTCGCCATGCATCTTATGCATCAGATTGTTATGCTTTGGCTGTGTCTAGCTTACATGATGTTGAGGAGCCTCTGTCTTTTGATGAAGCACAGAATTCAAAAAATTGGATGGCTGCCATGCAATCAGAATATGATGCACTCATAGAAAATGACATATGGACTTTATGTGATTTGCCTCCTGGCAAAAAGGCCATTGGTACGAAGTGGGTTTACAAGTTGAAATACAAGCCGGATGGTGAGATTGATCGCCATAAGGCTCGACTTGTTGCAAAGGGTTATGCACAACAAAAAGGCATAGATTATGAAGAGACTTTTGCTCCCACTTGTCGTATGACTACTGTGTGTTTTCTATGTGCATTGGCAGCTCATTTTGGTTGGGATGTACATCAATCAGACATTGTTACTGCTTTCTTGAATGGTGACATATTTGAGGAAGTTTATGTAACGCAGCCTTGCGGTTTTGTCATAAAAGGACAAGAGGACAAAGTGTGCAAATGTAACAAGGATTTGTATGGGTTGAAGCAATCTCCTCGTGCTTGGTATGAGAAAGCTAACACTCATTTGGTCAAACAAGGTTTTCGTAATAGTCCAACAGAAAGCACATTGTATGTAAAGCGTGAGGGTGATGTACTTCTCATTGTGGTTCTATATGTTGATGATTTGCTAATCACTGGACCAAATGAGAGACATATTGCTGAATTTAAGGCTGATTTGAATGCTACTTTCAAGATGAAAGATTTGGGGCTATTGCATCATTACTTGGGTATACAGTTTAAGCAGTGTGATGGTGGTATTGCCTTGTGTCAAAAAAGTTACATAGAGACATTGCTATGTAAGTTTGGACTTGAGGATTGCAAACCTATTGCCACTCCCATGGAAACAGGTTTGAAGTTGAGTCTACATGATGCTGGCAATCCTGCTGATGTCACTCTTTATCAAACTGTTGTTGGTTGCCTCATTTATCTATGCAACAGGAGGCCGGATATTCAGTTTGCAGTCTCACAGGTCAACAGATTTATGCATAGCCCTGGGTCTAAGCATTGGCAGGCTGTCAAGAGGATTTTTCGCTACCTTAGTGGAACTTTACATCTTGGCTTGTTTTATCCCAAGGAAGGATCATTGCCGCCAGACTTAGATGCTTTTTCGGACTCATATTGGGCTGGTTGTTTTGACACGCGAGTGTCCACAAGTGGTTTTTGCTTCATGCTTGGTAGTTCATGTATATCATGGTTGAGCAAGAAGCAACCTATTGTGGCCACTTCGAGTTGTGAGGCTGAGTACAGGGTAGTCTTCACAGCTACGGTTGAGTGTGTATGGCTCAGACGCCTTATGGCTGATTTGGGTGTTGGACAGGACACTGCCAACACTATCTACACTGACAGTCAGAGCACATTGGCAGTTGCGAAGAACCCAGTTTTTCATGCTCGCACAAAGCACATTGAGGTGCATTACCACTATGTCAGGGAGAGACTCTCAGCAGGAGAGATCAGCTTGGCTTATGTGCCAACACAGGACAACCTTGCAGATCTTTTCACAAAGGCATTGTCTCGTGAGAAGCTTGAAGCTTTCCGCAAAGCTTTGGGCTTACTCCCCTTTGTGGACTGATCATGTCCTCAGGGCATGGCACTTCCCTTTACTCATGTGCCAGCTCTCGTTCACCGCATCACTCCACGGGGGATTTGTTACCATAGACATGTGGTAGTGATGTGTGTGAACACACTAGGACCGTCGGGGCATTTTTTCCCTCTTTAGGAGGTTTTTTCCCCCGAGCATTGTATATACGCCCATAACTCTAGGGCTATCCATCTTTCCATTGCACACCAAGTAATACACTCTCTATTGTGTGCCTTGAGCTTCCTTCGTCTTCTCCAAGCTGTGTGCGTTTCTCTGCAACCCTAATTCCACCAGAGTGAACATCCAGTACAAGTTCAAAGAATGGGACAAAATTACGATTTTGATCAAGAGCTATTAATCACAATTGATAGCTTCCACTCTTAAAAGTCCACTTTTTGGAATCTTTTCAATAGAACTTGGTTCAATGGTAGTAATTGAGTGTCTATGCCAAATTTCAAATGATTTGGATTGGTATTGCTTACGATTTACCATTGCATGGTATTTGATTCTGGAAATCACTCAAACCAAGGAAAAATTGTGCAAAACTTGTCCAAAACTGTTGAAATAGACACAGAACTTGTTGGACATACACTTAACCCCGGGAAACCAGCAAAAGTGGAAAATTTTGATTTTTTGACCCAGGAGCTATTAATCGCAATTAATACCTCCTGCTAACTAGAGATAATTTTTTTCACATTTTTTATCATTAGTTTTAGTAGATTCACCATACAGGTAGCCTAAAAAAATTTGGAGTCAATTGGACACTATTTGCTACTTAAAGTTGAGTATTCTAGAGTTGAAGTTTGTTGATTGATAAGGTTAACTATTTTGACAGGATCAAGGAAGCATTTGCATCAGAAGTTCTTGTATGTCTATGTGATCCTCTAACTAGATTATACACTTTTGATCAAACAAGAAATTGGAAGGGAACTTTGCAAATTGCCAGATTGAGAAGATTGCATCTGAAAAGGGTTAGTAGTGCTACGCGAAGCTAGGTAATCCTTTTCATTGAGAGCTCAAGTCTTTATGTATCTTAGGTCAGGATGTTTTGTTGAAAATCAAGGTTGTAATTGCGAAACTGAGAGCAAAGTGTCCACAGAAGAAAGTCTAAACCAAGGGATACCTTTAGAGACCATAGAGGAAGAAGTGTCAGACACTTGCTTCGACTCCAGCTCCGAGATGTCTTCTTTTTTTACTCAATGAGGAACTGGGACCTCACTCAAGTTCAAGCATATTCTGACCTTCTTTGAGACTAACAAGTACGAAGCCCAGATTTATTTGGATCCTAACGAGGAATTTGTCGTAAGGGCAGATGACCATACGATCGAGTTTGAAGAGGAGGTTAGGGTGAACAAACAGGATCAAAATGGGGTGCATTACCTCAAGATATAAGATCTTGATTCAGTAGTTAGACAGATGGGGATTGGAAGTTGACATTCTAATTTCAAACAAGACTGTGAAGGAAGGATTGTCTGTGCTAGAATTAGAAGGATACGATTTGATAGATACTAAACCTCTAAAGTGCATACCCACTGACAACTTGAGGCTTGGAGTCTATTGTTGAGAAGCCAACATGTTCACAGACTTGATCTGGACTACTCATGCCAAACTAGGGCAGTTGACACCCTTGAAAATCGAGTATATCTTCAAGATCAAGGAGAAGGGTTTAGGGAAACTTCCTATCCACCTCTTTAGAGATTGTTATAACAACAATTTTGTTATGATGACTCCAAAGGAGATCGAACATACCAAATACCAAGGACATTGAATCCGAGGTCATTATGGGAACAATACCTGAAACCGAATAGAACATAGGGCCAAATGATAGAGCCTATGATAGCATGGTCAATCAGAGAGGAAGCACGTAGTCGCCTCAATGATGGAAACAGGGGTAGGGATGCAAAAACCACCTTTAACAGGGAAAGAATGAGTGACACTAGGACAAGAAGAGGTCCACATGAGTCACAGCTACCAAATAGTTGGTTTGAAGGCCTAATAGGAGAAACAACACAACCAAGAGAGTAGGTTCCGAACACAATCGTAGAGTCAGACCAATAGATTTCCAAAAATGGGACAAAAATTACAGCCAAATAGGGGATCTGTACGATCACTTAGCAAGCTTCAGACAAGTTCTGAGAGTTGAATGCATAACCAACTTTCACTCAATTCCATAGGAGTTGACTATCACGTTTTCTAATAAGCTCATCGGTTTCTTAATGTGTCCATCTACCAATTCTAGTTTCATCCTTCTGTGTCTAATTGTGGTTTTTCCCAGGCTTCCCAGATAGCTTTGGTTGCTATGGCTATTCTTACCCCACTGTCCAAAAGAGCCATGATTGTTCTATCATTGCATTGCAGTGGAAGGGTCGTGTTTCCTTTGTTCCCATTGTAGTAGTCTTCTACTTTGTTCATGGACACAAAGTTAACAAGTTTAGCCCCTATCTCTTTGCTTTACAATTCCCCTAGGGCTACTCCCTTTAAGCCCATCTTTTTCATAGTAGTTTGAAAATCTCGCCATAGGTGTGGTCATATCTTTAGTAGCTCACCCAATGTGATTGTGCATTAGATTGGAGTTGACATAATGCATTGCAAATTCACCACATCCAAAGTTAGTTTTGTCATTTTGCAGACCAATAATTTCTCTTCATTTTCTCCTAGGTGCAAAGGTAGTGTCTGCAGTGTTCCTGCTGCTCTGATCCCCAATCTCCATACAAAGACTGTTCATCTAATTACATAGGTGGTCTATCTAGCCATACTTCTTCAATTGGAGCCAATTTCAGCGTCAGACTCCCATCTTTTGCTTTCCTAACTCGTTTTCACAGGTGGTTTGGCCGATCCTCCTCGACTATGGGCACTCCGTCCCATCCCTCCTCACTCTCAAGAACTATTAGTTTAGGGGAAGGTGCGTCAATTTCTCGTAGAGTTTTCTTCAACTCTTTCTTCTCTTGCATTTTTTCCTTATTGGTTTTAGTCTCCATTTCTGCTGATTTCCAGCTGAGGTTTCTGTTTTTTCAGCATGGAGTGCATTATTCGGACTAAGTTTTTGTACACTTCTAATTTAGAAGCTTCCATATTAGGTGTTGGATAGTTTTTCCATTTGGTTTCCAATGTCTGACGTGCTTTCAATCCGGCTTGGAAAGCTTCCAAGGTTGTATTGATGGGTTCGTTTATTTTGTCGACCAATACCAATCCCGCTGACTTTGGTTGTGGTTCTTTGAATTCTGATGATAGCGTCTGCATATTTTCCTCTATCTTCTTTTGCACTTTCTCGTCAACCTCTCTACGTTGTTTTTGTCTCTGAAGATCATATCATTTGTGTCGTTATTTTTTGGAATCTTTTGTCGGCCAGTTGGTCGTGTCTGACCATTGGTATTTCTCTCTTTATTCGCCTTAGCTTGTGCCCTAGTTAGTAGTCACTACTCGAACCAAGAATGTGGGTTCCCCCTCTGTTGAGCTCTCGGCATAACTTGAACTATGTTTATGGTGGTTTTCCCTTTGTTTACTAGATTCCTAGGACAATCTTTTGGAAAATGTCCGCCCTTGCGACCACACGCTTCCACAAAATGCCTCTATAGGTCTCACATTCTTATCTGGTTCAGGACATTCATTTTGCCAATAGTCATCTACTCTGCAATTATAGCAATTTTTGGTTTTTGGTTTTGGCATTGGTTTGATCATGGGAAATCTAGTTCCCTGGTTTGTAATGAAGTAAACATGTGTTGCCTCTGGAGGTGCTTGATAAATTAGTTCTACTATAGCAAGTGTTGACTGAGTATACCATTCTTCCTCTACCCCCATTGGTACAAAACCGTGTCAAGGTATGGTGTAATGAGTACTAGAGCCTATTCATCCACCTGTCCCTCAGGAAACATTGATCAATGTATTGCCTCATTTGACTCACACAATCTCTTATCGTTTCTCCCTGTTTCTATTTAAACCTGTAGATTTGTGCCACATTGCTATTCTTGATTCCCATTTTGGAGTACGCACCAACAAATCTCATGGCCAAGATCGGTAGGTTATTATTTGATCCAAGAGCTATGGTCTAGAACCAGGTCAAAGATTTTCCTTCTAAGGTCATTCCAAATCCCTCAAAGAAACACACTTTTGCCATTTGTAGATTTTGGAAAGAAACTCAATTATGAAATCATCCTGGGAAGACCATTCATGAGATAAATACAATTGATCCAAGATTGGGGAAATGATTATCTTTACCTAAAGCAAGTGGGAGCAGTTATTCGAGTAATTTTGAAATTCACCTTTGGATTCCAAATTAACCCAAAGGCGAGAGCAATGACAAAGATCAAAGAAATCTAGCATAAAAACTTCAAAAATAGCCGAGAATTGCGAATTCCCTCCCATCACCACCTTTGCCGTTTGTTGAGGTCTACTCTTACCTTGGGCTTGCACATCTTCTGCCTTGGATTTGTCGAATTGAACTTTCCAAATTGCTCAACTCTCAATTTTTTCAATCCTCAATTTTGTAACGTTGATGTCAATTTTTTATTTTTGATTCTCGATTATGGATGTCCTCCATTGTCACTTTGTCGATTGCTGATTGTAAAATCAATGCTTATTCTCCCTCCTCTCTCTCTCTCTCTCTCTCTCTCTTGCCGGTGTGAGAGCCCTCTCACCTCCTCTCTCTCTCTAGACAAGGAGAGCTTAGTCTTCTCTCTCTCTCTCTTAGTCTTCTCTCTCTCTCTCTCTCTCTCTCTCTCTCTCTCTCTCACACACACACACACACACACACACACACACACACACACAATGCGTGCAAGACATCCATAACAAAATGTTGGACTCCTACCATTGAATTGTCGAGCTCAATGTACTTTATTAATGCAATGCAAAGTGGAAAGCCTTCATACAATGCGCCAACACCTCTAGAAATGGCACATCGACTTTGTCTCTTATATTGACACACATCGAGCGAATGGGTCTCTCTCTCTCTCTCTCTCTCTCTCACACACACACACACACACACACACACACGAATGAATACATGCATCTAGCTTTTGAATGGGTCTCTCTGTCTCACACTCACACTCACACACACACACACACACTCACACACACACACACACACACACACACGAACGAATGGGTCTCTCTCTCTCTCTCTCTCTCTCTCTCTCTCTCTCTCTCTCACACACACACACACACACACACACACACACACACACAAACGAATGGGTCTCTCTCTCTCTCTCTCTCTCTCTCTCTCTCTCACACACACACACACACACACACACACACACACGAACGAATACATACATCTAGCTTTTGAACTTCGAGCATCGAGATCAAAGATCATTTACGACATAGAAGGTCCATGCAAACCTCCGAAGGGAGGTTCATTGAGCGACACATGGAGAAAAAATCTTTGTGGCTTTCAAAATGTAAAGAAAAGCCACTGTTCAAATGATTTTCAAAAATAAAAGTAATTAGTGGTCAGCTTTGAAATTGAGTGCTTTAGATAGAGTAATAAGATCTTTTTGACTTTCCAAATGTCATGACTCCCTCATAAGTCTTTTCACTTTCTACCATGCTAATACTTACCCTTCATCTTTGCATTTTTAATTAAATGTATTTTAAAGGTTCTTTTTGAAATGAAGCAGAATGTGACACATGGAAGGTCTTTCCTTCCAATTTTAAGCTGCTTCATATATAGTGTGTATATATATGTATACTAGTACGTGACCCGCGCGTTGCTGTGGTCAAAGAAACATCACCTCTATTCTCAAAGGGCTATCTTCTCTTCCAAGTGGAACACTATCAATACTCTCTTCCTACATGTATAGCTGTCACATTTCTAAAAGTAATGCATGACGCAATCTCTTGATAGATTCTAACAAACATGAATATATGTAAAATACCACAAATATCACCTCTATTCTCATAGGGCCATCTTCTGTTCCAAGTGGAATGCTATCAATACTCTCTTTCTAAATGCATAGTCTCTCGCATTTCCGAAAGTGATGCATGACGTAATCTCTTGATATATTCTAACAAACATGAATATATGTAAAATGCCGCAAATTATTCTTGGATACCAAGCTTGGGAGCTTCTCATAGACATTATTTTTCACGAGATTTTTTATGAGGTGCTAGCCCTTGCTCAACAAACTTAGGAGTGCTCTACTTCTATTGAGAGAGAGAGAGAGAGAGAGAGAGTCCTCATTTTGGTCTATCTTTGTCTAGCAATTCTACCAAGCTTGATTACGCAGATAAGATAAGTTAGCATGGTGTGAAAATATGGAGTGGGTTTTAGAATCGGTTTCAACAATGGAAACACAATTCGATTCAATGTATCTGCTCCACTCTCTTATTTTCCACAAAGTCCAAAAGTACAAATTGGGTAAGTCATCAAGTTTTTAAAGATGAAGGCCCAAAACTGCTTCACTATGTTATCATAAAACTTTTCATGTCTAAGAGTGGAGTTGTGAAAAGATTACGGCTCATAGTTTCCAATGTACCATGAGAGCTTCAAGTTTCAAAGAGATGAGTTGGCTTTTTTTTAATATCAAGAATTTGATTGACCATTCCATCTATGTTGCTCTCTAATTGCCTTGTTTGCATCTCTATCTATGTTTTGTGCACAAGCATGGTGATAGTGTACATCGTCACCTAATGATAACAATGCATAGGTAGCTTACTACAATAAGGTGCACACTATTTTTTCATGTACACTTTCATGCCATATTCAACTTAAAATGTGATAGAAATGAAGGCAAAATAAGGTTGCTCAATTGCTTATTTTTGCAAGAATTTTGGCCATTATACTAAACTGAAGGATGTTGTGCAAAATTGAGGTCGTGACCTAAAATTATGCATGTCATTGATCTCTCTCTATCTCTATTCCAATATTACAAAAGCATGTTCCTCTTTGAGAGAGCAGAATGTGTTCAACCATATACATGGTTGATCCTATTTCGTTACACACAATCTACACCACACCAACCATTTGGCTTAGCTCCTATTCTCTTCAAATGTGAGATCTGACATTGAGGTGAGGTAGGAGAGCTCTTTATGTATGCACATTATACCCCTTCAAAACTTAAGAGCATGAGCATCATATCCTACTTAAGTGCTCAAATTTTGATCCCATCAAACTTGCTTTTCTTACATTTTAGCACGCCAGTCCACGGCCTACATTTCTTTCTCTCGCAGAAACTTCATGAATTCATTTTGTCAATTGTCACCATTATATCCATAGCCTTTATGCATGCTACATGTTGTATTTGGTCCCATAGGTAAATCTAACCTTTAAGGAAAATCACTCATTCTCTCTCTCTCTCTCTCTCTCTCTCTCTCTCTCTCTCTCTCTCTCTCTCTCTCTCTCTCTCTCACACACACACACACACTCACACACACACACACAACTTTATGGTCAATGTGATTGTTACTACAATAATAAAACTCCCAGCCTCCTCTCCCTCCTTGAGAAAGTATGCGAACATGTAAGCACTTGCGTTTAAAATCAAAACTCATCGGTCATATTTTTTAGGTCTCTTGTGTAATTTTTCTTCTTCTTCTTCTTCTTCTTCTCTCTCTCTCTCTCTCTCTCTCTCTCTCTCTCTCTCTCTCTCTCTCTCAATCTCTCCCCTCCCCCTTAGAACTCATTTGATACTATTTTTCACTCAATTGTTTATTTTGGTGATGTTAAATGCTCTCTCTCTCTCACTCTCTCTCTCTCAAGCTATGCAATAGGAGGACTCCTTGCCAACAATGTTTAGGAAGGTTTGCTTAAGCCTAGTAATTGAGAGTTTAGGTTATTCGGCCTCAAATCGGGTTAACATTAAGTAAAGCGGATAAAAATAGTCAAAAAATGCTCTAAAATTTCAATTCTTAATAGTAATTTTGGTCTCCATCTTAATGGGGAGGAAATGTGCATTGCGAATACATCAACAAAATGAAGGGCGTTTTGGCTACAAAGAGCATGTGCAAGAAGGGTCTCAAGGGCTTGGGCAGAGAGAGAGAGAGAGAGAGAGAGAGAGAGAGAGAGAGAGAGAGAGAGAGAGAGAGAGAGAGGGGGGGGGGGGGGCACAACACCTAGTCAAGGGAGACACACATAGGCCCGTCACTCTTCGTTGATATGCTCGGTTGCGAGCATCCTCTCTCGTTGGGCACTACGTGATGATAGAAGGGGACGGCTATGTGTGGACATGTCAAGAGTTTAGGAAACTTTAATGTCAATAAAAAAGGTTATAGAATATTTTAACATCATAGACAGAATCCCAACTTATATTAAAGATTTGAAGCATATGATAAAATTGGAATGATACATAGGTGAGACGTATAAGTTGATCTCTCTCTCTCTCTCTCTCTCTCTCTCTCTCTCTCACACACACACACACACACACACTAAAGTACTGGTCTATGCTTGCTTTAGTTCAACTATCTCCCCCCACTTCGGTTTTTTTCCCCCTCTATTGGGACTATAGAGCTTCCTTTGCTCTGCCATACTTTCCTTGTATTGGGGCTAGGCCCTTGCATAATCGAAGCGTGAAAATTTTGGTATCATTATAAAGGGTAGGTGGCCCTGTCTACTCTCTGAGTATGGACTTCCCAGGCAATGGCAATCGTGGGCCGAACGTGGGATTTGCACAATAAGGGGCGGCCAAGCGCATTCATCCCTACTTCTCTGGAAACGTGCGCACCTACATATATAAAAAGAGGTGAAGGCACACCTTGGCCCTCACTTAGCCTTGGATTAGGTTTTTTTACTCTCTGCTCTGTATCGTTACTGTCTGAACTTGTTGAGCAATGAAGCTTGCTGCTCAAACATCTCAGGTGCCTTGTTTTACCTGCTTAAGCTTTTTTCAGTTATGGTACTATGCATGGTTGGCTCGGAGTGAGAGCTGGTTGGTGTAAATACTGTTAATTGAAATTAAAATATTGTGCCGGACATGTTCAAATGGTACCTTGAGACCTCTTATGCATTAAAAAAAGGGGGGGGGGGGGGGGGGGGGCTGAGTTGATGTAGAAAACGTGGGCGGATTGTGGTTTAATATTGGTTGTTGTACTAACTCTATTTCAAGCCATGGCAGGTTTATAGCTACTGGTTGTTATGGCTCTATTTTCAGCCTTTGCAGGTTGAGCACTACTAGCTGTCAGATTGGCGCTTGTACTAACCGGTTGTAATATTGGGGCTAAGCATAAGTTTGTTGCAGGTGGTCGTACTTAAACCACTGAGGGTTGCTTGTTACATATATATAAAAATGATCTTACTGTTGTGCATGACTGGCTGGGGTCTTGAGACCTCGTGTTGGTAGTTGTTTCTGTTGAAACACTAGAGTGGACTGAGGTTCCTCTTGCAAGTAGTTATGGGCTCTATGCTTGCAGCCAAGGGTTGTTGATTTCACTAATTTTCATAACCACCTGGCAGTTTGCCGTTGCAGGGGTTGCTATGAACTTGCCGATAAGGGCTGTGTGTTTTTTCAAACAAAACTGTGTTGAGACATTGCAAAGTTGTCTTAGGTCTTGACCTTGTTGTGCATGTGGTAAAAGACCTCTGTCGAACACTGGCAAGGATTGAAAGTTTCTAGCAGGCTTTGTGCTAGCAGCTAAGGGTTATATTTATTTCTTCAATAACCGGTTATCTTACCTACCTAGTAAAATGTCGATAATGATGTGTTAGCTTATGGGTTGCCCTTGTTGTAACCTTTCTCTTGGATATTCAATATTCAAGGGGGGAGGGATCTTGACTGGCAGGATTTGGAAACTATTGGTTTCTTTGATAAAACTGGTTGCCACACTTGGGCTTATCACCGTTAGGATTTCATAGCAGATAAGGGGATGGAGTAGTTTTTTAAAGTAACAATGACAGTTGAAACTTTAAAGCATCATACTCTAATCGGGCCGGATACTACAGTCCTTGATAACTTGGCATTCTGAAGGTAAGTATACAGCTGATACTTTTGGCTTTGGGAAAAAGCTATGGTTAGTAACCCATGAGTCTACTTAGTATAGATGGAGTTTTTCGATACTCTGTTGATTGGTCATACTGTCATTTTTTGTTGCAAAAAGGGAGATGATACATTAACTTTTTCTGATACCATTGGGCACTTTAAACAGTTTAAGTCGTTCTTGACCTCTCGGTGTGTAAAGGAATACCAATGACACCTTGATATTGGTTCTCAGGAAGGTAAGTATATGGTTACTACTGCAAAGCATAGCTACCAAGCTATGGTGTAAAAAATAGATCTCACTATGATTAAATTTGGATACTTATGGGCTTCACAACTGAGTAAAAAAGGTAGAAGGTAACACTCATCTTTTGATATAATAAGTAAAAGACTGCTATCATACAAAGTTCTAATAAATAACTTAGCTTGTCTAAAGTAAATAAAATCTGTAAGATGGACATGGATAACAACTGATAGGGTCCATTGATACCTGTAAAACACATCCAAGGCTAACTGAATTGTTGTCTTGTTTGGATGGATGCAGGTAAGGACTCTATCCTATCTTGAAGGGTTTTATTTTCTTTGGCAAGCAACTTTACTTAATGAAGCACTCACTGAAGAAAGGGAAAGTTCTTTTACTACTGGTCTAACTGAAAGAGGATCTCTTTCCTACAATCATTGTACCTAAATAATTCTGATACTGAGTTATTTTTGTACATATCTGTTCATTGTTCCTTGGCCAGCTGTCTTTTGAATGTAAAAATTCAATTATGTCTTATTAGTTAAGATTTAAACAGCTACACACACATCCTATACATAAGGTTTTTCCTTTCTATGGGAAACCGGGATGCTGGCATAGGAAATTGTCTTAGGAATGGAGCTCTAATTTGGACCCACATTCTGTAAATCCTTTATTGGTAGACTGGTGTTAGGTGGCCCCTTTTAGAACTCTGTTTCTCGTTCCCTGCTCACGGCTACCATAGTCTCTGACTTTGTCGGTTGAAGGTTTGCAGGACCAAGTATACATTACTATTTAGATACTTTGCTAATTTTATGTCACCTCTTTTTCAGGATTGCTCACGTTATAGAATGACAACTCGCATGAGTACTAATCACAACCCTGAGAATCATGCAAAGATTCTCAATCAAATTAAGCTTTACCTTAAAGACCATAAACCAAAGAATGCCTTGGCTACTAGAACTAGACCTTTCCTAGCTAGGAAAGCCAAATTATGTATTACATACTATGGCAAGAAAATGTAAACCTGACCTCACTGTTTTTGCAGACTCTTGCTCTCTCTCAAGGATTGGAACTAACCTCGGAGCCCCTCTTTGTGGCCTCCTCTCTTGTCCTAAGATGTATTAGCAGCTTGGATACTTCACAGCTTATTTATGATTCAACACTTGCCTCTGATAAAAAACTATCTGTCTTGCATATGTTGTCATTTAATGACTGGGTTAAAATTCTGGCTACATTGGACAAAGATTCTTTAGAAGGAGTTAACTTGTTGTCCCAATACATTACCCAACTTCCTGTCCTAGCTTCACAACATCAGCAAGAGCTTGCTCTGTTCTCCTCCTCTAGCGTTGAGCTGTCTAACTTCCTTAGAAAATTATGTGGGCTTAACCCCTCGTTTGTTTGCACACCAAATACCCCCTCCATCCCCCAAACTGGCGGCATCTTCTGTAGAGACAGTGCAGCACTGGAAGCAGTAAAAGAATTTCAAAATAATATGTGCTCCCTCAATGATGTTAACCTCCTTGAGATGGTACCAAAAATCTCTAAAGTTTTTCCTATCTTACCAGTAAGACAAATCAAAATTGAGTCCCTCGGAGTTGACCATCAACCGTGGCTTCTGCCAAACAAAGCCTTCCTGGCTCCTATTCTTAGTGAAACCTTGGGTGTACCTTGCTAACCTTCCTGCCTCAACAATGGAAGACTGCAAACTCAAGATTCTTAAAGGTGGGCAATTCTTAGTGAAACCTTGGGTGTACCTTGCTAACCTTCCTGCCTCAACAATGGAAGACTGCAAATTCAAGATTCTTAAAGATGGGCAATTCCTGGATAAAGGGGAGCTGATTAAAGCACCTTTCAACCTTCATCTTATCGACCACTCCAAATGCCTTTCAAATGCAGGATTATATATACGCACTAATGGGAACATGGAATTTGCTAAAAGTAACCCGGATTTCTACACTGAGCCCATCTGGAATATCTTCCGCCACTACGTGAAATGTGCTTGTAGATTTCTTGATTCCAAAGCTTCCTGTGATTCAAGCATCATGTGGTTTGATCATACAATATGGTACATCCTCAACCATTTGGATCCATTATTCCCAGGGAAACCAGTTGACTTTCATCTGTCCCTCATCTGCTCCTGGCTAGGTGGACAAGCTAAGCAGATAGTGATTGCACAAATTGCCTTTAATATATTCCGTAGTCTCATGCATGATATTCTGAAAGAGCTTAAAGCAGATGAACCCGGTCTATACCTCACCACTTATGCTAACTTTAAAGGGGTCAAGCTCATTACTAGTCTTCTTAAACCTTGTATTGAAGATGATGATTCTCCTGCTCTAAAAAGAGCTAACTCCCTGGCTACTCCCAACTCTTTCACCTCTTTTTTAACACTAAGCTCCTCTTCTAATCGAGGAAAAAATCGAGGAAAAACTCGTAGCTTTACAAGAGGGAGAGGCAGGTTTCCTGCAATCAGAAACTTCCCTGAAATCTAACCCAGTAATATATTGCAGGTCTCAACAAACCCAAGTGGAAGAAGAATTCTCTGCAGAGAAGATCCGAAATATGGTGCTAGCTACATACACTGTCTCTTTCACAATGTACTTCTCGATTGGATTCAACCTAAAGATATTTTTTGTGAGTGCTTTGACTTACTTTTTGGGAATCATAAACTGCTTGACAATATTCTTATAGGATGGAAATATCATCATCCAATAAAAGGATTAGTATTAAATAATGACTTTCTTCGGCAAGAAGCAATCCCTTATTGTACATGCATACAGTTTGCCGCATTCTGCAGGAATTTTGAAGGAATTGGTAACCATGTCTGCACATAGGATCTCATCATTATTGATAATGCCACAATTTGCAAGCTATTGGCTAAAGGCCTCAATCACATACCTAAATTTCCAAAAAACCCTTACCTTGCCCTATCAGCTTTACTTAGCTGCCTCACTGACCTTGTCAGTGCTCTCCGACTGGAGATGACAGTCCTACCGGACTTAAAGGAATTAGTGAAGGAATGCTTCCTTCATAAAATTTCTCAACTGCCTAGGAAATGGCTCTCGTCTGATAGCTCTTGGCTTACATCTCAACTAGCTCTTGATTTTCAACTAATCTCGGATAAACGGTTTGTGGTCGGGCTTGACAAAAGCTCCAACTTGTAGACATGTAGTAGTGTTAGTGTGTATACGCGCTTTACCAGGGGCACTTTTCTCCCACTGGGTTTTTCCCCCTGGACATCTGGTGTGAAAGGACACCTTATCTCTTAGGGTTTCATATAAGCTTTGTAGCTCTGAGTTTGTATATACTCTATTATTCTAATACACAGAGACAGACTACAGAGATCTCGTACGCAAGCTCTGTGTCTTCTCCTTCTCCATATTCTTCCTACTCTGAGTTGCTGTCTTCCTTCTGTTTCCTGTTTCATCATCTTCAACAATTGGTATCAGAGCAAGGTGTTTTCCAGAGCCTCTACTTGCGTTTTCGCGTCCGCGCACGCAATTGCAGTTTTCAGGCGGTTTTTGAAAAATTTGCTCGTGGGAGCATCCTCGACGTTCCGGGAGTATTCTAAGTAGGTGACCTGTAGTTTTACCCCCCTTTTGAAGCCGTTCGAGCCCTCAGAATTTTTTTCTGAGCAGCGTAGCAGAAGTTACTTTTCGGAGGCGTTTAGATCAAGAGGGTGTGCTTTTTGACAGATTTTCTTCAGGTAAACAGTTCTTTTGGGAAGCAGCTTGTCTTAGCTTTGTGCTGAGATTTTTGTGTAGAGTTTTGCTTGGATTGGAGAGGAGATTTGTGAATCTCTTGGAGGTTCTTTTGCTCTCTTGTGTGCATCCACAGTATGGCTCAATCTACGGAGAAAGAGATTTTTGGTGCGTTTACATCCGAAGACAAATTGGATGGTACCAACTATTCTCTTTGGTCTTTTATGGCCAAAAATGTTTTGGTTGGTAAAGGATTGTGGGATTATGTATCTGGAGATGAAGTTCGTCCAGGTAGCATTGCACCCGCCACGCCTGGTCGTGGTGCAGCTGTTGGTGCAGGACCCTCACAAGTCACTCCAGAGCAAAAGAAATGGGATACTAAAGATGCACAAGCTATGGATGTGATTGCCTTAACCATAAAGAGGACAATCACACCACATATCAGATCTTGCAGAACTTCTGAGGATGCTTGGAACACTCTGCAAGCTATGTTTGGAGGAAGAAACGCTGCTAGAATAGAGTTTTTGAAGAAACAACTTGACAAAATACAGATGGACGAAGGTGACGATATCGTCGAGCATCTTACAAAAATCAGGGATCTTAAAGAGCAATTGCTTAGCATTGATGAAGTGATTCCAGAGAAGGACTTGGTTTCCAAAACACTCAATTCACTACCACCATCTTATTTGACTTTTCAGACTTCTTTGACTCTGTCTTTGTGAGCTAATCTTGAGCCTCTTCGTTTTGAAGAGTTAGTGGCTTTGCTATTGCAGGAGGATCAATCACGTAAGAACAAGTCTTTACAGGTGGATGGTATGGATCATGCTCTTGTTGTACAGAACAAAAACAAGGGTAAAGAGAGTGCTCATCACTCTAAGTCTGGTGCAGGACAGTCTTCAGAGAAGTCTAAAGGTGATTCCAACAAGTCCAAGAAGAAAGGTAAATGTCACTACTGCAAGAAACCTGGTCACTACATTAGTGAGTGTAAAAAGCGAATTGCTAAAGAAAAGAAGAAAGAGTCGAGTTTGGTTGTTTCAGCTTCTGGTGATTCTTCTACAACTAAAGAAGAGTTTGCAAACTTTGTGCAGGATTCTTATGCTTTCTTAGTATATTCAGATTTTTCTGCTTACAGCGTTGACGAGACACAAATGATTTGGTACTTTGATAGTGGTGCATCCAGGCATATTACTTCAAGGAAGGATTTGTTTTGTTCATTGGATATAGCTCCAGCAGGAAAGAAGGTGACATGTGCAAATAATGCTTCTTATCCAATCAAAGGCGTTGGTAAGATTTTGATTACCATTTCAGATGGTTCAGATTTATGCTTGCCAGATGTCTTATATGTTCCAGGGATCAAGAAGAATTTGTTGTCTGTATCCTCTCTTGCAAAAAATGGTCTTCGGGTCGTTTTTGAGGATGACAGATGTGTTGTACGAGATCGAGAGAATGGTTATTCTCTTATCACTACAGGTACGCTGGAAAATGGACTATTTGTGCTAGATCGTTATGAAAAGCAAATTCAGGTATGTATTGCAGAAACAAAGACTCAGGCCATGCAAGATGCTGAGTTGTGGCATGCTAGATTTGGGCATGTTAGTTATGGCAGTTTGATGACTTTACAACGTCATAATATGGTGCATGATTTGTCTTTATTGGAGATGCCACCAAGACATGTATGTGAAGGTTGCGTTCTTGGAAAGATGCACAGATTTGCATTTTCGCAGGATGGTTCAGTTAGAGGGACACGAAAGTTGCAGCTTGTACACAGTGATGTATGTGGTCCTATGAGGACGCCATCTATAGGAAACAGCCTTTATTTTGTGACCTTCATTGATGACTTTTCCAGGTTTTGTTGGGTGTATCCACTCAAAGCAAAGTCAGATGTGTTTGTAATTTTTTAACATTATGTCGCCATGGTTGAAAATGAAACAGGTTGCAAAGTACAGACTCTTCGTACCGATCGAGGAGGTGAATACATGTCAGGTGCATTTAAGGATTTTTTGGGAAAGAAAGGCATTAAACACCAATGCACTATGCCATACACACCACAACAGAATGGTGTTGCAGAAAGGAAGAACAGATCTTTAATGGAGACAGCTAGATGTATGCTCAAGGCTAAGAGTTTGCCTCATAAGCTATGGATGGAGGCAGTTGCTTGTGCAGCACATGTTTTGAACAGGTGTCCTACTCGTGCCTTGAAGATCATTACTCCATATAAAGCTTGGTATGACAAAAAACCTTCAATCAATTATCTTCGTGTTTTTGGTTGTCTTGCTTATGCTCACATCCCTCAGCAATTACGTGGGAAGCTTGATGATAAGGCAATCAAATTTATATTTGTGGGGTACAGTAGTGGAAGTAAAGGTTATAGACTTTACAATCTTGCTACAAAAAAGATTTTTGAAAGTCGTGATGTAATTTTTGCAGAAACTACTCCTCAACCTATGGTTGCTTTTGATGTACCTCATATGCAGACACGTGATGTATTTGAAGGTTTGCTTCCTTCTTTTGTGGAGAATCACGAATCACAACAGGTTGATAATCTTGATCAATCTTTTGATCAGCATGTGACACCTCATGATGTAGAGGAAATTGTGCGTGAAGAGCAAGAAGTTCTCAGGGAAGAAAGAACCTTGCCTAAATGGGTTCAAAAAACTTTGCAGGATAGCAAGTTGGATGCACAGTTGCCACGAAAAACACGTGCTGGTACTACTTTTGGCAGAGAGCAAGTAGATTTGGCTTGCTTTAGCACTCTTTGTGATGCAGATGAGCCTGATTCATTTGAACAAGCTTTAGAGTGTGTTCAGTGGAAAGATGCTATGCAGCAAGAAATTGATTCTATTCATAAGAATCATACATGGGATCTAGTGGACTTGCCTACAGGTAAAAAGCCTATTGGTACAAAGTGGGTTTTTAAGGTAAAAAGGAAACAAGATGGTACTGTTGACAGGTATAAAGCAAGGCTTGTGGCAAAAGGCTATGCGCAACAGAAAGGCATAGATTATGATGAAACCTTTGCTCCTACTTCTCGTGCGTCCACAGTTAGATCACTAGTTGCAATTGCTGCTTATCATGGTTGGAAAGTGAATCAGTTGGATATCAAAACTGCTTTTTTGAATGGTGATTTGCAGGAAGAAGTTTATGTAAGTCAACCAAGTGGTTTTGTTGTAAAAGGTCAAGAGCAAAAGGTATGTAGATTGCGTAAAGCTTTGTATGGTCTCAAACAGGCTCCAAGAGCATGGTATGAGAAGATACATACTTATTTGATTGGCCAGGGATTTCAGAATAGTCCAACAGAAAGTACTTTGTATGTCAAAAAGAGAGATGGAGTTCTCATTATGCTAACACTTTATGTGGATGATATGCTTCTTACAGGCAATACTGCAGATGAAATTGAAGCGTTTAAAGATGCTTTGAGAAAAACCTTTGAGATGTCTGATCTTGGTTTGCTACATTATTACTTGGGTATTAAGTTTGTGCAATCAGAGGATGGCATATACATGTTGCAGGCAAAATATTTGCATAAAATTTTGGACAAGTTTGGTATGCAAAATTGTAAACCAATCTCTACACCCGTAGAAACTGGATCAAAGTTGAGCATGCATGATGCTGGAGAACCTTTTGATGTACATACTTATGCAGCAGCGGTTGGTTGCTTGATATATTTGGCAGGAAACACTCGTCCAGACATTCAATTTGGGGTTTCACAAGCAAGCAGATTTATGCACAGCCCAGGTATGCATCACTGGCAGGCTGTGAAGCGCATACTTCGTTACCTTTCAGGTACCCCTAATCTTTCCATGTTCTTTCCAAGGGGGGATATGTATGGAAAGCATAGTTCTATGCAGCTTCTTGGTTACAGCGATTCAGATTGGGCTGGTGATTTTGACACACGACATTACACAAGTGGGAATTGTTTTTTCTTGGGAAATGCATGTATATCTTGGCTAAGCAAGAAGCAACCCAGTAGCTACATCAACTTGTGAAGCTGAGTACAAGGCAGCTTTCACGGCTACAGTTGATTGTGTATGGATACGCAGGTTATTGGCAGATCTTTGTGAGTGTCAACAGGCACCCACTACCATTTTCACTGACAGTCAGAGTGCTATGGCAGTTGCAAGGAATCCAGTATTTCATGCAAGAACAAAGTACATAGAGGTTCACTACCACTATGTCAGGGAAAGGCTACATGCAGGGGAGATCACACTAACTTACTGTCCTACACAGGATAACATTGCAGATCTATTTACGAAGGCGTTATCACGAGAAAAGTTTGAAGCTTTCCGAAAAGCTTTGGGCTTACTCTCATACACATGATGATCTGCTATCTTGTACGGATTCACACTATCACTACAAGGGGGATTTGTAGACATGTAGTAGTGTTAGTGTGTATACGCGCTTCACCAGGGGCACTTTTCTCCCACTGGGTTTTTCCCCTTGGACATCTGGTGTGAAAGGACACCTTATCTCTTAGGGTTTCATATAAGCTTTGTAGCTCTGAGTTTGTATATACTCTATTATTCTAATACAGAGAGACAGACTACAGAGATCTCGTACGCAAGCTCTGTGTCTTCTCCTTCTCCATCTTCTTCCTACTCTGAGTTGCTGTCTTCCTTCTATTTCCTGTTTCATCATCTTCAACACAACTGTCCCACTGTTATGTGCAAATACCTGGCCTTGAAAGCCGCTCAGGATCGTGTATCGGGTAAAGAATTCTGTCATACTGACAATACACCTCAAAACATCTCTAACAAAATTTCTAAACACTTAGGACAGCTTGGGTACTCGGTAAGTAACACTAAATTACTAGTATTATTTCCTACATATAAATTCCACAAGCAATAGTTCAGATGGATATCTGATGCCTCCAACTGTATCTTCTCAGATATCACCAAAGATATTACTCTTTGCCTTGACCTTATCATCACAGAATTTGAGCTCATTTGTGCAGATAAGCAGAGAATCTGCCAGGATTTCCTAAATATCCAATATAATCCCTTCTGGTTAACGAAAAACGCTACAAAAGTCACACTTAACCTTAGTCAACATATCTTCCACATCTTTACCGTTGATATTACACAATGCTACGAAAACATTCCACTTAATGGGGATCTCGGCCTTAAGATTGTTTTAGTCAAGGTTATTAATTTAGCCTTTACCAATGCTAAAAAGAAAAAATATCATTTTATTTCCCTATCCAAGAAGCCCAGATGGATTCAAGCATCTCGCTCCATGCACCCTCTACATTTCAATGAAGCCAAACTTTTCTCCTATATTTTTTGGCTGTTGAATAACTATACTATTGTTTCAGGCGGTAGCTGCTTTAACCAATGCCTTGGTATCCCTATGGGCTTCTCTTGCTCACCAGTTATGTGCAATATCTACCTTGCTTTCTTTGAATACAGATGGTGTCTTAAAAACATGAAAATTGACCACAAAAAGCTTCCACTATTTAATCATACTTTTAGATACATGGATGACTTGCCTAGTATTAACAACAGGGAGTTCTCTAATGAGATTAGTCTAATTTACCCCCACTACCTAAAAATTGAGCCAACTTCCCTCCCAGATAACTCGTCATTGTTTGGGGATTTTTGCAAATCTGTCCAATTCCTTAATCTTTCAATATCCCTTCACTCCCCGTCTACAGGTGGATATGACCTTAGGTTTATCTGGAGAAAAAGTCTTCTTAAGCTACCCCACATGGATTTCATTAAAAGAAATAGCAGTAGGCCATACAAAGCTTCTATTTGCTCATGTATTGGTCTTCTTTACTTAATCTGCTACTCTTCATCTACACCTTCCTTGGCTTGGGAAGAGATATCTATACTAATTAAAAAATACTGCTATAACGGATTTAATTAGAATCAGATCCGAAACACTATCATACAAGCTCTCATTAGGCATAACTGGCCTGGACTATTGTTTCAGAAAGAGAATCTCATATCTCTTATAAGGTAGTAGGCCCATACACAATGGGCCTACTACTGACCCATTGTGTGTGGTGCTTGGGTTAGGGTGGGTACACACACACACACACACACACACACACACACACACACACACACACACACACACACACACACACACACACACACACACTAAAGTACTGGTCTATGCTTGCTTTAATAAAAAAAGGTTATAGAATATTTTAACATCATAGACAGAATCCCAACTTATATTAAAGATTTGAAGCATATGATAAAATTGGAATGATACATAGGTGACACGTATAAGTTGATCTCTCTCTCTCTCTCTCTCTCTCTCTCTCTCTCTCTCTCTCTCGCGCGCGCGCGCGCGCACACACAATGTGCACATGAGTTCAAGACTCTATGGATAGATATTTGAGAGAAATTATCATTGTTCTTATGGTGTCAAATTCTCTCTCTATATCTCTCTCTGTCTCACACACACACACATGTATGTATGTGTGTGTGTGTGACACACAATCACACACACACACACACACACACACACACACATATTTATATACTTGAAACAAAAATTTGTCACATAGATCTCAAGGCCTTTTTCTATTGTTCCAATTTAGTAACGATGGCATTCAAAATTTCTATAGTTTGCTTGTGTCCCCCCCTCCAAACCTCTCTCTCTCTCTCTCTCTCACACACACACACACACACACACACACACACACACACACACACACACACACATACACACACACACACACACACACATGCACACACACACACACACACACGCACGTACACGTGCACACACACACCCATGTCTTGGGGTGGATAGCAATCTCATGTGTGCATACACACATGACTTGCCAATGTGACATAGTAGTCTAGTTGATAAATTGACATTGTAGCTAAAGAGACGGCCTCAAGTCGACACATGGACAGGGGAGCGATCTGCTTTTTCTCAATCTCTTTAAAGAAAAACATAGATGGCTATGATTGCTCTCTCTCTCTCTCTCTCACACACACACACACACACACACACACACACACACACACACACACACATTGATTTTTGAAAGGCACCCACATGTTCACTCTTAAAAATTAAATGAATGAAATACCCCACAATTGGTAAAAGGTCCATTATTGGGAAATGTCTCTCCCTATTCGAAGTGCCAATGTCAGGTTTGGTTTTTGTTGAGATTTTACCTATTTTAAGGCATTTATCTCATTTTTGATGAATGAAAAATGTTAGCTACCTTTTAAAATATCCCCTGGTGAAATGGAGTTGAGCTTGACGATAAAATCTCTCTCTCTCTCTCTCTCTCTCTCTCTCTCACACACACACACACACACACACACACACACACACACGGGATGCAATTCTCTCTCTCTCTCTCTCTCTCTCTCTCTCTCTCTCTCTCAACAACGTGGATAACAATCCCTGCATTTATAAACATTTAAACGTGGCTCACAATTTCACTCTTAAAAATTAAAAGAATGAAATACTCCACAATTGGTAAAAAGCACGTCAAAACTGGGAAATGTCTCTCCCTATTCGAGGTGCCAATGTTGGGGTTGGTTTTTGTTGAGATTTTACCTACTCTAAAGCATTTATCTCATTGTCGATGGATGAAAAATGTTAGCTACCTTTTAAAAATATCCCCTGGGGTGAGATGGAGTCCATATGATCTTAACGATAAAATCTCTCTCTCTCTCTCTCTCTCTCACAACACACACACACACACACACATAGACTATGCAATGGTCTCTCTCTCTCCCTCCTCCCCTCTCCCTCTCTCTCTCTCTCTCTCTCTCTCTAACATGAAAAACAATCTCTTCATTTGCATGCATATCCTCAACACGAGACATCCCTCTTCCAAGTCGATGCATGAATAGACGAACGTTTTTCTTTTTCTCAATCTCTTAAAAAAATACAAGCTTTGATAAATTTTTAAACAAAAAACATCAATATTAGTTTTTAAAGAAGTCTCTTGAAAAAATAAAACCAAATATTTTTATTAAATAACTAATAAATCTTCACTAAAATTATCTTTTTTTGTTATGTGTATTTTGACTTTACATTGTCAAAGGTTTTCATTTTCTAAATCACTGACCTCACTTTCACATTTTAAATGTTACTCTATAATAGAAAGTTTTTTCACTTTACACTCTCAAGACCTTTTCATTTTATACAAACTTACGTTTCACTCACAATTGTGAGTTTTGTTATTAAAAAAAAAACATTTTAAATCTTAGCCTTCAATTAATTTTGCTTTGAGATTGGATGTTTTGCAAGGTTCTGTTTGAAATGCACCAATGAGTGACACCTGCAGGCCCTTTCCCTAGTACAAAAGTATAGATATAGATAATAGAAGTATAGATAGATAATAATAAATACAGAACGATACGCCGCGTGTCCTCTCTCTCTCTCTCTCTCACACCCCGTACACACACAACGAGCACGCAGTGAGAGCAATGGAGCACACTGCTTGCAAGAATTGCTGAAGAGAGGAGCGCGGGGGGGTTTCAAGAAGAGAAGAAATACTGATTGGACCCGCCAAAGCAGGCACTCCTTCGTGCGTCGAGAGCTACATGAAAGCAGACACCTACTGGCCTTTTCCCATTAAAAGGTAGTACTACATGCTTTGTACAAGCCTTGTTCATTTATCCTGTAACCGATCACACTTGCCTTTTTCAAATATCGCTTAAGGACGTATTTTCTGTGGTTGTTTCAACTGTGAGCAGATAGACTATCTGCGACGAATTTGAAATTTGAGTTGAGACTGATTTCGACTTGTAACGTTGTCTATATGATCTTCATTCTTTATAAACACCTTGCAAAGATACACTTGTTTCCACTCTGACTATATGTTTGCTTTACTCTAACTTTAGCTTGTAACTTGCCTGTATCTTTTGGAACTTGTAGCCTGTTTGCACCTTTGATATACACAGTTTTATATTGCATGTAGACATATCAATCGAAAGTGTTGCTTGGTTTCCAAGTGGTGAAGATTTCTGGTGCAAGCCATGGTTTTTACCAGGTATTCTGCCTTAATGTTTGCAAGCATTAGTCAAGAAAAGGTACAACATTGTATTTGCGCTTTAACCTCCTAATAATACACGAGTTTTCTAGTTTCAAGAAGGGTTGAATGGCTCATTGATGGTGCAGGCTTTTTAACAAGATCAACATGTGGCTTATTTGGGTGTGCAGCCAACTTCTTATGCACCTTGAGAGTATGTTCTGACACAGGAGCAATAGAGCAAGGCAAAGATATACATCTTCAAACTGTAGAGAGTGGCGTTGATTTTGTTCTATCAATAGGGACCTCTCTCATTGACATGTACTTCAAATGTGGGGACCTTAAGACTGCTTATTCAATCGTCAACAGACAGCAGTCTGAGACTTAGTCACATGGAGTGTGTGATTTCTGGCTACAGCAGGGATTTAGTGCAAAGGCAGTTCAATCGTTCAAGTGCTTTCAGCGGGAGGGCATCAAGTCAGATAGAGTAATTTGTGCTTGTGTGATCAGAGCTTATGCTAATGTAGCTGATGTGGACTCAGTAGGGATCCACATTCGTATGCCATCGAGATGGGATTGGAGCTGGATACAGAGGTATAGAGCTCTCATTGATATGTACACATGGTGTGGACTTGTGGGGGATTCAAATACAACATTTCTAAGGTTGGAAAGGCAGGATGTAGTGTTTTGGAGTCTGTATGTCCACATTTCTAGAAATAGGGCATAGATGTTCTTAAGCTTTTGGAGGAGATGAAAAAGGAATGCATGAAACATGACAAAGTCATGTATGCATGCATCTTGAATGTTTGTTCAAAACTTGCTTCCCTAGTTGAGGGTCAACAGGTTCATTCTCAATGTGTTGGATGTGGGCATCAGTGGGATCTTTCGATTGGCAATGCTTTGATTGACATGTACACAAAAGCTGGCAGTGTTTTGAATGCACAAATGGTTTTTCAGAATCTTGGAAGGCAAAATGTGGTGACATGGAGTGCCTTAACTGCTGGATATGTGCAGCGGAGATTTAGAATTTGCTTGTGCTTATGCATCAGCAAGGCATGGCACCAAACCAGGTCACATATGTGTACATTCAAAAAGCTTGCTCATCAGAGAAGGGCAAGCATGTCCGTATTCAAATCACACAAAGTGGTTATGAACATAATTTATTTGTAGCATATGGCCTCATTGACATGTACGGCAAGTGTGGTAGCATTTTGGAATTCCAGGAAATCTTCAATGACATGGTTGTTCGAGATGGAGTGACATGAATTGCCATGATTGCTGGATTTGCAAAGAATGAGTGTGGCAGTGAGGCCGTACAGTCTTTTCAGGAAATGTTACAATATGGCCTTAAGCCAGACAAGGTGTCATTTACAGGAGCTTGAGATGCATGTTCTGGGATGCCAGCATTGCAGCAGGCATGCATATTAATTCAAGCATCGCTGCTGCTGACTTTATTATGAGTGCTCTCAATTACATGTACAATAAGTATGAAATCCAGGTATCCCATAGTTGCGCGAGCTATTTGGATCTTTTTTGGGGATTCCTTTTGTTCTTTCGCTTCAGCTATGTCTCTGTAAATGCTGATGTCATGCCTCCATGGAATGTTCAAATTCATGTTCTTGTGCCAATCCTCATTGCCACAACAAACTCAGTGCAGACCTATAGAATAGCATTGGGGAGAGGGAGTGGGTTAAGGGTAGCAGCTATATGCACAATTACAAGCTGAGACACATCAGGGTCCAGAGATTGAGACAGACAGCCATGCAGCAATTGTGATACTAGAGGAGAGACACTGTATGAGGATAGCAGGGAGCAGCCTCGACCTACTGCCTATGTAGGAGTCTGAGGCTTTTCCTCAGATTTTCTTCCATGGTGTAATGTCCTGTTAAGAAGATGCGAGAAAGTGTCCTTTTGGAAATTGTGCAGCAAGAGTCCCACTTGCTACCACCTGATTTGGGTTGTGATTGACCTTTATCCAAGTGGCTTCCGAGTCAATTTTATATTCTTGGTCTGTGGAGATACTGAGATTGCTCTGCTTATACAGGCTGACATGTTCTTTTCACAGTGTTTACCGCAACAAGGTCCTAGCTTCCATGGATTTGGAGCTATAGGATGGTTATGTTCATGTTTACATGATCATCCTTGGGATGATGAGGTAGTTAACTATGTCGGAGGCAGAAAGGTTCATTTGGGATCTGTCACTTTCTCAGTAGTTTGATCCTTTAGTGGGGGAATTGGTCTGTATTGGAGTCTTTATCTCTATGACCTCACTTGGCTTTATGTGGAGGGTGAGTGGGAACTTTTTGCCATTCTCAATATTGGGTATTGAGGACGATTTTATTCTCATGGATGCAGGATTTTAATTCATGGTTTAGTCAATACTATGCATGATGGAGCTGATGGCTATATTGTCTTGTGGGTGACTACCATTAGTATACCTTGAACTTCCCTCTAAAGGTGAATCTGGGCTTATCCTCGACTCTCTAGATATATTTTTTAGTGGTATAGCAGACATGCAGACTTCACATTTTGAAGTTTTCGTCCGAGTTACGATCAGTTGATATTGTGCTAATTCTTTCTATCTTTTGTGGTGCGTATGCTCTATCAACTATCTCATTTTTGTGCTAATTTTCCTATATAATGCTTCTTTTAGTGCTAGGCTTCATTATGGTTGAGTCTGCTGTGCATCTCTATAGTTATGACAGAAACTCGGTATATAGATCTTTGTATTGATGTATGTTCGTGACACGTGTGTGTGTGTGGTGTGGCTGTGTAGTAGCGTTTATTGATACTTAGTTCTACACCCACTATTGGGCACTGACGACATTAGTGGGGTGGTCGTAGTATTTAATCAATACTTTTCATGATGCAGGTGATGGTTATATTGTCTTGTGGGTGACTACCATGAGTCTATACGTTGCACTTTCCTTTAAGGGTGAATCTGGGCTTATCTTGGATTCATCTAGGTATATACAATATGGGGATTATTGTGTAATGTTGCTAGTGTCGTTGATGGTACATGGAGGCTGCAGTAGATTGTTTCTTGACAGGGAAGATGGCCCAATGATCTCTCTACATTGCTTGGTGCCACCTAATAGGTTTCTAGGATGCCACGTGGCTAGGACTTTCCCATTCTTTGCAACATGCTTCCATTGGCACTATTATCATTACTGTCCCAGTATTCCGTGGTTTTTATACCTTATCTAATCATTGGAAATAGATGTATGAGTTTTTTCTAGAGTGACTAGATTGCATTGGTATCTGGGCAGCATCTCATGGAGAGATAGTTACGATTTGGTTAGCGACAGTGCTCTCTGATCATGCCCCAGTTTATTTGCATTTGAGATTTCCTCTATGCCTAGACGAGGATCACGCATCTTGATTCGGTGTAATAGGATGTCCCTTTACCTTGGACAATTTAAGAGGTTTGACCACACACTAGTTCTACAAATCCAACGACACTTTTGGCTCCATGCATCATTGCGTCCTCTCAGGCTTGCTGACAGATAGCTATAGAGAGGCGAAGAGCTTTGTTTGGCAGAGAACAAGAGTCAGGAGCGGTTGGGATGTGTTCCGCCAACAGCTTGAGGAGTTTCCAAGAGATGAGTTTCTGGGTTAGCATGAGGTGGACACCAGAGAAACTCTTAATCACATTCAGACTGAGGATTTCAAATTTGCCTATCATGCTTCAGCATCGACATGGATATCCAAGCAAATATGATGAATAAGGATTTCTTTGCACATTTTAGCGCGTGTGCCAAGGGGACTTCTATGAGCACCTTACAAGATTGTGCATACAGGTTGTGCACAGATCTTGATGAGGTCCTTGGCACCCCCTCGGGAGTGCGGACCTGACTCACAACTATCTTGTACAGGGCCATGATCCCTCAAATCAGCTCTATGGGTACACCCATCT
Organism: Adiantum capillus-veneris; assembly: GCF_014529385.1. Classification (NCBI taxonomy): domain Eukaryota; kingdom Viridiplantae; phylum Streptophyta; class Polypodiopsida; order Polypodiales; family Pteridaceae; genus Adiantum; species Adiantum capillus-veneris. The sequence goes on along the minus strand of NC_140940.1, from coordinate 72,652,049 downwards.
CCTGTAACCTGTGCATCAGTCGAGCTCTAGGGACTGTGTTAAATGCTTTGCGGAAGTCCAAAAAAGTACAGTAAATCCTCCTACCATGTGATTTGCCCTCCTCAATAGTAGCTCTGGGTGTCATTATCTGATCAAGAGTGGAAAATCCTCTCCAGAAACCTGCCTGTTTTGATGCTCGTATGCATGCTCTCTCTGCCCATCTACTCAATTGCTGCTCAAGAATAGAAGCATATAACCTAGCCAGTGTCTGCCCAATCATAATGGTGTGATAGTTCCCAGGCATCATTGGATCTCCTGCCTTGAAAATAGGCACAATAGTTGACATACTCCAAGTATCAGGAAAACCCTCACACATGGCCCGGTTGAACATCAATGCAAGAAGTCTCGCAAGCATATCTCGGGCATGTATAAAGTGCTCCGCTACCAATCCATCATGATCATATGCTCTCCTATAGGAGTCGTCATCTTGTCAATAGCTTTCTTCACCATCTCAACGGTAAAGACAAAGCATGTCTCTGGACATGGCATCAGGGGGGGGGTTTGGTAGAGGCGGCTGTCCTGGAACTGTGTAAAGAGATGCTGCATAGTCACCCCAAGTCTTAATGGATGTGATAGCCGGTGGAGAGGAGTGCTCATGAAAGAATTTCCATGCCTCACCTGAGTCTTGGCTCAAAAATAGCTTATACAACTCCTTCTCTAGCTGAGCTAGATAAGCCCTCTTCTTCCGTTGCACAAGCCGTCGAAAGAAAATCTGTGATTGTCTATGAGCAATGACTCCCAAAGACACCTCTCTCTGAAGTGTGGCTCTCGCTTCTTTACACTCCTCATCATACCAATTGTTCTGGAGCATGCTCCTAGATCGGCGTCTGTGCTCAGGATGGCTGTGCATCATGTAATGTCTTTGTCAGGGAAGTCCCGGCTTCTCAGTAGCTAAGTGTCTGTATAAACCAACTATATAGACAGAACCAGTCTTTGATGTGAAACTGTATCGGGTATGTGTGGATGTTTGTGTCAATCGAGAAGTGCTGAATTGAAAAGAGACAGTAAACGTGAAAGGCATGATCTACCGCTACACCGTGTTCTCCTCACCCTGCGAACGCCTGGCCAAACCCATATCACTTGCATCCAATTCTCTCAACGTCTCCTTTGAGGTAGCGTGGACTGTTTGAGAGTGGCCCATTCTGGCATTGAAGTCCCCCAGAAGGATAACATTCCCATCTCTAGAGAACTCCCATTTATCCTCATCCAAAATCATATAAGGTGACTGTCCCTTGGGGGATGCATAGTGAGATGTGCTTGGTGGAAAATAGTATATTGCGATGTAAAGTGGCCTCCCAGTCTCCGCTCTCACCTTGACCCACATATACTTGGCATGCTCATCTCTATGGACAATACTAATGAGGGATTGCAACTCCTCCTTGAATAAGACTGCCACACCTCCCGACCCCGGTCCTCTATACTCTTATCTCACCTCTCGTCTACAAGTAGTCTCCCAACGATACCCCGACACTCTAGGTAAAGTGCCACCAGGAGTCTGGTGTGTCTTTTAGTCATAGTAACAGGGGACGCCCTTTTTCGGGCTTCCCATCCCCACTTTTCCGTCCCCACTTGCCATCCCGCCCTCTTTTTTACTCTTCCTCTGAAGCTATCCTCAAATGCGTCCACATCTAGCTTCAGTGAGCCATTACAATCCCAGGCTGCTAGTTTTAAGCTTGTCCCATAGGTCTCGCACCGTCATGTGGTGCTTTTTTCTAGAATCACTACTCTCCCTCCTCTTTAAAAAGCAAATTTTCCTCTCTCTTTGGATGCCTTGATCTCTGGAATCTTCTCTTGCATGTGCGCTATTTGTGCTAGGGTGAGATCATCCCCCAAGAAAATCCTGGTCTTCTTGAGTGCCGGCCTTTTCTTTAAAAACTCCTTCCTAGCCTCCAAGGTAGGAAAGCGCATAATGAGCGCTCTTTCTTTGGAGCTACCTGTCCCATCTTTCCCTTCCTTCCCTTCCTTCTCCACTCTCCAAGCCCCTGTGTGAGTAGGCTCGGGGATGTTCATTCGTTTCAGAAGTTCCTTAACTTCTTCTTCCACATTGTTAGTGTCTTTGAGACCAATGACACGTACATGAAGAGCTCTTGTCTTCCTCTTTTGCTCCTCTTCCAAGGTCAAGTTAATGATGGTAGATGAGGGTGTGGTACTAGACATTCCACCTTTTTCTTTCTTTGCAGTCTCAATCCACTTCTCCGTTTCGTCCACCTTCTTCTGCGTTTGGAAGAGCCTATCTGCCCACGAGGAAGCTTCCCGTGTTTTTTGTTGCTCCTCCTCAAGAGTTTTTACCTGTTCTTTGATATTGTTCAATTCCTTGATCACTTTGGATTGGTCATCTTTAGCTTTTTCTGATTTACTTCTACACTGCAAATTCTGTCTGGAGTTCTTCAATCAAGGCATTCTTTTCAGTCATACGCTTCTCCATCTCTAATCAAACCGCAAAGGTGGTGGTTGTTGCATCCAATTCCTTCCTCCAAAGGACTTGTGCTACCTCTATTTTTGCCCTCATCCTTTTCTGCATTTCTGTTGTCAATTCGTTGTACCATTGGACTTGCATGCCTCCTTGGCTTTGGCAAGTTCTTTTTCCATGTCTGCTCTCATGAGATTCAGTTCAACCCGAATCATCATCTGAACCTTTTCATACATGGTTTCATCCTTGATCTTGCTGAGCTTGTCTGCTCTCGTCGAGTTCGGTGACATCACACTATCCTGCGTCTTCCGCCGGAAGGTGGCCGTTGCCTTGGGTGGGGTCCGGTAGTCATCACCCTCTTCATTCATAAGTGGATCCATCTTAGCACACTCCACTAGAGAGAGAGAGAGAGAGAGAGAGAGAGAGAGAGAGAGAGAGAGAGAGAGAGAGACACCCGATGGGATCCCAACCAACCCTCTGAAGGGCCTCCCACACTGTTGCCGATGTGGTATTTGCTTTTGATTTTGTAAATGGAATGTACACACATGCAATACCTCAAGTATAGACTCTACTTACTCGAATGGGGAATGTCGCCTTGGTAACTCTTCAAAATGGAGCACCTCCGGGGCTGATTTGATGCATCTTTCGATCCATCTCGATGTGGGTTGCTGATGGCCACCAAGGGGTAGATCAAGGGCTAATTTGCGTTCCTGATGTGAGAGGAATCAAGGGTTTAAATCTGGCTACGAAAATGCAAATCTGGTTGCAAAAACATAGCCGATCCATCATGTAAAAGGGCTGAAAACAAAGATGATGTAATGGGCTGCCAAAATACTGGATTGCAGCGGAGAAGCTAGCGTTGGCAGATGTGGGCTGCGATCGGCAAGTGGAAGGGCTGAAAACTGAAAAGGCTAGGCTGATCTGCTGCTAACTGGAAACGCTGAGCTGATCTGCGATCTTGGAGCAAAAATGCTGAGAGCATGCAAAAATGTTGGGGCTAGATCTAGCACTGGCTACTTTGATCCAAAACGCTCGCTAGATCTGGCATTGGCTACTTTTGATCCAAAATGTTGGCTCCCTTGCTCCCTTTATAGGGTAGGATATTGGTTATAAACTTTTTTGGACTTAGATAGGGAAAGTTTGGAAGACAAAGTTTATAAAAATAAATCATATTACTTCGGCAAAGTTTCGGGGTGAAATTGTCGCACATTTGCCCATTTGAGAATCCGATCGGCGCAGGAAATTGCCAGTGGATTCCTCTAATCTAAAACTACATGCATGTCATGCTAGATATCCACCGTAGTGTAACAACACGTGTCAAAACACTTGTACAATCCGTTTATGCAAGAGAGTTCCAAAACTGGAAAACCTAATCTAATGGACTCGCCCAGACTTGCAGGTCCTCCAAACAGGCCCACAAAACTGCCAGTATTAATCCTCCTAAGATTCTAGACACTCCTATCTAGGAATAGGTGGAAAATTGGCTCTGGAAGTCGATTGTATGAGAGTAGCAAATTTGGATAGTCCTTGAAAAATTCCTCGTCCACCCAAGCAGCTTCATGTGTCCCTCGATCCTTGAATTTAAGGAAATATTGCTTTGCCTCCTCCTTATTGCCAAATTAGAATTGAAGCAATCGAATACGCTTCGGCTTGATGGCTCTGACTGGAACAATGATCTACGTTGGTTCTTCTTTTGTCTTGGTCCTTGGAAGTCCACCCTTGTGGCGGCAACTCGTCAGGTTTACTTGGAAATTCATTGTGCCTCCAATAGATGCTCCAAAGGAACGGCAATGCGAGGTCTCTGCTTCCGGAATTTGACCATCCTTGTCCTGAGTGCACGGAAATCCACACAAAAATTAAATGAGTTTGGTTTTTTATAAACAAAGAGAGTTGGTAACCAAAAAGACCGTACCTTGGGAGGGCGAAACCTCCTAAACAAGAATTCACCTGGTTTTGGCTTCTTCTTGTCTGGTGGATGGAAATGAGAGAGAATCTTACCCACGTGTTCCACGTCATGGAATTGGTCAGAGACAATGTCCATAGGTCGATGGGGATAATGTGTAGGGAAATGATGATCCTGGGTTAGCATGGAATTGACCCTGAGAAATTGTTCACTATACCTGCCAAGAATACCCAAATTAATCGTTGTCGAATCGACCTGAATGACCGAGTTCGGTATTCCACTATGTAGTTTCCTGCTGCTAGTGTGGACATAGAGATGCGAGGACCTGATGGGATGCTTGGATCCATTTTGACGAGCTGGGCAACGTTCTCCGTGATGTGAATAGAGGAGGGATTCCAATCAATGCATGGCTTGAAACTGCGAAACCACTAAATGTCCAAAATAACATCACATCCACTTGATTTAGCAACCATAAATTGACTAGTAAATTGAACTTGCTGAAAATCAAGATCTACATGGTGACATGCAAGAGAGAGAAGAAGTTATGCCCTTTGAAAACCCCATCACCGGGTAGGTTGGAATAGGAGTAAAAGAGAGATGGGGACGTGTCATGATGGCGTGACTAATGATGTCATGTGTGCTACCAGAGTCCAATAACACAACCACTTTTTGACCTTTAATATATCCATAGCATTTTATAAGTTCCTCATCATCAAAAGTCCACTTCTGCTTAGCTTCTTGCTTTACCACACTCATAGAATTCACTTGAGGGGTAGAGTCAGAAGTTGACTGAAACCGGCCCGTGGGGCGGTAGGCTTTGGCTTTTACCCGAAATTCTTTACTTTACTTTAGACACAGAGAGAGAGAGAGTACCTTGCAAAGGTAACCTGCGACGGGAATTAACACTTAAAGCACACACACGGCTTGGAAGCTAGAATGCTCCGATCAGACGCCGACAACCTGTAGGCCCCAAAATTGGTGCCCCTTTCGGTATTTCTTTATACTTTAAGAGGGTAAATTACAAGAAGATTCCTGGGAATTCTTTACCTGTATCTAGCTAGATACCATCTGTTTTGGCAAAATTTCGGCAGCATAATAGCCCCAAAACTTGTCCGAAACCAATTTCCCTGCTGGAACTCACTTCCACTGACATAAACCCTCTAATTTCTGCCCAAAAACAGTAAATTCAGCACGCTTTATTTACTGGTTTTTGCCATGTTTTCAGCCCTAAACAGTCCCCGAACTGTCCTCTAACAGTGGGGCACTGTTCCCAATGGTTCTAGCGTTCGTATAGCTGGAAAACAATCAAAATTCAGCGCATAACCAGCGCTGAAAACGCACCTATATGGTGAGGTTATCACCCTCACCGGTGCCTGCTTTTGGAGTAGCAGTTAGCTACTCCTGTTCCTGCTTAGAGAGGCTCTTGCCTCAATAAAAACGCATGTAACCACACAACTGTACATGAGTCAAACGAAGAGCCCTCTTGTGGAGCATCACATTACTGCATGTGTGCAGGAATGACTTCTTGCACCACACTGTACATGAGAAGGAAAGCTTGCAATCAATAGCTCTTAACCTGTGGCAGCTTGCAAATGAGCCCCCTCCCAGCTAGAAATCGAGCGCCCAGTTTTCAGCATGAGGCAAGTACACAAGAAAGTGCCATTTGACACATTTACAAGCAGTTTTCCGCTTTGGGCTTCCCGCTTAAAAATCTCTTGATTGGTTGCCCAATTGACTTTGCAATGGAGTTTTAAAATGTTCCCCTTGTCATTCCGGAGGTAATGACGCGAATAGATTTCATGGCCCAAAATAGCAGTTCCCTAAATTTTAGGGGATGCTTCCATTGGACTCCCACTGGTCATCTGGCCATCTATCCCCATTGGGACCGCATCCAAAAATGCAATGTGGCCCAACTGTTGGGTACTTTCCCTCGGTGACCCCACCTTGGCACTATGCCTTAATATTGAGTTCACTTCCTAGTATCCATCAACTTGCTAAGTGCGATGGGGGCCCGATGGGGAACCTACATGAGCTTGAACTGAGCCTAGACATCCTCTTACCATACGAATTCCAGTGCCGACCAACTTCCCGTTTGCCGGTGAAACTACCGTACACATTGGCCATACAATGTCCGGCCATTTGCAACTTCAAAAAGAGGGTCTCAAAAATTAAACAAAAATCATTGGAAAGAAACCAACAACTAAGGTTAGCAGTTGCCACGTTCTTGTGACATAGTTAACGGTTGCCACGTCCTCGTGACATACTCCTCTCTTGAAATCGCAAATGTCCTCGATTGCATACCATAAATACACGCCATTTATGATCTTGTGTTGTCAACACTCTTTTATCATCGCATGTATATGCAAGAAAGGTCGTAATATATAGATACAAATGACTTAATGAGACCTTCATACTTTTGTCATTTCCATCTATCTCACTGAATTCATATGTACATTTGATGTGCTAGCTCTATCATTAGCCCTCCTTTGCACATGTTGGGTTGGGGCATAGGTAGGTTGTAACCCAAAGGCTTCAAGGTAAAGCTGCATACATTTGGTGACTCTGACAGTTCATGCTCTTCCATCCACTTTGCATCCATAGGCGGATAGTTCTTGAACTTCACCAAGTAGTGTCTTGCAACCTGTCCTTTAACTTTTCTGTCCTTATGTGCCAAAACTTGCTCAAGTACCAGGATCTCATCAAGTTCCTCAACTTCTGGCTGATCCTCATTTGGCATATCTTCTGGCACATCACCCACGAAGGGTCTTAGAAGACTCACATGAAACGCATTATGAATCTTCCATGCATCAGGCAATTTCAGCATGTGAACCACATCACTGATCTTGTCGAGCACTTGAAAAGGCCCATAGTAACGCATGCTGAGCTTAGGAAACAACTGTTCCTTACCCTTCATCTTCTTTAACCTTGCCTTTTCGAACCTTAACAGAACCCAATCATCAGGTGATAACAGCAATTCACGACTGTGACGATCAACAACCTTTTTCTGTTTTGCCTGAGTCTTTTCCAAGGCAACTTTAATTTTCTTGTACATTGCATCCATTTTCTCAATATATCGATCTGCCTCAAAGTTCTTGTCCTTTGTGTCACGATTGTGACTATGTTAAACAACAATACATCTACTCCTAGTTGCAGATACGCGAAGTGCCATGCCAAGGAGGATCCCTGCGCTTGGATGGTTACACCCCTTCGCCCAAGAGACGTGCCTCTTCGCCAAAAGCCACACTCCTTTGACGACTGGTCACACCCCTTCGCTCTACGGGTGCGACTCTTCGCCCAATGGTTGCAGCTCTTCGCCGAAAGGATGTGTCTTTACGTCTAAAGTCATGTCTCTTCACTAGGAGACATGACTTTTCATTTGTGTCTCTTCGTCTCCTATATAAGGAGCCCTTGTATCAGTCATTCAATCAATCAAACACAGAGTCTTCTGAGTTCAGTTCAAGTTTCTTAAGTCTTAGTCATGAGTTTAAGTACTTAATTAAGGATTAGCACCTAGAATACTTACAGTGGTATCAAAGCAAATTTTTTTCACGGGACCCGAAGGTTGTGAGCCTCTCACCCTCGCCGCTACCCTCTCCCCCCCTTCCTGGAGTTGCATGGAAGCAGAAGAAAGATGGATTGCAGATTGCAATGCTGGTGTTTACCCCCCTGATGTAAACCTCTCCTACAACCTCATCCAGACATGCACGCACCCTTTGGTAGCTGATTTGTGAGCAATTGCTTATTCGGGCTGCGATGGAGTAGTGGCCGCAGATTCCCCCTTGCATGCTCCCGTGCCCTTTGGTGTCGACCAAGGCTGGTTGAAGTGCACCCTTTCGCATCTTCTCCCAAGCGTTGCAATCATCAAGCGGCAGCAAATTCATCAAGCCACACTGGACTTCTCTCTATGCGTTGGCCTTATTTTTACACTGGTAGGAGGGAATGTCTTACGCTAGGCTTTATTTTCTTACGCTGGGCAGTTTTCACGCTGGGAAGCAAGTCAATTTTACCTTAACATAATAAGCTCAATTTTACTCATTGAGTGGCCAACCAACTTGCTCCAGTGTGAACAACTCTAAAATCCAAAAACCATTAAAAAAATTACCCCAAACACTCCAGCGATGGCCTATTTGCAGCGTGGGTGCTCTCCGCCAGCTAGTTCGAATACTCTTCTGCCAACTTCCAGCATTGCAAATTCTGGCCGGCACCTGGTGCGCTCGGGGAACTTTTCGCCATCATGGCCGACGACGCCTTCGACGAAATAGACGAGATTCCATACGAAATCCTGTCGGAACCCGAAGTGGTGGTTCATTCGAGATTATTACCCGACCCAGAGCCAAAACCCGTTCTAAATAATTTCCGCTCCCGGAGTACCCGTACCAGAACTTGCACGCGTTTGAGAGTCCCCTTTGAGGCGTAACCATGCCGAATTCTAAGGACGGAGGTGGTCAATCTGACGATGCCCTTACTCTTATGAAGGAGCAGATGGCCACACTTTCGATAAGCCTCGTATCACTTCACACTCGCTTGGATGAGATGTAGACGCAAAACACTTCTCGAAGTCGTCCTGCTATTTCTCGGACTACTAATGCAGCATCTTCAACACCTTCTTCCGAAGCTTCAATGGACGAACCAAATGAACCAGATCCAACCGAAGAGGTAGACAATTGCGAACTTCAACTACTTTACAAAATTTTTAATGCTGCACAGAAGAAGAAACTTGATGTTAAACTGTCGGAACCATACACTGGTCGCCGCGACAAGCGCGTGCTGGACCAATGACTATTCAAAATGGAGGTCTACTTGTGACAAATTGCTGACGTGTCGACCTACTAAAGAACGGAGCTACTGGCCGAGGGGCCTAAACCCTAAGAAGAACAAGCAACAGAGGAAGTGTCACAGAGTGATGACGTGGTTGCATGAGTGCAGAAAAACCCTAACCCTAATTTCTGCCAGAAACCCTAATTGCTGAAACCCTAATTCTGGAAACCCTAACCCTAAAACCTGCAAACCCTAATTTCTGCCAGAAACCCTAATTGCTGCAAACCCTAATTCTGAAAACCCTAACCCTAAAACCTGCAAACCCTAATTTCTGCCAGAAACCCTAACCCTAACCCTAAGGCAGCAGACAAATTCCGAAAATTGCACTGACATGATGACGTGGCAGGCTGTACAGATTTCCGTAAATTACGCTGGCAGCTTTTGGCATTGCTTTTTGGACCATAAGCTTTTGAGTTTGAAAGTTTTTCATGTAAACTGCTTTTTGGACCAGAAGCTTTTGAGTTTTAAAGGCTTTTTACTATAACTGCTTTTCAGGCCAAGGGCCTTTAAATATGAGGCTAGGGCTCATTCTCTGGCATGCTTCCTGGAGAAGGTGCAGAGTTTGGAGTACCGGCTTGTACTTTGATGATGCAATATAAAGAAATACCGAAAGGGGCGCCAAGGTTTGGGGCCAATACTCTCTGGGGTGGAATTCCGCCACTCCGTGTCGCGTGTCGTCTCTCTCTCTCCATTTCAGTTCAGTTGTTATTTGAAGTGCTTAAAGTTGTTCAGTCTGTTCTTTTCTATTGGCACGTGGTGCCCGCCTTGTGACACTACTTGTCCAATATGGACTTGGTCGAGAGTAAAAAAGTTGCACTTGCTAGTTCTTTGCTCAAGAATACAGCATTTCTTTGGTGGCAACGACGGGTTGCTGACGGTAAACACACACCTTCTTGGGATAAATTCCGGCGTGTTATTCGCAAGGCGTTCGAGCCTGCCAATGCGGATTTTCATGCCTGGTCTTCTCTTCGCCGCCTGAGCCAAACAGGTTCCTTGGCCGCGTACATCATAGAGTTCCAAAAGCTAACCTTGGAGATAGAGACCCTTAGTCCCTTTGATAAACTTCACAGCTTTATCGACGGACTCGAACCCAACCTGAAGGACGATGTGCATAAATACAACCCTACCACCTTGGATGTTGCAATTGCCTATGTGGAGCGTCTTGGCGATAATCGGCGCCCTACATGGAATTTTTTCCCTGGTGACAGATCTTTCAATAGCGCTCGTTTTTCACAATGTGATCGCAAAGACAGTTATAGCCAAAGTCAGCAACATCAGTCTCAGTTCAGATAGCAAGCAACGCAACCTTATTCAGCTTCAAGGTTCTATTCTCAAGATCGACAGTCTCAAGGCCAGACCTTCTTCACACGTTCCTCTACTTGATCGTGGTAAAGGACGTGATTTTTCTCAAGATCGGCATTCCAATACTCAACAAGGCTCTTTGTCAAATGCATCTTCAACTTCAAAGAAGGATGGATTATGTACAATTTGCGATGGTGACCATAGATGGTATCAATGTCCAAAGAAACCAAATCCGTCTAATTCGAAAAGAAATTCCAACGCAAAAACATCATCGAATTCTGAATAACCATATTCTACTAAGGATAAAGGAAAATCAGTGGTTAATACGATTCGTGTGTCAGAGGATACGACTATTCTTATGAAGCATGCTCAATGCAATTCTTCAGTTTTGGAGCCTCTCTCAAAGCAAGTTTTGAGCCTTCTTGGAACTATCAATGGTCGCTCCATCAATATTTTAGTGGACAGTGGATGCTCGAATAATCTCGTCAGCACTCAGATAGTTCAACAGCTTGGGTTACCAACTCAGAAGACATCTCACTTATATGATGTGGAATTAGCAGATGGATCAATTTTGACTTGTGATCAGACAATTCGATAGTTGCAGTTTGAGATTCAAACTTATTACGACATGATTCTTGGTCAGCATTGGTTATTCCAATATGATCCCACAATTAGCTTTCGAGAACATACTATCAATTTGTCAAAAATGGAGGTGAATTGACTTTACACGGGCTTTCTCATGCGGAACGAGTGATTCAAGCCTCATGTGTACAAGTCAAGCGACATGATACAATGAATTATGAAGAGAATATGATTTCCAATGCAAATGCAAATATTCTTATTGATGAATTTTTGAATTCATTAACTTCTCCTGAATCAATTGATGAAGACAAAGATGATTTCAAGCAAGAAGTTTTTCCAAGTGATACTTCGTTACCAGACAAAGATAAGGACATAGTTGCAGATTCCGAGTCTGAAGACGACTATGCTTTCTTTGATTCTTTGTTGGATGATGATATGCCAATTGCAAGTCATGAAATGACAGTTCCTGAAGATGATTCTGAAGAATTTTGGGATTCATTATTGGAAGATGATTACAGTCTCAAGCCAAAATCCTCTCCAGTGATTCATAAAGTTGAAGTTACCCCATCTGAAGAGTACCTTGAGAAGATTTCCTCTTCCCCAAATATTTCGCAGTTACTGGAAGATTTTGAACTAGAAATCTTACATCGCATAAAGGATTTTTGAAGATCAACCTCTTGTTGCAGTCAACCTGATTATGCCAGATTCCTCTAGAAAGTCTTTGAATAATGCAATGACATGGAATTTAGCAGTCAAAGCAAAAAGGTTTCGCAAGAAGCAAAGGTTTAAGACAAAGGTTTCCGATAACTCAAAGATTGAAGATTTTCGAAGATTCAATGCTTTTCCAGAGTTCTATCAACATCATAAGTCGTTTCTTTGACACGGGCTCTCATTTTAAATGGGAGGGAATGTCACGATTGTGACTATGTTAACAACAATACATCTACTCGTAGTTGCAGATACGCGAAGTGCCATGCCAAGGAGGACCCCTGCGCTTGGATGGTCACACCCGTTCGCCCAAGAGACGTGCCTCTTCACCAAAAGCCACACTCCTTCGACGATTGGTCACACCCCTTCGCTCTACGGGTGCGACTCTTCGCCCAATGGTTGCAGCTCTTCGTCGAAAGGATGTGTCTTTACGTCTAAAGTCATGTCTCTTCACCAAGAGACACGACTTTTCATTTGTGTCTCTTCGTCTCCTATATAAGGAGCCCTTGTATCATTTATTCAATCAATCAAACACAGAGTCTTCTGAGTCTTATTTCTGAGTTCAGTTCAAGTTTCTTAAGTCTTAATCATGAGTTGAAGTACTTAATTAAGGATTAGCACCTACAATCACACTTTGTATGCAAAATGGGAGGAACCTTTTTGCCGCCTTCAACAATCTCAAAAGGTTCCTTGCTAGTCGACGAATGCACCGTGTTGTTGTACGCATACTCAATCATAGGCAAATACTGTTCCCATTTGATCTTATTATATGACACATAACATTTCAACAGATCCAAGACACTAGCCTTTTTTGACTATCCATCAGTTTGTGGATGAAACGAAGATGAGAACTTGAGCGTAGTGCCCATGTTCTCAAACAATCCTCTCCAGAACAAACTTGTCATGTGAGGATCACGATCACTGACAATCGATTGTGTCATACCATGCTACTTAAACACATTGTACATGGATAAGAGTACCATCTGATCAGATTTTGTCTTCTTCCTAACATGGATAAAATGGGCCTGTTTGCCGAACCTGCAGATAATGGTCCATACACCATCATTCCCTGTTGGGGTTCTTGGAAGATCAAAGATAAAATCCATAGCAATGCTTTCCCATGGCTTATCCGGAATCGGCAGTGGTTGTAACAACCTTGGTGCCTTTTGCCTGTCAAACTTGACCTTTTGGCAAATCATGCATACTCGCACAAACGCATCCACATCTCTCCTCAAGGTAGGCCAATAGAAGAATGTCTCTACCGCTTTAACTGTCGCATCAATACCACGGCGCCCTGCATACGGTGGGACACGACTCTCTTCCATGACCTTATGTTGCAATGGCCTAGTGACACAAAGTGTGCCATGCATCCTCATAAAATCATCTCTGAGGAGGTAGTGCTCATGATGTTGCCTTGCAAATGTTCAAAAATCCTTGCAAAATCTTCATGAGTATCATACTGTTCCTTCATGTCATCGGCTCATGATGATAAGAAATTGACACAGCTGAAATTTGTGGCTTCCTTGATAATGCATCAGCCACAACATTCTTCTTGCCTTCCACAGGCATAATCTGGAAGTGGAACATAGAAAGAATGTTTTCCCATGGCATATGCTTTTCGGATAGCTTTGACTGTGTCAAGAAGTATCGCAAGGTCTGATGGTCTGTTTGGACAACAAAATCAACACCTAAAAGGTAGTGCTTCCAACTAGAAAGTGCATGAATCACGACCAAGAGCTCTCATAGACTTACATAGTCTTCTCTGGCCCTTGCAAAATTCGGCTTTTATAGGCTACTACCCGTCTGTCTTGCATTAGCATTGCTCCGATGCTACTGCCACATGCTTCACACTCGACCACAAATGACTTCTTGAGATCTGGCAAAACAATTATTGGATCTGAAGTCAACTTTTCCTTTAAGAGACTAAAAGGTGAAATCTCTTTTTGGGTCCGTATGAAAGTGACCTCTTTCTTTTGCAAAGCGTGAAGAGGTGATGCTATCTTTGGAAAATTCCTGATAAACCTTCTATAGTAGGAACACAATCCCAAGAAGCTTCTGACATCGTGCACAGTCTTCAAGTCTGGCCATGTCTCAATAGCTTCGACCTTTGCGGGATCCATTCTGACACCATCTTTTGAGGCTATGTGGCTAAGAAAGTGGATCTCTTCCAGGAAGAATTCACTTTTCTTAGGATTGACAAGTAGCCTGTGACCGTGCAGCTCTTCGAACACAATGGTCAAGTGACGGCTATGCTCCTCTTTATTCTTCGAATAGACTATCATGTCATTGAAGAACGTGCCAACAAATTGTTGATGCGAGCAGAAAATCCGGTCCATCGTTCTGTTGAACGTGGTAGGAACATTTGTTAGCCCAAACGGCATCACTAGAAACTCATAAAGACCAAATGTCGTTCTAAACGCAGTCTTGTGCACATCCTTTGGCCTTATACAAATCTGATGGTACCCACTCTTAAGGTCTATCCTGCTGAAAATTACAACACCCTCTAAATGATCGAGAATATCATCAATCCTTGGAATATGAAACCTATTCTTATTCAACGCACGGTAATCAATACACATGCGCCATGAGCCATCCGTTTTCTGTACTAGGAGCGTTGGGGAGCAAAAGGGTGAAGAACTAGGCTAAATTAGTCCCTTCTCTAATAACTCCTCAACCTGGCCCATAATATTTGGTGGGCTACACCCTGGCACCAAATCTATCCGATGGTCCTCAGGTCTCTAGAAGTGATAGCCGAAGCAGTTACAATAGGGACAAACTCCCCTTTGAGCTTTACATCTAAAACATGAGTTTTGCCCCTATGCTGAGGGGTGATTGTCTTGCCGAAGGCATCCAGCACGCCATGTACTCTGAACATCCACGAAATGCCAAGTAGCGCATCACACCCTTCCAATGGCATGATATAAAATTCTTTTGTGTCTACATATGACTGAATATGCAGACGCAGCTTTCCAATAATGGGAGTAACACACTCTGAGTGGCCAGGACATGCAAACCCTGTCTCTGCCGTGTACCCCATCTCTTCAGCTCTGATGCCCAGCTTGATAGCTAACTCTGGTGGGATAAAGTTTGCTTTGGCACCTGGATCAACGAAGATGAGTACCGTCTGATCTCTAACTTCACCCCATGCTTTGTATAACTCGCTGGCATCTGTACTGGGTATGTCACCCACCATATCTGGCACCAAGCCTGCCGTGGGTTTAGGCTTCTTGCCTTTTTGGTCCTCTTTATCATCTGAGTCAGCTGGTCTTTTCCTTTGTGGACAATTGGTAGCAAAGTGACCAGGCTGCTCGCATATGAATATTTTGTTTTCAGCCACTAAGATCTTCTTTTCCTCGAGTGATTTACACACATAAGGCTTCCTTTTCTGTTTCTTTGCCTGCGCTCCAAAAGTCCCAGCTGAATCCTTATCTTTGTTGGCCTTTTCTGACCCCTGTGACGCTTCAAGAGCCGTTTTTCCAAAGGGCTTCTTCGTTGAATTTTTCTTCTGCTGCCCTCCTTTTTCGTTGCTTCGGAACCCAGTGTCCTCTCCTTCAACAAGGCAAGACCAGTGTTAGCAACTTCCATGAGCTGGGTGAGGGTAGCTACTTGTTCTTGGTACAGTAGTCCCGAAGCTCTTTAGGTAGCCCGCAACAATACTTCTCTATCTGCTCTGTCAATGGCACAAATCTGTAGGAGGTCACTGAGTGTAACGCTTTACAAAACCTCCAATTGTACTCCAACAAGCTCTTGCATGTAGCCGAAGTAAGCTGGTGTCAATCTGTCACGACGTCGGCTTCAAATTCATTGGACAGCCAAGCAGATGCAAACATTTGCTTGAAGTAGACCCATGTGGCGGGTGCCTGTCCTTGCATTAACAATGTCGTCCACCATGTAAGCGCATTGTCTTTCAAGAGAGTGGCAGCTTTCCTGACCTTAGAGGCCTCTGTAAAATTCCCTTCTGCATAAGCTGTATCAAACTGTTGGAGGAAAGTGAGAGCCTTTGCTTTATCCTCAAAGCCACTGAAGGTGCTAAACTTTACAGCTACACCACCTTCTTTGTAAGCTTTCGGCTTTTCCAGTGCCCCCAAATTGTCATAGGAATTGTCTGCAACATGGGCAGTGTAGTAAAAATCATCGGCACATCTTGGCCATTGACATTTTATGTCATAGGTGCCATATCTGGCTGCTGTCCAGAAAAAGCAGCCATGCCAAATGAGCCTGTGGCACCCCAAACTAGCCCTGGTTGCTTTGAAAACCTTGTTGCATGCCGATGCTACCATACATGGGGTTTGGCATCATGCCTTGCATATCCCCAAACACTGTTCCTGGCATGTACGGCTGACTTCGAGGCGCATAACCAGCCATACTCTCGAACACAAATCCACCCCCGAAATACCGAAGATGTACCGTGGGTGGTGGAAAAGCTGGATGCATTGCCTGGTAACCAGTTTCCTATCGATTCAAGACAGCATGCGAGCTTTGAAAGGTGGCGAGCTGAACTAGCATAGCCTGTGAAATAGGCGTCCTAACCACCTGGAGGAACTTGTTTTGGAGCCCCTGACTTCGCAACATGCGAGTGTTCCCTATCCTGCTGAGATGCATGAAGTACTTGGGCTTAAGCCTCAACCAGCTCTGTTTGCGGTGTAGGTTGTCTATTTTGCTGTGGCACTGGTGGCGCTTGCAAGAACTCCATAAACCTTGGGTTCTGTACCAGTTGCGAAAACACATTCACCGCGGCAACTAACTGAGTCTTGAACGCATCATCCTCAAGTTGCCTTGCCATAAAGCCGTGTACTGGAGGGACATTCACATCAACAGAAGGTACAGACAGACGTGGCCGTGAACTCTCGTCAATCTTGAACACCATAGGAATTTCCTGTCTCTCCTTCGGAGAGAAACCCTCTTCCATAATGCCCTTCCCTTTGTCGTCCATAGTGTAATCCCGTGTTTTTGTACTCTGTGTCTTTACCCAAAACAACCAAGGCTCTCTTCTTGAGGAAAAACTGATTTATGTCTCGGCAACGGAACCATGAAACCGGCTCGTGGGGTGGTAGGCTTTTGCTTCCACCCGAAATTCTTTACTTTAGTTTAGATACACACAGAAAGAGAGTACTTTGCAAAGGTAACCTGTGACAGGAATTAACGCTTAAAGCACACACACGGCTCGGAAGCTAGAATGCTCCAAGCAGACGCCGACAACCTGTAGGCCCCAAAATTGGCGCCCCTTTCGGTATTTCTTTATACTTTAAGAGGGGTAAGTTACAAGAAGAGTCCTAGGAATTCTTTACCTGTATCCAACTAAATACCATTTGTTTTGGCAAAATTTCGGCAGCATAACAACCCCAAAACTTGCCCGAAACCAATTCCACTGCTGGAACTCACTTCCATTGACGTAAACCCTCCAATTTCTGCCCAAAAAGAGTAAATTCAGCACGCTGTATTTACTGGTTTTTGCCCTGTTTTCAGCCCTAAACAATCCCCGAATTGTTCTCTAACAGTGGGACATTGTTCCCAATGGTTCTGGCGACCGTATAGCTGGAAAACAGTCAAAATTCAGCGCATAATCAGCGCTGAAAACGCACCTATACGGTGAGGTTATCACCCTCACTGGTGTCTGCTTTTGGAGTAGCAATTAGCTACTCCTGTTCTTGCTCAGAGAGGCTCTTGCCTCAGCAAAAACGCATGTAACCACATAATTGTACATGAGTCAAATGAACCTCTTGTGGGGCATCACATTACTGCACGTAGGGGGGAGAGAGAGCAGTGTGAGGTGTGCAGGACACGACTTCTTGCACCACACTGTACATGAGAAGGAAAGCTCGCAGTCAATAGCTCTTAATCTGTGGCAGCTTGCAAATGAGGCCCTTCCCAGCTAGCAATTGAGCGTCGAGTTTTATGCATGAGGCAAGTACACAGCCACTTGGCACATTTACAAGCAGTTTCCCGCTTTTGGCTTCTCGCTTAAAAATCTCCCGACTGGTTGCCCGGTTGACTTTGCAGTAGAGTTCTAAAATGTTTCCCTTGTCATTCCGGAGGTAATGACGCGAACAGATTTCGTGGCCCAAAATAGCAGTTTCCTAAATTTTAGGGGATACTTCCGTTGGACTCCCAGTGGTCATCTGACCATGTATCCCCATTGGGACCTCATCCAAAAATGCAATGTGGCCTAACTGCTGGGTACTTTCCCTCGGTGACACCACCTTGGAACTATGCCTTTATTGAGTTCACTTCCTAGTATCCACCGGCTTACTAAGTGCGATGGGGGACCTCATGAGCTTGAATTGAGCCTAGACATCCTCTTACTATACGAATTCCAGTGCCGACCAACTTTCCGTTTGCGGGTGAAACTACCGTTCACATTGGCCATACAATGTCCGACCATTTGCAACTTTAAAAAGAGGGTCTCAAAAATTAAACAAAAATCATTGGAAAGAAACCAACAACTAAGGTTAGCAATTGCCACGTCCTCGTGACATAGTTAACAATTGCGTGCTTATTTTTAGATTCATTCTCCTTTTTCAAATGACCTACTACGTGACAACGAAACCACCTACGTTCCTTTACATACAACGCGTGTTCTTCTTTACTTAATCGACCACCTCTATGATTCCTTGAGCAACTTTCTAATCAGGTGTGATTTGAGATTTATCAGATTTTCCTTTACCCTTATCCTTTTCTTTGTCACTTTGAGATTGAGATGGAGATGGAGAGTTAGATTGAGAATTTGGAGACTTCATTTTATTGTTACCATTCCCATTAGAATTTTTGTCCTCGTCTTCAGAGGAGTCGTGAGAGGAAGAGTTACCATTACCGTAGGCCGTCTTGAGTTTACCCTTGTTGTGCTTCATCTCTTGGAGTTGAGCCAAACTTATCGCCTCTTGCAATGTCTTCAAATCATCAGTTTTCACGTCAAACTTGATCGATTGGTCCAAATTAAAGAGAAACATCTCCGGCCTTTCCTCATCCGATTTCCTCAATTGTCCACCTAACTAAGACACACGGTTAGCATACGACATCACACATTTACCTTGTTGAGACAAAGCCCGAAGTCCTCCTTCAATCGCTTCAGGTATTGTGGAGGCAAGAAGCGAGTCTTTAGATCGTGCTTGAACTCCTCCTAGCTAAGCTCGAGAGGGGAAACTAAGAGAGACTCGAATGGGCCTCCTTGTGGGCTTCCTCCTCCTTCTCCATCCACTCATCGTTCATCACCCGTGAGATGCATGGAAGCCAAGAGAACTTTGGTATTATCTGACTTTTTAACAATTGCAAAATAGAGTGTAAATTGATACAACCAAGAATAAATGACAATAGCATCCATCTTACCGTCATGCTTACTGAACGTAATCTTCTCAAGAATGGGTTCGTTGGTCATTCGTGTAGCATTGGTCGTCTCTGCGATGTTCTTGGCAAGCCTTCATAATCCGGCTTCAAAGATGAGGTATCGGATGGACCGCCAAGGTTGTGTGAGATTATGCATGGCTTCCCTTTCCTACCTACAAGCCTCGGCGTCTGCCTCGCGCTCCCGTCTACGAGCCTCGGCTTTGGACGCCAATCGACGTTTCTCTCGCTCCACTGCTTCCATACGCTCTACTCCACGTGCTTCTTCTTGCTGCATCATCATCTCTATCATCATGCGCATCATGGAATCCATGGGATTGGGTGGAAAGGATGGAGGGGTAGGGGGAGGACTCATGGGAGGATCTGAAGGTGGAACTTGCTCGCCTTGTGAATTGGTGGAGGTCTCCATAGGACTATGAGTCTTGACCATGCAAGGATTTTTGCTCTTGGTTCGAGGAAGGTTGCAGGCTAATTCTTGGGCGACTATCTACCCCCTTGTCGGTGCACCCCGCATGCAACACCCATTATACAATTGGTTGCTATTTTCCGACACTCAAGGCACACGGTCCCATGCGCAATGACAGGCCTGTTGCTCCAAGAGTGGAAGGAGTATCATCGAAGGGCTGCAAACACAACCAAAAACACAAGAGAGAAAAAAACTTTTTGGGGAGTAGCGGATTAGTGCAAAATATTCAAAGCTCTAATACCAATGTCAGGTGCAACGGAATTGAAATGGTAAAGATCTAGGTTTTACACTTCCACAAATCTTTACTTCTTTCCTTGCGTTAATGACTGCTTCTTAGCATGAATGATGGTTCCTTATATTTTCGTGAAGAGAGGGAATGTGGGAGAGGGAGAGAGAGAGAGAGAGAGAGAGAGAGAGAGAGAGAGAGAGAGAGAGAGAGAGAGAGAGAGAGAGAGAGCGGCCCGTAGGATGGTAGACTTTGGCTTTCACCCGAAATTCTTTACTTTACTTTAGATTTTCACACACAGAGAGAACTTTGCAAAGGTAACTTGCGACGGAAATTAACACTTAAAGCACACACACGGCTCGGAAGCTAGAATGCTCCAAGCATATATCGACAACCTGTAGGCCCCAAAATTGGCGCCCCTTTCGGTATTTCTTTAATCTTTAAGAGGGTAAATTACGAAGAAGAGTCCTGGGAATTCTTTACCTGTATCCAACTAGATACCACCTATTCTGGCGAAATTTCAGCAGCATAACAGCCCCAAGAAAGGGTTTTGGATGAGTTGGCCAACCTGATGCTTCAGCCCAAATGAGTCTTCTAAGACCCTTCTTGGGTGATGCGCCAGAAGATATGTTACAAAGTGATGACGTGACTACCGACAGTAGAAATCCTAATTTTTGCCAGAAACCCTAAAATTCCTGCAAACCCTAATTTCTGCCAAAAACCCTAATTTTGCAAAAACCCTAACTTCTGGAAACCCTAATCCTAACTGCTGGCTGAAACCCTAAAATGGCTGGAAACCCTAAAAGCAGGCGGTACGGATATTTTCGGAAATCACGGATGTGCAAAAAAAAAACTTTTTTTTTTCTTTTTTTTTGAGCGACGCAAATCTCAGCTTTTGGGCTACGCTTTTCTTTATTTTGCTCTCATTGAGAGAGAGAGAGAAACTGCTTTTGAACTGAAAGCTTTTGGGGCTCTGCTTTTGGGCATCCCTTGTAATCTTTATATACACGGTTTAGGGCTCACTCTACAGAGCATCTGGACGTAGAGTCCGAGAGTGAAACCCTAACCGCTCTTTGTACTTTGACATTGATTTAATACATAAAGAAATACCGAAAGGGGCGCCAGTCTTTGGGGCCAATATCTCTAGGCACGGAACTCCGCCGGGCCAGTGCAAATCTATTGTGATCTGTGAATTGTTTTGAAGTGGTTATTTGGTGGTGTCGCGATTGATTCTTGACTTGGAGTGTCCAAGTCTGTTACAGTGGTATCAGAGCACAGCCGATTTCTCTTCTATGGGAAATCTGATCCCCAAATTTTTTTCCGCGGCACCTATGGCTTCACGCAAGGATCAGTCGACTCCCTCTGCATCTGGAGATGCGGGCAGGGATCACAATGAAGATTCCGGCAAAGAGTATGGCCCGCCTCGGCCTACTCAGGCGGAGCAAAGAGAGATGAAGCGTCGTCAATTGATCGGCGATGCAACAAAGATGATGCTCAGTTTTGCGGAGGATCCGAAATTGGGCAAAATATATGAGCGAGACTTTGCAGTGGCAGAAAACCACTACACCACCCCTGAAACCCGCTCTCAAGAAACCTTCTGATCACAAACTGTATTCAGAGAAGGAATTACAAGAGGTGGTTGATGCACTGATTGCTCAGCTTTTTGACGCACAAAAGAAAGCCAAAAAGCACGGCAAAAAGCAGAAGAAAAGCACTGACTTCTTGGGATATTTGGGTCGTCAGTCAACTTTTGACAAGGCAAAGAAACAAAAGAAGCGTGTTTGATTTGAAGGAGTACCAATTTCTTCTTCTTCTTCTTCTTCTGACAGTTCTTCTAGCTCTTCAGATTCGAGCGAAAAAGACAGAAAAGGTAAAAAGCGAAGCAAGAAACAAAGCTTCGGAAAGGGCAAGAAAAAGGCAAAGAAGGCTAAATATCGCCCAGAGACCGACAGTTCTACTGAGGACTCGTCTACAGACAGCTCAGATTCCGATGACGGAAACTTTTATGCGAACAAGAAAAATTATTACAAAGCCAACCAGTATGACTTTCTCGAAGATAAAAGCAAGAAAGTCCGAGAGTTTAAGGAAGGTGGCCACTCGATCAAGTTTGATACTTTTTCAGGATACTCAGATGCTTTGAAGGCTTTGTCTTTTATACAGTAGTTTGACATCGCTTTCGCGGGAGGACGCTATTCAGAGCACTCCAAGATTCGGAGAGCTACCTCTTACTTTAAGGGGAATGCTCATACTCCACACTTCTTTTAAACAAGACTGCGCCAGTTAAATAGTTGAAATTTAAGAAGCTTTTTATGTCTTCTTGGTTGACGCAAGAATATGAACGAGATGTACGAGTTGCTTGGAACCATCTTCGGATGACCAAGAAAGATACAATCCATGCTTACTGTGAAAGATTCTGGAGCTCTTTTCTACCCGCCTCTTCATTCAAGAAGATCTCGTTCAGAGAACAGATTGAGCGGTTTACCTTGGGTCTACCTACAAAGATTCGAGATCACTGCTTGGAACAGAAGTCAGCTTCTATTCAGGAGTTGATGAGTCATGCGAAGCGGGGCTTTGCCATTCACTCTAGCAGTCTGACCTACCCCACAGATGAGGCCATGACACAACGAGCCGAACATACTTCTGGGAATGAAAGTAGAAATAAAAAGGGCAATCCAGAGAAAAAGGATGCATGACCCAAGCTTACTCCTGAGAAGAGAGCTTGCTTCATCAGAGAGGGAAAGTGCTTTGGATATGGGGAACATGGACATATCTCCGCGAAGTGCCCTTAAAAGGCACAGAAAGGATAGAATGATAAAGACGACGACAGGCCTGAGAGTTCGAGAGCAGCTAAGGAACGTGGCAGAAAAGGCAGATAGAAAAGCAGAACTGGTACCACATGGCGTGGAACCTGCACCGAATCTAATGAGTGAAAGTACAAACTTTGCCACTTTTGGGGCAAAGTGAAGGATCAGGAAGCTATTTTGAAGGAGCCAAGGCCAACTTCTTTTCACTGGGAATCGGCGGCTCGATTTGGAATTACGCTCGACAGATGTTGCATTTTTTTTGGGAGCCGACGCCATATGTGCATTTTATCCGCAAGTGTATTGCATCTTCACCATGCTGCACTCATCTACACTCACTTAATCACCATGCACGCTATTATCGCATTATTGATGCTCTTGATCTTGTTCGAGGAAGATTTGGCCGTTTTGCAGTGCTCGAAGACCAAAGAATTTTAAAGATGATGATGATGTCAAAAGAGAAAGCCGAGCAAAAAGAATTTTGGACAGCTCCCACCAAAAAGGACCCTCGCTAACATTCATTGATAGTGTTAATTTTTGTATACTAAGGTTGTATTTTAAAGATGACTTAAAGAAAAATAAACCAATAGGTGCCTTTTGTTGGTGACTGCTCGTGGAAGAGAAGAAGGGGAGAGCATCCCATTGTTTAGGGCCGGCTGCTAGGGAAGCATGTTGTGAGCATTTGTGAGAGTTTCTTGAGTGCATACATTGTTTACTGTGTGTGTATTTTCCTATTGCAAACCAAGCCAAAGGGGGAGTCGAGGGCTCGGCCCTGTTGAAATCGAAGAAAGAGAGAGAACCTCTCTGAGGAATTCGAAGAGAGAGAGAGAGAGAGTTTCTCAATTCTGAGTGCTGTTGAGAACCAGAGAGAGAGGGGGTTCGGCCCTGCAAGAAGGAGAAAGGGCTCGGCCCAGCTGTGTGCTGCCGAGGGTCGGCGAGGGGCTCAGCCCTGCCGTGTGAGGAAATTGAAGAGGGAGAGAAGGAGCGAACCCTTACTCCTACAGAAAGTCGAAGAGAGAGAGAGAGAGGGTTTCCCCTTACTGCGCGTCGATAGAGAAAGGGAGAGAGGAGCACCATTTAAAAAAAAGAAGAGCTTTGAATTGAATTAACTAAAATATACAAGGGGGCTCCCCATAGGAAAGAAGGAGAGTGAGAGAGAACCTCTCCGTGCGGGCTAGAAAGAGAAAAAAAAGGAGTGATTGAAAGAGAGAGAGGGCTTTGCACTGAGCATAAACGAACTTGGGTCCGAGAGGAAGAGAGAGAAGTTGAGAGAGAGCATGAAAGCGTCAAAAGCGTGAGTGAGAGAGAGCGAAATTGCATCTAAATTAAAGGGAAGAGAGTGGCTCACCGTCAAACGGTGAGAGGTGCTCTCCCGCTATTTTTTAGTTCACTCGCAGATTTCAAGCATTATCACAAAGACGGCCATTGAAGCTTCGACTACCGTCAAACTGCACAAGCGACGGCGCAACGATTGCCATTAAAGTGAAGATTTCTTGCTTAGCTATTTGCACACTTCATGCACTGTCATTTTCATATAGCCACTCGTAGCAAACTTCCGTGAAAAGTTGTAATTTAACAAAAATAGTGAATCTTTGTAAAATTTAATCCTCGAGGGTCTTGAGAATCACTCTGAACCTCGGCATCGAGTTTCGACTTTTGACGTAGCGATTTCAAAGATAAGTTTTTCTCTCCTTCGCTCCATTTTGATATAAAAACAAAGCAAATATTTGTAAAAGCAATTTTCGCTCAAACATCGTAACATAAACACAGTTCGCGTATATTCTCATTGTGTCGATTCGCAAGCATTCACTATAACATTTTGTTACAAATCTTCACCACCTTTGTGCCTGTGTCGTGTTTGTTATTTGCAAGTGTCTCTAAACTCAACCACTCCAGCGCTACCTGGCAGCGGACATTTAGCACATTATTTTATTTTAAAGTTCCCTCCATCTTTCTCATTGGGTGTTGGGAGGGCTCGTATTGCACTTATCATATATCTTTGTTGGGTATCTGGGGGGGGGGGGGGGTTTCTTGGGTCTTTGTCCTCTTCGCCTTGTCCATCCATATATTTACCAGACAACAGATTGACGCCACAGGCGGAGGTAGTTCGACTAGCACCCGGATGGGATGTTGCCATTACACCGAGCATTGGAAAACTTCGTTTGCAATGACAGGGGTGTTCAGGGCATGCGAGTGACGTTCTACTTAGGATCCCTTGGTACCACAAG
Source organism: Adiantum capillus-veneris (assembly GCF_014529385.1). Lineage (NCBI taxonomy): Eukaryota > Viridiplantae > Streptophyta > Polypodiopsida > Polypodiales > Pteridaceae > Adiantum > Adiantum capillus-veneris. The sequence goes on along the minus strand of NC_140940.1, from coordinate 72,627,228 downwards.
AACTACGCCGTGGTTGGCTACCGAGCCGAGATAGCGACTTTGATAAATGAAGGGCTCAGAGATTGTACTTGATGAACTTTAGTTTCTTTACTCATTCTTTTGGGAGAGAACTGAATGATGGATAAAGAGGGCCTGAAGATCAGACCATTGACCTGATACCTGGAAGCACGTCATTGAACCGGCCACCTTATCGTGTGAGCCGAGTACAGACTGAAAAGATTATGAACCAAGTGAAAGACCTCTTGGAAAAAGGGTCTTGTCCAGCCTAGTACTTCACCGTATTGCTCTCCGTTGTTGCTGGATTTGAAGAAAGACGGATCTTGGAGAATGTGTATCGATTATAGAGCTCTCAACAAAATCACCATCAAGAACAGATTTCCGATTCCTAGGATCGATGATATACTCGACAGGTTACAGGGTTCCTCGTGCTTTAGCAGCATTGATTTGAAGAGTGGATATCATCAGATCTGAATCGCGACGGGCAACGTCTACAAGACAGCCTTCCGAACGACCTTTTGGATTATTTTGAGTTTTTGGTGATGCCTTTTAGCTTAACCAATGCTCCTGCAACATTTAACCGGATGATGGACGGGATTTTTCGAGAGTATAGGCTATTTGTTGGCACTTTCTTTGATGATATCATTGTTTTCTCCAAGAATGAAGCAGAACACAGAGATCATATGCTTCAGAGATACATTTTTTTTGGGACTCTTTGTCTCAGCAACAGGAGTGCAAATGGATCCGGCCAAGATAGACACTATCCGTGATTGAGAATGTCCATGAAGTTGAAAGCTTCTTGGGACTGTGTTCGTACTACAGGCGGTTCATACGAAAGTTTGCAGAGGTTGCTTCCCCTTTGAGTATCTTGACACAGAAAGGAGTCCCTTTCTCGTGGGGATCCACAGAGGTGACTGCCTTTCAGACATTGAAAGAGAAATTGACTACGGGACCAGTTTTGACTTTGCCGGACTCGCAGAAGTCATTTGAAGTATATTGTGATGCTTGTGGTCGTAGTTTGGGTGCGATCTTGATGCAAGAAGGCCATGTCATTGCTTACGAGAGCCGATTGTTCTCTAGGCCGGAGATGACAACACAAATTTATAAGAAAGAGCTTGTGGCGGTTATCCATGCTCTTACTCAGTGGCGGCATAATCTACTTGGAGCGGAATTTATTGTCTTTACAAATCATGAGAGTTTGCTCCACGTCTTGTCACAGAAGCAGCTTTCGGAAAAGCAAATGCGGTGGGCGAACATCTTGTCACAGTTTCACTTCCAGATTGTCCATGTGCAGGGACAGATGAATGTGGTGGCAGATGCTTTGTCTCGGAAGCCGTTGGTTCTGGCTTTTTCTGCGATACATCATAGGAGCTTTGAGGATATGGTCGACCAGTATGCCACAGATACAGATTTTGCAGATATTTTCACACGGATACGGGATGGGGAGATAGTAGCAAGATACTCCCTTCGAGAAGGCTACTTGATGAGAAAGACTATGTTGTGCGTTACACAACTGTTGAGGGAAAAGATTATGACTGAATGCCACTGTCCACCTTTTACCGGTCGGCATTGCTACCACCATGAAGGGGGTAGAGAGATACTTCTTTTGGCTGAGACTTAAAAAGGATGTGGAAGAGTTTGTGCGCAGTATGCTAGAAGGTCAAGTTTGATAGGCAAAAGGCACTGGGATTGTTACAGCCTTTACCCATACCCACCCACCCCTGGGAAAGTATTGCAATGGATTTCATTTTTGATCTCCCGAGAACAGAGAATGATCACGATGATTTTCCGATTACAGTGCACGTTTGAGACGATTGTCTCCGACAGAGACCCCAGATTTATGAGTTTGTTTTGGAAGGCAATTTGGGAGAACATTGGCACGCGGTTGCAGTTCTCCTCATCGTTCCACTTGCAGACTGACGGGCAATCTGAGATTGCCAATTCAGTGGTTTTAGATTTATTGAAGTCTTGTATCTCGGATCAGAAGACTCAATGGGAAAAGAACTTACCTTTGGTGGAATTTGCCTACAATAACAAGATACACTCTTTGACGGGGAAGACGCCATTTGAGATTGTTGAAAGTGCTGCGAAGGTTCCATCCTTCCTGAGCACGAAAGATTAGATATTTGAAGCGGATGAATATTCGCGAGATTTGGATACGGCTTTTACCAAGGTTCGTGAGACTTTGCAGAAGTCTCAAGAACGACAAAAAAAGACAGCAGATCGCCATCGTCGCGACTTGAAATTGAAGGAGGATGATTGGGTGCTCTTACGTTTTGAGAAGGCACGCCTAAGAAAGAAAAAGGCTTTTTCCAAAGCTTAGTATGCGATACTACGGACCTTTCCAGATTACTAAAAAGATAAATGATGTCTCCTTCCAATTGAAACTGCAAGATACTTGGAGGATTCACAATGCATTCCATGTGGGTCTCTTGAAACCTTTTAAGGGTGATGTGCCTGATGATGGGGAGCTTGATGAGCAACCCGAAGTGGAAGAAAACGAGGAAACCCTTGTTCCTGAACAGATTTTGGCACATAGGGATACGAAGAAAGGTAAAGTCCGAAGGTGGTTCTTGGTTAAGTTCAAGAACTTTCTTGCATTTGATGCGAAGTGGATGGAGGAGGAGGACCTAGCAGATACTCCTCGGATTGTGAAACTTTACCTCGATGCTTTGGTTTAGCATAGTCTATTCCAAACGGAACCTGGAAATTCAGCTTGGCCGAAGATCTGGTGCAGTGGGATGCACAAGAGGGGAGTTACTCCGCTCCTTTGTCAACAGATGCCTTGATTTTGATACTAAAGTCACTGATGTCTCTTTGAGCTTCAGGGATACTGAGAGCTGACAGTATTCTGTTGGATGACATTATGAAATGGAATTCCTGATAACGATACTGATTTGTTCTTGACTTCTTTTGAGTGCAGGAACTGATAGACGAAATGACTGCAGCATTTTGGTCTGATTGATCTCGAATAGACATGGTTGCAATAGGGGTTAGTCAATCGGACATCGATGAGGTCCCGATTGGACCTCGATGTGATTGCTAGCTACATTGCCGATAAATCATGGTCTACGATCCGAATGAATGTTGAATGTGATGTCCTGTGATGTCTAGTGATATCCTATGATGTGGTGTGATATGATTGTTGATTTGGTACATGTGCTAGATGTGTGTTCCTAGTACGTAGGTACTAACGGTCAGTGTCTGCTAAGTCGGTTTATGGCTTTTGTCGGTTTTGCAGGCGTAATCATGGTCAATTACAATGCTTTCAAGAGGGGGGTATGTCACAAAGTGATGACGTGGCTACCGACAGGAAAAACCCTAATTTCTGTCAGAAACCCTAAAATTCCTGCAAATCCTAATTTCTGCCAAAAACCCTAATTTTGCAGAAACCTAATCCCTAATCTTAACTGCTGGCTGAAACCCTAAAATGGCTGGAAACCTTGAGTGACGCAAATCTCAGCTTTTCGGCTACGCTTTGCTTTATTTTGCTCTCACTGAGAGAGAGAGAGAAACTGCTTTTGAACTAAAAGCTTTTGGGGCTCTGCTTTTGGGCATCCCTTGTAATCTTTATATACATGGTTTAGGGCTCACTCTGCAGAGCATCTGGACGTAGAGTCTGATAGTGAAACCCTAACCGCTCTTTTTTTTCCGAGAAAAAGATCCTTCTATTAGTTAATGAAAACTGCCCATAGGGCTACAACCACCTCTGCAAGAGAGGGCTACAACAAGCATGATGGGGAGACTCTCCCAATGAAAAAACAGCATATATACAATGAGGCTAAATCAAGAGATGGGAGGAGGGAAGAGCTACATAGGTGGACAGTAGTGCCATCTGAGCACCCCCTGGACTATGGTGTAGAAAGGCCCAGGGCGCTTGAGTCGAAAGAAAGCCTCGCGGCGCTCCCGCATGCGGTCGGAGCTGCCCTGTAGTCCCTCAAGCTCTCCTCTGAGAGTATGGATCAGCTCTAGTCAAAAGTCACGAACAGTCTTTGCTGGTGGCACAGGGCGAGCCTCAAAGATGCGGAAACAGCGGGCCCGCCAGATGAACCAAAGTGTCAGGCCACTGATGAGCTCCCAACACTCCTCTTTCTCACTACACCACTCTTGTGGAGTAAGCTCTGTAGCAAGCTGGAGTGTAGGTTGCCCCCCCTGCATCACTATCATCCTGCTGGTGGAAGATAGCTCAAACTGAAGTGCCGGGCCCGTGAGGGTGGACCAAGCCGCTGCCCCCCAAGTGTACTGTCGAGCCGTGGAGAGAACAGGCATCAGCCGAAGAACTCGTAGCCACACCTGCTGGGCCAAGGGACAGTCCCAAAGACAGTGACACTGACTCTCCACCAAATGGTCACAAGCTACACATGTGGCCGAGATACCACTATGCACTAGCCAGCTCCCTACTGCTGTGGCTCTGTGTGTGACCAGCCACTGGAACAAGGTGACTCGCCTCGGCTGTCTGGAGTCCCACAACCTCTCCCAAAAGTCTGCCAAGAACTCGACTGTGAGACCCTCCTCCTGCCGATGACGTGCTGCAGCGGGGAGGGCCTCTCTCTGTGCTGCTAGTATATGACATCCCCGTCGAACAGTGTACTGAAAGAACGGGACTCCTGGGTGGTCTGCAGAAGAGAAGGGGTTCCTCTGTAGCCACTCACCAGGATCCCACTGTACTCGTGCCAACGGACAACACTCCCAAGCCCATAGCCTCCAGTGTCCTGTCTCAAGAACTGCTGGGTCAGGGTCTATGACGCAGGTCCGCCCACTGATGCTCACTACTCGGATCCTCTGAAAACAACACTCTGCTACCTGCGGGGCCTCTACTGCAACTCGTTGTAGTCGTCCCCCACCCTGAAGCTCGAAGAACAGGGCTGAGACAGACTCTGAGCAGGCCCTGACTGAAATGAGAACCTCCAGTCGTGTGAAGGCTCCCATCCACCGGGGTGCTACTGGCTCGAGAGGCGTGAGCCACTCAGCTGAGATGTCCTGATACATGCTCTGCACCCCTCTCATGCCCTGTAGCTGGAAACCCTGCACCTCTTCTGACAAACCTGTGAACTCTAGCCAGTCACCTAGAGAGCGCGCTGGACCTGCTGCCATGGGACCCCAAGAAACATGAGGCCGACTACCAACCAAGTGGCCTCTCTGAGTGCTAACCATGGGGTTCCAGACGAGGGGCTGCCGTAGGCGCTCCTCCGTGCACGTCGGCTGTCTCTGCTCTAGGCCACGCCGTAAGAGCTCCCAAGATCGAAGCAAACTCACAGCAAAGCGGTCCTCCAGTCTCCTGCTCAAACCAACTCGGCGCATCTCTGTAAAGATCCATCTGGTCGAAGGTTGCCAAGGGCCTCCTGACTGAGGCACCCTGGCACGAAGTCTCTGCAGCAAGAACTCCTTCCAGGGCTCCTCTCCTGGAAGAAGTCCTCTGACTACGAACTTCCCAAGAAGGGCTCTGCTGTGCTGTGCTGGATTAATGATCCCAAGCCCTCCCTGAGAACAAGGAAGTGTGATGACCGACCAAGCCACTTTGGCTCGGGCAATCTGAGTGTCACGTCCTGACCAAAGGAAGTTCCTGATCAGCCTCTCTACTTGGCTGATACAAGAACTCGAAAAGATCCAGCAAGAAGTGATGTACCACATAGTCGCCAACAATACCTGGTTAGCAACTACTACTCTACCAGCCAGCGAAAGTCGTGCTGAGCTCCAATGTAACAGCTTTCTCCTGATGGACAGGAGAAGAGGAGCAATCTGCTGCTCGGGGGACAAGTCCAAGCCAACCTAGCAACCCAAGTACCGAACTGCAGTCCCTGGGGGAATCCACCTGAAACCCTCTCCTGGCATCCAATCTGGCACAGCAACACTGCCAACCGAGAAAGCCACTGTCTTTCTCCAGTTGATCAGTGCGCCCGATGCACAACAGAAGGTCTCCAAAGCCTGCTCACGTCTGGGCAGATTGTCCTTCTGGCCCTCTAAGTACAAGGCTGAGTCATCGGCAAACTCAGCGTCTAGTAGCTCATCTCCCCGAATAGGGAGTGCTAAGCCCCTCAGACCAACCTGCTGTGACACCAAAAATCTGCTCATCGCCTCCGCATAGAATAGAAAGAGAAAGGAGGCAAGAGGACAACCCTGTCTGACCGAGCGTGTGAGCATGAAGAGCTCACCTCTACCTCCTGCCAAAAGCACTTGACTGTGAGCCTGTCTGTACAAAGTTGATACCCCTCTGATTGAAGCATCTGAGAAGCCCATCCTGCGTAGAGTGCCCTCTAGAAAGTCCCAGTCAACTCTGTCGTATGCCTTTTCAAAATCGAAAAGAAGAATCACAAGGTCCTCCCCACGGAGCCGTGCCAGGGCAGAAGCCTCCCAGAAAGTGAAGATGTTGTCAAGGATACTGCATTCCTTGACAACACCTGTCTGAGTCTCATGTATAAGGCTCTCCAAAAGTGGCTGAATCCTCAAACTCAGAGCCTTGGCAAGAATTTTGTAGGCTGAGTTGAGGATGGTGATAGGGCGCCACTGTCGAATCTCATCCAAGGAGCCACCCTCCTTTGGAATGAGGTAAATCAGGCCCTCACTCATGCTATCAGGCATCTCTCCTATGTGCAAAATGTACTGAAAGGCACTACACAGATCTGGGCCAAGCAGGTCCCAGTACTCCAAGAAAAAGCTGGGAGTTAGCCCATCCTCACCTGGACAGCTACCACGAGGGAGGGCCCTAAGAGCCGTGTGCAGCTCCTCAAGCTGAAGTGGCATCTCTAGCCTCTGGCGCATCTCCTCAGTCACAAGACAAGGCATTTGTGCCCAAACCTGCTCCCTGCATGCATCCTGCCGCTCTGGCTGGGGCTCAGTCAACAGTAACTCACGGTAAAAGTCAGGTGTTGAAGATGCTGCATTAGTAGTCCGAGAAATAGCAGGACGATTTGAGAAGCGTTTTGCGTCTTCATCTCATCCAAGCGAGTGTGAAGTGATGCGAGGCTTATGGAAAGTGTGGCCATCTACTCCTTGATAAGAGTAAGGGCATCGTCAAATTGACCACCTTTGTCCTGAGAATTCGGCATGGTTGCGCCTCAAAGGGAACTCTCGAACAGGTGGGCGTGTACTCCGAGAACAGGAACGCTATCTCGAACGGGTTTCGGCTCCGGGGTATCAGGAATGATAATAATTTCGGGTTCCGGAGTATTGGGAATTACAATGACTTCGCGTTCTGGCAAGATTTCGTCTGGAATCTGGTCTATGTACGAGAGGAAGTGGATTGGAACATCGAAGGCATCGTCGGCGGCCATGATGAGCGCGCGGCGGTGTGTGCAAGTGAAAGAGCACGCGAGGAAGTGCAGTGTGTGTGCAGAGAGGGGAGGCGAAGAGCAGCAGGAGAGGAAGCACTAGCAGAAGAAGAGGGAGAGAGAGAGAGCTCACGTTTTTGGGGAAAACTCAATAAGTGAGTTTTGGGTTTTCCCACTTTTATTATAAGTGATCTTTAAAAAATGTTTCCAGGTTCATATTGAACCTGGACAAAGTATAAAAATGTACAAAAAGGGGTTATTTAGGCCTTTAACCCAACAACCTCCCACTTAAAGGCATAAATGGCGCCTTTAAGCTACGTGACTCCCACCATCTCTATGCGTAGATGATGATGTGCTTTGGGTAAGCACTTACTGAGAGCATCAGCTGGATTTTGTGATGTATGGACCTTAACCAATGTAATAAGGCCATCCTCAAGCACTTCTCGTATGAAGTGATACCGCACATCAATATGCTTTGTGCGTGCATGAAACATGGCGTTCTTTGTCAGACATATGGGACTCTGGCTATCACAACCAAGCATAGGTGCCTTGGCAGGCAAACCAAACTCACTGCATAGGCGTGCTAACCAAATAGCTTCTTTGGAAGCCTCAGTGGTGGCTGAAATATATTCAGCCTTTGTCGTAGACAATGCAACAATCTTTTGCAATCTAGAACACCATGAAACAGCACCTCCCGCAAGAGTAAATACATAGCCACTTGTGGATTTCCGTGTATCCACATCACCAGCCATGTCAGAGTCACAAAATCCCTTCAACTCCATTGGTCCTTTACCATAGCAGAGGCATTTGTTTTTAGTCCCTTTCAAGTACCTCATAATGGACTTCACTGCATCCCAATGCAACCTGCCTGGATTAGCCATAAACCGGCTCACAACTCCCACTGCATGGGCTATGTCAGGCCTAGTAGCAACCATAGCATACATAAGTGAACCACAGGCTGGAGCATAAGGCACACTTTGCATGTCATTGGCTTCTTCCTTTGACTTGGGACAATCATCCTTGGAGATTTTAACATATGGCTGTAATGGCACACCAAGAGGCTTTGCTTCAGACATGTTAAATCTGTCCAGCACCTTTTCAATGTACTTTTCTTGTGACAAATACAATAGGCGCTTGTCTCTTTGCCGTGTAACACGCACTCCAAGTATATGTTCAGCTGCCCCAAGGTCTTTCATTGAAAACGCAGATTTCAGCTGCCCTTTAAGAGCATCAACATTACTTCTTTTCTTTGCAGCTATCAACATATCGTCTACATAGAGCACAAGAATGATAGGGCTGCCATCCTCATCACGTGTGGTATACAAACAATGGTCTGCATGGCTTCTTTTGTAACCATGTTTAAGCATGAAGCGATCAAACTTCTTGTACCACTGTCTACATGATTGTTTCAGCCCATACAAGCTTCTATTGAGCATACATACCAAATGTTCCTTGCCAGGGATGACAAAACCCTCGGGTTGCTTCATGCAAAGCTCTTCTTCCACATCACCATGCAAGAAAGCGGCATGTACATCCATTTGGTCCATTTCCAAATCAAGAGCAGCCACAATGGCAAACAATACACGCAAAGTGGTCATCTTCACAACAGGAGAGAACACTTCCTGAAAGTCTATGCCCTTGGTTTGAACATATCCCTTTGCCACAAGCCTTGCCTTATACTTGGGTTTTACATCAACAGTTTTGATTTTATACACCCATTTGTTAGGAATAGCCTTCCTTCCTTTGGGCAATTCAACCAAATCCGAAGTATGATTAGCATGCAAAGCTTTAATCTCTTCCTGCATAGCAAGCTCCCACTTGTCGCTGTGCTCACATGTCTTTGCCTCTTTAGACGTAAGAGGTTCTCCCTCATCTGTCACCATAATGTAATGCAAAGAGGGGTCATATCGACTTACAGGCCGTCTTTGACGAGTAGACCGCCTCACCCAATGATCCACATTATCCGGCAATGGGTTTACATGAGGTGGCACGACAAAATCATCAACAATGGGCTGTTGTACATCATTTTCAGCACCATTTTCAGCATTGTTTCTTGGCTGCAAATGCCCTTCAGGAGCCTCAATTTGTTGTCCAACATCATCTGGCTCAAACACCACTAGATCATCTACATTTTCAGCCATTTGTGGTGCATCCTGAGGGTTCATAAAAGGCCTAACAGGTGGCTGGTCATGCTGAAATTTCACCCTTTTATGGTCATGCTTTGAAGCATAATTGTTTTGAAGCAGCCTTGCCTCATTAAAAACAACATCTCGGCTGCGTACAACCCTTTTGAGCTGAGGTAACCAAATCCGGTAGCCCATTTCGCCTTCTTCACCATATCCCATGAAGAGGCCTTTAATGGACTTCGCATCTAGTTTACTCCTCAACTCAGGTCTAACATGCACAAAAGCTTCGCAACCAAAAATGCGTAAGTGATCATATGAAGCAGGCTTGCCAGACCAAACCTCTTCAGGGATGTCACCTTTCAAAGACATGTGAGGGGATCGATTGCATATATGCACTGCAGTTTTCAAAGCTTCTCCCCAAAATCCATGAGAGAGATTAGCTGTGGACAGCATGCATCTCACCCTCTCACAAAGTGTCCTATTGAATCTTTCAGCCACACCATTAGAAGAGGGGCTGTATGGCACAGTAAGCTCCCTCTTAATGCCTAAATTTTCACAAAACTTGTTAAATTTAGCACTTGTGTACTCCCCCCCATTGTCTGTACGCAAGCATTTTAGCTTTCTACCTGTTTGGGTGGTCACAAATGCATGAAATCTCTTAAACGCAGCAAAGGCTTCATCCTTAGACTCAAGCAAATAAACCCAAATTTTCCTAGAATGATCATCAACAAAGGAGACAAAATAACATGCACCACCCATAGACTTAGTAGGCATGCTACATACATCGGAATGTACAAGATCAAGCACACAAGATTTACGAGAGACACCAGAGTAATAAGAACGCTTTACTTGCTTGCCATATTGACATTCATTACAAAAGTCAAGCTTTGTGCCTTTAGCATCAAGCTTGTTCAAAGTACAAAGCTTAAAAAGGCCCTTTTGGCTCATATGGCCAAGCCTCTTGTGCCACAACTCCATGTGAGAGTTAATTTTAGCCAATGCAATAAACTTGCCCAACACGGCCTTTCCATGCATGCAGTAAAGTGTCCCTTTCTTTGTGCCCTTTACAATCAGCCTTGAGCCTTTAGTCATTTTCCATGACCCTCTCTCAAACAAGATGCTGTAACCATGCATATCTATCTGACCAACAGAAAGCAGACTCTTCTTGATTCGCGGCACATGTCGAACATCATGCAAGACAAGCTCATTTGTGCCATCTATGGAGAGATGCACAATGCCAATACCCTCAATGGAACATGCATGATTGTTTCCAAGGTATACATGGCCTCGCTTGCCCGCATCAAAAGTAGAGAAACACTCCTTGATAGAAGTCACATGAAATGAAGCACCGGAATCAACAATCCAAGTCTAGGACAATGCATCATTGACAGTCAACAAAGCATCGATAAGATCACTCTTGGTGATCTGCATGTCCTGTGAATGAACATTAAGAGAGGCATCATAGTCATAGGCATCATCATCTGACAAAGTGGCACACAAGATGTACTCTATATCTGACAACTCCTCAATCACGACACTAGAAGCCACATTGGCCTTCTCTTTGTCCTTTGAGCTATCCTGTGCGTCTGCCTTGACTTCCTTCTTCTCTTTCTTTTTGTCTCCGCCATTCCTTTTCCTTTCTAACTCAGCTTTATAGTACCTGCAATCGGGTTTCTTGTGACCTTTCCTGCCACATTGATAGCAAGTCACATCACCCTTGCCTTTGCTTGCATTTCCCCTTTCTTTACTCTTACTCTTACTCCTTTGTGCATAAGCATTCTTCTTTTCTGTCCTGCCTCTAACCATAGAGCTGCCTCCCTCTCCACTTGCTTCCTCCTAATTTCTTCATTCAAGATAGAACCCCTAATACCATCAAAGGTCAAATTGGGGTTATTGGTGTAACTAAGTCAGACTTTGTAAATAATTAATTTATTTACGAGAAAAGAATTATCTAATTAGTTGTGTGCACATCAGAATACATTTAGCAGTTTTGAGGCCTCAGGTGCGCCCAAGTTTGGGCCAGTGCACCTCAGGGAGACCCTAGCAGAAAATACCCTGAAGCCCTAGCGATTGGGAAATCGGGTCTTCAATGAAGGGGTAGATAGTAGCTTCAGATTTCAGGCTCAGAAAATTACGCGCGCTAGTGCAAGCACAGGAATGAGATGGGGTCCTTAGACTATTAACCCTAAGGCTTGATTATTTTACGGCCTTAAGATAAGTTAGTTAAAAGTATTCTTAAATGATTTGCGCTGGACCGAATGGTCGGACAAGTGCGAACAGGTAATTCCAGAGCATTGCTGGCATGGCAATGCGCTAGGGAGCAGCTAATGTTTTCATTTGTTGCATCTATGTGTACAGTTGTGTACTTAATTGCACATTTCATTAACTAGCATAGGATTTTTAAAGTCAAAAGTTGAATGGTTTTTAAGTTTTAAAGTAAGTGTGCCACTTGGCACACTTTCCCATGCAATTTCTCTCTCTCTCTCTCTCTCTCTCTCTCTCTCTCTCTCTCTCTCTCTCTCTCTCTTTTCATGCTAGCGCCCCCTCTTCTGGGAGGCTATAATAGAGCAGCCCCTCCCCCTCTTGCCAGGTTGGCAGTGCACTACCCTCCCCAAGTTGACCATCCTCTACGCAGTGAAGCTCTCCATTGAAGCTTGAGAGCAGCACCTTGTGGTGTATGTGGAGCCTCTGAGCACCCATCACATAGAACAAGGCCTCTCATGGTTGCATGCAACTTTGGGAGAAGTTTCATCGCGTAAAGTAGTAGAAAACTCTCTTTCTCCTATGTCTAGCTGTTGCAAATTCCTTGTATTCAGCCCCTAATCACTTGTATTAGGGTGAATTTTAGCAAAGTCTTAATAGAATCTCATTCCCCACTACCTACTCTACACATACACCAAGTTTGGAGCATTTCTATCGCGAAAAGGACCTCCATTTTGGCATTGGAACGCGCTCAGGTAACAATTTCTGGTTATGTGCAGAAAATTACAGCAGGCGTGTGTGTGTGTTTTTTGCATGTTTCTGTGGTTGGTTGATTGTAGGAATGATTATGTCCAAAGTGGCACAATTAGCGGAAGATAGACCCTCATTCGTGAGAGCTTCCGATGAGTTTTGTGGAAGGTAGACTCTCCCCTAGAGAGTTTCCCAAAATCTCGCAGAAGAGGATAGATCCTCTCAGTAGTCAGAGAGGAGTTCTTCTACTCTCTCAGTGAGAAGCAGAAAAAAAGCCAAGAAAGAATAGAGGACGGGCTTTCGCCCCGTTCCTGTGCTTGTAAAGATTCTCCCTTAGTAATAAAGATATTCTCTTTATGGGGGGGGACTAGCCCATCTTCTGGTCCCCAATGAAGTGTCAAGCTTTCTCTCTCTCTCTCTCTCTCTCTCTCTCTCTCTCTCTCTCTCTCTCTCTCTCTCTCTCTCCAATTCTCTTGCGTATTTGAAGTACAATTAAAAGTTAGTTTACGCTTCCGTATTATTGTGACAGTGGTATCAGAGCAAGGTCATCTCTCTCTTCCTTAAGGGATTGACGACTCTTGGCAGGCTGCAGAAATGGGAGGACGCGAGATAGAGTTCTCTCGCCTTCAAAAGTAGGTGGAAGAGTTGCAAAAAGCTCTCTCCCATCCAAAAGTCCAAAAGATTCTCCATACTCTTGAGAAAGGGAAGGATAAAATGCAGATGGGGTCTGGTGAAATCCCGCAGAACCCAAAGGCGCCAGAACCAAGGGAAGATCCTTTGATTGGAACCTCCCGCATGCACGAGAGGCAGAGGAAACCTCCAGAACGTCATGTGCGGTTTAATCCAAAGATTCAAGAGGTGGATCCCCCTGATTCCCCTCAGTTCTCTTTCATGAAGGATCTGGATGACATCGTTGCTCCGGAAGACATGTTTCTTGACGATCCGTCACAACAAGAAGTGCATTCAAGGGAAAAGACTCTAGTCCATAAGGAGTCTAAGCATAGAAAGAAGAAGCACCATAAGTAGAAGCACCACAGGCAGAAAACATTCAAGTCGGGAGACAAAGATGTGAAATTCGACACCTACGATGGGCGGCGTGATAATGACAAAGCGTTGGCTTTCATCCGCCAATTCGAAGTTGCATTTGCTGAAGGGAATTTTAAAGAAAGATCCAAGCTTCGCCATGTTAGTATGTACCTGAAAGGCACCGCCAGCAGTTGGTGGTTAACCCTTATCCTGGAAGATCGCAAACCCCAAGATTGGACTGCTTTCAAGAAGGAGTTCTACGCACAGTTCCTTTCTCCAGACTATGAGGAAGAGGTAAAGAAAGAATGGGATCGACTTTCACAGTCGGAGAACGAAACTGTTCCACGCTATGTGGATAGGTTTTGGGACGTTATCTTGAAAGTCACTCCATTCAAGAAGATTGACGATTCCGAAAAGATGCGCAAGTTTGAAGCAGGTTTGCATGAAGCCTTGCAAAAGGCTATGAAGCTGTACCCTCGAGGTAACTTGCAGATACTTATGGAATCAGCCCGCATAGCTGATGGAATACATGACAAGGGTACTCCCAGGAGATGGAGCAAAGTACTTACCATGCCAAGCAGAAGGCTCTCCATGAGCAACCTACCTCTACTTCTTCTCAAAAGAAGAAAAGAACCGCCTCCGAAGCAGAAGCAAAGCCAAATCAGCCCAAGAAAGGGAGATATCTCTCTCCTGCTGAGTTGCGAACTTACATTAGTGAAGGAAGATGCTTCAAGTGTGGACAAGTTGGTCATATGAAGGGTGACTGTCCTACCAAACCTCCACAACCACCCTCTTCCAATGCAATCCCAGATGTAAAGGGAAATACAACCAAGGATGGAAAAGAAAGAGCTCTTCTTAAAGCATGGGGTAGCATCAACAACCAACGGGCTCTCATTTTGTTTGACCCTGGCAGTACAGACAACTTCATCTCTACTAAGCTAGCTGATGACCTGAACTTGCAGCCCAATCGTTTTGGAGTTTCTATTCAAGCACAATCGGCTTTCAAAGGGCAGAACTCAAACTCTACTACAATCATAGGGAAGTTGAATCTAAAGGTCGACGACTACAAAGATCAAGAGTCTTTCTTACTAGTTTCACTTGAAGGATGTGATGTTATCTTGGGAATTCCTTGGCACTACAAGATGCATCCCATTCCGGACTATGTTCAGAAAACCTTATCCTTTGCTCATAAAGGAAAGGAGTATCTTGTACTTGCAGATGCAGGTGATTGGCGTATTCCTATCGCCAATCACATTGCCATCAAGAAAGAAATGAAAAAGTGTGTTTTAGCGTACTTGATTTTTGCAAGAGAGAGAGATGTGTCTGTTTCACAGCTTTCTTCCTCTTTAGAGCAAAAAAGACTTAAGTTATTAGAAAGTTATAAAGATTGTTTTGGAGATGAAGTTCCAAATGAACTCCCACCTTCGCGACCTGAGGATCATACAATTGATTTGATCCCAGGAAGTTCTCCTCCAAATCAGCCCCCTTATCGAGTTAGTCTAATGCAGCAAGAGGAAATTCTCAAGCAGGTTAACGAACTTTTGGAGAAGGGCTTAATAAGGCCTAGTACTTCTCCATATTGTTTACCTGTCTTGCTAGTACAGAAAAAGGATGGCACATTCCGCATGTGCATAGACTATAGATCTCTAAACAAGATCACAATCAAGAATCGATTTCCAATCCCTCGGATTGACGACATTCTTGACAAGTTACAAGGAGCAAGTATTTTTAGTCGTATAGACTTAAAGAGCTGTTATCATCAAATCCGCATAGCTCCTCAGGATGTGCATAAGACTTCATTTAGAACAACCTTGGGGTTGTATGAATTCTTAGTGATGCCTTTTGGACTCACTAATACACCAGCCACATTCAACAGAATGATGGATAGAATCTTCCACTCATATAGAAGCTTCACAGGCGTTTTCTTTGATGACGTCTTAATCTTCTCAGAGACGGAAGACGAACACTATAAGCATCTCTCCTTAGTGTTTGAAGAATTACGCAAACACAAATTATTTGTGAATGCTACGAAGAGTGAGTTCTTTTTAAAAGAAATCCACTATTTGGGCCATATAGTGTCTCACAATCAGGTGAGGCTGGACCTGATAAGATTCAAGCAGTTGTAGAATGGCCTACGCCAACTACAGTACATGACGTACAAAGTTTCCTTGGCCTCTGTTCCTCTTATCGGCGTTTCATTCGAGCTTTTGCCGCGATAGCAGGTCCCCTCCATGACCTCACAAAGAAGCGGATTCCATTCCATTGGGGGTGTGGACAAAAACAAGCTTTCGAAAAGCTTAAGTATCTATTCAGTCACGGACCTGTTCTCACCGTCCCTGATCTTCGCAAACCTTTCGAGGTATACTGCGACGCATTTGGAGATTGTGTAGGAACAGTTTTGAACCAAGAGGGTCACGCGATAGCCTATAAAAGTTAGCGCCTTAAAGATGCAGAGTTGCATGTTTCCATATACGAGAAAGAGTTATTGGCAGTAATTCATGCTCTTTCCATTTGGAAACACTATCTGTTAGGAGCTGATTTTATTATCAAGACAGATCATCAAAGTCTTCGCTACTTTCTCACACAAAGAAATTTATCAGAAAAGCAGATGAGACGGGCCAACTTTCTTTCAATGTTCCATTTTCAGATTTTACATACTTCTGGAACGAAGAATGCAGTTGCAGATGCTCTCTCCAGGCGTCCAAAGATCAATGCACTAACAACAATTTATCATGAGGACCTAGAATCTCTCAGCGAGATGTATCCTCAAGATCCAGACTTCGCCATAATTTGGGCAGATCTTCAAGCTGGTCACTCAAATCCACCTTATTCTATCAGGGATAATACACTCGTCAACAAGCAATATGCATAGCTCAGCCCTTACGACAGAAGGTGATGGATGAAGCACATAATTCTCCTTATGCCGGGCATCGGGGAATTGCTTCCACCACTAGTGCCCTCGAAAGGTATTTCTTTTGGCCAACACTCCGTGCGGACATTGACAAACATGTACGTGAGTGTTTAGTCTGTCAAAAAGTAAAATATGACAGACATAAAGTTTATGGCAAGCTTCAGCCGCTCCCTGTGCCTAACACGCCATGGGAAAGTATTGCCATGGATTTTATTACGGATCTTCCTCGATCCAAGAATGGAAATGATACAATCTGGACTATAGTAGACAGATTCAGTAAGCAAGCACATTTTCTTCCATTAAAGAAGACGATCAAAGCTGATCACATAGCTAGAATATTTCTAGCTCAGATTTTTAAACACCATGGATTGCCAAAGACTATTGTCAGCGATAGAGATCCCCGCATGACTAGTCTATTTTGACAGGCATTGTTTGAAAACTTGGGAACTAAGCTTGACTTTTCATCAGCTTATCATCCTCAAACAGATGGTCAAAGCGAAATCGCTAATGCCACTGTTTTAGATCTCCTCAAGTGCTATGTTTTGGAACGACAATCCGAATGGGAACAGTACTTACCAATCGTTGAGTTTGCGTATAATAATACCATACATTCCTCAACTGGTAAAGCTCCCTTCGAAATTATTTATGAAAAGCCACTCTTACTTCCTATTATGGTTACCAAAGAAAACATCTTCGCCGCAGATGAATTTGTGCGCAATATTGATATTGCCCATCAACAAGTAAAGCAAGCGATTCTTCGTACTTAAGAGCTACAGAATAGAAAAGCAGACAAGCACAGAAGGAATCTCAATCTAGAAAAAGGACAATATGTCCTGCTTCGATTTGAGAAAGCTAGATTGAAAAAGCGGGTCGGCAAAGGGAAAGTTGTCAAACTTTCCCATAGATTTTACGGCCCTTTCAAAATTACAGATAAAGTCAATGACGTGACTTTCAGATTGGATTTGCCTTCTCATTGGCATATCCATAATGCTTTTCATGTCAGTCTCCTCCGACCATATGTTGGACCTCCTCCAGTGGCGCCAGTACAAGAAGATCCTCCAGAAGTCGAAGAGACTGAGGAAATCCTTCAACCTGAACAGATAATACACCACTCGGAGAGACAACTCAAGTCGGGGAGTCTACATCGAAAGTATTTAGTCAAGTTCAAGAATTACACTCCTTTAGATGTAAAGTGGATGACTGAGTCCGATCTTAAGGACTACCCAGACATCTTGCACAGTTATGTTGACGCTCTACAGTTGAGGTCAACTGTTTAGAACCAAGAGGGATGTAACCAAGTCAGACTTTGTAAATAATTAATTTATTTACGAGAAAAGAATTATCTAATTAGTTGTGTGCACATCAGAATACATTTAGCAGTTCTGGGGCCTCAGGTGCGCCCAAGTTTGGGCCAGTGCACCTCAGGGAGACCATAGCAGAAAATACCATGAAGCCCTAGCGATTGGGAAATCGGGTCTTCAATGAAGGGGTAGATAGTAGCCTCAGATTTCAGGCTTAGAAAATTACGCACGCTAGTGTAAGCATAGGAATGAGATGGGGTCCTTAGACTGTTAACCCTAAGGCTTGATTATTTTACGGCCTTAGGATAAGTTAGTTAAAAGTATTCTTAAATGATTTGCGCTGGACCAAATGGCCGGACAAGTGCGAACAGGTAATGCTAGAGCATTGCTGGCACGGCAATGCGCTAGGGAGCAGCTAACGTTTTCATTTGTTGCATCTATGTGTGCAGTTGTGCACTTAATTGCACATTTCATTAACTAGCATAGGATTTTTAAAGTCAAAAGTTGAATGGTTTTTAAGTTTTAAAGTAAGTGTGCCACTTGGCACACTTTCCCATGCAATCTCTCTCTCTCTCTCACTCCCTCTCTTCATGCTAGCGCCCCCTCTTCTGGGAGGCTATAAGAGAGCAGCCCCTCCCCCCGAAGTTGACCATCCTCTACGCAGTGAAGCTCTCCATTGAAGCTTGAGAGCAGCACCTTGTGGTGTATGTGGAGCCTCTGAGCACCCATCACATAGAACAAGGCCTCTCATGGTTGCATGCAGCTTTGGGAGAAGTTTCATCGTGTAAAGTAGTAGAAAACTCTCTTTCTCCCGTGTCTAGCTGCTACAAATTCCTTGTTTTCAGCCCCTAATCACTTGTATTAGGGTGAATTCCAGCAAAGTCTTAATAGAATCTCATTCCCCACTACCTACTCTACACATACACCAAGTTTGGAGCATTTCTATCATGAAAAGTACCTCCATTTTGGCATTGGAACGCGCTCAGGTAACAATTTCTGGTTATGTGCAGAAAATTACAGCAGGCGCGCGTGTGTGTGTTTTGCATGTTTCTGTGGTTGGTTGATTGCAGGAATGATTACGTCCAAAGTGGCACAGCTAGCGGAAGATAGACCCTCATTCGTGAGAGCTTCCGATGAGTTTTGTGGAAGGTAGACTCTCCCCTACGAGAGTTTCCCAAAATCTCGCAGAAGAGGATAGATCCTCTCAGTAGTGAGAGAGCAGTTCTTCTACTCTCTCAGTGAGAAGCAGAAAAAAAGCCAAGAAAGAATAGAGGACGGGCTTTCGCTCCGTTCCTGTGCTTGTAAAGATTCTCCCTTAGTAATAAAGATATTCTCTTTATGGGGGGGGACTAGCCCATCTTCTGGTCCCCAATGAAGTGTCAAGCTTTTTCTCTCTCTCTCCAATTCTCTTGAGTATTTGAAGTACAATTAAAAGTCAATTTACGCTTCCGTATTATTGTGACAATTGGACAACGAAACCACCAAAGTTTCCCATGACTCAGGTAAGGTCATAAGCAAGAAGATAGCTTTCAGCTTATCATCAAAAGGGGGCAAGCCGGAATCCTGCAACTCCGACAAAGTACCTGCGAACAATGACAACTGCTCTGCCGTGCTCTTGGACTCATCTAGTTGCTTGCCAACAAGTTTTCGCATCAAGTGCACCTGGTTGACAGGCGTTGTATTTTCATACATTCCCTTTAACTTCTCCCACACATCAAAAGCAGTTGTGAGGATGACACAGAGGCTCTCTAGCTCGCTACTGCTGCCCACCTGCGCACGCCTTGCTGCACCCCCCCCCCCCTCAGCGCGCTGCCTCTCCCCCCTCCCCCATTGCCCCGCTGCCTGTCATCCTGCGCCGCCCCCTGCCTGTCCGCGCTGCCTCCAGCCCGCCCTCTGCCGCCCGCTGCCTGCCCTCCGCCGCCCCCCCCCCCCCCCATCACCCCCTCCTCCTGCTGGCGCCAGCCTTCCCCTACCCCACCCCCCACCCCCCCTGCCTCGGTTTCTCCTCGTCATCCGCTGCAGTTCGGCCTCCTCGGCATTGCTTCGTTTTGGGGCAGTGTCTCCTGCGCTTGATTGCAGCGTCCGCCCGTCAACCTCTTCTTACGACACAGCAGTAGACACAGATGGAGGCTCCAACTTCGCCACAGAGGGACTCGCCAGAAGCCCCCTCGCCCGACCCCGCTGAGCCCACCATTCGACTTGCTCTATCGCCGACAGAGCAAGCGAGCCTAGCCGTTGAGGTAGAGCGTTTTGCAGGCGCCTTCGGTCATTTGCAAAATTCTCGGCACCCGTCCTAGCAGAGGAGAGCTGCGAGACCTTCTCCAAGCCTGCCTTCTCGCAGAGGTGGGCAAGATCTTGGATGTCCAGATTCTCGGACGGGGGTACTACCAGATCGAGTTCGAGACCTCCGAGATGGCTTCCAAGGTCATAGCTATGAGTCCACTGGCCATCCGAGCATCACGCGTCCACTTTCGACAGTGGCGACATGGTTTTGACCCGACTTCAGATGTGCTAGTAGAGGAGGCAGACATTCCCATCTCAGTCTGCTTTCTGGGTTTACGGAGGGAGTACCTACCACTTCTTTCCAGGATTGGCTCTGCCATCGGGACTGTCCTGGAGACACCTCATACGGCAGCATCAATAGCTGCCAAGGCGGCTGGCATCCCCTCAGTTCGAGTTTTGGTCAGAGATACCCACACGCTCCCGAAGGTCATCCTTCTACCTCGGGTGAGTGGGGGTTGGTTTAGATAGAGTGTGGAGTACTCGGGCCTCCCGAACCAGTGCTTCATTTGCAGAAAGATGGGCCACCTAGCGAAGGCCTGTCCACGGAGGAGGCCACGACCTGCACCTCAGTCTCATCCCCAGCCTGCCAAGGCTGGGCCGCAGCCACAGCCAGCGGCACATCGCACAGATTCAGAGCCACCCTCCGAGCCTGGGGCTCTAGCGGAGGAGGGGTGGCAGCAGGCCCGTGGCCGTCGACGCTAGGGGCCACAGCGACAGCCTGGCACTCAGAGTGGCCCTCAGGTGCCTACTCAGCAACAGTGGGTTCCCACGAGGAACCGCTTTGGTCCTCTTGAGCAAGAGGAGTCTCCACCTCCGCTTCACCCTCGCCAGCCGCCCTCCCTTCAGAGTTCCCCTCCTCCTCCTCATCCCCCCCCCCCGCCCTCTGCTCTCGTCCACTCCCCACCTCACCCCTCTACCTCTGTCGCCCCACCCCGCTCCTCTTTCCCTCCGCCCCCCTCCCCAGCTCTCTCTCCCCCCCTCTTGCTCCAGTTCCACAGTCGACTCAGGAGACTGGTCCCTCGCCGGCGGCTAGGAGATCTCTTGGCAGCGCCTTTGCCACGAGTCGCCTAGCGAGAGAGGGTCAACTCTTCTTGCGGCCCCCTCTGCAGATTCAGACATCTTCCCTTGCAGCTATCCCTCCTGGTCTGACGAGCATTGACCTCCGACGCCGCTGGGATTTCTTTGACTACGGGTTCACTCGCTTTCTCGGCGATTCCGCAGCAGACCACGAGGTAGCCTGCTTCAGGGTCCATGCTTCGTTCCTCGCCGCTAGGGGGACAGAGGTCTTGGACTCAGAAGTTGGTTTCTCCTTCCCCCTCTGTGGTAGGGCCGAGACAGAGTGGTCCCTCGACTCAGTGGTGGGATGGCTGCATACACAGGTTCTCGAGTTCTCTCACCACATGGGAGAACTTGGAGTTACAGATTTGCTGCAAACTTTGTGGCCACTGGCCAAGTTTGCGGTGACACCCCCAGACTCAGCAGGATGTAGGCACATTGTGGTGTACTTTTTTGCTGATATGCAGTGTTTGCCTTGCTATGTATACATTCATGAGGACTCCTGGACAGAGGAGGTTGCTTTACGCACGGCTCGCTCTGCTTGGGCTTGTGCTAGGCACTCATTGCAGTCTCGCCTATCTAGAGGACGCTTGGATGCGGATTACTCCCCATCCAAGCCGGCCTCGAAGATAGCCCGTCTTGCTGCTGCGGCAGCATCTGATCTCTCTCGCTCCCCATGAGGATCATCTCGTGGAACGTGCAGGGACTAGGTGGGCCCCAGTTTCAGCGACAGCGGGGCCGATTGCGTCAGGAGCTTTAGCGTTGCCTTGTGGGAGGAGAGATTGATCTCCTTATGCTTCAGGAGCACCATCTGTCTGAGAGCCGCGTTCGGCGATGTGGTCAGATTTTGCGTGGATGATATGATACCTTTTGGTTAGCTGCTTTTGGACCTGGAGGCATCCAGGGTGGGGTATGTATGAGTATTGCGGACTCATTGCAGCAGGCCATTGTGGGCAGAGGGATTATTGTGTCAGGCAGGGCTCAGTGGATTACTATGCAGGTTCAGGGTGGCCTTGTGGGCTTCCTGAACATCTATGCGCCCAATGTGGCGAGTGCTCGTGCAGAGTTTTGGTCACAGATTGCTGAGTCTTTGCCACAGGCTGACCATTGGTGTGTAGGAGGGGACTTCAACATGTTGGAGGACCCTTCTGACAGGATTGGAGGCAGCCATGCTACTGTGCATGGAGTCGAGTTAGCAGCTTGGGAGAGGTTGTGTATGACTTTGAGGGTCTCGGATACATGGCAGCACTCTGGCTTTGTGAGGCCTCCAGCGAGTCTTGCCTTCTCTAGATCGGACCGCAGAGTGGGAGGAGTGAATCTATCGCGGATAGATCGCTTCTACACTAGTGACCACTTCAATGACTTGGGGGGATCAATGGGCATCTTGGCAGGGACATCCTTCTCGGACCATGCACCAGTGATCCTCACAGTGGCAGACAGGCAAAGGAGTGAGAGCACGATGCTTCGCATCCCAGAGAGGGTCTTGTTGGACTCAGCACTCAGAGAGAGGGTAGAGGCTCTCTGGACAGAGGGCATGGACAGCCAGGCTCTACCTGCAGACAGAGTGGCCTTAGGCCTAGCTCAGCTTAGCCACTTTTTTCTCCAGGAGTCTCTGGCTTGACGGACTGCAGCGAGAGAGGAGGAGCAGCGTCTCAAACGAGGCATTGCTTCACTACAGAGGATGCAGGAGCAGCATCCAGACAGTCCATGGTTGGAGGAGTAGTTACAGCAGGCTCGACAGGAGCTTGCTTGCACAAAGGAGAGGCGTCATGAGTTTACCTTTCATTGATAGGCATCTCAGTGGACTCAGGTGGGTGACAGAGTGACGGTGTTTTTTTTGAGACAGTGGGACTTTGACACTCGCATGCCAAGGTCAATCAGTTGAGGAGACCCGATGGGTCAGTTGTTTGTGAGCCCGAGGATATGCGTGCAGTTGCTACTGACTTTTACCGTGAGTTACTGTCGGCTGAGCCCTAGTCAGAGCGGCAGGATGCATGCAAGGAGCAGGTTTGGGCACAGATGCCTTGTCTTATGACTGAGGAGATGCGCCAGAGGCTAGAGATGCCTCTTCAGCTTGAGGAGTTGGACACGGCTCTTAGGGCCCTCCCTCGTGGTAGCTGTCCAGGTGAGGATGGGCTGACTCCCAGCTTCTTCTTGGAGTATTGGGACCTGCTTGGCCCAGATCTTTGTAGTGCCTTTCAATACATTCTGCACACAGGAGTGATGCCGGATAGCATGAGTGAGGGCCTGATTTACCTCATTCCAAAGGAGGGTGGCTCCTTGGATGAGATTCGACAGTGGCGCCCCATCACCATTCTCAACTCAGCCTACAAAATTCTTGCCAAGGCTATGAGTTTGAGGATTCGGCCACTTTTGGAGAGCCTTATACATGGGACTCGGACAGGTTTTGTCACGGAACGCAGTATCCTTGACAACATCCTCACTTTCTGGGAGGCTTCTGCCCTGGCACAGCTCCGTGGGGAGGACCTTGTGATTCTTCTTCTCGATTTTGAGAAGGCATACGGCAGAGTTGACTGGGACTTTCTAGAGGGCACTTTACGCAAGATGGGCTTCTTAGATGCTTGGATTAGAGGGGTGTCAACTTTGTACAGACAGGCTCACAGTTAGGTGCTTTTGGCAGGATGTAGAGGTGAGCGCTTCATGCTCACACGATCGGTCAGACAGGGTTGTCCTCTTGCCCCCTTTCTCTTTCTGTTCTATGCGATGGCGATGAGCAGATTTTTGGTGACACAGCAGGTTGGTTTGAGGGGCTTAGCACTCCCTATTCGGGGAGATGAGCTTCTGGACACTGAGTTTGCCGACGACTCAGCCTTGTACTTAGAGGGCCAGGAGGCCAATCTACACAGATGTGAGCAGGCTTTGGAGACCTTCTGTTGTGCATCGGGCGCACTGATCAACTGGAGAAAGATAGTGGCTTTCTCGGTTGGCAGTGCTCCTGTGCCAGATTGGATGCCACGAGAGGGTTTCAGGTGGATTCCCCCAGGGACTGCAATTCGGTACTTGGGTTGTCAGGTTGGTTTGGACTTGTCCCCCGAGCAACAGATTGCTCCTCTTCTCCTGTCCATCAGGAGAAAGCTGTTACATTGGAGCTCAGCAGGACTCTCGCTGGCTGGTAGAGTAGTAGTTTCCAACCAGGTGTTGTTGGCGACTATGTGGTACATCACTTCTTGCTGGATCTTCTCGAGTTCTTATATCAGCCAGGTAGAGAGGCTGATCAGGAACTTCCTTTGGTCAGGTCGTGACACTCAGATTGCGCGAGCCAAGGTGGCTTGGTCGGTCATCACACTTCCTTGTTCTCAGGGAGGGCTTGGGATCATTGATTCAACACAGCAGAGCAGAGCTCTTCTTGGGAAGTTCGTCGTCAGAGGACTTCTTCCAGGCGAGGAGCCCTGGAAGGAGTTCTTGCTGCAGAGGCTTTGTGCCAAGGTGCCTCAGTCAGGAGGCCCTTGGTAACCTTCGACCAGATGGATCTTTACAGAGTTGTGCCGAGTTGGTTTGAGTAGGAGATTGGAGGACCGCTTCGCTGTGAGTTTGCTTCAATCTTGAGAGCTCTTACGGCGTGGCCTAGAGCAGAGACAGCCGACGTGCACGGAGGAGCGCCTATGGCAGCCCCTCGTTTGGAACCCCATGGTTAGCACTCACAGAGGCCACTTGGTTGGGAGTCGGCCTCATGTTTCTTGGGGTCCCATGGTAGCAG
The DNA here is from genome assembly GCF_014529385.1 of Adiantum capillus-veneris. Taxonomy (NCBI): domain Eukaryota; kingdom Viridiplantae; phylum Streptophyta; class Polypodiopsida; order Polypodiales; family Pteridaceae; genus Adiantum; species Adiantum capillus-veneris. Next base: position 72,602,590 of record NC_140940.1, on the reverse strand, counting down.
GTCAAGCGTGCTCTCTAGATGACTGGCTAGAGTTCACAGGTTTATCAGAGGTGGTGCAGGGTTTCCAGCTATAGGGCATGAGAGGGGTGCAGAGCATGTGTCAGGACATCTCAGAGTCAGTTCCAGCTAGTGGCTCACGCCTCTCGAGCCAGTAGCACCCCGGTGGATGGGAGCCTTCACACGACTGGAGGTTCTCATTTCAGTCAGAGCCTGCTCAGAGACTGTCCCAACCCTGTTCTTCGAGCTTCAGGGTGGGGGACGATTACAGCGAGTTGCAGTAGAGGCCCCGCAGGTAGCAGAGTGCTGTTTCCAGAGGATCCGAGTTGTGGGCATCTGTGGGAGGACTTGCATCATAGACCCTGACCCAGCAGCTCTTGAGACTAGACACTGGAGGCTATGGGCTTGGGAGTGTTGTCCACTGGCACGAGTACAGTGGGATCTTGGTGAGTGGCTATGGAGGGACCCCTTCTCACTGCAGACCGCAGAGGAGTCCCCTTCTTTCAGTACACTGTTCGTCTTGGACGTCATATACTTGCAGCACAGAGAGAGGCCTGCCCCGCTGCAACACGTCATTGGCAGGAGGAGGGCCTCAGTCGAGTTCTTGGCAGCCTTTTGGCAGAGGCTGTGAGACTCCAGACAGCCGAGGCGCGTCACTTTGTTTCAGTGGTGGCTGGTTGCACACAGAGCCACAGCAGTAGGGAGTTGGCTTGTGCATAGTGGTCTCTCGGCCGCATGTGCAGCCTGTGACCAGTTGGTGGAGAGTTAGCGTCATTGTCTTTGGGACTGTCCCTCGGCCCAGCAGGTGTGGCTACGAGTTCTTCGGCTGATGCCTGCTCTCTCCACGGCTCGACAATACACTTGGGGGGCAGCGGCCTGGTCCACACTCACAGGCCCGACACTTCAGTTGGAGCTATCTTCCATCAGCAGGATGATAGTGATGCAGGGGGGGCGACCTACACTCCAGCCTACTACTACAGAGCTTACTCCACAGGAGTGGTGCAGTGAGAGAGAGGACTGTTGGGAGCTCATCAGTGGCCTGACACTTTGGTTCATCTGGGGGGCCCGCTGTTTCCGCATCTTTGAGGCTTGCATTGTGCCACCAGCAGAGACTGTTCGTGACTTTTGGCTAGAGCTGATCCATACTCTCAGAGGACAGCTTGAGGAACTACAGGTTCCGACCGCATGCGGGAGCGCCGCGAGGCTTTCTTTCGACTCTGGCGCCCTGGGCCTTTCTACACCATAGTCCAGGGGGTGCTCAGATGGCACTACTGTCCACCTGTGTGGCTCTTCCCTCCTCCCATCTCTTGATTTAGCCTCATTGTATATATGCTGTTTTTTCATTGGGAGTCTCCCCATGATGCTTGTTGTAGCCCTCTCTTGCAGAGGTGGTTGTAGCCCTATGGGCAGTTTTCATTAACTAATAGAAGGATCTTTTTCTCGAAAAAAAAAAGCAGTCATGAGACCTTTCATATCAATGATGGTCTCATCTGTCATGGCCATTTTAATGTATGTAATGGCCTTCCTGTTCATGCTAACCCATGCTTCATCTGTCATATTTGTGTGGCTTCACTTGTTCAAGTGCCCCTTCGCAATCTTTAAGAAATAGGATTCCTTGAATCTTGTCTTTCCAAAGATCAAAACCTGTACCATCGAACCTCCTAATCTCGAAGAGGTTCTTCACATCCGAAGAAGATGAAGCCATAGTTGCACGAAATAAGAGGGATAATACGCTGAATTTTTGGGCAAAATGTGCAAAAATCGGAGTAAAGCCTCACAGAGATGTGCACTACAGCTCCAAATGGTCACAGGAGCAATTTGGGGCGAAATAGGACGATTTGGGCACAAAATTCAATTTCTGAAATTTATGCGTAGGAAATTTCAGCGAGCGAATTTGTGCTCGAAAACAACGAATTTAGTTGTTTTTAGCCTCAGAAGACATACATAAAGCTAATACACAGCCTTCAGAAGCATGAGCGCAAAAGCCCCAATTTGTAGCATCAAAATTGCATGAAATTGAGTCACAAATGGTCATACATCGACAAAATTTGTCAAATGTGCGTAGATTGCATCAATTTGCACTTTCCTGAATGTAATCGCACCATAAAAACACTTGCAAAAACCTACGTAAATCTGAAATTTGCTTAAAACACCTATTTTAGGGCTTGTTTTTCGGCAATTTCAGGGTTTTGGGGTAGCGGGGACTTGGCAAAAGTATTCCCACACCTTAATACATCATTTGCAAAACCTGTATTTTCGTTGTCATAACCTGTAATTTCTTGTTTTTGACCTAATTTCTGCTTGTTTTAGGTCAATTTGGGTTGCCGGGAGCTCTCTGGTGTCTAGGGACGAGTCCTTTGGCGACGAAATTGCAAAATCTTGCGATAAAGTTGACCTTCTTGGCTGAAATTCAGCGTTTGCAGGTTTGGGGCAAACCCTAATCGGGCTCTGATACCGGTTGATGAGCGCGCGGCGGTGTGTGCAAGTGAAAGAGCACGCGAGGAAGTGCAGTGTGTGTGCAGAGAGGGGAGGCGAAGAGCAGCAGGAGAGGAAGCGCTAGCAGAAGAAGAGGGAGAGAGAGAGAGCTCACGTTTTTGGGGAAAACTCAATAAGTGAGTTTTGGGTTTTCCCACTTTTATTATAAGTGACCTTTAAAAAATGTGTCCAGGTTCAATATGAACCTGGACAAAGAATAAAAATGTACAAAAAGTGGTTATTTAGGCCTGTAACCCAACAGGCCATGACGGCAAATAGTCCCGCGCGCACGTAGAGTGGCACAATAGTCCAGGGCGGGAGAGTGGGAGAAAGTTGATAATAGTCCAGCGTAGAGTTTTATGAAGAGGCAATCAATGCAACCATTCAGCCAGCGTTTCAGCGTTTCTGATTGTTGCTGCCGGTTGTGAGAGGGTGCCAAGCGAATTGACTCCAGCGAAAGGTGCAATTCAGCCAGCTTTTCAAAATTTCCTCCAAAGGGTGCTCACACGAAGGGATACTCAGATGAACTAGTATACCTTGGAGCTTGAAAAGGAACACTCTTTCACATTGACCCATGCAGCATCACGAGCATCACGCTTGTCCACAGCCATGTTGCTGTCTCTGGTCTTATGTAGTATGTATAATACTAGAACATAAGTAAACTTAAGTTACCTCATACCGATATGTGTGCGTAGGCCACCGTTCTTCGGATTCCATACAATGCCGGGAGAGGGGTAGAGTGTAGCAGCAAGGGTGAGAGGCTCACAACTGTAGGGTCCTGGGAAATTTTTTGCTCTGATACCACTGTGAGGATTCTAGGTACTAATCCTTAATTAAGTACTTAAACTCATGATTAAGACTTAAGAACTTGAACTATACTCAGAAACAAGACTTAGAAGACTCTGTGTTGATTGATTGAATGTGTGATACAAGGGCTCCTTATATAGGAGACGAAGAGACATAAATGAAAAGACACGTCTCCTGGTGAAGAGACATGACTTTAGATGTAAAAACACATTCTTTCGACGAAGAGCTGCAACCATTGGGCGAAGAGTCGCACCCGTAGAGCGAAGGGGTGTGACCGGTCGTCAAAGGAGTGTGGCTTTTGGCGAAGAGACATGTCTTTTGGACGAAGGGGTGTGACCATCCAAGCGTAGGGGTCCTCCTTGGCATGGCACTTCGCGTATCTGCAACTAGGAGTAGATGTAATGCTGTTAACATAGTCACAATCGTGACACAAGAACTTGGACGTGAGACCCTCTTCTTGCTAGTGAATCGATGCAGCGGGACAAGCCTCTCTCCACGCTGTCAGTATGTGGCGATCGAGCTGTGCACTAGAAGAAAGGGGTTCCTGGGTGATCAGCTGGAGTAAAGGGATCCCACCAAAAACACTCCCTCAAGTCCCACTACACTCGCACCAAAGGGCGGCTTTCCCAAGCCCAAAGCCGCCAGTGTCCTGATTCAAGATCCGATGGGTCGAGGTCTATGATACAAGTTCTCCCATTGATGCCCACAACTCCGATCCTTTGAAAGCAACACTCGGTTACCTTGGGTGCCTCGGCAGTGACTCTGTGGAGGCAATCCTCCCTGTGAACCTCAAAGAACATGCAGGAACCTCTGTCTGAGCAAGCTCTAATTAAAATGAGGACCTCCAGCAGCATGAAAGGCCCCATTCAAATGGGAGCTACCAGCTCCATAGGGGTGTGCCACTTTTCCAGGTATAGCCTCTACAATATCTGACACATGCTCTGTACTCCCCTCATGTCTCGCAGCTGAATGCCCTGAATCTCCTCAGAAAGTATTGCAAACTGCAGCCAATCCCTAAAACAACAAGCTGGACCCTCGACCATGGGACCCCAAGAGACATGAGGTTTGCTACCAACCATGTGGCCTCGTTGTGTGTTGACCATAGGGTTTCAAACAAAGGGTAGCCTCAAACGCTCCTCAATGCATGTGGATTGGCGCTGCTCAAGGCCACCCCACAGCTACTTCTAAGACTGAAGCAGGCTCACAGCAAAGCGGTCCTCTCATCTCTCGCTCATGCCTACTCTGCGCAGCTTTGTGAAAATCCAACGGGCGGAAGGGCTCCATGGGCCACCTCTCTGTGGGACTTGGGCCCTAATCCGGTGTAGCAATAGCTCCTACCAAGGATCCTCCCCTAGAAGAAGTCCTCTGACCACAAGCTTCCCAAGGAGGGCTCTACTCTGTCGTGTTGGTGCGAGTTGACTGTGTGTCTCGCCCTGACGTACACAAGAAGTTCTTGATCAGCCTCTCCAGTTGGCTGATGCAAGAGCTTGAGAAAATCCAGCAAGACGTGATGTACCACATAGTAGCCAATAGCACTTGGTTGCCACCACAACCCTGCTAGCAAGAGAAACCCGTGTTGAGCTCCAACGGAGCAGTTTTCTCCTGATGGAAAGGAGGAGAGGAGAAATCTGCTGCTCTGGTGAAAGATCCAAACCAACTTGACAGCCAAAGTAGCATACTGGTGTCCTTGGAGTGATCCACTAAAGTCGGCGACCAATCGGGCATGGGAGCACTACCAACCCAGAAAGCCATTTTCTTCCGCCAGTTGATGATTGCTTCCGACGCACAACGGAACACCTCAAGAGACTGCTCACACCTGTCCAAGTTGGCCTCCCAGCCGTCCAAAAACATGTGTAAGTCATCAGCAAACTCAGTGTCCAAAAACTCCTCCTTGAATAGGTAGTTGCAGTCCACGCGAATGACCTCCTGTGAGATTAAAAACCTGCTCATTGCCTCAGCATAGAAGAGGAACAAGAAAGGGGCAAGAGGGCAGCCCTATCGAACTGACCGTGTGAGCTTTGCACACACCTGTAGAGAGCTAACACTCCTATAATCCATGCATCTAAAAACCCCATCAGGCACATAGAAGCCCTAGTCAACTCTGTCATACGCCTTTTCAAAATTGAGGAGCTGTACCATAAGAAATTCTCCTCAGAGACATGAGAGGGCAGCCTCCCAAAAGGTAAAAATGTTGTCAAGGATGTTGCGCTTCTTGAAAAAACCCGTCTGTGTCTCATATATAATGCTCTCAAGTAGCGGCTGAATTCTCAAACTCAGAGCCTTTGCTAACATTTTGTAGGCTGAGTTGAGAATGGTGGTGAGTCGCCACTACTGAATCTCGTTCAAGGAGCCTCCGTCCTTGGGGATAAGATAGATCAATCCCTCACTCAGGCTGTTAGGCATCTCCCTAGTGTGCAGAATGTGTTGGTAAGCATTGCAAAGGTCTCGACCAAGCACCTCTCAGTACCAAGAGGTATTGGTCCCAAAGACTGGCACCCCTTTCGGTATTATTTTTATATTAATCTGTGTGCAAAGTACAATTGAGCCTGCGTCGGGTGCTCACTCTCAGTCTCTGCGTCCAAATTCTTTGAGAAGTGAGTCCCTAAGGCCACTTATAAAGATTACATAGGGTTGCTAAAAGCAAAGCCCCCAAAAACTCAAACTCAAAAGCAATTAATTCCAAAAAGCAATTTGTCTTCAAAAACTGCCAAAACCAGTCAGCGTAATTTGCGAAAAAGTCGGTACGTTGCCACGTCAGCATGTTAGCGCGTTCTGCAAAGATCCATACGCTGCCATGTTAGCATGTCAACGCATAATGCGGCCATCCGTACAGTGCCATGTCAGCCTATCGGTGCATTTTGGGGTAGCCCGCAGGGTGTGTGTGTGTTTATGTCCGGTGGCTCTACCACGTCACCAGTTTGTGACATACCCCCCTCTTGAAAGAATTGTAATCGCCCTCGATTACGCTTGCAAAATAGACAGAGGCTATAAACTGTCTTAGTAGACACTGACTGTTAGTACCGACGCACTAGACACGACACATCTAGCACTTGTACAAAACGACAGTCACATCACAGGACATCACATGACAAATTCATTCGAAATCTCAGACCATAAGCATCGGCAACGTATTTAGTAATCGCATCTAGATCCATTCCAGACCTCACTGATTCCCAATTAACTAATCCGTATTGTAATCATGTCTATAGAGATTTATGAGACCGAAATGCTGCAGTCATTTCATCTTTCAGTTCCTGCACTCAAACAAGTAAAGTACAAATCAATCATATTCATTTTCGGGAATTCTTGTCATAAATTCATACAGTAGAATACTACTCAACCCATTAGTATCCCTGAAACCCAAAGGGGACATCAGTGACTCTATTCAAAAATTGGGGAAGCCATTGACAAAGGAGCGGAGTGACTCCCCTCTTGTGCAAACCCGCTACACTAGATTCACCATTGCTGAATTTAGGGTTCTATCGGAGTAGACTATGCTAAACCAAATGCTTCAAGGTAAAGTTCCAAAATCTGAGGAGTATCTGCTAGGTCCTCCTCCTCCATCCACTTCGCATCCAATGCAGAATAGTTCTTGAATTTAACCAAGAACCGCCTAATCACTTTACCTTTTATCTTTCTGTCTTTGTGTGCCAAAATCTGTTCTGGAACGAGTATCTCCTCGCTTTCCTTTACATAGGCAGTCCGAGCAGCCAGCTCAGCCGTGTGAATTGTAGCATGGATGCCCTCCATCCTATCGGAGGGGTCCTCCATCATGTTGAAGTCCCCCCAATGCACCACTGCTCTGCGTGAGGCAAGGACTCCACAATATATGACTAAAAGTCAGCCTATGCACTCGCATGATTGGGCGCATAAATGTTCAAGAAGCCCACAAGGCTACCTTGAACCTGCATGGGGACCCATTGGTTCCTACCTGGCACAATAATTCCTCTGCCCACAATGACCTGCTACCATGAATCTACAACACTCATACATACACCTCCTTGAATGCCGCCAATCCCAAAAAAGCAGCTGACCAAAATGTCTCATACCTACCTCACAGAACATGTCCACAACCCCGAATGCTGTTCTCACACAAATGATGCTTTTGTAGCATGAGAATGTCAATAGGTCCACCCACAAGGCATCTCTGGAGCTCCCGTCTCAACCGATCCCAATGGCGTACAAGTTGTGGTCCTCCAAGGCCTGGGATATTCCATGAAACAATTTTCATGGGGTAAATGAGACAAAACAGATAGTGCTGCAGCAACCAAGCAAGCAATCTTTGAGGCCGGTTTGGATGGGGAGTAATCCGTATCCAATCGACCTCGAGACAAATGAGTCTGCATCACATGTCCCAATCAGGCCCAAGATGACTGTGCAATTCTCTAAGCCACATCCTCTGCCCAAGAGTCTTCATGAATGTATACATAGTAAGGGGAGAACTGTGCATCTGCAAAAAGTGAATGATAATGTGTCTGTAGCCTGTGGCATCGGGCAATGTCATTGTGAGTTTGGCCAACGGCCATAAAGTCTGCACCAAATCTGTGATCCGGAGGTTCTCCGTGTGATGAGAGAACTCGAGGGTTAGAGTCTGAATCCAACCAAGTGATGAATCTAAGGTTCAGTCCTGCTTGTCCAGACCACAAAGTGCAAAGAGTATCACACTGTAGAGAGAATCTGTACCGCACAAAAGAGGCAGATCCTCATCACAAAAGAGGTGAAAGGGCAGGGGTCTGAGGCGGTCTCTTGTTGCAAAGGTCCGAAGCGGTTTCCTGTAGGAACCCACTCCTATCAAGGAACAATAGAACGGCCACCAAGGTGAAAAGCTTGCCCCTGTCGATGGCGGCCTCGGATCCCTCCTTTGTCCGGCTATCTCCCACTGTTGAAGTTGGATCTTTGGGGGGTCTCCGAAGCCCTGGTTGGGGGGACCTTGGAACTTGGTGGAGAGCCAACGGTAGGGACTTGTGACTGTGGAGCTGACTGAGCTCTCTAGCGTGGACATGCCCTTAAAAGATACATACGTCTTCAAATGAAGCACTGGTTCAGGATGCCCAAATACACACTCTGTCTGAGCCAACCACCACTCACCCGAGGCACCAAAACCACCTTTGGGAGTGTATGTTTGTCCTGAACAAGAACCCACACAGTGGGTAACCATATGGGCTTGGCCACAACTGATGCTGAAGTGCGGGAGGTCTCCATCCGTCCCAATCATGGAACCAATCCTTGAAAGTAAGGGAATATACTCCCGCCTTTGGCTCGGGAGGCAAACTGAGACAGTAAGATCTGCCTCCTCCTCAAGCACATCTGTCGAAACCATGGTGCCACTGTTTAAAGTAAGCTGGAGCTGCCCGAATGCCTAGCGGGCTAATTGATATCACTTTGGCTGAAACCAGCCCGTAGGGCGGTAGGCATTGGCTTTCACCCGAAATTCTTTACTTTAGACACACACACAGAGCACTTTGCAAAGGAAACCTGCGACGGGAATTAACACTTAATCACACACACGGCTCGGAAGCTAGAATGCTATGAGCAGACGTCGACAACCTGTAGGCCCCAAAATTGGCGCCCCTTTCGATATTTCTTTATTCTTTAACAGAGGGAATAAAACCTGTGATCTACGAGCTGCCCCGTATAATCCAAGCTGAGAAACACCTGTTCTGGCCCGATTTCGGCAACATAACTGTACTAGGACGCTTCATAGTCAGTATCCCCACGCAATAGATGACTTTCCCGACGCATACAGACACTTTGCAAAACCTGGTGAGAATCTGAAGCACACTAAATTCTCTGTTTTCTGCCCCGAAAATGCGCTAGATCACCTCTACAGCGGTCCCCTCGCGTCACCGAACCTCCTGGGGGTACTAGGGTCCGTTTAGGGCCGAAACCCTAAACCTGCAAAAATACACAGCAGGCTGTAATTCCCTGTTTTGGGCTCCGTTTCGCGTGCCGGTCGCATATGTAGCAAGACCTCGAGCTCCCGCACCTGTAGGGCTACTTTCCCTTTGAATCGGACAAGATTTCTCACGTGAAACCTCTCCAAATTCACCTGTACCTGCGGGGGATTAGCCACTAGCTAACCCAGTACCTGTGCAAGAGGCTCTTGCCTCGGCAATCGCACATGAACCCACACAACTATACATCAGTCAAATGAAAAGCCCTCTTGTGGGGCATCACATAACTGCAGGTAAGGGAGAGAGAGAGCAGTGTGTAGCGTGCAGGGCATCACTCCTGACACCACAGTGTACATAGAGGGAAAGGAAGCACTCCATAGCTCCTAACATGTGGCAAAAACCCAAATGAAGCCTCTCCCAGCTTAAAAATCAGTGCCCTTTTTTTTGCATGAGGCAAGTTCATGAAAAATTGCCACTTGGCGCATTTTTACAAGCTTTTCCCCGTTTCGGGGTTGCCGCCTAAAAATCTCCCGACTGGTCGCTCATTTGACTTCGCGGCAAAGTTGTAAAGTGTTCCCCTAGTCATACCGGAGATAATGACGTGAACACATTTCGTGGCTTAAAATAGCAGTTCACTAAATTTTAGGAAATGATTCCGTTGGGCTCCCTGTGGTCATCTGACCATCTATGCTCATTGGGACTGCATCCAAATGCAATGTGGCCCAACTGTCGGATATTTTCTGCTGGTAGTCCCACCTTGACTTTATGCCTTTATTGAGTTAACTTCCTAGTATCCACCAACTTGCTAAGTGCGATCGGGGGACCTATATGATCTTGCTCTGAGCCTAGACATCCTCTTACTATACGAATTCCAGTGCCGACCACTTCTCGTCTGCGGGTGAAACTACTGTTCACATTGGCCATACAATGTACGACCGTTTGCTACTTCAAAAAGAGGGTCTCAAAAATAAAACAAAACCCATTGGAAAGAAACCAACAACTAAGTTAGCAGTTGCCATGTCCTCGTGACATAGTTAACAGCTGCCACGTCCGCGTGACATACCCCCTTCTTGAAATCGCAAATGTCCTCAATTGCATACCATAAATACACGCTATTGATGATCTTGTGCTATTAGCACTCTTTTATCATCGCATATATTCGCAAGAAAGGTCGTAACGCATAGATACAAATGACTTAATGAGACCTTCATACTTTTCTCATTTCCATCTATTACGTTGAATTCATATGTACATTTCATGTACTAGCTCTATCATTACCCCTCCTTTGCACACTTGGGTTGGGGCATAAGTAGACTGTAACCCAAAGGCTTCAAGGTAAAGCTGCAATACATTTGGTGACTCTAACAGTTCATGCTCTTCCATCCACTTTGCATCCATAGGCGGATAGTTCTTGAACTTCACCAAATAGCGTCTTGCAACCTGTCCTTTAACTTTTCTGTCCTTATGTGCCAAAACTTGCTCAGGTACCAGGATCTCATTAAGTTCCTCAACTTCTGGCTGATCCTCATCTGGCATATCTTCTGGCACATCACCCACGAAGGGTCTTAGAAGACTCACGTGAAACGCATTATGAATCTTCCATGCATTAGGCAATTTCAGCCTGTAAGCCACATCACTGATTTTGTCAAGGACTTGAAAAGGCCCATAGTAACGCATATTGAGCTTAGGAAACAGCCGTTCCTTGCCCTTCATTTTCTTTAACCTTGCCTTTTCAAACCTTAACAGAACTCAATCACTAGGTGATAACAGCAATTCACGACGGTGACGATCAGCAGCCTTTTTCTGCTTTGCTTGAGTCTTCTCCAAGGCAACTTTAATTTTCTTATACATCTCATCCATGTTCTCAACATATCGATTTGCCTCAAAGATCTTGTCCTTTGTATGCAAAATGGGAGGAACCTTTTTGCCGCCTTCAACAATCTCAAAAGGTGCTTTGCAGTAGACGAATGCACTGTATTATTGTATGTATACTCAAGCATAGGCAAATACTGTTCCCACTTGCCTTTATTATCTGACACATAGCATTTCCGCAGATCTAAGACAGTAGAATCAGCCTCTTCTGATTGTCCATCAGTTTGTGGATGAAACGAAGGCGAGAACTTGAGCGTACTGCCCATGTTCTCAAACAATCCTCTCCTGAACAAACTGTTCATGTGAGGATCATGATCACTGATAATCGATTGTGGCATACCATGGTACTTAAACACATTGTACATGAACAAGCGTGCCATCTGATCAGATTTTATTTCTTCCTGATAGGGATAAAATGGGCTTGCTTGCTGAACCTGCAGATAATGGTCCATATACCATGATTCTCTGTTGGTGTTCTTGGAAGATCAAAGATAAAGTCCATAGCAATGCTTTCCCATGACTTATCCGGAATCGGCAGTGGTTGTAACATCCCAGGTGCCTTTTGCCTGTCAAACTTGACCTTTTGGCAAACTATGCATGCTCGCACAAAGGCATCCACGTCTCTCCTCAAGGTAGGCCAATAGTAGAATGTCTCTACCACTTTAACTGTTGCATCAATGCCACGATGCCCTGCATACGGTGGGACATGACTCTCTTCTGTGACCTTATGTTGCAGTGGCCTAGTAACACAAAGTCTGCCATGCATCATCATAAAACCATCTCTGAGGAGGTAGTGCTCGTGATGTTGCCCCTCTTGTAACTGTTCAAAGATCCTTGCAAAATCTTCATCAGCAGTATATTGTTCCTTCATGTCATCTAGCTCATGATGATAAGGAATTGACACAGCTGAAATTTGTGGCTTTCTTGATAACGCATCAGCCACAACATTCTTCTTGCCTTCCACATGCATAATCTGGAAGTGGAACATGGAAAGAATGTTTGCCCATCGCATATGCTTTTCGGATAACTTTGACTGTGTCAAGAAGTATCGCAAGGTCTGATGGTCTGTTTGGACAACAAAATCAGCACCTAAGAGGTAGTGCTTCCAGCTAGAAAGTGCATGAATCACGGCCAAGAGCTCTTTTTTATAGACTTGCATAGTCCTCTCCGGCCCTTGCAAAATTCGGCTTTTATAGGCTACTACCCGTCTGTCTTGCATTAGCATTGCTCCGATGCTACTGCCACATGCTTCACACTCGACCACAAATGACTTCTTGAGATCTGGCAAAACAATTATTGGATCTGAAGTCAACTTTTCCTTTAAGAGACTAAAAGTTGAAATCTCTTTTTGGGTGCATCTGAAAGTGACCTCTTTCTTTTGCAAAGCGTGAAGAGGCGATGCTATCTCTGCAAAATTTCTGATAAACCTTCTATAGTAGGAACACAACCCCAAGAAGCTTCTGACATCGTGCACAGTCTTCAAGTCTGGCCATGTCTTGATCGCTTCGACCTTTGCTGGATCCATTCTAACACCATCCTTTGAGACTATGTGGCCAAGAAAGTGGATCTCTTCGAGGAAGAATTTACTTTTCTTAGGATTGACAAGCAACCTGTGACTGCGCAGCTCTTCGAACACAATGGTCAAGTGATGCCTATGCTCCTCTTCATTCTTCGAATACACTATCATGTCATCGAAGAACGTCCCAACAAACTGTTGATGCGAGCGGAAAATCCGGTCCATCATTCTGTTGAACGTGGCAAGAGCATTTGTTAGCCCAAACGGCATCACTAGAAACTCATAAAGACCAGATGTCGTTCTAAACGCAGTCTTGTGCACGTCCTCTGGCCTTATACGAATTTGATGGTACCCACTCTTAAGGTCTATCGTACTGAAAATTGCAGCACCCTCTAAACGATCGAGAATATCATCAATTCAAGGAATAGGAAACCTATTCTTGATGGTATTCTTATTCAACGCACGGTAATCAATACACATGGGCCATGAGCTATCCTTCTTCTGCACTAGGAGCACTGGGGAGCAAAAGGGTGAAGAACTAGGCTGAATTAGCCCCTTCTCTAATAACTCCTCAACTTGGCCCATAATCTCTTTCTGTTGCGCCACGCTAACCATGTAGGGAGGTCTATTTGGTGGACTACACCCTGGCACCAAATCTATCCGATGGTCCTCAGGTCTCTCTGGTGGCAATTGCGACGGTACTGAATCAGAAAAACAGTCACTAAACTTTTGCAAAAATGCTGACCTTTCTTTATCTAACACAGATAAATTTGATTGATCGCTATCTGAGACATCACGTGCAAAAATCAAGTACACAGAAAGATGATTCTTTATTACAGAAGTGATAGCAAAAGCAGATACAATAGGGACTGACTCTCCTTTAAGCTTTACATCCAAGATGTGAGTTTTACCCCTATGCTGTACAGTGATCTTTTTGTTGTAGGCATCCAAGACTCCATGCACTCGGAACATCCACGGGATCCCCAACAAGGTGTCACATCCTTCCAGCGGCATGATGTAGAACTCTTCTGTGTCCACATACGATTGAATATGCAGACGCAGTTTTCCAATGATAGGAGTAACACACTCTGAGTGGCCAGGACATGCCAACCCTGCCTCTGTTGTGTACCCTATCTCTTCAGCTCTGATGCCCAACTTCATAGCTAACTCTGGTGAGATAAAGTTGCCGTCTGATCCCTATTTTTACCCCATGTCCTGCATAACTCACTGGCATCTGTGCTGGGCCTGTCACCCACCATGTCTGGCACTAAACTTGCCGTGGGTTTAGGCTTCTTGCTTTTCTGGTCTTCTTTATCCTCTAAGTCAGCTGGTCTTTTCCTTTTTGGACAATTGGTAGCAAAGTGACCAGGTTGCTCGCATATAAAGTATTTGTTCTCAGCCATTAGGACCTTCTTTTCCTCGAGCGACTTGCGCACAAAAGGCTTCCTTTTCTGTTTCTTTGCCTGCGCTCTAGAAGTCCCGGTTGAATCCTTGTCTTTGGTGGCCTTTTCTGACCCCTGTGACGCATCAGGAGCCGTTTTCACAAAGGGCTTCTTCGCTGAATTTTTCTTTTGCTGCCCTCCTTTGTCGTTGCTCGGAAATCCACTGTCCTCTCCTTTCAACAAGGCAAGACCAGTGTTCGCAATTTCCATTAGCTAAGTGAGGGTAGCCACTCTGTTCTTGGTACAGTAATCCCGAAGCCCTTTAGACAGCCCACAACAATACTTCTCTATCTGCTCTGTCAATGGCACAAATCTGTAGGAGGTCACTGAGAGTAACGCTTTACAAAACCTCCTATTGTACTCCAACAAGCTCTTGCATGAAGCTGAAGTAAGCTGGTGCCAATCTGTCATGACGTCGGCTTCAAATTCAATTGAGAGCCAAGCAGATGCAAAATTTGCTTGAAGTAAACCCAAGTGGTGGGTGCATGTCCTTGCATTAACAATGCCGTCCACCATGTGAGCACATTGTTCTTTAAGAAAGTGGCAACTTTCCTGACTTTCGAGGCCTCTATAAAATTCCCTTCTGCATATGCTATATTAAACTGCTGGAGGAAGGTAAGAACCTTTGTCTTATCCTCGAAACCACTGAAGGTACTGAACTTTACAGCTGCACCACCTTCTTTGTAAGCCTTCGGCTTCTCTAGTGCTCCCAAGTTGTCATAAGGGATGGTCTGCAACATGGGCACTGTAGTAGGCATGAATGGCGCATCTTGGCCATTGACATTTTGCGTCAGAGGTGCGATATCTAGCTGCTATCCAGAAAAACCAGCCATGCCAAAATGACCCTGTGGCACCCCAAACTGACGCTGGTTGCAGTGAAAACCTTGCTGCATGCCGATACTACCATACATGGGGTTTGGCATGATGCCTTGCATACCGCTAAACACTATTCCTGGCATGTACAGCTGACTTCGAGGCGCATAACCAGCCATACTTCGGAACACTGACTTCGAGGCGCATAACCAGCCATACTTTGGAACACTGATCCATCCCCAAAATACCCAGGATGTATCGTGGGTGGTGGAAAAACTGAGTGCATAGCCTGGTATCCAGTTCCCTGTCCATTCAAGACAGCATGCTGGCTCTGAAAGATGGCGGGCTGAACTGACATAACTTGTGGAATAGGCATTCTAGCCACCTGTTCAAGCACGAGAGGAACCTGTTTTGGAGCCCTTGACTCCGCAACATGCGAGTGTTACCTATCCTCCTAAGCCGCATGAAGTACTTGGGCTTGAGCCTCAACAAGGTCCGTACGCGGTGTAGGTTGCCTATTTTGCTGTTGCCCTGGTGGCGCTTGCAAGAACTCCATAAACCTTGGGTTCTGCACCAATTGCGAAAAGACATTCACCGCGGCAACTAACTGAGTCTTGAACGCATCATCCTCAAGTTGCCCAATCATCAAGCCCTGTACTGCTGGAGGAACATTCACATTGACAGGAGGTACAGACTGACGTGGCCGTGAGCTCTCGCCAATCTCGAAAACCATAGGGATCTCCTGCCTCTTCTTTGAAGAGGAACCCTCTTCCATAATGCCCTTCCCTTTGTGTAATCCCGCGTTCCTACACTCTATGTCTTTACCCAAAACAATCAAGGCTCACTCTTTAAGGAAAAAGTGATTGATGTCCCGGCAACGGAACCTTGAAACCGGCCCGTAGGGCGGTAGGCGTTGGCTTTCACCCAAAATTCTTTACTTTAGACACACACACAGAGCACTTTGCAAAGGAAACTTGTGACGGGAATTAACACTTAATCACACACATGGCTCGGAAGCTAGAATGCTCCGAGCAGACGCCGACAACCTATAGGCCCCAAAATTGGCGCCTCTTTCGGTATTTCTTTATTCTTTAACAGAGGGAATAAAACCTGTGATCTCCTACGAGCTGCCCCGTATAATCCAGGCTGAGAAACACCTGTTTTGGCCCAATTTTGGCAGCATAACTGTACTAGGACGCTTCACAGTGAGTATCCCCACGCAATAGATGACTTTCCCGACGCATATAGACAATTTGCAAAACCCAAAAATGCGAGGGGACCGTTGTAGAGGTGATTTGGCGCAATAGGGCATTGATTTTTATTCTCTGTTTTCTACCCCAAAAATGCGCCAGATCACCTCTACAACGGTCCCCTCGCGTCCCCGAACCTCCCGGGGGTATTAGGGTCTGTTTAGGGCCGCAACCCTAAACCTGCAAAAATACACAGCAGGCTGTAATTCCCTGTTTTGGGCTCCGTTTCGCGTGCCGGTCGCATCTGTAGCAAGACCTCGAGCTCCCGCACCTGTAGGGCTACTTGCCCTTTGAATCGGACGAGATTTCTCACATGAAACCTCTCCGAATTCACCTGTACCTACGGGGGATTAGCCACTAGCTAACCCAGTACCTGTGCAAGAGGCTCTTGCCTCGGCAATCGCGCATGAACCCACACAACTGTACATCAATCAAATGAAAAGCCCTCTTGTGGGGCATCACATAACTGCAGGTAAGGGAGAGAGAGAGCAGTGTGTAGCGTGCAGGGCATCACTCCCGGCACCACATTGTACATAGAGGGAAAGAAAGCACTCCATAGCTCTTAACCCGTGGCAAAAACCCAAATGAAGCCTCTACCAGCTTAAAAATCAGTGCCCTTTTTCCTGCATAAGGCAAGTTCATGAAAAATTGCCACTTGGCGCATTTACAATCTTTTGCCCGTTTCGGGGTTGCCGCCTAAAAATCTCCCGACTGGTCGCCTAGTTGACTTCGCGGCAGAGTTGTAAAGTGTTCCCCTAGTCATACCGGAGGTAATGATGCGAACACATTTTGTGGCCCGAAATAGCAGTTCACTAAATTTTAGGAAATGATTCCGTTGGGCTCCCTATGGTCATCTGACCATCTATCCTCATTGGGACCGCATCCAAAAATGCAATGTGGCCCAACTGTCGGATATTTTCTGTTGGTAGTCCCACCTTGACTTTATGCCTTTATTGCGTTCACTTCCTAGTATCCACCAACTTGCTAAGTGCGACGGGGGGACCTATATGATCTTGCTCTGAGCCTAGACATCCTCTTACTATACGAATTCTAGTGCTGACCACTTCCCGTCTACGGGTGAAACTACCGTTCACATTGGCCATACAATGTCCGACCGTTTGCTACTTAAAAAAGAGGGTCTCAAAAATAAAACAAAACCCATTGGAAAGAAACCAACAACTAAAGTTAGCAGTTGCCATGTCCTTGTGACATTGTTAACAGCTGCCACGTCCCCGTGACATTGGCTGCCATCTTTGGAGACTCAAACTCTATCTGGCAATAGCCTCTCCCGAGAATCTGTATATCAATGATCTTGTCCACTTCGATGAGGAGTTAGGTGTGGAGCAAGTCCCGAACCTTGCCTTTGCTGGCCGTGTGCCTACAATCTTGCAAATGACCGAGGTGGCTTGAAGTCGCTCCACCTTGGCCATCAAGCTCGCTTGCACTTCTGGCAAAAGAGCAAGTCGAAGGGTCGGCTCCGCGGTGTCAAATGAGGGGGCTTCAGTAGAGTCATTCTGAGGTGGATCAGGAGGAAGACTTCAATGTAAGCCACCGGTAGGCTGAAGGTAGCCCACAGATAGCACTTGAGGGTGAAGGGGGGGGTGGGGGCTAGAGGAGATAGAAGCTATGGGGTGGGGTGGGGACAATGCGAGGCAAGAAGGGGGGGGGGGGCGGGGGGCAGAGCGGGGGGAGCAGGGGAGGGCAGCATGAGGGTGGGGGGAGGGGAGAGCTGCACGAAGGGGGGGGAGATGGCGATGGTGTGGAGAGAGTAGTAGCGAGCCCCGAGTGCCCCTTGTTATGTATTTAACAATGAGTATTCTTGAGCTGAGACAGAGGCAGAGGCAGAGGCATGGCGGGTTGCCAGGAGATATTGGTCTATGATTCAACAACTCTTCTGCCTCACCAGTCTTTCAAAGCCTCGCAGTCATTTGGCAACGGACTAATCCCTGTCCAAACCCTTGCCAAAGATTGTGCCTTTCGCTATTGTAGCACCTTCAGTTCTCATAGCTTCCCCTTGAGGCTTGTCTCATGGAACGTTCAGAACTTGGTGGACCACACTTTCTTGCGTTACTAGGACTCTTGAGAATGCAATTGCAACGATATGTGGTGGCTGATTGCATTAGCATCTTGATGCTTAAGGAGCACCACTTGTGCTAGAGACATATTTGATTTTTTGTGGTCGAGTAGTTGGCAAGCAGTATGAGACATATTGGTTTCCTGGCATTGGCACTGGGGATGCATAGATAAGTTTATGCATCTTTTTTTTAATTCATTGAGGCATGCATTGTGGAAAAAGGATTTATTTGTGCTTAGCCTGGCCGAGTGGCTTACCATGTGTTTTCAAGGAGACTTGATTGTAGAATATCTACGCACCCAACCATGGGAGTGCTCGGGGAGAACCGTGACAGCTTGTCTAGTACTGGAGAGATGATCTCGCAGACTGCTATGAGTAGTGTGGGAGGTTCAGCTCAGAGGACAGGCGCAGGGAGAGAGCCGAGCAGTGCTTTATATGAGACAGTCCACGTACGCAGGCAGGGCTTGTCCTCCCTTCATAGAAGGCAGTAGAGACAGTCATATAATGCCTAGGTTGACGCAAATTGTCCAAGCGAGACAAGAGCTGAGATAGGAGGCATGATTTGCCTTTCCATAGGAGGGCCTCACAGTGGACACAGATCGGGGATAGAGTATTTGGAAAGTTTTTTGAGATCACTGGACCTCGACACTCGCGCACAGGGGTTTGCCTACTTCAAAGACAGGATGACTCGCTTGCATAGGAGCCACAGGAGATTAGAGAGATTGTTACAGCTTTCTACAGAGAGCTCTTGTCAGCAAAGGCACCTATAGCGCATATGGATACATGCAGACCAAAGGTGTGGGCTCATGTGAGACAGCAAGTCATTGAGGACATACATGCTATCCTTGAGAGACCTTTCTCCGTTTCTGAATTGATTAGATGCACTGAGCGCTTTCTTGCACTGGAGCTGGCTGGAGAGGAAGGCTTGACCCCTGGTTTCTACTTGAGATGTTGGGAGTTGCTAGGGCCTGGTGTTTGTAGTGGGTTGCAACATGCCACAGAGTTTGTCAGAGGGTTCGACCTATTTCATCCCCAAGGAGGGTGCTTCCTTAGATGGCATTAGGTACAAATGCTGGCATTCCTTCGGAATGATCACTCTTTGGGTGGAAGCATACTGCAAAACCCACTCAAATCCGCTAGCAAAAGGCACAAGAGGATGAAAGCTAAGGCTTGTTTCTGACTGCACACTTTTTGACTCTAGCTGATGTGTGCCAATCACATTTTGCACCTCTAACTCAGGAATTCACACTTGGGTGGAAAAGGCAGCTTGTGCAGAGGCAGGTCCATCGCGCAGTCTGAATGCACCCAAAAGCTTGCAAAAAGTCGCTTGCATGTACAAGTGGTCTGTAATTATGGAAATTTTAAATCACATTTACGCCGCATTCAATTTTATCAATGACTTTGAGCCAGGCGTTCTTTTCGAATTGGGTACGTGCACGACCTCAACTATGACTGCTTCCCGTTGTGGTGCATAAATGTGGATCAAGTGCGGGCAATCTCAATCTTTGCTTACTTCAGGAAATCCTCAGCTTTGAGTGTGAGATTTTTCGGCATCGGCAGTATTAAATCAACTTTGATGAATGGCTTGGTCTGCATCTACTCAAGGTTTACAGGGTCTGGTTCAGGCTTCTGTTTCAGCATATGACTAAAATATAGGAGGCTTGGCTAGCACTACGCCATCCAACTGTTTCAAATAGAAAGTTGTGTCCCCGATTGATTTGTGTATCTAGTATGGGCCAATCCCTCTGAGAGCCAATTTACCCAGCATCAACTCAGCTTGGGTCTTGAACAACAACAAAACCAAGAAACCCATCATATGGACCATGGATCATTTTTTACATCATAACACATCATTTCTCACATCTTAACACATCACACATGAAATAGACAAATTGAACGACATATTGGAGAGAAGAACGACATCCCTCTTAATAGGTACAAAAGGTAGGCAATCAATAGCAAGAGTAGATGCACAGAGAGACATATTGGAGAAACCAAGATGGATTATATTGCGTAAAGAACAAAAAATTTACATCATAACTCCATCATGTGACATAAAAGACACTAGCATATGGTGCACTATGCTCTCATAAGATCTCAAAAGTTGCATCTCAAAAGTTTTACATATAATAAAGAGATTTTCAACGCATGAGATAAAAAAGAAATGCTACATAGATATCTTAATCTGGGGTGTCCAAAACACATCATCCTTGCACTTCATCAAGTCCTAAAGACTTTTTGCTCCATGCTATAAGATCCTCTTTTAGCCTGTGAACGGATTGGTGCTTGAACCAAGTCTTTGTGAGCTGTACATCAAACATAGAGAGTTAGTGAACCATGTAAATCACTAAAGATAGACCATCACATAAAGTTAAGTGTTTTTTCAATGAAAAACATTTACATACCCAGCTCTTTGATCGTTTGTCAAAGGTCTAGCAATAAAATGCTTCATATAAGCCATAACATAAAACCCACAATCATGGGCATTTGGTTGACGAGGAACCTAAAGACATGCATCAATTTTCAATAATGAAAAATCATATAAATTGACCTTATCAACATAACATATGTGTACAACACTTGAGTCATTGACACACCTCAGGTATTTCTAGTGGTGAAAGTCCTATTCTTGGTTTTGCCATGAACTCTTTCAAACCCTCGTTCGAACATTGTGAGATAGAATCTCAAGAACCCTACAAAGAAAGCTCTTAGATCTAACTCTCACCCAATAACCTCTATATTCCTTACCACATACATACCTATAACCACCAGCAAGATAGGTTGTGCCATTAGAATCCGGCAATGAATTGAAGTACCTGATAGCATGTGAATCCCATGGAAATTTGTCAAGCTTTTTGAAGTGATTGTTAAAGATGACATAAAAGACCCAATGGTTCCTTAAACAAGACATAAATATGCAACAAATTAAGCATGACAACCAAAGATACATCACATCACTTTCAAGCTAAAAGAAAATGAATAAAGCATAGCTACTAACTATTGGTAGAAAAAGGAACCAATGTTGAGACATATCTAAACCTTGCAAGTAATTATTGATAACTCCAATGTCTTCATGGTGACGTAGTGTGAGATAGTCATACCATAAACTATCCATGAACCAAACTTTGTCTAAAATCTCTTTAGGCAATGTGTTTTCTATCCAACTATCACCATAAAAAACAAAGAAATTGCGTTGAAAACTTACATAATACACGAAATATTTTTGAAAGCATACAAATGAGCTATAAGCTATACTTACATCATAAACAAGTTCATTGTTTTTGTGGAAGCTTTGGCATGAGAAATATCTTCAAGCATTTTCATGTCCACTTCCGAAATTATATTAGATAGATGAGATTTAAAGTAAATTGATGATCCACTTTCAAAACTATATGTCAAAGCAAATTCATACATAACAAATGATAGAGAATGTCAAACCTTTAGAGGATGGTAATATTCACCTTGCTTTTATGGACTCGTTGCCATTACTACTACTTGCTTCCAAGTTAATTCCCCCGTTGCCTATCACCAAAGAAAATGGCATGTCGCTTTTGCAAAGAGGAGAGTCACTAATCATTTGGATTTGCTTTGACAAACCAATGGTCACCCGAATCTGAAGTATATTGACAAGATCAAGAGAAGGTAAGTAACATCATCTACTATATGCATGATTTATATTTCTACATAAACAAAGTTTTACCCGTTTTCCTCTTTAAATGGACAACGAATTTTCAAGCAAGGAAGCACCTAACGGTAGGGGAGTACCCTCTATGAATTTCCTTTTTTTTTCTTGCTTCACAGGTGCAAGCAAAGGACCATGACCATCATCCAATGTGAGATTTGACTACAAGACATGCAACTCATTTAACACCAAATTCAAAATCCGCATTACACCATACAATTAGTCATTTAAATAACGACACTACATGCGACATACCGGAGTACATGCTTGCAACTTTCTCCTCTACCCTTTCCTCTTCTTTATGTATTTTTCCACCGGGGTTACGCTTCTAAAAAGAGTCGAGAGCAAAAAAGAAAAAAAAACTTAATCCTTATAACAAATAAAATGTGATGGTTGCCATATATATGCTTACATTTATTTCGAAGCCACCATCAATCCGTTTATGTATACCCGCCATGCGTACATCTTTTGTGCTCATGTAGTCCCCTAATGCATTGGCCATTTCTCTTTCTACAAAAGCTTCTTTTGATCCCTTTGCTAGCTTCTCACTCTCATCGAAAGCATTCCATTTTCGAAGCAAGGACTCCCTCCCTTGTAGAAACTTTGATTTGTTTCTCTCGAACTTATAAGCCGCATCCTTGAACCGCACCTTTGATTGCTTTTCGTATGTGTTTGCCTTGACGAAGTCCGATTCATCATGCCTTGAGGTCGACCACCCTTGCGTAGCAGGATATCACACTCGGTGCCATGATCATCTTGAAGATGTTCCATCATGCCGACCCTCTTCTCGTAACATATTTTGTTAGCCCGGCACTCTTCTGTTGCAATGCATGACGAGTTTTTCTCCCATTGTCACGCACAATTTCGATGCAGAGCGGCCTCGTATCTTCCATCCCTCGTGAGTGTTTGTTTATGAGCTCGTGAAGCGGAACACTTAATTGAATGCTCCTCCTCCCCATTGCAATTTCAAAGCCTCACCGGTATAAGACACACAACTGGGTATAAGGCACAGAGCTGAGGGTATAAAGAGAGTATAAGGCACACAGAGCATGAGCCTTTGTATGCTACGGTATTAGGCTGTTGTAAAGAGCTATGCAATCTTTGCTTCACGGGTCTCCGAGCATATGATACTACTGTTGTAAGTCGCACAGCTTCAATAAGGTAATAAGCATAAGCAAGAATTAAGGTGCAATGGTTGCAAGCAGCGCATGAAGCACCCGGAATCGCAATGCAATTGCTGCAGGGCAGCGCATGAAGCACCCAGCTACGCATTAGGCAGGGCATGAAGCACCCGACTACGAATTGCATGAACAGGAGAAACCAGGTGATTCCCAAAAGCGGGAATCGTTGCAGGCTCGTGCAGGGGCTGACCTAACGCAGGGAGGCACGCAATGCAATCCCGAACGCAGGGCGCAGCAGGACGAGGCCTAGTTCACCCTCCACATTGCACGCCAAGGGAGGCATGGAATGCTCACGCTCCCCCTTCAATAACTGCGCCGCCATCCCCTGAACCGAGCGCCCCCCCCCCCCCCCCCCCCCCCCCCCAATCGATGGCTCTCATCTCCCCTACTCCCCCAACCCTCGATCCCCTCTGGCCTCCAGCCGTGCAATGTAGTGACGAGGGCTGGAGGCGTCTCTGTAATGCGTGGTGGGGGTAAAGCAGCCAGCTCGGGCAGGGACAACGATTCAGGAATGGATGCTGTTGGAACTACAATTTGGGGTGCTCGAGGTTTTGGATTTGGTATAGCCGGCAGGTTGACCGAAGTGCCGAACTCCTCGTCAAACAAATTGAGGGGAAAATGGGGAAGGTGAGTCGGACGGTATGAGACAACTAAATGGGTTCTTGAATTGATTTCAGTCATGTCTTCAGGCGTGCATTACATCATCATCGTGGTTGCCAAAAGTCTTCTACCCTGGGACAACTGCTGCAATGGTGTATTGCTCTTGGTGCTATGTGTGAGCGAGTGTCGCCCACACCTCTCATGATTAAAATGAAATGAATAAACAAGAGATAGCTCTAGCACATAGAGCTCCTAGCAGCCGGCCGGCAAGAGGAAGGCTATGGCTTGCTGGTTGGCTGGATCTTGATCATCGATCTTGAGCACGACAAAGCTTTTGCAGGGGGAGCGACGGTGCAGAGAAGCCTCAAGACACGTGGAGGGAGTGAGCTTGCAGATCGTTGAGTGAGAAGCTGGCTGGAAGAGGCGGGGCTTGGATTAGAGGGCGTGCCACATCAGCAGATGCCCTTGGGAGACGGTGGCTGGCCGGTTGGAGCACTCCCATGTGCTGGTGCTAAGAGAGAAAACACGGCACAGAAGGGGAACGCTGCAGAATGAACGTTTAAATGCAAATGAACCCTTGAGGGTGATGCAACTAAATTGGCGAAAGGACATCGGGGTGCAACTGTCTGCAGGCACAAGATTTGCTAGCAGCTACTGGTCAACGGGCATACCCGATCACAAGGAGAGACATCTTCCGAAAATACGAGAGCTGACCTGCATCCAGGTGTGCATTTAGCCGTGCTTACCCCACCTGCCGACAAAGCACAACCCATTGGGTCTTTGAAGAATCTTCTAGCCCCAACCACAAACTCCATCAAGGAAGAGACTCTCTAAGATGCTATTGGGAGACCTTAGGAAGAGCCTTCGCAATGCACATAAAATCTCTCGGCTGCTGAGGCAACGTGGCTACCAATACCTTGTCCTTGTTATAAGCTTTGCAAAGGTCTCACTTGTTTGTAGCTCATTTAGAGTCTTTGCCTAATAGTCACCAGGCCAAAAAAAAATCAAACTCTAGCTTGTTCCACTCAGTGAAGTTGTTCTCATCAAACTGACTACCCCATTTATCTGCTAAGCTCTCAGGGAACAGAACTAGTTATGCATCTTCTCTGTTTAGATCCCGACCTTTGCAGAGGGAAACAAACCTCCTTGAGTGCTTGTCTGCATCCTCATTGGAGAATCCCTTTATGTAGGAAACTTGATGTTGACCTTTGCAAGAATGTTGATTAGGTCCTCGGCCATTTCTGCAGTCTCTGTGTACTCTTGAGTAGCTTGCTCTTGAGAGGAGACATAAAGTTGTAGAGTAAGCGGGAAAGGAGGGGACGAGGGTGACGAGAAGGTGGCTGATGTAGATGCCTCGGGAGGTAGTGGAAGTGGGGTGGAGGGCTTTCAATGATAGTATCACAGGGCCCTAGAGGGGACTGGAACAGTCCTTAGAGTGCCTTGTATGTGTCATACATGAGCACCATATGAACCAACCTATTCTATGGGTATTAGACGTGCTTCCCAAGATGATCGTCGTCCAAGTACTAGTTGACCTCTTGACCTGCTAAACCAAACGACCTCTTTACCTGCTAGACTGGTCGACCTTAGGCCCTGCTTGGACTAGTTGATTGGCTAGACGTATTCTTGACTAGTTGACTGGGGACTAGCAAATTGTCTACCGAACGACCATCAGCTTACGTAAACTATGTCGTGCTCTCTAGTGTGGATGCGTCCCAGATGTCACTCAATGGCACATAGCAAGACCAATTGAAAGAGGAATGGCATAACGAAAATGAAATAATGTCAAAAAAATGAACTATAAGTAGATACAGCCCCATAGATCCCAAACTCAGTATGAGCTTAACGTATTGACTACAGATTGGCTGACAATAGAGATAGTGAAGCGTGAACCAAGACTAACTCTAACTACTAACTGGCTGTCCAATACATGTCACATTCTAGCCCAGCTACAAATGCAGTGCTTTGTTTGTTGCAGTGATAGATTAAAGTGCTCATGGAAAGTTTTTTATGATTCTCTTGGAGAGTTTCGAACTCTTGATTACTAATATTCATAAACACAATTTAGACAGGAATTCCTTTAAGATAAGTCCACATTTTATATTGTATCTGGTACTTAATTTGACATCTCATCCATCCAAAATCAGCTTCTAGAGTTCAGACAATTTTGTGCCTATCATTGTAAGAAGTAGATAGAAAGACACAATAAATACCCTTTAATCATTTACTAATATGTTTTGTCAAGCAGATACAGAAGGTGATTTCATGATTGTGTGCACGCAGTATGTTGGACTTGTGCTCACTTGTGAAGTAGAACATGCACAAAAGTGACTAATATGTTAACTGTGTTAGCTATGAGCTTTACACAAATGTTTTGGCAAGGTTTAGGTATGAATGCACTTGTAGTAACTTCGACTTGAAGAGAGAATATCCGCTACATCAGCTATTCTGAGATCCTATGCCCTTAACATCGGTACATTGTCTATTATTAGAATGTCAAAACGATTGAAAAAACGAATTACAGCATAATCATCATGTTTAGTAATGTTCTGACATGGGACATTGTGATGATTAAAATGTTGCAAGTGATCAGACAAACATTGTAAATTGCATAAACCACACCAGATGTTGTTAGTACAATACTATTTATTACTTTTACCATTAGATCAAGGATCTTCAAATATTCCTTCGAACAATTACATTTGGTTATACCAATTTCACAAGGTGCATTAGAGATCCTCATCGACAATTTAACTGAGCCAACCCAAAGGACTTTTCTCCATCAAGCTCTTAATTACATTCGAGGACATGCGAGCTGGAGGGTTGTTTCAGCCACAGTTATGATAGACTCATTCTCTTGTGTAAATGCCCGTGGATTTCCAGTGCCGGTTTTGATGCTAGAAATGTCTTGAATGTCCTGAGAGGTGGTCTCAGTGGTTACACTACCTGCTTGCATAGAGGAAGCTTCAAGAAGCTGCAATATCAGAGATAAGAAAGAAATCAGCCAGAAATTTTTGGGAGACTATCTTAAAATGCATTTCATCTTCTTTCCTCTACCTTTCTAACATAACAAGGTGAAAAGCCACAGTGGACTACAGAAGAGGATAACAAAATAGTGTGTACAACCCATTACTCATGCCCCTCTTTATAGAAACTGTCAACTCTCTCTCACAATGGCCTTACATTTACAAAAGTTGATGTTTAGATAATGCCTCCCTTAGGCAGTGGACACGCAATGCATAGTGATCAGTAGCATTTTGAATAAATATGCCTCATGCATGGTCACATTTGCACTGGTTTTTAATTTTGGAATAGTTGCATCAGTAACACATTACTGATAACTGGAAGACAAAAGTATGCCATCATTAACTTGCACTAACCGCCAAGCATTATCCAACAGCCTGTGATTGCTTCACTAACGACTTATGTGGGCCAAAAAGGAAACTGTGTACCACTATGCAAGGCACAGGCATGAGACACATATGCACAGACGCATGCACAGCATCGTAATTATACTCAGCAGAAAGCTCTACTAGGAAAAGCTACCTTAGATACTATCCCTAAAGACAAAAACAGTGAGACAACATATGTGAGTCAACTATTAGAACACTCTATTGGAGAAACTGTAGACTCAGACAAAAGCATTAATATGAATTTTAACAAATCTACAAAGGTCACCTTAGACTTAAGAAGGTCGTTCTCTTGTAAAAGAAGTAGTTCCTAGATCAAAAGAGAAGCAAGATGAGAATAAAACACATAATATACTGTAATAAATAAGACAACAAAATCTACAATTAGGGAACTAAAAATTCACACCCTTTTGCGAAAATCTTGGATCTGCTCCATCAACAGTTGCATCTGTTTGGAGAGAGCTCAATCAGATTTTTACAATTCTCAACTCGAAATATCATATGTTGGTGGTGTAAATGTACCTTTCTTGCTCTTACTCGAGTTACACCAGCTTGGAGCTGGTTTTCCAGGTTTTGCAAATCTTTAACTTCAAATCCAGCAAGGTTCTCACCGTTTAAGTTTCTAAAACACCAGCAGCAAGAAACATTAGAGTATAAGCATGAACATGCAGAAGGATGGGGTCGTATCTTAAAAATCAAAGCAATAGGCATTGTTGCAAACTCAAGGAGATTAATAAACCTATTAAACCATATGTAATATATTTCGAGAGTGATTGTATAGAGCATATTCCTTAAAATCACAGTCAAATACAAGAATTCTAATAGGGTAGGGGGGAGGAGTGGATGGGTAAGGTCTAGGAGAGGGTAGGGTAGGGACGAGGGGCAGGTCTAGCAGTGGGTAGGAGTGTATATGGTCTAGAGGTGGGCCGGGGGGGGGGGGGGGGGGGGGGGGGGGGGGTGTCGTGGGGTTTGGTATGATCTGGGTGCGAAAGGGTAGGGGGAAGGGAGCGGTCGTACTTTCTGCAATGGGACTTCCACAACTTCATGGATGGTAATAGCAATGATCTACAATCTACAATTGTTCCTGCACACTCTTAACAACACCCTGAAATAGACCTTATATCAAGTTGATATGATCGGAAATTTCATTTTAAGATATGTCTAAGTCTAGAAAAATTTCCCTAGTGCGTTCTAATCCTCCATGTCTATATACATGTTGTCTGTCCAACTCAAGTCCCTTTGAGAGAATTCTAATGAGAGGAGATATTTTTGTTCGTTTGGTATGAGGACAATCTATTTTAGTAGATGTAAAATGTGTTCTATCAGACCTCAAATTCTGCTCAACAGTAGTTCTGTTCTTTTACACAGTTTTTCTGATCACATTGCACTACACAGTGTCACTTGAGTGGGACTCTGCTATGTGTTACGGGCCCGGGACACTCAAGGTGGAGCCTTCACCGAAAGGCCAAGGGCTTGCAACTTTGAGTGCGCACGCTGGGAGGCTCGCGTCCTGCCGACTTGAGTCCCCTTTGGCGGCTCACGGAGGGCTCGTCCAGAAAATGGCCCGTCGTCAGCTCGATGCGCACAAGAGCCTTCTTGGCACCGCGCGTTGAGAGTTGAAGTTGAGTGCGTGAGTGTCTTTAGGATCATGTTGAGCGAACAAGGCTATTCGAGCCTTAGGCTCTTAGCGCATATCTAAGAGATCCCTTTGGAATCCTCTCAGGCCACTTTGGGCTAACTTGGAAAATCACCGAAAATGCCCCGGTGCCGCCTCGGGCCGGGGCCGAAAACTGCCGACAGCCGTTGATCGCGAATGAGAAGTGCCTCAGGCGCACGTTCATGAATGAGCATGGCTGATCTTGAAGAGGATGTCAAGGTCTCCACGTGGAGTAACTAAACGTCAAAATCGGACAACTGGTCCGCGAGTAGCGCCAAGCCGACGCTCGCCGATAAAAACCGCCGACGGCCGGCCGACGGACCCGTGGAGCCCCGCATGCGAGCCGGGTGCCCGGAATCACCTGGGTCTGGAGTCCCTATACGAGGCGGACTCCCCGTATACCTCCACGTTGAGAAATGGGGGGGGGACACTCCTGTTGCCGGGAGCTTTCAAACCCAATCACGCGTCCGTAGTAACCTAGACGGTGAGTTGAGGAGAAAAGTTTTGGGTCAAGACTATGCCCCATCATCCATCATCCCCACCGGGTCCATCGTGCGCCCCGCGGAACCTGCGCCGCGGTTTGCTGAGATCGGGCGTTTGCTGTCCACCGTCACCCCGAATCAACCATACACCCCCCCCCCCCCCTCTTAAAAAACTCTCGTCCTCGCGATTGGCATTGGCGGGATTGGAAGTTCCCCGAGTAACGCCTTGGAGGGTATAGAATGTCGTGCCCCTACTTAGGTGAAAAGATGGGATGCTTCTGAGCGGCCGAGAATGGCAGTGTCTTCTCATAGCAGGCGTGCTGGTTTATTGGCAGAATGTTGTGAGTACCAAGTCCGCTTGACACTTTTTAATGGGGCTGATAAGGTAGAATTTACACAAGTTGGCATAGATCACGTGCTGCGTTGATCCATCCAGACAAACCTGTCTGTTCCAGAGTCATACCTGAGCTGCCTTGACGACGCAGCACTCGTCTTTGAGTGTGAGAACCAAGTCGCATTGATTCCCACTTGCTTCTTTGTAAGCCGATTTACATGTCTTCGTTCTGGTTCCTTCCTGAATGGCGACGAATGTCCACTTCGCGGTGAAGCTTGGTTAATTGCATGGCAGCATGCCTCTGCCAAAAAAGATTTGTCAATCCTTCACTACTCCATGGAGAGCACGTACTCGTCAAAGTCGATCTTTGGGCTTAATTGCCGAGGTTGTATGTGGACCTCCTGAAGATTTTGCCCTTGGATTTTCCTTCTTGAAGCACTTACTCGAGTGCTCTTGTAGACCTTGAGTCTTGATCTGAGCCTTACTTGCTGTTGAAGTAAGGTATGTTTACGACTCGTCTTCCAGACTTATTGAGCGCTGGTCCCCCGCGTGACATACGAGTCAAGTTTTTCCTAAGACTTTGTCGCCCAACGAGGTAAAATTCCATTGATTCCTTGAAACTTTGACGTACTTCAGGACTCGGTTGAACCTGAATGTTTGGATTTGAGTCTTGCAAACTTGAGGGCAAGACTTGAAGAAGGTAACTTGAATAAAGGAAGATGGCCGGGCTGCCTCTCTTCTTGTTGCCTGCTTTAAGCTTGTCTTGAATTGAGCCCGAGTGCTCATATCTGGATGTCTTCGTTGGCCATCGAAGGCAAACTTGAGAATCACTCATCTCGGGTCTTCATGGTTGTACCTCTAATGGCTCCAGCTTGAGCCGAATGTAGACGTCTGTGCTGTCTTTACCTTGAAGGGGCTCCTGTCTCAGCCCGAATGTAGGTATCTTTGCTTGATGGGTCTATGTCACCTGCTGAGTTGACATAGCTTTGATTGCCTTTGTTCTGATGAAGATGAGCACACTGCTATGTGGTGCGCGGTCCAACCGGGTCGTTTCGGGTCCCGGCTTCGGCTTCGCCGATGATAATCTTGACTCTTAGGTAGCCTGATGGTCCGCAGGCACATTGACCTGCTTATGAAGATCCTGTCTCGCTGCTTTGATGGGCTTTGGATGTAGCCTGATATTCTGCAGGCACTCGCTCCTGGTTTTGAAGTTCTGGGGCTTGATTGTTGCTTGCATCTTGATTAAATTGGGGGATATTGCCCTGCTTGGCTCACCCACTTACCGTTGGGGCTAGGATCCGGACTCCTTGCCTTCACCTGTCAATTGAAATCTCCTCAAGAGATACTCTCAACCTCACCGCTGATCTAGCGCGGCGCTTTTCCTCGCCGCTTCTGCTTGCCAATACATGGAGGAGAGCCACCTACCTCGTTGATGCTGCTACTGCTGCAGGATGAGGGGACTATCGAGCCTGACCTCGCTGAGTCCCTTTGGACTACATGCTAGGTGACATCTCGTTGTTCCCCGACCGTGAAGAAGCCTTGGCTCTTTCTCCTTTGCCATGTACTGCGCTGGAGTAGGCCTCGGTCATCTTAGCATATAGGATATACGCTGGCTGGCGGCTGGCTTACTGATGTTGTCTTACTTCAAGACACTGCGTCTCTTAATTGTCCCATTCCAATCCAGAGATACTTAGAAGGATGAGCAACCCCGCTCCATTCCAAGTGCTTTAGAACTCGCAGCTTCGTTGTGCTCTTTTTGATGTCGATACATTTTCTGGCAGCATCCTTGTACCTTTCCTTACACTTTCCACTCGAAGCAGCTCTTTGATCCAGTCCACCTAGGTTTCTACTCGCATGAGGGTGGAGTACTCCCCGCACGCCCTCCATCCATGGTGCGACCTGATTTTCCGATTTCTCATGGGGGCTTGCCTCTGAAATTTTGGTGAGCTCCACTTAGCTCCCACTGTTATAACAGCCAAAGGTTCCCAAGCCATGGCCACCGAACAAATTTGGTTTCTTTCCTTTCCACCTGTGAATCCTGAGCGTATCATGCCGTCCAAGCTTACTTTGCCACTAAGGTTCCTAGGCCCTCGTGAACAATCTGCACTTGTCGTCGATGTTCATGCCAAGGATCACACACCCTGTACATTCTTCATTCCAAAAACCCATTTGCTCGATGATGCTGTGGTTGCATTTTCTGAAGGAGACAGCCTATCACACTGCCCGTGACCCTGCCACACAGGGGTCTATATGCTTCGCATTTTGAAGATGAACCACTCTCACTGTGACTCATAGCCTATGCCATGCAAGCTTGAAGTGCCAATGCTAAAATTCAACTCCCCATCCATGCTGACTGCAGAGGCTGTATCTTTGATTGAGTCGGCCCCTTACCTTGGACTGCTCTGCCAAGCCATACCAATACCAGGTTGAAGCTCAATGTTTGATGGTCACGTTTGACTCCGGGTCCGCTTGCCTTCTTCAAAAGGTGCTTGACGACTCCTGACGAGCCTGACTAATGATAAGTTGCATATTTGAGGGGTTGGATCGGCCCCGTTCGAGGCGATTGCTGAGGGGGACAGCTAGCACTATGCCCCCGCGGTAGCCTGCTAGCTTGCTTTCTTGATTCATGCTTTGTTGGTCATGGAGGGACTCTTCACCTAGAGTCCTCGTCAAAGAAAATTGGAGCCGACGTCACCTACCGACTTGGATACCCCTATTGGGCTCCGTTTTGCTTGCATGCCATGTATTCCTAAGCCACGGCTGAGCCCTTGCGGCCGGGCTTCCCACATTCCATTGAAGTCGCGTCACTTTGCAACCCCGGTCACATTCCAGGTGACCCAGTGCTTTTGCATCGCTAGCTCGCACCTCTAGTGACTTATCTTGGCAGTAGATCTTGCTTACGTTGCTGATGGATACCCGTTGTTGGCTGACGGGGATTTAGCTCTAATACCAAGTGTTACGGGTGTGCCCGCGACAGTCAAGGTGGAATCTTCACCGAGAGGCCAAGGGCCCGCAACTTTGAGCGCGCGGGCTAGGAGGCTCACGTCCTGCTGAGTCGAGTCCCCTTTGGTGGTTCATGGAGGGCTCGTTGAGAAAACGGCCCGTCACCACATATAGCTCGATGCGCACGGGAGCCTTCTTGGCACCATGCGTGTTGAGGATCATGTTGAGCTAACGAGGCAATTCGGGCCTTGAGCGCATATCTAAGAGGTCCCTCTGGAATCCTCTCAAGCCGCTTTGGGCTAACTTGGAAAATCACCGAAAATGCCACGGACCGTGGGCCAGGCCGAAAACTGTCGACAGTCGTCAGTCGTGAACAAGGAGCACCTCAGGCGCACATTCATGAATGTGCATGGCTGATCTCGAAGAGTATGTCGAGGTCTCTGCGTGGAGTACCTAAATGACAAAATCGAACAACCGGTCCGCGAGTAGCGCCGAGCCGACACTCGCCGATGAAAACTGCCGACGGCCGGCTGACGGACCCGACCGATGAACCCGTGGAGCCCGCATGCGAGCCGGGTGCCCTGAATCACCTGGGTCTGGAGTCCCCATGTGAGGCGGAATCCCCGTTTTGAGAAATGGAGAGAGACACTCCCGTTGCCGAACACTCTCGAAACCAATCACGCGTCCGTAGTAACCTAGACGGTGAGTTGAAAAGAAAAGTTTTGGGTCAAGACTATGCCCCATCGTCCATGTCCCCACTGGGTCCATCATGCGCCCCGCGGAACACGCGCCGCGGTTTGCCGAGATGGGGCGTTCGCGCCATCTCTGCCGTCACTCCGGAGCCTCGAATCAACCGAGGCATGAGGTTACCCACTTCACGCACAAAGGACCAAAACAAGTTTTCCTGCTATACGGTTATGTGCCACCTATGGCAAGTTGGTTGAATTCTCATACACCTCTTATGGCGAGGTTTTGTTACCTGCTGAGTAGATACGGGACCGCTAACTAGGGCGAGCATGCGGGCTTCGAAGGGCATGGGTCCACATTCTCCTCAAGCTGTACCCTCCTTGTATACCTTTAGTGGATTAAGTGCTTGTCTTCTGTTTTCGATGATTGTTTTGTGTCCAAGCATGATGATGATGCTCTCTGCTAGACAATTTGGTTGGTTGCATGGTGAGAGCTGAGTAGAGATCAGCAATGCAGGTGCTATCTAGTCATTGTGGGCTTGGATGTGAGATGGTCAGCCTCTATCATGCACTATCATGCTCTGCTGTGGGCATGTAGCCATGCTGCTTTACTGAGCCATGAGGCTATCCACGAGCAAATTTGGCTAGTATGGGTCTTTATGCAAGGCTGCTAGGACAGAGTCACATGGGTCATGCCTCTTAGATTTGAGGCAGCTGAGGGCCTCATGTGGGTCCTTGTCTTGGACAAAGGATTCGTGCCATAATTCTAGCATGGCGGCAAGTGCTCGATGAAAACATCAAGATCTCTTTAAGCAATGGTCGAGTGTAAGGACCCTTTTCTCTCATCTACTCTCTCGACTATCGCATCTTATGAGGCCTCGCAGGACCTTGGCTAAAGATAGGCCTGCTAGCCCATTTCACCACTCATGAGACTCATTTAGAGCTCTCTATAGGCCCCAAGACCCTATTAGATCTTTTGAGGCCTTTTGGCTCTTATCTTGAGAGTTACTGTCTAGGCAGGATTGCAGAGACGACACCGTGTGTATGTTGCGCTAGTCGTACGTCCCATGGTGAGTTGTGAATTGTCCAGCATTAGGGTTTCTGTGAGCATCATTTTGATCCACAGAGAAAGAGAGGCAGGAGCCTTCTTGGATGCTAGAGGGCAAGATATGGCTGATTGTTGGTCCATTTGAGAGCCAGAGCTCTTGAGGGTTTCCTTCCCTCTTTTCCTAGCAAGGCTTTCGATGCCTCTTCTTCCTTGATGTATATACATATTGTTTTGATGTGTTGTCGGCGAGTATACGCTTGGATAGAGATTGTGTGTGAGATTGGAATCCCTTGTGTATGTTCTTTGAGTTGTTCCATATGTGAGTCAATAGTGTGCCTTAGGAGCTTGGTTGTCACATAGAGAGACCTGAATGAGTCTCATGAGTGGCGAAATGGGCTAGCAGGCCTATCTTTAGCCAAGGTCCTGCGAGTGTGCCTTAGGAGCTTGGTTGTCACATAGAGAGACCTGAATCTCACCTAGGCAACCCCTACCTCCTAAGATGCTATACTACAAAGATTAATTAATGAGATTTTATCATTCTCGAAGGATGAGTTTATAGGGCGATGCAGATAAATGGAGGGGTATGGTTCTCGAGTGGCCATTGGCCATCACAAAGTTTCATCACATCGCGTTGAGATAGAGATTGGTAAGGAAACAGGGATTCTAAGGGTGAGAGGATATGAAGATTTTTCAGGGAGGTGGAGACTAAAGAGCATCGTGTGCGCTAATGTAAAGCATATACGACCATCAAGGAGAGGCATAACACTCCTTTCAACGAGCCACGCTGCCTTGGCTAGATTCTAGAGTCAACTTGTCAACGCAGACTGGGGAGGCCTTTGGTTGACATCCAATGTCACGGAGAGCTCTCCCTACAGACCTAGACTGCACTAGGTGGGGTCATCAAACAACAAATTACTGCATTCTTCTAGAGCTCTACCCCACATCTTGCCCACACATAGTAGAGAGTCACACTACACAGAGTAAAGACTCACCAAACTGCATACTGAACCGCCCATGTCACAGATGTGATCATTAGCGTAAAAGTTATCTATCTTGGATAGATTTACCTCCCCTACTCTACGGTCTGACCGAGAGAAAGAAGGGTGTCTGAAGGAAGCTCAAAGACTGCATGCTCCCATACATCCGAAATCCTCCAGGTCATACATAGACACTCACAAGTAGCCAAATCAGCTCCGTGTACAGTAGCATGGTTGTCTCCAATCCTATCCAAAGGGTCCTCAAGCAAGTTGAAGTCACCCCAATGCACCATTCTTTTGCATGACGCAATGACTCCACAATATGTGATCAAAACTTAGCTCATGCACTTGCATAGTTGGGCGCATAAATGTTCAAAAGCCCACAAGGCTAGCCACCTTGAACCTGCATAGCAACCCAATGGGCCCTTCCTCGCACAACAATACCTATGCCCACAATGGCTTGTTGTCATAAGTCCGCAATAGTCATACATACACCTTCGTGAATGCCTCCAGGCCAAAATGCAGCTGACCAAAATGTCTCATAGCAACCACGCAAGATGTGTCCACAATGCCGAATACGGCTCTCACAAAGGTGATGCTCTTGAAGCGTAAGAATACCTATCGTGCCATCCACAAGGTATCTTTAAAGCTCCTATCTGAGGATGCGA
This sequence comes from Adiantum capillus-veneris, assembly GCF_014529385.1. NCBI lineage: Eukaryota > Viridiplantae > Streptophyta > Polypodiopsida > Polypodiales > Pteridaceae > Adiantum > Adiantum capillus-veneris. Next base: position 72,566,782 of record NC_140940.1, on the reverse strand, counting down.
GGATCTTCACATCGTTGAGCAACATCGAGCACGCCCTCCTAGAAAGATGACTTTGGAGGACATTGAGGCGACAATGTAGAGACCCATGAGAGAGTTCATGGGATGATTACCATTGATATACCTTCATAAGTTCAGAATAGTCTGAACTCACGAATTATAAGAGGGAATAAAGCACTCATAAAACTATAAAAGCAAGGGACACACGAAAATCATGCATACAATGGATGATTACCATTGAATACTTTCTCCATTGTATACCTCATTAGCCCTCATGTGATTGTTCCCCTCCCCATATGTTTTGAGATGATGTAGCTAGTAGGGACCTGGATCTCATTACTATTGTATGCATGATAGTGTGTTGATCTCAGTTTCGCCAAAGGGGATGCATCGATACTTGGATGCATTGCACACTTTTGCTAGTGATAGAGGCTTGTCGGTGAACCTTGGCAAGACCAAAGTTTTAGTGTTTGACACCACAACACAGTGGATCAGACGATCTGCATGGACCTTCACATATGGTCAGCAGACGGTTGAGTATACAGCCGCATACACTTACCAAGGAGTGGTCTTCAGTGGTCCAAAGTTCTCCTTGAGGAGAGCAACAGAGACCAGACTGATGAAAGCATATGCAGCTTTGGGGAGCATGGAGAGGATCTGTTCGCACATTCAGTTTCAGGAGACATGTTGGTTACTTCACCTATCCTTCTGGGGTACACAGATGGAGACCATCAGTAGACCATCATAGCCGAGCTGGCAGTAGTGATTGATGGAGATGTATGGAGAGGTCTCTGGTCTCTATGATTTCCTGGATGATTAGGTCCAAGGCCTCTGTACCGCACGAGATTATTCGTGCAAAGCTTGCTACTCCCCTGCTGTTCATAGAGGCACTTACGAGATCCGCCTCTTTTATAAACAGTATCAGCGATCTCCCGAAAGATAGATATCCTCCCCTAGCTTTGGAGTCTTCTCGACAGCTTGCCTCCAAGGGAGACCCATCTTGTTGGTATGCACAGATGACATCATGATTTCAGCTACATGGATTTAGTACGGACAGACTACCCCCTTTCCAATACTCGTTGATGCACCCTCATAGACAAGATTTGATTTAGCTAGACACTAGGAGAACATGGACAGAATTGACATGAGAGCTTGACACGAAGATGGCTTTCTACAAAGAGCATCTTCTCCAGCTCACACATGATGGTTATGTGATCGGACTTGCCATACGGATACTCATTTATCCCATGGGATAAGATGTGCTATTGGTCAGATGTGCACATCATCACATTATCTAGAGACTAAGACTCGCAGATTTAGGAGAGTACCAACAGAGGCCAGGATTTGCCAGTTATGTCACATACGTTGTTGTTTTTTTTCCCGAGAAAAAGATCCTTCTATTAGTTACTGAAACTGCCCATAGGGCTACAACAACCATGGTGGGAGACTCTCCCAATGAAAAAACCAACATATGTACAATGAGGCTAAATCAAGAAATGGGGGGAGGGAAAAGCCACACAGGTGGTCGGTAGTGCCATCGGAGTACACCCTGGACCATAGTGTAGAAAGGCCCAGGACGCCAGAGTCGTAGGAAAGCCTCTCTGCGCTCCCGCATGCGGTCGGAGCTGCCCTGTAGTCCCTCGAACTGTCCTATGAGAGTGTGGATCAACTCTAGCCAGAAGTCACGAACAGTCTCTGCTGGTGGCACGGGGCGAGCCTCAGAGATGCAAAAGCAGAGCCCGCCAGATGAACCAGAGTGCCAGGCCACTGATGAGCTCCCAACACTCCTCTCTCTCACTGCACCACTCCTGTGGAGTAAGCTCTGTAGCAGGCTGGAGTGTAGGTCGCCCCTCCTGCATCACTATCATCCTGTTGGTGGAAGATAGCTCAAACTGAAGAGAGGGTGGACCAAGCCGCTGCTCCCCAAGTATACTGTCGAGCCGTGGAGAGAGCAAGCATGAGCCGAAGAACTCGTAGCCACACCTGCTGGCCCGAGGGACAGTCCCAAAGGCAGTGACACTGACTCTCCACAAGGTGGTCACAAGCTGCACATGCGGCCGAGAGACCACTATGCACTAGCCAGCTCCCGACTGCTGTAGCTCAGTGTGCGACCAGCCACTGAAACAAGGTGACTCGCCTCGGCTGTCTGGAGTCCCACAACCTCTCCCAAAAAACTGCCAAGAACTCAACTATGAGCCCCTCCTCCTACCAATGAGGTGCTGCAGCGGGGCGGGCCTCTCTTTGTGCTGCTAGTATATGACATCCCAGTCGAACAGTGTACTGAAAGAACAGGACTCCTGGGTGGTCTGCAGAAGAGAAGGGATCCCTCCATAGCCACTCACCAGGATCCCACTGTACTCGTGCCAGTGGACAACACTCCCAAGCCCACAGCCTCCAATGTCCAGTCTCAAGAGCTGCTAGGTCAGGGACTATGACAACGGTCCTCCCACAGATGCCCACTACTCGGATCCTCTGAAAACAACACTCTGCTACCTGCGGGGCCTCTACTGCAACTCGCTGAACGCGTCCCCCACCCTGAAGCTCAAAGAAAAGAGCTAGGACAGTCTCTGAGCAGGCCCTCACTGAGATGAGAACCTCCAGTCATGTGAAGCCTCCCATCCACCGAGGTGCTACTGGCTCGAGGGGCGTGAGCCACTCAGCTGGAACTGACTCTGTGATGTCCTGGCACATGCTCTGCACCCCTCTCATGCCCTGTAACTGAAGGCCCTGGACCTCCTCTGACAAACCTGTGAACTCTAGCCAGTCACCTAAAGAGCGCGCTAGACCTACTGCCATGGGACCCCAGGAAACATGAGGCCGACTACCAACCAAGTGGCCTCTCTGAGTGCTAACCATGGGATTCCAGACGAGGGGCTGCCGTAAGGCTCCTCACCTGGAAGAAGTCCTCTGACGATGAACTTCCCAAGAAGGGCTCTGCTCTGCTGTGCTGGATCAATGATCCCAAGCCCTCTTTGTGAACAAGGAAGAGTGATGACCTGCCAAGCCACCTTGGCTCGGGCTATCTGAGTGTCACATCCTGACCAAAGGAAGTTCCTGATCAGCCTCTCTACCTGGCTGATACAAGAACTCGAGAAGATCCAGCAGGAAGTGATGTACCACATAGTCGCCAACAACACCTGGTTGGCAACTACTACTGTACCAGCCAAAGAAAGTCGTGTTGAGCTCCAGTGTAACAACTTTCTCGTGATAGACAGGAGAAGGGAGCAATCTGCTGCTCGCGAGACAAGTCCAAACCAACCTGACAGCCCAAGTACCGAACTGCAGTCCCTGGGGGGATCCACCTGAAACCCTCTGCTAGCATCCAATCTAGCACAGGAGCACTACCAACTGAGAAAGCCACTTTCTTTCTCCAGTTGATCAGTGCACCCGATGCACAACAGAAGGTCTCCAAAGCCTGCTCACACCTGTGGAGGTTGGCCTCCTGGCCATCTAAGTACAAGGCTGAGTTGTTGGCAAACTCAGCGTCTAGTAGCTCATCTCCCCGAATAGGGAGTGCTAAGCCCTGTAGACCAACCTGCTGCGACACTAAAAACCTTCTCATCGCCTCCGCATAGAACAGAAAGAGGAAAGGGGCAAGAGGACAGCCCTGTCTGACCGAGCGTGTAAGCATGAAGCGATCACCTCTCCCTCCTGCCAAGAGTACCTGACTATGAGCCTGCCTGTACAAAGCTGACACCCCTCTGATCCAAGCATCTGAGAAGCCCATCCTGCGTAGAGTGCCCTCTACAAAGTCCCAGTCAACTCTGTCGTATGCCTTCTCAAAATCGAGAAGAAGGATCGCGAGGTCCTCACCACGGAGCTGTGCCAGGGCAGAGGCCTCCCAAAAGGTAAAGATGTTGTCAAGGATACTACGTTCCTTGACAAAACCAGTCTGAGTCCCATGTATCAGACTCTCCAGAAGTGGCTGAATCCTCAAACGCAGAGCATTGGCAAGAATTTTGTAGGCTGAGTTGAGAATGGTGATGGGGCGCCACTGTCGAATCTCATCCAAGGAGCCACCCTCCTTGGGAATGAGGTAGATCAGGCCCTCGCTCATGCTGTCAGGCATCACTCCTGTGTGAAAAATGTACTGAAAAGCATTGCAGAGATCTGGGCCAAGCAGGTCCCAGTACTCCAAGAAAAAACTGGGAGTCAACCCATCCTCACCTGGACAACTACAACGGGGGAGGGCCCTAAGAGTCGTGTGTAGCTCCTCAAGCTGAAGTGGCAGCTAGAGCCTCTGACACATCTCCTCAGTCACAAGACAAGGCATCTGTGCCCAAACTTGCTCCCTGCATGCATCCTGACGCGCTGACTAGGACTCTGCAGACAGTAACTCACAGTAAAAGTCAGTAGCAACTGAACGCATATTCTCGGGCTCAGAAGCAACTGACCCATCGGGCCTCCTTAACTGACCGACCTTGGCATGCGAATGCCGAGGTCCCACTACCTCAAAGAAAGCACCAGTCACTCTGTCGCCCACCTGGGTCCACTGAGATCCATGTCGATGGAAAGCAAACTCATGTCGCCTCTCCTCTGTGCTAGCAAGCTCCTGTTGAGCCTGCTGTAACTACTCCTCCAACCAGGGACTGTCTGAATGTTGCTCTTGCATCCTTTGTAACGAAGCAATGCCACGTCTAAGACGCTGCTCCTCCTCTCTCGCCGCAACCCGGCGAGCCAAAGACTCCTGGAGAAAAAGACAACTAATCTGTGCTAGGCCTGCGGCCACTCTGTCAGCAGGAGAGTCATGCCTGTCCAAGCCCTTTGTCCAGAGAGCCTCTACCCTCTCTCTGAGTGTTGAGTCCAACAAGACCCTCTCTGGGATGCGAAGCATCGTGCTCCCACTCCTCTGCCTGTCTGCTACTGTGAGGATCACTAGTGCATGGTTCGAGAAGGTCCCTGCCAAGATGCCCACTGTCCCTCCCAAGGCACTAAAGTGGTCACTAGTGTAGAAGCGATCTATCCGCGATAGATTCACTCTTCCCACTCTGCGGTCCGATCGAGAGAAGGCCAGGCTGTCTGGGGGCCTCACAAAACCAGAGTGCTGCCAAGCATCCGAGACCCTCAAAGTCATACAAAGCCTCTCCCAAGCTGCCAACTCAACTCCATGCACAGTAGCATGGCTACCACCAATCCTGTCAGAAGGGTCCTCCAGCATGTTGAAGTCCCCCCCTATGCACCAATGCTCTGCCTGCGGTAGAGACTCAGCTATCTGTGACCAAAACGCTGCACGAGCACTCGCCACATTGGGCGCATAGATGTTCACGAAACCCACTAGGCCACCCTGAACCTGCATAATAATCCACTGAGCCCTGCCTGGCACAATGATCCCTCTGCCCACTATGGCCTGCTGCAAAGAGTCTGCAATAGTCATGCATACCCCACCTTGGATGCCTCCAGGTCCAAAAGCAGCTGACTAAAAAGTATCATATCGTCCACGCTAGAGCTGACCACAACGTCTGATGCGGCTCTCACACAGATGGTGCTCCTGAAGCATAAGGAGATCAATCTCTCCTCCCACAAGACAACGTTGAAGCTCCTGACGCAGTCGGCCCCGCTGGCGCTGAAACTCGGGCCCACCTAGTCCCTGCACGTTCCGTGAGACGATCCTCATGGAGAGCGAGAGTGAACAGATGCTGCCGCAGCAGCTAGACGGGCTATCTTCGAGGCTGGCTTGGATGGGGAGTAATCCGCATCCGAGCGTCCTCTAGATAGACGTGACTGCAACGAGTGCCTGGCCCAAGCCCAAGCAGAGCGAGTCGTACGTAAAGCAACCTCCTGTGTCCAGGAGTCCTCATGAATATATACATAGCATGGCAAGCACTGTGTATCAGCAAAGAAGTAAACCACAATGTGTCTACATCTTGTTGAGTCTAGAGGTGTCACCGCAAACTTGGCCAATGGCCACAAAGTCTGAAGCAAATCTGTAACTCCTAGTTCCGCCATGTGGTGAGAGAACTCTAGTACCTGTGTGTGCAACCATCCCAACACTGAGTCGAGAGTCCACTCTGTCTGGTCTCTGCCGTAGAGGGGGAAGGAGAAGCCAACTGCTGAGTCCAAGGCCTCTATCCCCCTAGCGGCAAGGAGCAAAACATGGATCCTGAAGTAGGCTGCCTCATGGTCTGTTGAGGGGTCGCCGAGAAAATGAGTAAAGCCGTAGTCGAAGAAGTCATATCGGCACCGGATGTGAATGCTCGTCAGACCACGAGGGATAGCTGCAAGGGAAGATGTCTGTACCTGCAGAGGGGGTTGTAGGAAAGGCTGTCCCTCTCTCGCTAAGCGACTCGTGGCAAAGGCGCTGCCAAGAGATCTCCTAGCCGCAGGATAAGGCCCTGCCCCATGGGTCGAATGTGGAACTGAAGCAAGAGGGGGGGGAGAGAGAGATGAGGGGAGCGGTGGAGAAGAGGGGCAGGAAGGAGCGACAGAGGTAGAAGGGCAGGGGAAAGAGGAGGCGACAGCAGGAGGCAGGGGAAAGGATGAGGAAGATGGAGGAAACTCTGGCGGGGGAGAGGCTGTTGAGAGTGAAGCTGGGAAAGGGGCTGGGGCAGGGACCTCATCCTGCTCTAGAGGACCAAAACGGTTCCCAGTGGGAACCCACTGCTACTGCGTAGGTGCCTGAGGACCACTCCGAGTGCCAGTCTGACGTTGTGGCCCCTGGCGACGTCTACCACGGACCTGCTGCCATCCCTCCTCCACTGGAGCCCCAGGCTCAGAGGGTGGCTCTGCCTGTGTGCGCTGTGTCTCTAGCTGTGTCTGCTGGCCAACCCTTGCAGGCTGGGGCTGAGGCTATGGTGTAGATTGAGGCCTCCTCCGTGGACAGGCCTTCGCTAGATGGCCCATCTGTCGACAAATGAAGCACTGGTTCGGGAGACTCGAATACTCCAAACTCTGTCTGAACCAACCCCCACTCACCCAAGGCAAAAGGATAACCTTCGGGAGCGTGTGAGTGTCTTTGACCAAAACGCGAATTGAGGGAATGCCAGCCGCCTTGGCAGCTACTGAGGCTGCCGTGCAAGGTGTCTCCAGGACAGTCCCAATAGCTGAGCCTATCCTGGATAGAAGTGGTAAGTACTCCCTCGGCAAACCCGGAAAGCGGACAGAGATGGGGATGTCTGTCTCCTCTACTAGAACATCCAAAGCAAGGTCGAAACCATGTCTCCGTTGTCAAAAGTGGGTACGTGCTGCTCGGATGGTCAGTGGACTCATGGCGATGACCTTGGACGCCATCTCGGAAGTCTCAAACTTGATCTGGTAGTAACCGCGTCCGAGAATCTGTACGTCCAAGATCCTGCCCACCTTTGCGAGAAGGCGGGCCTGGAGAAGGTCACGCAGCTCTCCTCTGCTAAGTCGAGTGCCGAGAATCTTGCAGATGACCGAAGTCGCCTGCAATCGCTCTACCTCTGTGGCTAGGCTCGCATGCTCTGTCGGCGGCGAAAGAGCAAGTCGAATGGTGGGCTCAGCGGGATCGGACGAGGGAGCTTCGGACGAGTCCCTCTGTGGCGGAGCTGGAGCCTCCATCTGTGTCTACTACTGTGGCGGAAGAACTGACGGCGGGGAGAAACTGCAAAAAGGTGCGCCTATCAGTGCCCAAGGAGGTCAATGCGGCTCAATCCAACATGCAGAAAAACCTCGGGGGAACAAGGAAAGCGGGGGGGGGGGGGGGAGCTGCAGGCCGCGGGCGAGCGAGCAAGGGCAGTGGGCGGGCAGCGCGAGGAGGGACAGCTCTGAGTTGTGAGAGGCATGCTCACATATTTAAAGATTACAAGGGATGCTAAAAGCAGAGCCCAAAAGCAGTTAAACTCAAAAGCTCTTCAGAAAAAAGCAACTCCACTCACTTGCTTGGTTAAAAAAAAAGCAATGTCTTTTTAAAAAAAAAGCTCTTTCTCTCTCTTGCTAATAGCATGCAATAAAGCAGCCATTAGCGTAGGATTTCAGCCAGCCTTTGCATAGAAAAAGCAAGGCCAAAAGCTGCCCCCAGCTTTCCGTAAAACGCGAACGTCCATACACAATGCCATGTGACATGCCTTCCGCAAAATGCGGACCTGTTCGTACTGCCAACCACGTCAGCCTGCAATTTTCCCCGGGCAGACAGAGAATGTGTGATGGGCAGCCACGTCACCGTTTGTGACATACCCCCCTCTTGAAAGCATTGTAATCGCCCTTGATTACGCCTGCAAAACAGACAGAGGCCATAAACTGCATCGGGCGCGCTCCTGTCTTCACCGCTCATGTCTTACAGGGCATAAGCCAATTAAGATCACTTGCAAGAGAAGGATCCAGATTTGTTTCAAGTCACTGTTTTCTCAGAAGCAGTGCCATGCAGATGTTGATGTCTACAGCTACCAAGTAGCATACTCCAAGTACTTGGCAAGCTTTTAAGAAAAAAAATTTGCGCGAAGTTATATGGTTTCTCACATCTTCCTTCGGAGTGCAACTTCTGGCAAATTGGGGTATCCTGAAATTCTTGCCATAGAAAGCCTAACAAAGTATAACTTGAAGTATCTCGACATCTCCGAGTGGATGTCTCTTCACGAGCAGATCCAGTGCGATTGCTATCTTGGAACTACGATCGCAGCCAACGAAAACACTGTTTGTCCAAGAGTTGATGGACCATGCTGTGCTCGACTACGACCTTATGGAATGAACCTAACTCTAAGTGTTGGTGCGGGTTTCAGGACGGAAAGTCAGTCGACTTTTCAAGCTCGACTGATGTCGAGAGTGCTTTTTAAGTTTAAGTTCTGTTTGATCTTGTTTGGTGATCCTGTTTGAAATTTGTTTGAAATGGATGGTATCTGTTTTAAACCTGTCTTGGTGCCGATTTGAATTGTTTGACTCTGGTTTTAAATACTGGTTTCAATGATTGGCGATTTTACTCCCGGGTGGAGAAGTGAAAAAATACTCTTTTGGTATTGTTTGAACCTCGAAACGACGCAGGCCGATACCTGGGGAGCGTTTCGTTGTATGTTTGAAAACCTTGAAACGACGCAGGCCGATGCCTGGGGAGCGGGGAGCGGGGAGCGTTTCGTTGTATGTTTGAAAACCTCGAAACGACACAGACTGATGCCTGGGGAGCGTTCCGTTGTATGCTAGAAAACCTCCGAATGACGCAGGCCGATGCCTGGGGAGCTGGGAAGCGTTTGGTTGTTGCTTGAACCTCCAAGCGACGCAGACTCCGGTCTAAGGAGCGTTTGGTTGTACAGTCTTTTGAGCTCATGGCCGGGACCTTTTTAGGTTATTTACGGGGGGAGTGAAGAGGTAGTCGTTGAGTAGCTTCATACAGCAGACCATTTGTCTCAAAGGAGTGCTCAACGGTGCTGTTTGTTGTGTCTTGTAACATGCATATGTAAGCATTTGTGTTGCATTGTGATGTGCCAATTACTAAATATTCCTATTGGATGAGATTGCCTGGATATGTAATTTTTTTAGTGCATCAAGACACCCGAGGAAGATCAGTACGGTCTGGGTGTGATGGCTAATTTTACTACACCGGAATATCAAGAGTTCCGATCTGGACGAAAGGAGAACTCCTTGATCAAAACAACTGAAAGGAGAAGCTAACTCCTTGATCAAAAGAGCAGAAAGGAGAAGCTAACTCCTTAATTAAAAGAGCAAATTGATTGTCCCTCGGAATGACCCTCGGAAATTTTTGAGCGAACTTGAGTTGTTTTGCAGATATGTTGTAATCGCGGACGATTATTCTCTTTCAAGAAGGAGAGATGTAACAAGCTGCTGACGTGTCAAAGCCTAAAGAATGGAGCCAACTTGCACATGCTGGTCGAGGGGCCTAAACCCTAAGAAAAACAAGTAACAAAAGAATATTGGCACGGGACTGCAACACACTCCGATTTTTATCTTGCCATAACTTACTTACCATGACTCTGTTTGACAAGCAACCTGGGTGAGTTGGAAAGCACATTGAGGAGCACAAAATCCACCCCAAAACCTACACTTTAACTAGCTTTGAACATTCCTTATAAATAGCACATAACAAGGGTATCTTGGCCTAAACAGCCACATTAAACATACATTTCTTGATTCCTTTGTCTACTTTGCAACTATCCCAGCACTTTGGCATGCATCTTTGACCACCGATAGACGCATCTCACTATATATCTAGCATGGACATAATTTAATTGTCACATTATTGCCATCCCCCTTGTTCAACATTCATGTTCAACCAGAAACTGTTTATTGCAGCGCCTAACATCAAAACCGAACATCTACTTGCTAAGTCTAATTCACATCCTAGCTGTCTTCATTAAGTTGGTTGTCCAACCCCCTTCATCACAAAATGGATGCTACCTAGATCAAATGGTCACCCCCCTGTTGTACTCCGCAAGTAGCCATCCTCACCTCTAGGGTCAAACAAAAAACTCTGGGCGGGCATCGCCATCCATCTGTCACACCCTCAGGTAGTGGTTTATCTAAGCACCAAACCACTAATGCAAAAAAGTACCAGCAATATATCTTCGCCAAAGCTTTCTCTTGCATCCAACTTACTTCTAGCACAACATTAACCTGCACATCACCATCTATGACACCAATGTCTGATTCTCCCTCCCAACCATTAAGAAGAGCGGCTTTCATTCTAGCAACCTCTTCAAAAAAATCTTGTGAACGGCATATGGCCCAGTGTATAATTACTCTCACAAGCATATCCATCAACCATAAAGCACATACCTCCTTTAAAAGAGATCCGAAACCACAACTTGACCTCCTTCTTCCTATAAAGCTTCAATCCTAGACCCCTCAGCTGACCTCGATTTTGGACTTGACTCAGTAACTATGACACCTTCCATGACCACATCTCCAACGTTGTCCACAAAAATTGAACCATACTACTCAACCGCAACTTTTTGCATGTAACCTTCACCTACTTGATAAAGAACCTATATCCATTGCATCACAAGATAGGCAACTGTAATTGGTTTGTTCAACAACTGGCACATTATGAGCACAAGAATATTGCCAAACCCTGTTGCTTTGTACTTCATTTTTGTCCTCTGTACGTGACCTCTATTTGCTTGGTTTCCATGGATGTGGACTCCTTCCTCGAAAATCCTTGCACCATTTGCACAATCACAACCTGCTGCTACCTTCATAAGCATATCTAACAACATGGCAGCACATCCCTCCTACGCATGCATATCCACATTCACAAGCTTGGATGCTTTCACTTGCCAATCATTCACATTGCCGACCATTACATCTCCAGACATACCAAGAGGGGGTTCCAACCTTACCATCACAGAGCGGTCAGAGTCTGTCTACTCACCAAAGAAAGCGAACTCATCATTCAAGTTATCATCTTTACCTGGCTCGTAGAAGTTTGAGCTTGTACCATCTTCGTCATCACCATAAGCCAACTCGGTGTCAGCATCTTCATCCACTGCCTTTGGCAATCTTCCTCGCGCATCCTAGAATCCATTGCATCTGTGATGTCTTCTCTCTTCAGACCCTGCATCCTCTTCGGCATTGGACTCTTGCATCTACACAGCCGCTTTGGCTTCTTCTACATGCTCAACTTCACCATCCGCCACTTTTGAATATACATCTGCAATCCCCTTCGCACCTTGGTCCTCTTCAATAAAATCCTCATCCTTGTTGATGAGTCTACCTTCGATTTCCCCATAAGATGCATCATCGCCGGAACATCAATCAAGTTTTCACGCTCCACCAAACCCATCTCCATTTTTTCTTTATCTTCCGGCTCTTCACCTTCGCCAAACGAGCTGCAGCCTTGTAGCTTTCCGCAAACCCAATTTCTCGGATATAGACAATCCAAGAATTTTGACACCTTGAGATATTCGTTGCCTTGAAACTGACTAGCAACTTCCAACAACTTTCAAATTGCTCAAGGAAAACTGCCAAATCTTTACTTATGTCTCGTTTCAAGGCTTCCGCTTCACACTCATTAATTGCATAGGCTCATGTACTAATTGCATTATCTGTAAAGCGCACTATTATTCCTCACGTTCGCTCAACAAAATCAGTAAAACAAGCTTGGGATATTTTATTTGGTCTTTTTAGAAGTTGCAATGAGGCTAAAATTGTGTTGCTGCGTAAAGAGTTGGAGTCGAAAATTATGCAAGAGGAAGACGACATGGACAATTTCTTTGCTGGTATCAAGGATATTAATGAAAAACTCATTTCTGCAGGCAAAGTCATTTCTAATAGTTCACTTGTGCAGACTGTTCTTGATGCATTGTCAGATTCTTACCAGAGTTTTGCTAGCACTTGGAGACTTATGACCAGGAAACCCCTCAAGTTGTCAAATTTGATGCATTATTCACATTGTTGTTGCAAGAGTTACTTTCAAGAAAGAATAGGACTAAACAAGTGTACTTGAACACGCTTTTGCTGTTGTTGCTGAAATAAAAGGTGGTAATAGCAATGTAGCCACTTCGCATAGTTCTTCACTGAGTAGCAAATTACATGTTCCTTATGCTTCTGCTGGGAGCATCTCGTTCAAAAATTTTGGTGAAAAGGACAAGAAGAAGATGCGTTGCCATTATTGCAAGGCTAATGATCCACTTGATAAAGCAATGTTCTAAGTTGAAGGCGAAAGAGGCCAGGAAGAGAGAGGTTGGATCCACTACGAGTGTAGCTATTGTAGAATCTTTTGGGAAAGGAGATTGTGATGCTGATGTAAATGCATAGTGGGCATTAAGTGTAGAGAGCACTTATGATCTCTATGTCCATGATGCATGTATGTCAGTTGCTGCAAATTTACATGTTTGGTACTTTCATCGTAGTGCTACAAAGCACATTACTTCACATCGTAACTTGTTTACCTCTCTGGAGTCTGTCCCTCATGGCGATACAATCACTTGGGCCAACAATGTTTCTTATCACGTTAAGGGAGTTGGAAAGATTATGCTAATTGTTGCGAATGGCAATTTTTTCACACTTGTTGATGCACTTTATATACCACGGATCAAAAAGATCCTTTTGTCTGTATCTGCACTTGCTAGGCTTGGTCTTGTTGTCAAATTTGTGGATGACATATGTACAGTTCATGATCTTAGTTTTGGTGATGAAATTCTTGCATCTGACATTTTGTGTCATGGGTTGTATAAGCTCACTTTGTATGACAAGTGTCGGCAGAATTTTGCAAATATAGCTCTGGATTCAAAGGCTCTTTGAGACGCAAAACTTTGGCGTGCACGTTTTAGACATCTAAATTTTACCAATTTGCTGTGTTTGCAAAAATCTAATATGGTTGCTTTGTTTTCGTCTCTTGAAGCACCTTTTAAGAATGTTTGTGAAGGTTGCATTTTGTATAAGATGCAACATTCGAAGTTTCCAAAGGATGGTTCAATAAGGGCTACATACAGGTTGCAACTTGTGTATTGTGATGTTTGTGGGCCTATGCAAACTCCATCCTCAGGCAATTAACTATACTTCCTGACTTTCATTGATGATTACTCCAGGCATGCATTTCTGGCTATGATTGAAAATGTCTCTAAATTTACTATAGACACCCTCTGTTCAGATCGAGGGGGGGAGTATATGTCTCATGATTTTAATGCATTTTTGGCTAATCACGGGATAAAACACCAATGTACAGTGCCATATATACCTCGATAAAATGGTGTTGTTGGAAAAATACAAGTCGCTTGCGAAAATGGCATGATATATGATACAAAGTCAAGCTTTGCCACATTCGTTTTGGCTTGAGGCTATCATGTGTGCTACTTGACAGGTGTCCTACCAAAGCCTTGGAGTCTATGACTCCTTATGAAGCATGACATGATAAAAAGTCATCTATTGATCACATGCACGTTTTTGGTTGTTTAGCTTATGCTTTGGTGCCACAGATGAAACACAAAAAATTGGATGATAAGTTCATTAAATGCATTTTTATTGCTTACAGTACTAAAAGCAAAGGTTACAAGTATATTGGTTGCACGAGATGTTGTGTACTTTGTTATCATATTCCATAGACAATAATGTAAGCTAACAAGACATTTATGACACTTTGTTGCCTCTTTAATCGTGGAAATGTGAATGTAAATTCCAATGAGGCAAATGTATAGCCTATAGGGGTTTCTAAAAATATTACATATCAACCTATTACTGATGTAGATATAGATGTAGATGATGTTCCTGATGTGGGAAGGGTTGAAAATGAGGAGGCTAGAGGTATGCCAAAATGGATGATGCATACTTTGTGTGGCAGTAAATTGGATGCACCTATGTCTAGTCGTACTCGTTCAAGTTCTTGCCATGCATTTTATGCATCAAATTGTTATGCTTTGGCTGTGTCTAGTTTTTGTGATGAGGAGGAATCTATTTCTTTTGATGAAGCACTTAATGCAGAAAATTGGATGACTGCCATGCAATCACAATATGATGCACTTATAGAAAATGACACATGGACTTTATGTGATATGCCTCCTCACAATATGATGCACTTATAGAAAATGACATATGGAATTTATGTGATATGCCTCCTCGCAAAAAGGCCATTGGTACGAAGTGGGTTTACAAGTTGAAACGCAAGTAAATGGTGAGATTGATCGCTATAAGGCCATACTTGTTGCAAAAGGTTATGCACAACAGAAAGGCATTGATTATGAAGAGACTTTTGCTCCCACTTGTTATATGACTACTGTGCAGCTCATTTTGGATGGGATGTATATCAATAAGACATTGTTACTACTTTCTTGAATGGTGATATATTTGAGAAAGTTTATGTAACGCAGCCTTGCGATTTTGTCATGAAAGGCCAAAAAAATAAAGTGTGCAAATGTAAGAAAGCTTTGTATGAGTTGAAGCAGTCTCCTTATGTGTGGTATGAGAAAGTTAACACTCATTTGGTTCTACGAGGCTTTTGTAAATGTCCAACAGAAAGCACTTTATATGTCAAACCATATACAAACAAGCTACATAGAGACATTACTATGTAAGTTTTTCTTTGAGGACTCTAATGGAAAAAGGTTTGAAATTAAGTTTTCATGATGCTAGTGATCCTGTCAATGTCACTCTTTACCAGGTTGTTGTTGGATGTCTTATTTATGTTTGCTCACAAGCTAGCCGAGGTCTAAGCATTAGCAGGCTGTTAAGAGGATCTTTTGCTATTTGAGGGACACTTTACATATTGGGTTGTTTTATCCCAAGATAGATCATTACCGCCAGTGTGTGTTTTTTTGCAACCGTAATTCCAACAATTGGTATCATAGCAAGTTGCATCCTCCCGAGCTTATACGCCAGCAGCTCCAACACATTTTCTTCAATTTCTGTGAGCTTTGGCGAGCGTTTATAGGTCGACAAATATTGTAGGTGAGCTCGTAGATCTCGGTCTGCTTGAATTTTTGATTTGGACTTGTTTCAGTCTCTGCTACCACTACATGCAGTACTGCGCAGGCAATTTTTTCATTTTGTGCAGAATTTTTGTCAGTGTTGTTTTTTCCATAATAGGTCCTGTATAGTCTTTCTACGATTGTTCTATATAGCACGTATTGTTACCACTTTGTTTCTCCTTTTTTCGGGCAGTTTTCACAACAAGTGCAACATTTTCCATGGCTGACAACAACACTGATGTGTTCAAGATGTTTGCTGCTGCTGCTTACATGGTGCAACATGTCCTTGTGTCAAAGGGCGTTTGAAAAATTGTGCAGGACATTGATGTACGTCTTGGTTCTGAGGATATAGGCAATGTTGAGGATGTTGCAGGTTTTGATGGTAGGGTTGCTGCTGCTAGAGCTGTATTGCCTACAGGTGAGCAAGCTCATTGGGATGTAAAAGATGCACAGGCTAATGCATTGATTGTGTTGTCTATGAAGAGCACTATTACTCCTCACATTCGTTCAATGAAATCTGCAAAACATGCTTGGGATATTCTAGTTGGTTTTTATGGAAGTCGCAATGAGGCAAAAATTACATTGCTGCGTAAAGAGCTGGAATCAAAGATTATGCATGAGGAAGATGACATGGAAACTTTCATTGCTGGTGTCAAGGATATGAATGAGCAACTTATTTTTGCAAGTGAAGTCATTTCAAATATTTCTCTTGTGCAGACTGTTCTTGATTCCTTACCAGATTCTTACCAGACTTTTGCATTATGCACATTGCTGTTGTAAGAGTCGCTTTACAAAAAATATAGGACTAGACAACGTGTAATTGAACATGCCTTTATTGTTGCTCAAAGAAAAGGTGGTAACAGTAATGCAGCCACTTCTCATGGTTCTTTTGCGAGTGGAAAATCACATGTTCCTAATGCTTCTGTTGGCAGCAATTCCTCTAGAGATTCTGGTGATAAGGACAGAAAAAAGATGCATTGCCACTATTGTAAAGCTAATGATCATTTGATCAAGCAGTGTCCTAAGTTGAAGGCCAAACAAGGTAAGAAGAAAGAGGTTGGTTCCACTACTAATGCTGGTTACACTACAAATGCAGCTATTGTTGAGTCTTCTGTAAAAGCAGACTGTGATAATGTTGATTCAGAATGGGTTTTTAGTGCAAAGTGTTGGAGATTCACATGTGTGGTATTTTGACAGTGGTGCTACAAAGCACATTACCTCACATCGTGATTTGTTTACCTCTGTTGAATCTGTCCCTCATGGGAATTCAGTTACTAGTGCCAACAATGCCTCTTATCCGGTTTAGGGAATTGGAAAGATTGTGCTTACTGCTGCAAATGGCAGTTCTTTTACACTTGTTGATGTACTTTATGTACTTGAGATCAAGAAGAATCTTTTGTCTGTATCTGCACTTGCTAGACTTGGTCTTGTAGTTAAATTTGTGGATGAAAGATGTCCAATACATGATCTCAGTTTTGGTAATAAACTTGTTGCATCATGCATTTTATACCGTGGATTCTATAAGCTCACTTTGTATGACAAGAGTGGGCAGAATTTTACAAATGCAGTTGTGGATTCAAAGGCTATTTCAAATTGTAAAACTATGGCATGCACGTTTTGGACATCTGAATTTTATCAGTTTGTTGCGTTTACAAAAATCTGATATGGTTGCTTCTTTGACGCCTCTTGAAGCACTTGTCAAACATGTTTCTAAAGGCTGTATTTTGGGTAAGATGCAGTGTTTGAAATTTCCAAAGGATGGTTCAGTTAGGGCCACACGCAGGTTGCAGCTTGTGCATAGTGATGTTTGTGGGCCCATGAAAACTCCGTCCTTGGGCAATTACCTTCACTTCGTGACTTTCATTGATGATTACTCAAGGCATGCATGGGTATATCCACTTAACGCGAAGTCCGAAGTTTCTCGCTATGGCTGAAAATGTCTCGAAATGTACTATGGATACCCTCCGTTCCGATCAAGGGGGAGAGTATATGTCTCATGAATTTAATGTATTTTTGGCTAGTCCTGGGATAAAACACCAATGTACAGTCCCTTATACGCCTCAGCAAAATGGTGTTGCTGAGAGGAAAGACAGGACACCTACAAAAGTGGCACGATGTATGGTAAAAAGTCAAGCTTTGTTGCATTCGTTTTGGCTTGAGGCCATCACGTGTACCACTTATATACCAAACAGATATCCTATGAAAGTTTTACAGTCTACTGTGGCCACTTCTAGTTGTGAGGCTAAGTACATGGCATTCTTCACAGCTACGATTGAGTGTGTATGGCTCGGACACCTTATGGCTGATTTGGGTGTTGGAGAGGACACTGCCAACACTATCTACACTGACGGTCAGAGCGTATTGGCAGTTGCAAGGAACCCAATTTTTCATGCTCGCACAAAGCACATTGAGGTGCATTACCACTATGCTAGGGAGAGGTTCTCAGCAGGAGATATTAGCTTGGCTTATGTGCCAACACAGGACAACCTTGCAGATCTTTTCACAAAGGCATTATCTCGGGAGAAGTTCGAAGCTTTCCGCAAAGCTTTGGGCTTACTCCCCTTTGTGGACTGGTTTTTTCTTCACGGCATGGCACTTCTCTATACTCTATGTGCCAGCTCTCGTATCATTCCCAGGGGAGATTTGTTAACATATACATGTGGTAGTGATGTGTGTAAACACGCATAGGACCGTCGGGATATTCTTTCCCTCACTAGGAGAAATTTTTTCCCGTGCATTGTATATACACCCATCACTCTGGGGATATCTATCTTTCCATTGCACACAAAGTAATATACTCTTTGTTGTGTGCCTTGAGCTTCCTTCGTCCTCTCCAAGCTGTGTGTGTTTTGTTACCATATACATGAGGTAGTGATGTGTGTGAACACACTTAGCACCACCAAGACATTTTTTCTCTCGCTAGGAGGTTTTTCCCTGTGCATTGCATATACACCCATCATACTAGAGCTATCAATCTTTTCATTGCACACTAAATAATACACTCTCTGTAGTCTGCCTTGAGCTTCCCTCGTCTTCTCCAAGCTGTGTGTGTTTTCCTGCAACCTTAATTCCAACAACTGATATCAGAGCAGGTTGCATACTCCTGAGCTTAGTCGCCAGCAGCTCCAGCACACGCCTGTTCACTTTCTCCGATGTTAGTGAGCTTTGGTGAGCGTTTGCTCAGATTTTTGATTTGGGCTCATTTCGGCCTCCGTTTGCAGTACAGACAGTACTACGCAGGCTATTTCATCATTTTGTGCAGAATTTTTATCAGTGATTTTTTGCATAGCAGGTCCCTTACAGTCTTCTACGGATTGTGCTATATAGCACGTGTTATTCCCGCTTTGTTTCTCTTCTTTTTGGGCAGTTTTCCCATCAAGTGCAGGCATTCGCCATGGCTGACAACAACGCAGATGTCTTCAAGATGATTGTTGTTGATGACATATTGGATGGGGACAATTACCCTATGTGGGCTTACATGATGCAACATGTTCTTGTGTCAACGGGTGTTTGGAATATTGTGCAAGGCATTGATGTACGTTCTGTTTCTAAGGATGTAGGCGATGTTGAGTATGTTCCTGCAAGGATTGCTGCTGTTAGAGTTGTTTTGCCTACAATAGAACAAGCTCGTTGGGATGTAAAAGATGCGCAGGCTCATGCATTGATTGTGTTGTCTGTGAAGCGCACTGTTACTCCTCACATTCGTTCAGTGAAATCTACAAAACACGCTTGGGATATTCTGGCTCGTCTATATGCAAGTCATAATGACGCAAAAATTGCATTGCTGCATGAAGAGATGGAGTCAAAGATTATGCATGAGACAAATGATATGGACACTTTCCTTGCTCGTATCAAGGATATCAATGAGCAACTTATTTCTGCAGGTGAAGTCATTTCAGACAGTTTCCTTGTGCAGACTGTTATTGATGCCTTGCCAGATTATTACCAGACTTTTGCTAGTACTTCAGGACTTACGACCCAAGGAAATCCTGAAGTTGCCAAGTTTGATACACTGTGCACATTGCTATTGCAAGAGTCGCTTTCCAAAAAAAACAGGACTAGACAACATGCAATTGAACATGCCTTTATTGTTGCTCAAAGAAAAGGTGGTAACAGTAATGCAGCCACTTCTCACGATTCTTTTGCGAGTGGAAAATCACATGTTTCGACAAAACTTCCACTAGCCATAACTTGCTATCTAGAGCTCCGATCAGCAATCCGAGAAGACAGACATGCTCCATAATTCGAGCTCTATGCATCTATCTGATGACATCTACCTGGGCCACCTGCCCCCATCTGCCCTGTCCGTCGGGGATCTGTTAAACCTTCTAACTTTGAACTTCAGTATCTTGCACAAGGGGGCTCTGTTTGATGAGCTGTCTAGATCTGCTTCTAAAGAACATTGAACACTACATTCCAGAGCACTGACTCGACACTTCGGGCACCTTCATCTGCTATCCCATCTAGACCACCCTTTTAGCTCTTTTGGTCTAAAAAACCGTTTCAAACATACATTTTCACTACCCTTTGGCTGCCCAGGGACTCTATACCTGTCCTAGCCTTCTGCACTGCACCTGCTGCAGTCCTCGCTTGGCATAGACCACTTTTTAGCTCTGACCAACTTTAGCTGCACCACCGTTTGCAACAAGATGAGCCTTATAGCGATCAATATCACCATGCGGCTTCCGTTTCATCTCGTACCAATGGTCCTTTGCCCAAGAGGCAAATCATATAAAGTCCATGTGTCATTTTCTATAAGTGCATCATATTTCAATTGCATGGCAGCCATGCAATTTTTTGAATTCTGTGCTTCATCAAAAGACAGAGGTTCCTCAACATCATGTAAGCTAGACACAGCCAAAGCATAACAATCTGATGCATAAGATGCATGGCGAGAGCCTGAACGAGTGCGACTAGATAAAGGTGCATCCAATCTTCTGTCACGCAATGTATGCACCAGCCATGTTGACATACCTCTAGCCTGCTCATTTTTAGCTCTTTCCTCATCAAGTACATCATGTACATCTACATTAGTTATGGTCTGATCTGAAAACTTTTCAGAAACCCTCATAGGGTGTACATTTGCCTCATTGGAATTTATATTTGAACTGCCAACACACTGAAAAGAGGTAACAAAGTGTCATAAATGTCATATGAGCTTACATTACTGTCTCTAGTACACGACAGCAAGGGATGAACAGAATCTTCCACAAACACAACATTTCGTGAAACCAAAAAACGCTTTGTTTGCGGATGATACAACCTGCAATCTTTTCTTTCAGCACTATAACCAACAAAAATACATTTGACAGCCTTATCATCCAATTTTCTGCGTCGTGTTTGTGGCACCAAAACGTTTGCCAAACAGCAAAAAACACGCATGTGCTCAATAGAAGGCTTTCTATCATGCCATGCTTCATATATAGACATAGACTGCAAAGCTTTCGTAGGACACCTGTTTAGTACATAAGTGGCACACAAGATGGTCTCAAGCCAAAACAAATGTGGTAAAGCTTGACCTGTTTTTTCTCTCAGCAACACCATTTTTTTGAGGCATATAAGGCATTGTACTTTGGTATTTTATCCCACGACTAGCCAGAAATGCATTAAATTCATGAGACATGTACTCCTCCGCTCGATCGGAACGGAGGGTTCCCATACTACGTTTTGAGACATTTTCAGCCATAGCCGGAAATTATTTGAAGCACATAAACACTTCAGACTTCTCTTTAAGTGGATACACCCATGCATGACGCGAGTAATCATCAATAAAAGTCACGAAGTAAAGATAATTGCCCAAGGATGGAGTTTGCATGGACCCACAAATATCACTATACACAAGCTACAACCTACGTGTGGCCCAAAATAGAGCCTTCAGAAACATGTTTGACACGTGCTTCAAGAGGCGGCAAAGAAGCAACCATATCAGATTTCTGCAAACGCAACAAGCTGACAAAAATTTAGATGACCAAAACGTGCATTCCAAAGTTTTACATATGAAATAGCCTTTGAATCCACAACTGCATTTGCAAAATTCTGCCCACACTTGTCATAAAAAGTGAGCTTATAGAACCCACGGCATAAAATGCTAGATGCAACAATTTTATGACCAAAACTGAGCTAATGTACTATACATCTTTCATCCACAAATTTGACTACAAGACCAAGTCTAGCAAGTGCAGATACCGACAAAAGATTCTTCTTGATCCAAGGTACATAAAGTGCATCAACAAGTGCGAAAGAACTGTCATTTGCAACAGTAAGAACAATCTTTCCAACTCTCTGAACTGGGATAAGAGGCATTGTTGGCACAAGTAACTGAATTCCCATGAGGACAGATTCAAAAGAGGTAAACAAATCACAATGTGAGGTAATGTGCTTTGTAGCACCACTGTCAAAATACCACACATGTGAATCTCCGGCAACACTGACATGCATGCATTATGGAGAGTGGGATTATAAGTGCACTCTGCACTAAAAGCCCATTCTGCATCAACACATCACAGTCTCCTTTCACAGAAGACTCAACGATAGCTGCATTTGTAGTGGAATTAGTATTAGTAGTGCAACCAGCCTCTTTCTTCTTATCCTCTTTGACCTTCAACTTAGGACACTGCTTGATCAAATGATCATTAGCTTTACAATAGTGGCAATGCATCTTCTTTTTTCCCTTATCACGAGAATTTCTATACGAATATCGGCCGACCAGACAGTGTGTGATGTGATGCACAAAGTGGGCCACAAAAAAAATATGTTGAGCCATTTTTTAGCAAAGGCTTGGCCCCCAATGGGGTGCAATTGAACGAAAGGCACGGCGTGGCCATGTAATGGTCCCGTGTGATGAGAAAGAGAGAAAGTGGGCGGGCTATATGGGCCACAAGCACCCTCACTTGGAGTATCGAAGAGAGGAGGGGAGAGCTCCCCACGCGTTGGCTATGGCGCATGCCCATTGGGCACTGCTTGCGGCGCGAGGCGGCCCATGGGCGGCGTGTGGCGGTTTTGGCTGGTACAGTTGTCGGAGTTGGTGGCGATGGTGTAGTGCATCCGTGGGGTTGAGATGATGACGTGGCCAGCCAGTGATGGCGACGGTTCCCGCGCCCGACCCTTAAGGCCCCAATTTTTTTGAGGATAAGCTCCCCCCCATTAGCGAGGTCGCTAATGCTCGAGGTTGAGGGGCAGGGGATGATTCTCATGCGAGATATGAGGGAGAGAGGGAGTGTTCAAGACCCACCATGTGTACAAGGAGTGGGCGGACCCGTTTCAAGGCCGATCAAGCAAAGGCAAAGGCAAGGAGGGAGGCCGGGACTAAAAGGGAGAATGAGGAGAGAGAAGGCAAGACAAAGGATCAAAATGAGGAGTAGTGCAAGGGTAGGCTAATGAAAAGGAAAAAAATAAAAAATTCCTAGGGGCAATAACGACATCGCTAATGCCCCCCCCTGAAGGGCAACGAGTGCAAAAGAGAGCAGATGAAGCCAGAGGCGGCTACCTCCTCCCAAAGTTATCAAATGTGGATGCAAGGTGGACCAATCAGAGCCCAGATGCCCAAATTGAAAGGGGCACCCTAAATAAACCATTTTTGAGCCATTTTCCATGATTTTTGCCAGAGTAGGGTTCTTGCCAGGGCCTTGAGCCGGTGAGCCTGCAGAGAGCCAAGATAGAGAGTGTGTGTGAGTTCTTGGATTGTATTTTTTGTGCTGTTTGAAGCCTGCAAAGTGGAGCTCTTTGACAAAGGAGTGTGCCTGTCAAATCCCTTCGTACTTTTTATTGAAAATGGGCCATGGTGATGGCAATGCAAGATTTTCTACGTGCCTTTTGAAGTGTAATCAAGCCACTGTTGTCCCGTTTTGCTGTCATTTTCCCTTCCCCCCTTCTTTTTCTCCTTCTTTCGTGTTTCCCCTCGGTGCTGGTAGTGTGGATGTGTGTGCCTCCCCAGACCTACGGTGTTTTGTGTGAGAGAGTGAGATCGAGCGGCTGTGTGCGTGTGTAAGGGTGGAGACAGACCGTGGCAGTAGGTGTGCGTTGTGTGGTGGATTTGTGGAGTGTGTAGAGATTGGGAAAAGAGCAGGCAGTGGTATGCTAGTGAGAAGTGTGTTTTTGAAGGTGGTTTTTGAGAGGATAGGGGTGCTGTGGATACCCTGAGCTATAGAGAGGCCCTCGTGTTTGTGTCGGGTGTGTTCCCCCATTCCCCCTCTCCATCTTCTGGTGCCCCCACTGAGGAGCGTGCTGATGCTCCTAGTTGATGTCAAAGCGGTGATTTTAGTGATGCCAAAGGTGCAGCCTTTGAAGAGCAGGTGTTGCTACTGATAGCATGGTCCGGCTTTCCCATTTTCACTGGGGTTGAAGATGCGGAAACCTGGCTTCAAGATTAGGGATTGTTTGTGTTGGAAAGCGGTTTATCAAGAGAAGACGATGCGGTGCAGGTGTACCCGCTCCTAGTTGTGGTAAAGCAAGGCTATGGTTCAATGGCCTGCATGATGAGATTGCAAAGCCATGAGGCGGCTTTTCAAAGAAGGTTCGTAACGGATGCGCAGCTGGATGAAGTAAAGCGAAGGCTAGACAGTTTGAAGCAAAGCTTGGAAGGTGATTTTCAAGCGTTCGAGTGGGAGTTCGAAGCCATGGAGGAAATTGATCAAGGTAACTGGTGCAACCAAAGTTGGTCCGAGCTAGAAAGTGGTCTATGCCAAGCAAGGGCTGCAGACAGGTACAATGCAGAAGGCTAGGGTAGGTATGGAGTCCCTGGGCAGCCAAAGGGTAGCGGAAATGTACATCTGAAGCAATTTTTTAGACCGAAAGAGCTAAAAGTGTGGTCTAGATGGGATAGTAGATGAAGGTGCCCGAAGTGCCGAGTCAGTGCTCTGGAATGTAGTGTTCAATGTGCTCTAGAAGCTCGTCGAGACGGCTCATCAAACGGAGCCTCGATTTGCAAGATACTGAAGTTCAAAGTTAGAAGGTTTAGCAGATCCTCGACGGACAGGGCAGATGGGGGCAGGTGGCCTAGGCAAATGTCAATAGATAGACGCATAGAGCTCAAATTATGGAGCATGTCCGTTTTCTTGGATTGCGGATTGGAGCTCTGGATAGCAAATTATGGCTAGTGGAAGTTTTGTCGAAGGCCGGGTTTGAGCCACCTAACCGCATTAGAAATCATATCATCTGGCGTTTTTTAGGCCTCGACAAAGTTCAAGCAGATAGAGCAGATCACGCGGAGTCAATAGAAACTGACGGCGCGAGAATCTGAGCCCCGAGCATCGAGTTACGACCTCGTAGATTTGGGATGCTTTGTAGGCACGGAGGCAACATATGGTTTTCCTCTGTTTTTGTGGCACTTTGTTTGAGGCCATCAAGGAGGTGAGATGTGGAGTTAGCCGAGGAGAGTGAAGCTTGGGATGTATACTTTTGGTGGGTTTTGTGACGGGGTCAATTGGCCGACCAGACAGTGTGTGGTGTGTGGTGGATTTGTGGAGTGTGTAGAGATTGGGAAAAGAGCAAGCGATGGTCTGCTAGTGAGAAGTGTGTTTTTGAAGGTGTTTTTTGAGAGGATAGGGGTGTTGTGGATACCTTGAGGTATAGGCTTTTGTTGTTGTGTCAGGTGTGTTCCCCTATTCCCCCTCTCCAACTGTTATGCACAACAAAAAGGTAAAGATCATGAAGAGACTTTTGCTCCCACTTGTTGTATGACTACTGTACGTTTTCTATGTGCATTGGCAGCTCATTTTGGTTGGGATGTACATCAATCAGACATTGTTACTGCTTTCTTGAATGGTGACATATTTGAGGAAGTTTACGTAACGCAGCCTCACGGTTTTGTCAAGAAAGGACAAGAGGATAAAGTGCGCAAATGTAACAA
This sequence comes from Adiantum capillus-veneris, assembly GCF_014529385.1. Taxonomy (NCBI): domain Eukaryota; kingdom Viridiplantae; phylum Streptophyta; class Polypodiopsida; order Polypodiales; family Pteridaceae; genus Adiantum; species Adiantum capillus-veneris. Next base: position 72,541,633 of record NC_140940.1, on the reverse strand, counting down.
AGCTTTGTATGGGTTGAAGCAATCTCCTCGTGCTTGGTATGAGAAGGCTGACACTCATTTGGTCAAAGGAGGCTTTTGTAAAAATCCAAAAAAAAGTACATTGTATGTAAACCATGAGGGTGATGTACTTCTCATTGTGGTTCTCTACATGGATGATTTGCTGATCATTGGACCAAATGAGAGATATATTGCTGAATTTAAGGCTGATTTGAATGCTACTTTCAAGATAAAAGATTTGGAGACTGTTGCATCATTACTTGGGTATACATTTTAAGCAGTGTGATGGTAGTATTGCCTTGTGTCAGAAAAGTTACATAGAGACATTGCTATGTAAGTTTGGACTTGAGGCTTGCAAACCTATTGCCACTCCCATGCAAAAAGGTTTGAAGTTGAGTCTTCATGATACTGGTGATTCTGCCGATGTCACTCTTTACCAAATTGTTGTTGGCTGCCTCATTTATGTATACAACACAAGACCGGATATTCAGTTTGCAGTCTCATAGGTCAACAGATTTATGTATAACTCAGGGTCTAAGCATTGGAAGGCTCTCAAGAGGATTTTTCACTACTTGAGTGGCACTTTACATCTTGGCTTGTTTTATCCCAAGGGGGGATCATTGCCGCCGGACTTACATGCTTTTTCAAACTCAGATTGGGCTGGTTGTTTTGACACGCGAGTGTCCCACAAGTGGTTTATGTTTCATGCTTGGAAGTTCATGTATATCATGATTGAGCAAGAAGCAATCTACTGTGGCCACTTCTAGTTGTGAGGCTGAGTACAAGGCTGTCTTTACAGCTACGGTTGAGTGTGTATGACAAAGACGCCTTATGGTTGATTTGGGTGTTGGAAATGACACTGTCAACACTATCTATGCTGACAGTCAGAGCGCATTGGCAATTGCAAGGAACCCAATTTTTCATGCCCACACAAAGCACATTGAGGTGCATTACCACTATGTCGAGAGGCTCTCATCCGGAGAGATCAGCTTGGCTTATGTGCCAACACAGAAAAACCTTGCAGATTGTTTCGCAAAGGCATTGTATCATAAGAAGTTTGAAGCTTTCCGCAAAGCTTTGGGGTTACTCCCCTTTTGTGGACTGATTTTGTCTTCATGGCATGGCACTTCTCTATACTCTATGTGCTAGCTCTTGTTCACTGCATCACTCCGAGGGGGGATTTGTTACCATATACATGTGGTAATGATGTGTGTGGACACACTTAGGACCATCGGGGCATTGTTTCTCTCACTAGGAGAAGTTTTTTCCCGTGCATTGTATATACGCCCATCACTCTAGGGCTATCTATCTTTCCGTTGCACACTAAGTAATACACTCTTTGTTTTGTGCCTTGAGCTTCCTTTGTCTTCTCCAAGCTGTGTGTGTTTTATTGCAGCCCTAATTCCAACATGTTTTCCTGCAACCCTAATTCCAACACAGGGCAGTCTTCACAACTATGGTTCAACGTGTAAGGCTCAGACGCCTTATGGCTGACACTATCAACATCATCTACACTAACAGTTAGAGCGCATTGGTAGTTGCAAGGAACCTAGTTTTTCATTCTTGCACAAAACACATTGAGGTACATCATCACTATGTCAGATAGAGACTCTCAATATTAGAGATCAACTTGGCATATGTGCTGAGAGAGAACAACCTAGCATATTTGTTTACAAAAGCATTACCTTGTAAGAAGTTCGAAGATTTTCGCAAAGATTTGGGCTTGCTTGCCTTTGTGGATTGATCATGTCCTCAGGGTATGGCACTTCCCTATACACTATATATCAGATCTCGTTCACCACATCACTCTCAGGAGGGATTTGTTACCATATATGTGGTAGTGATATGTGTGAACACACTTAGTCACTAGGAGGTTTTTTCCCCATGCAGTGTATATATGCCCATCATTCTCGGGCTAACTTATCTTCCCAATTGTACACTAAGTAAGACACTCTGTTGTGTGCTTTGAGCTTCTTCATCTTCTCCAAGCAGTGTGTGTTTCCCTGCAACCCCAATCCCAACAATGTGAATGCCCCCTATGAGGGCTATCTCATGAGCCACCCGCCATCTAAAATAGCCATCAAGCTGTCTACTTGCAAGAGGAGGCATACACTCAATGCCCACGTGGAAAGGCAGGATTAGAAGCCATAGCCATTGAGCTCTCTCTTCTCCTTGTGTGACTATGAGACACAGTAAAACAGGGAATGGGCGGAGCGACGACATTTTGTACCAAAACGGCGTTCCAGCCGGCCAAAACTAGGAAAACGGGGTCGGAAACGGACAGGCGTTCCGGTTGCGAGACCTGAGAGCGGACTGAAGTTCTAGGCAGCCCTCACTCTCAAGCTTGAGCGTTGAAGCCACTCTCTCGAGTCTCACCCTCCCTCTCAAGCTTGAAGCGCTGAGTGGCAAGCCACGCTCGAGTCTCACTCTCACCCTCTCTCTCAAGCTTGAAGCCACAATATCTTACGCTCCATCCCTCTCGCAAGCTCTCAAGCTTCATCCCTCTCGCAAGCTCAATTCCTCCATTGCATCCCTCTCTCAAGCTCCATCCCTCTCTCAACTTTCAAGCTCCATCCCTCCATTGGACATCCCTCTCTCTCGAGTTTCAGGTCGCAAGCCTCAAGCCTCAAGCACCATCAATATGGCACAAGCTTTCGCATCACATGAAGGTCCCTCGTTTGTTAAGAGAGGAAAGAAGGATTAGCCTTCATGGTGGAATGGGGTGCATTTCAAAGTCTTGGGCAAAGATGGCAGTGCAAGATCATGGACGTGCAAACTGTGTGGATTCCATCGCAAATCCGGGACAAGCAAGGTTCGATCACACCTCCTTCACGTAGTGAGGGATCAAGTGAAGCATTCCAAGAATGTGACGGTCGAGAAGAAGAAGGAGCTTGAGATCAAGGATGCCATTATGAGATCCAAAGCAAATGATCGACCCAAGTGGCAAGCCATTGACCCCAATCACTTGGTGTTTCCTTCTTCTACCATTCATTTGCAAGCGTCCGTTGGAGGTAGTAGTGCGACGGCTCAAACATCATTTCAAACAATTTCACCCTCTCTTTCCACCCATCGTCAATGAACTCTAGATGCGTCATGGGATCCAAAAAAGAAGGAGGATGTGGATGCCTCCATTGCCCACTTTTTTTTATCACGACCATATTCCTTTCATAAAGGCTCGATAAGTTTCAAGTTCTCAATGCTCATACATATTCTCATTTATGACCATAACTAGTATGTCCGTTGTCCATTCAATATTGGCTGGACTCTTGACCTTTGTGATATGTACATTGTATAGGACTACCTCAAGGCCACGTGCACAAGGATTGCCTTTACTGAGGTCCAAACATCCTATAAAAAAAAGGGTTAAGAATGCGACTAGTTTCTTTGATTTTATATGGACAATCATTTGTGTTACTCTGGTATTGCTCTAGGTTTGAGCTAGGCTTGGCTATTTGTGTTTTTGATCTATTCATATGGATCATCCTCTCAAGTAGCTTTTGATTTGTCTTCTGAATGAAAAATCTATTTTTTTTCTCAAGTTAGTGGGCTTTACAAGTTGATAGAATGAACAAAATTCGACAAAGAAAAGAGATTTTAAATAAATTATAGTTGACACTTGAATTAGAAGGGGTGATGGCCTTCTGATCATAATGATACCATTTGAAAAATTGAGTAAAGAAAAGTCTTTAGGTTCCAACAACTTACTTTAGAAGAGGTAATGGCCTTCTGACAATTTTCACTATTTGATACTCTAAATTTATTTATGGATAGTAGATTTAAGTTTAAAAAAAATTAAGTAGGACAAGGATAACAACTGATAGGTTCTTTGACACCTGTAGTACGTATTTACGGCTAACAAATATGTTATCTTGTTTATATGGATGCAAGTGAGAATTCTATCTTTACTTAAGAGTTTTTTGGCTTAGTTACTGTCTGAATTTGAAGAGTCCTACCAATTTTTCTCAACCACATTATGCATTCAATACCAAGCATGGAGCAAAAACAAGTTGTGGGCACATTAAAAATCATAGCAACTAGTTGAATCTTGGGACAACCATTCATTAAAAGTTTCCTATATCACATATTGTCAAGAGTTTTTAAACATCTCTAGACACATGATATAATAGGGTATATATATTGCTAGATCCATATATAATAATCTTTGATAAATCTAGGTGATATGGTATATATTTTGAAAAGTGACCACCACAAGACCCCAATACAACTCCAAAAAAAAATGTAAAAGAAAGCAGTAGTCTAAGCCAAGATATTTAGTTTCATTCAGCTAGCACAAGATCCGCCTATTAGGTTGTCAATGCTTAGACTCTATGTTACACATAAATATATAATCATTGAATGTCCAACCTTGTATTGCATACATAAATGATGCAAGTTGTTAACAACCTACAAATAGAGAGTGACATCAAAGTAGCCAACATCATTACTATGAAGATCAAGATTTAGTCCTTCAGGCCAAATCTATGCAACATGTGTCAATATGTTTTGTCTAACACAAAGCAATATCTCTATCACGTTGCTTAAATGTTATGCCCAAATAATGACACAAGAACACTAACTTAGATATCCCAAAAGAAGCATTCAAGGTAGTGTCTAAATCAACAATATACTTCTAAATGTGTGTAGCAAGAAATGATGTCATCAAGTCATAGAAAAATGACAAAGTATATCCACATGTTTGAGATATAAATGGTCTCAATTAGACTATTTTGTCAACCATGTGCAACCAAATAAGCATATATTGTTAAGAGATAGAGAAGGAGAGAGCTTGAGCTCTTGCAAGCACGTGTGTGCACACACACAGATGGAGGCAAAACCAAGTCGTCTTCTTCTTCTTCGCTAACTAAAGATAAGAAGTCTATAATGTATAAAAGGAAAAATACAACATAAGAAAAAATGAATAATGGTCTAGTGTGAACCGCTAGTGAGTGAGCTGAATAGATAAGTGTGAAATCACTCCGATAGGTAGACCAAGTCGATGTAGTCCAGCTATAGTATCATTAGCAAAGATATGTGTATCGACCAAGGTGCACCAGTGATAGATGACTCTTGGTGATACTCATCCAGAAGTAGTATATATTGAGCTTGACATCTCAACACTCCCCCTCAAGATCAATGCCATCTCTTATATACCAAGCATTGCTTAAAATTGCCACATCCTCTACGCTCCAAGGCCTTCATGAATATATCTTTAATATACTTATATCCATTGTCACATAGTTAAGGTTGATGTTGCGTTCCAAGACCTCTCTCTAATGAAGTGATAATGCACCTCATTGTCTTGTTGCTACTAAGGTATTACAATAGATGACAACCGGCATTTGTACTCGTACTCCAAAGTTCTGAAGTAGCAATCATAACTATGCTACATCATATACTACCAGTGCAACAACCCTGTACTCTGTCGTTGTACTTGATATAGCAATCATAGGTTGCTTCTTGCTGCTCCATGTCATAGCTGCACTTCCAAGTGAAAACATGATTTCGTTGGTAGACCTTCAATCATATGTACTTCCAGCCCACGTCTAACCATAAATCTCCAACTTAAACATCAGCCGCCCTATAAAGGAGTGCATGATCCAAAGTAGCACTCACATAACATAATGTATGCCTCATTGCTTCCAAATGCGACTTTCTAGAAGAGTACATAAAATGACTCACCAATCCAACTGTGTAACTCAAGTATAGGCGAGAAGTAGTCAATTAGATTCCACTATCCACAATCTTCTTGTACATGGTAGAATTTTCAAGTACTTGACCCACATCATTCCCCAACTTCAAATTTCAATCCAAGAACATTGCAATAGGACTACAATTAGCAATACCATAGTTTGTCAACATGTCCAAAGCATATTGCCTTTGTGATAACCATACACACTCTTTTGTGCAAATTATCTTAATGCCCAAAAAGTAACACTAATATTACAAATCTTTCATCTCAAACTCATGAATAAGTGGAGTGTGTACACCCTCTACTTCAGCCACATTATCACCACCAACAATCAAGTCATCCACATAGATGCAAATAACCACAATTCTTGCACCATTCTTGCCCACATATAAAGATCGGTCGATCTGCATCAAATATCCAAAAACCCAAAAAGATAAGGAATTCCATAATTCACTCATACCAAGCTCTAGGTGCTTGCTTCGGTCATTATAATGCTTTCTTTAACCTACATACAAGGTTATGTAGACACATATTCACATAACTCTTTGGTTGCTCCATAAAGACAATCTCATTCAAGTCACGATTCAAGAAATCATTCTTTACATCCATTTGTTTCAACACCCATCTTAAAGTTCTAGAGACCACTACAATAAACACACGAACAATATCCATCTCAGCTATAAGACTAAAAGTTTTCTCATAATCAATCTCATACGCTTGTGCATAATCCTTGTCCATGACCCTTGCCTTGTACCTGCTCAAACTGCCATCAACATTGTGCTTTATCTTGTAGATCTACTTACATTCAATTTCTTTCTTTCCCTTTGGTAATGGCACCAACTCCCATGTCTCATTTGCATCAGGGGTAACAGTCTCTTCATTCAGAGTTTGCTTTCATTTCTTGTCTTTAACAACATCTTTAAAACAAGTGGGTTCTACATCTTGTGTACTATGCACCATATGTGCATAATAACAAGCCACATAACTGTCATAAGTCAACATCTACCCATGATTTCTTACTCTTAAAGATTTGCATAGTCCACGATCACTTTCACGTGCCTTGTTGTATGCTTGTATCCTTCTCAGACCTCGAGTAACCACTCTGTCACCATCATCATGACCAACACTCAAATTTGGCAAATTAGGGACATCATTAACACTCCATGGATTATCACCATAACTTGCACTAGGTGACTCTTGCGGCCCACTAAAAACCTTCGTCTGCGCATCTATATTTTTTGCGGCCATATTATTTCTTACATCAATCCCTACATCATCCTTCACATTAACATAAAAGTTGTCCATTTCATCAAATGCAATATCTTTGCTCACCCTTACTTTACCTGTGATAGGATTGTAACATTTATATTCTTTTTTCTTCAAAAAATAGCCAAAACACACATTTTTTGCCTTTCGGGTCAAGCTTACTTCTCATCATATTTGGCACATACAACTAAGAAATACGGCCTAACACTTCAAAATCTAACACATACAATTTTTCACCACAATTTTTTTTCTTTCGGTGTCATATCATATATGGCAGTACTATGTAAACACCTATAAGCAATAACCTCAATCCAATAACAACGAGACATGTTCCTCTCACTCATCATAACTCTACAAACTTTTATTATGAGCTTGTTCTTCTGCTTTGCAACATCATTTTGTTTGCAAAGTATACTTGCATGAGAACTACCTCTCAATTCCATGTTTTTTCAAAAAATTGTTGCACTCATTTGAGAAGCATCCTTCCCCGATTTGTTTTTCAACCATAGCGTTGAAATTTTGAAGTGCATAGACACCTCACTTTTCTACTTTGTGAAATAGATCGTAATGATTGTCGATGATAGTCATCCAGAATTAATACATGTTGAGCTTGACATCTCATCATATATTTCCTTAGATTAAGTATAAAAAGCTTTTTGTAAACCATACAAAGACTTTTTGACCATGTACATTTTACTTTTGAATCCTTTTTAGATCAGACAATGAGTCTCTTTTACATGCACTTTCTCGCAAAAATCACCATTCAAATATACAATCTTTATGGCTTATTTATGTACATAATAGCCATGCTATTTCAATACTACAAAGGGTAGTCATAAAATAAGTAGGAGAAAAAGTTTCATCCCACAGTTGGTCCAGACGTTGGATGCCTTTGTTATTGGTCTTTCTAGTAGCTCCTCTCCGAAATGGGTTTAGACAGATGCTTCTCACCTTAGCCAGCCACACGGGGACGAATGAGATGCAGAGTTGTGGAAATTCCTTATCAATTCTCCCCACCCCAAAGTCTCCGCCACTCTTTTGCATTTCCTAACCAGCTCTCCCGTCGCACCCCCGAGCTTTGGACTAGCCCATCGTGGGGCAAGCAGTTTGTTGTGTACCTTGAGCCCTTTCCACTATCAACCTTGCGAGTAAATCTTGGCATTGTCCATCATGGCCTTGGCCATAGTAGCCCAATGTTGGTCTTCTTTTGTGAGTGCGACCACAAAATTAGCAGAGTGGGCCTCTGCATGGATACTTGGGTTAAGAATCCTCAGACCTCCTTACTTGACATGTCTTGCAACTATTTCCCAGCTAGCCTACTGCCAGGGCGTCAAGTCTTTGGTGTTGTTCTTCCATAGGAATCTTTTTATCATTTTAAGGAAATCTTTCCAGTTGCATTTGGCCAACTTCAGCAGTAGCCCATTAAAAGCTATTTATGTGAGCATGAATGAATTGATCACTTTCACTCTACTCTAGAAGGGAAGAAGCACATATTCCAATTTGTGCATCTTGCTTCGTATCTTCTCCATGACCCAAGTGAATTTTTGCTTATGGTTCACATCCCCCCTAGCGGGGCTCCAAGGTGTCAAAATATCTTCCCTCTTGACACTATCTTCCCGGACGACATTGACGGATCGAATGAGTCTCTCTCTGAGAGAGAAATCAATCTTGATTTTTTGATGCTACACTTAGACCTTGATGCTATGGAATACGTTTGCATCATCTCCAGAGCCTTCCTGATCACTCACGGGCAAGCGTTTGAGGTCAGGGCTGCAAACCAATGTGGCATCTTAATCAAGTAGCACAAGAAGATGCTATGCATGTGGAAAGTAGGTCATTTAGCCAAACATTGCTTCAGAAGAAGATGCTATACATAGCCACAAAAACAAAATGGAAAGAAAATAGTGCACAAGGAAGAGAATGAGGAACAAATAGAAAACTCAACCAGGTTTACAATATTGTTCTACTATACAAAATTTAAATACAATTACTTTGTGCACAACTGTCATGTGTAAGGAGTTATATACTTTGATTTAGTACACTACCAAATCACATGAAGCCTCTACCACATTTCCAATAGGAGGCTCATAATCACACTAGAATTCATAATTTGAAAATCAACTAAAAGAGAAAATGTAGAGGTCTTTATTAAGCACAATAAAGATGTACAAGATCACTTGGCTATTTTGGGTGTGACCATTTCTCCCAAGGATTTGGCACGGTAATCCAATTCAATTCTTCTGGCCAAGTATGGTGGCCTTGTTTCAACACTTAAAACCTCTCTTGCGTTTGTGGAATGAAGTTTACTATTCCATCAGGAAGAGCTGCAACTTAGCAATAGGCAAGACATGGGTGATGTTACATTGACAATAAATGCCAAGACCTTTATGAGCTGTCCATAATTGAAATCACCCAAGAAAGAAATTTGGCCGCCTTAGTATTAAGAATTAAAAGAGATGAAAAACCCAAGGATGGTTGCACATATGGCTAAATCTTGGATATGCATGAAGTTTATGAGGGTTGTAAGAAGGGCAAGAAATAAAGACAAGCGTTCTCATCAGCAAGTAAGAATAGATGACAAGTCCTTCTATAGTTTGTATACGTAGATCCTTGTCATAAATTGCCTACTTCTACTTTGGATGAATCTTTTGACTTTTCATAGTTGACTATTTCAGTAGAAAGATGTGAAATATTTCCTTTGTTACATTTCAAATGTGTTGTAAACTTGTAAACATATAGATAGGAAAAAATACTAAGAAGCTTTACACAGAGAAGGAGAATTAGTCTCAAATAAATTCAATCAATACTACAATGTGAATGGCATCAAGGGTTAGCTGTGTGGAATGTTGCAATCGCACTCTAGTAGAGATCGCATACTACATACTTAAACCAACGAGATGCTAGATTTTTGTCCGAGATCAATAAATGATTGATGTATCAAATTCACATGTGCGGTATTTTGACAATGGTACTACAAAACGCATTACATCTCATCATGACGTTCACTTCTCTTGATGTTGTCCCTAATGGGAATACTCTCACTTCTTCCAATAATGCCCCTTATCTAGATGCCCTCTCTTTCCGACCATGTGCTTAGCTCATGCTCAATGATGGATGGATATAATTTGGCTAGTGCTTGCCCAATTATGATAGTATGATAATTTCTAAGCAAAGTAGGATCCCCAGATCTGAAAATAAGTACAATTGTGAACTGCTCTATGTATCATGAAAACCACATAGCTTTATTAAACATCAATGCATTGCACCCTTTGGTGGCACCATCTAAGCTTATATGGAAGGTTGTATTTTGAGGAAAACACAACATTCTAGGTATCCGAAAGATGATTAAATTGATGATTACTCATGGAGTTCATGGGTATATGTGCATAAGGCTAGGTCCAAAGTGCTTATGTGCTTCACATAGTTTTTGCTATTGACTGAAAATATATGTGCTTGTAGTGTGGGTACTCTCATTCTTACCGCCAGAGAGGGGGGGGTAGGGGGGGTACATGTCAAAAGTGTTTGATGCAATTGTGGTTGGTCATGGGGTAAAACACCAACGTATTGTGTCTTATACACCTCAACAAAATACTATTGTTGAGAGAAACCTCTAATATTTGATGAAGCACAAAATTCAAAAAACTGGATGAAACTAGTGAAAAACACCTCAACAAAATACTATTGTTGAGAGAAACCTATAATATTTGATGAAGCACAAAGTTCAAAAAATTGGATGAAACATTACTCGGTCTTTATATGATTTTCCTCTTGGAAAGGTCACTGATAAAAAGTGGGTTTATAAGCTGAAATACAAGCCAAATATTAGCATTCATTGCTACAATGAAAGGCTTGTTGCAAAAGATCATGGTTAGTAAAAGGACATTGATTATGAAGAAAGTTTTCCTCTCACCTATTGCATGGCTACTAATCATAAATTTGTGCATTGGCAGCTTATTTTGGGTGGGATGTACATCAATCACACAGTTAAACAACTTTCCTGAATGGTGACTTGTATGTGGAAGTGTATGTAATATAGTCTCATGGCTTTGTTCAGAAAGGGCAAGAACAAAGAATGTGCAGATGTAACAAAGCATTGTGTGCTTTAAAACTAACTCCTCATACTTAGTATGAGAAAATAGATGACCATTTGACTACACATGGCTTTTGAAGTAGTCCAACTGAGAGTACTTTGTTTGTAAAATGTACAAATGATGGACGTTTATCTTATCATTGTTGTGTATGTGGATGATTTACTGCTCACTAATCCAAATGAGACGCATATTGCTGAATTTAAGACTGATTTAAATTCCACATTTGAGGCCTCAAGTTTGATGCTTTTGTATCATTATGTGGACATTCTATTTGAGCACTGTGATGAAGGTAACGCATTGTGTCAAGCAAAGTATGTGCAAACTTTACTCAGTAGATGTAGACATGATGATTGCAAGCCAATTTTCACTCCTATGAAAGCATGTTTGAATCTAGGTCTACATGATTCTTGAGATCTTGCCAATGTTACCCTCTACAAACAATTGTTGGTTGCCTATTGGTTGCCTCATTTATGTATCAATTACAAGGCTAGATATTCATTTTTTGCAATCTCACAAGTGTACAAAATTATGCATAACCCAAGGTCTACGTATTGGCAGGTAGTTAAGAGGATGTTTCACTACTTGAGTGGCACTATCCATCCTGTGTTGTTTTATCGAAGGGGGGATCATTGGCACAAAATTTTCATATATTTTTTGACTCAAATTGGACAGGTTACTATGATATCCATGAGTGGTTTTTGTTTCATGGCTGAAAATTCATGTATATCTTGGTTGAGCAAGAAGAAACCTATTGTGGCCCCCTCTAATTGTGAGGCTAGGTAGACAACAACTTTCACAATTATGGTTGAGAGTGTCTGGCTCAAATGCATTATGGATGATTTGGGATTTGGTTGGCATCCTCATCTAACTTGACAATGAGAGTGCATTGGAAGTTGTGGAAGGAACACAATCTTCCATGCTTGCACAAAGCATATTGAGGTGCATTATCACCTCATTATCACACTATGTCAAGGAAAGACTCTCAGCTTGCGAGATCAACTTTGATTTTGTGTCAACATAGGAAAAACTTACATATTTGATCACAAAGGAAACGCCTCCTGTGAAGTTGAAAGCTTTTCTCAAACTTTGGGCTTGATCCTCTTTGTGGATTGATCATGTCCATAGATCATGGGACTTCCCTATACAAATTCCTGTATATGATAGTGATTTGTGTAAACAAATCACTATCATGTCCATAGATCATGGCACTTCTCTATAGAAATTCTGTGTATATCATAGTGGTTTGTGTAAATACACTTAGGAGTGACGGGGAACTTTTTTCTCACTAGAACGTTTTCTCTCCATGCTTTCTATATACCCCCACCACTCTAGTGCTATCTAAACTTGTATCTACACACCTAGAAATAAGTTTTTTATTGTGTGCCTTGAGATTCTCCTCAATCTCCAAGTTGTATGTGCATTGATGCAACCCTAACTCCAACACCATTAAGGCCCCTTCACCCTTAAGGGACATCAAGCAATATAGAAAGCTTGTCGAGAGCTTGATTTTGAAGCAATTTTGGTTCAAGAGGATTCTTATAGATTTGGGTCTTCCAATGAATTGTCAACAATAACTCATTGTACTAACTAGAATTGCATGACCATTACTAAAATAAAACCATGTTTTCCATGCATGCAAAACATATATCAAATTTAACATCATTGTAGAGCTTGTGCTAAAATTTGGTAGGTATCTTTACAGAAACTCTTAAGAGGACCATCTACTTTGACATTGTCATTGACTTGGAGTTGGCCATTGGCTAGCCTCAATATTCAATGCTCCCTCATCATTTCTCTCATTTCATTGTAATTTGTACATTTATAAGGCCCCATTATGAGGAGAAGCTATTAGCCCATGTGTACCTTCTGGTGGGATTCTAACTTAAATACCTGGGTGACCATTTTTGTGATCATGATGGGAGTGAGATAATTTAGTTGCCCAACTATGAAATCCCTAGAATCTTCTCTCTGATATTATATCACATGTATATGTCATACTAGTGGATAATCAAAAGGTGTTGTCAAATGGTCGGACAATTGGTGTCTATCATGATGTATACACTAACCTACCATCTTGCTCACCACTATAAATAGAGGTCACTAAATGAGCCAAAGCATGCTATGTTGTGGATATCCTTCCCTTGCAACTTGTATATGTCATACTAGTGGATAACCAAAAGGTGTTTTCAAATGGTCAGACAATTTGTGTCTATCATGATGTATACACTAACCTACCATCTTGCTCACTACTATAAATAGAGGCTATTGAATGAGCCAAAGCAGCCATCACAATGTATCATCCTCTCTCCAAAATTGTTTATTCTATCCATTGTCTAATTTTTTGCTTCTCTACATCCATTGTGAAGATGACATCGATGCATCCTTCTGTGCTAGGCATGTACACTATTTTCTGCTAGGCATGTATGCTACCATTGCCACTGTTTCCAATCCGTCCTCTATTATTACTTCCCATACAAACTGTTGCCACCACAATTGTGCACATGCAACGCAAAATTTTCCATGTGCTATGTGTACCGTGAATGGTTGCCATTTAGTCTCTGGGGTTTACTTATGAAATATGAAAAATAGAATGTCCGTTTAGCTTTGAATTGTGAAGCACCATCATCAGACAACACCTAGTGTTGCTTGACACCATATCATGTCATAGCAATATAAGGATATTATAATCCCCTAAATCTTACAAAAAGAAATCTACAAAAGATTACTATTTTTAGAAACCTAGAAAAATCACAGATTTTGAGAGAAAAGGGTTCATTAAGTTTGTTGAAAAATTTATAGACAAGGGACTTTTTAATGAGGTTTTGATCGCACATGATATAGTACAAAGTGAACACCCTGAGAATTTAATATTTCTATCGGCGGCTAAATCTCATGCTAATAATGCTAAGTTGGACCTCCTATCAATATGCTATCCCCATGCCATGTCAACTTATATCCATCATCTATCACTAATCATGTCGATCAGTGTGGTTGTCATCAATTGCACAGAGCCCGAAAGAAGTTTATGCTGACTTTGTACCACCCCTCAATAGTTTAAAATTTCAATTTAATGTCACCCATAAACAAACATTAAGCCAATTCTCTCATTCTCTTTGTGATTTACCTTTATTAATGCTGTTTAAGTGTCCACCATCAAGCCCTTTATGCAAGTGGTGTACAAGATTGTCCTTTTGAAGTTGGAAATTGAAAAGCCATGTGAAGCTATGGTGATGTTTCCAACAAAGAAGCCAGTCTCAACAAAGTGTGGTTCAAACTTGATGGTGGAAGTGTGCTTGGAGGAGCAAAAGAGGAGCCGTGATGGCCAGTGCTGTGAGGACCTACCCTCACATCGATGAATTCTCCACTTGTTGATGTCTATGGACCAAATCTTCAAATAATTGTAATCTTGTAAATCTATTGCCAATATAATGGGTCCCTAGGCATAATCCTTCACCTTGTTTTCACTCATTTGGGAGAAGCACACTTATTAATCTTGGGAGCACCAGGATTGTGATTGTAACTTGTGGGTTCTCTAAATGAAATTCAATTGCATTGGGCCTGATAATGTGTGATACCTTAATCGGATACCAAGAATCATCTACGAGTGGGAGAAAGGGGAGGTGAAGAGGTGTCATACTATCTCTAGAAGGGCCATATCCTATGTTGTAGGGATACTTATGGTGGGTGATGTCTAACTCGTTGATACTTATGGTGGGTGATGTTTAGCTTCTTCCTTTTTCCTCTTGTGTCTCTCTTTTTCTCTCCCGCTTTGCAACACACTCTTTCTAATCTTTATCTTTTCTTGCACCATCAGTGCTAGTACAAGTGAGGAGAATGCATGGGGTATCTAGACACTTTACAAGAGCGTATTTATAGTTCTTGAGAGTTACAAATGTAGACTTACAAGAGGGGCATTTTTATCCAACTTTAAAAAAAGAGTTGTGAGTTTATAAATAATAGGGGTAGTTTTATTCCAATTTACAAAATTTTTAGAGGGGTTTTCTTCTTAGTCTTTGACCACATGTGATACCATGGATTTTGGAAGGCGCACCCCAGAAGGAATATGTCATTAAAGAGAGGACAAAGTTGAAGAAGGTGAAATTTGAGCCTTTGTCTACCACCAACGGTGTACTATCTCGCAAGATTGTCTTATTAAAGTAAAAAGGAAAGATTGACCAAGTAAGGACACACTTCCACTATGTCAAAGCCCACAAGGTCCTTTTATGTCCAAACCTAATTGCTAAGAAGAAAGGAGAAAGATATAAATATGTTTTTCAAGGTCACAAGTTGCCGTGTGACCAAAGCTATAGACCCTACCACCATGGTATTTCCCTCTTCCACACCCTTGAAATCTTTGACCATGAAAATATTCCTTTCCTTGCAACTCAGTAAGCTATCTACACTACATGGGTATGAAGCTATACTTCAAAATTAAGCTCTCAATGTTCATGCACCAAGATTCTTTCCTTGTAATGACTACAACTGGTGTAGCTCAATATTTTTGAAAGTTATGGAGAGAGTATCTAAGAGAATGGCCCGAATTATGTGCCATCATATTTAAAGGCCCATTATACCACTTTGCTTGATATGGAAAAATACTTGCTTGTTGAACGAGAAATGTTGAAAGTGTAAAGCATGTCAGAATGCTTATTTCCAATGGGTGGAGATACATGAGGAGATATATTGATGGGCTAATGACTTACTCTAAATGTGATATGTACTTTGTGCAAATGCATGATACGGCAAGGCATAGAAAATCAATAGAGCTCCTTTTTGTTGAGTGGATGGCCACCATGAAAATGATTCAGACCCCATATGATAGAAAATCAATAGACCTCCTCTCTTCTAAGTGGATAGCCACCATAGAAATGATTGAGACCCACCATGTGGTGGATTTGGTCACATATGGATCACAATAGTAGAAGCTATGATAAAAGGCTTCTATATTCACATCACCATGTCATTTTTTGTATGAAAATGAGAGGACAAGTGACTCATGCATGTTGTTGTCCACCCAATCCCCTCCTCTTGTAGGATACTAGCCCAATTTAAGAGTATTTGAGCTTGAATGCCTAGCTTGTCATGCATAGGGGACATGCTCCCTTGGTCCTTCCCTTTTTCTAACATTACTCCCCCTTGAAGTAGAGTTTTTGTCCTCAAAAACATCAATGAAACAACTTTTTGTAAGAATACCAGTTTTCCTTTTATAAAACTACATCCGCTCAACTGATACAATTCATAAGTGGGAAATTTGGTACTCATATGTGGAGTTATCTCATTGTATTGAAAAATAAATTGAATGATTGCAATCAATATCTACTTTAGGGACTATTACTTTGGCCAAAAGAAATATTGGCCTGGACCTCAAACTAACAGTAGATCCCTAGAGCTCATACTGATAGTAGATCCTACCTCAAGCAAGATTCTCTTAACTTATTGCTTCTACTTCTCAAGACAATCACTCAAGGAGTTTATTAGCATTTGGACTTGCCTATGCCCCATGAAAAAAGTGTGGCATCCTATGTCAATGGGTACATTTACTCACCACATGGAGAGTTATACCCAAAAATGGTGATGTTCTTTGTAAAATAAGAAGAGCTTTTTGTGGAGTATCTCTATTCAACTTGACAAGATCCCTAAAATTTCTTAACTCCACATTATGAGCAAGTTTATAGTGTGCCCAATCTTGGTTGTTCAATAACTAAATCTACATCCCTTTTCTTAAAACTATGTGCCCTAATGGCTGCATGTTGCCTCTAGTTTGAGTAGCCAAGGGAACCCTAGATGTGACTAAAGAAAAAATCACAACAACACACTCACAGTCTTTTGAAGGCTACTAAGGAAAATCACATTAGCAACATAACTCATGCTTTCTCATAGCCATATATACAATAAAATACCAAAAAAATATTGATGTGTAATCTAAATTGCAATACATATATTGCACACACATAGTGTTGTGATGTAGTGAACATTACTTTGCTCAAGATATACCAAAACAATGGCAATATACTTGTGATGCAAAAAATAAACTACTCAGTTTAAAAATTGCAAAATGTGATCATACATATGATCAATGCTATAGTAAAAACTGCATAGGCATAGAGTCTGATGAAGTGAGAATGAATCCTAGTTCGAATGTTTACCAAGGCATTATACTCATAAAGCATACCATGCCACCTCGTAGAGGTAACGATAAAATATGCACTAGAACTATTGAAGAATAAATATGGATATGTAGCATGAATATGATTTTACTATAAAGAACCAAAAACAAATTGACTCCTAGGTTACATCAATCGCTTCAACATTTCTTAAAGCTACCTATCAGATTGTTTATTTATAACAAAGCTAACATGTTCTAGGGCAAAGAAATTAAGGTTAACATACAAATAATCACAACATAACCCATAATTGATCTTAAAAAAATTTTCTATACCTATGTCTCTCCTCCATGTATGCTAGCGTTTCCTTACATTGCATTGCTTCATGCCTCCAATACTGCAATCATATAGAAAGGAATGCATGATTCATGGATGAACTAGAAATTAAGAACAAATAAACCTTTTAGATTGTTTTGATAATGATGTAAGATAAAAAGGATGATAAGCTAATTTATTAACAATAGATTCTCTATTTTGACTTTCATGCCTTTGGTAGCTTATAAGCACCTTGCAAATTATGTCTCAATATGCAATGCTTGTTACAAAAATGGGAAGGAATGACCAACATTAGAATTAATGTTTATCTTTAGTAACCATAATAAAAATAGAAATTATTTTGATTATTAATGACATGAAGACTACATTTAAACTAATAAACTTAGGGACTACAACAAACTTTATATTGAAGTAAGTGTGCACTTAAAATGTTTAAAACAATTTTTATTTTGATTTATTCTAAAAAAATCAACTATTCATTATTAGTTTCAAGTTGTCTTATATATAGCATGATAGCTTTCAAAAAAATAGGTTTGTCTCCACACCAAGTAATATAAAGTGTTGTACATTAATATTTAAAAACCACATTTTGATGCATAACTCCTAAATCCTAATGGATTTTCTTTCAATAAAATGGTTTAATTTCTTCAAAGTTTCCTAAACAAATCTAAGACTGAGGTCTTTTACATCGACATCACCACCCATGACTTGACTTTGCATCCCTTAAAACCCATTTGTTGTGCCTATGCATATTATCTTGTTTGGGAATGGAGAACAAGCACACTTGCAATCAAGAGAGATAGGCATGGATTTCCAGGCAACCTAGGATCTAGGACACATGATCATAGCCAAGCATAATCAAAGAGAGAGATTTTTCCACCATGCACAAGTGCCATGTGGTTGTGTGTGTGTGTGTGTGTGTGTGTGTGTGTGTGTGTGTGTGTGTGAGAGAGAGAGAGAGAGAGAGAGAGAGAGAGAGAGAATCTCAATGAATCTACTTTTTGAAAATAGGTATCCCCTATGGATCAGCTTGAAATATAGTCTGTGTACTTCTGAATTTGATGAGCCAAAATTACTCTCGCAAGAAAATATCATTCACATCACCTAATCTCCTTATCACTCACTTTTACTATTTTTCACAAGGTAATTTTATCCATATAATAAAATGCTTTTGAGAGAGCTGAGGACTCCATTTGCTTATAGCAAGTTTAACAACTCGACAATTGACACTTAAAATTTTTGAATTTTCATGAACCATTGTCAAACTAAAAGTAGCTTGATTTTTTCCATTTGTACCCATGTTATGAAAGAATGGTTAAAGGAGATGAGACCGAGTGGGAGTTTTAGCAATGTAGGGGTCTCACAATGCCATGTTAAGGGCCAAATTCTACAAGACCCGTATGAACACTAACTTGATCATTGAGATAGGTGGTTGAATAATTCATATTTTATTGTTGTATTCACAAGAGCTTCTTGAAAATACTTCATTCACTTGAGAATTAAGTATAGATTTGGACCCTTTGTTATGACTATTTTTCATGGTGTGAATAGGCTTAGCATTCACCCCTAGGCAAGTTTACTCGGTCAAACATTCTTCTAATGACCTAGTCATTCTCTAGTCTATGCTCATGACCGTTCCTACCAATATTCTATAGGCCATGCCTTGAGGTTATCATGAGGACATATTCAAGAATCACACTTGCTTAGGTCTTGAGCGATTATGTTTGAGGGTGCTATTTGTGTGATTGATGCTGGTATCATTAGTAATTCTACTATCAATATGGATATGTAGGTATGATTGGTTCCAATAGGACATTGTTGTATGGATAATTAGGTGAAGTGGGGGCCTCTTGGGATCCCACAACATAGTCCACCATTGTGTCTCTGGTCATGGAGCATCCTCTTTGTGGAAATCATGCCAAGCATCTTGGAAACCTTCCTATCCCATTGTAAATAACAAGATAGTGGTGTGGTCCTAACTCTTGCAAATGGTATCTCCCTTTGGTCCCATGTCCTTCAATCTACAAGCCAACCCCCCCTCCTTGACCTCACTCCGGGGAATCACTGAATAATTATGTGACTATCATGTGAATGCAACAAAAACTGTTATTAATTTTTTTTTTCTCACATTTTCACTTACAGAAGGGTATCATAAAATGAAATCGGGAAAAGAAATTACAGATTGAATAGAAAAAGGGTGTATTTTATTGTCAAAAAATCACAGATAAGGAGTTTTGTAAATAGTCATTGAACGTACGTGACATACACAATTTATACATAATGGCCCCCCTGAGGACCTTCACAACATATAGGATCTCCACGTACCCACATATCTTGCATTTCTAGGTCTAGAGTGCCCACCATAAGGAAGAACTCTCCATTAAGAGTGGAATAGTGCATAATTTCCTAGGGAGAAATTTTGATCTCTCCTCCTTCTCTTGTGACCCCTCATTGATTATGGTTAGCATGATCATGACATGGTCTAAGTAGAATAATAAAATGTAGATGGATCTATCATCCTATGAGAGTTGGTAGCTACTCCATATGCATCTGGCATTGGTGTCTTGGGTGTCTACTTTGAGCCATTCCTATTAATCTTGTCTGAATATGGTTGCTACTCCAATTCAATCCTTTGTTGTGCCTTGTTGACTGGTCCTCTAGTAAGCCATCTCCCACAAATAGCCCTCTGTCTAGGTTACTCTTGGTTCTAGACTTTGATGTGTCTCAATCAGTGGTAGTATGCCCCTCTAGTTGATAATGTGCTCCAATCATTCAAGCTATGCACATAATGATCCATGGAGTTCCAATTTGGAGGATCTAGCTCTATCTTTGGCCTAGCCTATTCCCCATAGACTCCACAATGCTAATCCATGGGTCCACTCCAACGATAGGTCGTATCTATATCAGAAGTTTTTTTTCCCTTCTTTCCTAGAGACTCGTGGCTTGAAAGTTCTCCACTACTCAGACTCCATGTGTGTGTGTGTGTGTGTGTGTGTGTGTGTGAGAGAGAGAGAGAGAGAGAGAGAGAGAGAGAGAGAGAGAGAGAGAGAGAGAGAGAGAGAGAGAGAGAGAGAGAGAGAGAGAGAGAGAGAGAGAGAGAGAGAGAGAGAGAGAGAGAGAGAGAGAGAGAGAATGGGGGAGGAGTGTGGTGGGGACAAAGAAGGGGTGTAGGTGTGTATGAAGCGACAACAATCAGGCCAAACAGATAAATAAATTTCATCAGCATCCTTGAAGAACAGTTATTAGCCATGGGACCAGAATAAACATACCATCTCTATTGTGTGGAGTTGATAATGGACCCTCAATCCTCAAGAATTGTGGAAATGACCATCACAATTGAGATTTCACATTGTCCTTAGGAGTGAAATGTGTGTAAGGCTAAAATGCGGAGAATCAATCTTTAATGTGATCAAAGCACTCAAGTAGGGTATGATACTCAAACTTGGATAATTGGTAGGGGCATAGAGTGTATAATCAACGGGTTTCCTTTCCAGCACCACAATGCCCTATTTTGCATTGTAGAAATAAAAAATTGAGGAATATCGAGGAAATGATGCAAATTGCATTCACCTTGAGCATGTAGGAGTAGGTGCAAATCTATTGTTTGGAGATGCATATGTTTCAAGAACAACATATGTGGTGTAATGTATGAAGTGTGAAGCTTGGATCGCACCCAAGCTAGACATTGGCATTGTACAGATGCCTCATCCACTTCTATGTTTATTAAGGCATCCTAAAGAAAGTGTAATGCTTCCCATCTTTTTTCAAACCACCTTGTTATCTTGTCTCTATCTTGAATTTACAGTTTTTCTCCTGTGCATGTGGTGGACTTCTTTTCTTGCTTCACATGCAATTCTAGAAGTTGATGTCAAGGGTCTTCCTGCACCTTAGCCATCAGCTCTACGACTCTCTCCATATCCATAATGTTATTGGGAAGTGATCTAGGCTCAAGCACTAGAGATAGAGAAAGAGTCATAGATAGAGAGACTAGGGGGTGGGGGTGAGCACATAAGCAAGGGGTGGGGACAAGGCATGAGAAAAGAAATATTTCATGCATGAATAAAGGCACCAAAGGGGCACTGTGCATGCCAACCACATCCCATTTGTTTTCTTGATATGACATACTTATGCACTGCAAGATTCAATATGTATTCTCAACTATGGCTATTTCAAAAAATGCTCAATAGAATGTGGGGTTAGGGTAGGGTAATACTTTCAATTTATATCTGTAGAAAGTGGTTTTCAGCTTTGTGTTAGTTGGATATTTGACACGCACTTGATGCTACTAAACAATCACTTCTATTACTTGGCTTGGAAATAGTCAACCAGCCAATGATCATTAATATGCTCGTCATGGTGCTTAGTGTGTTTGTTAAGCTTGGCTCTCAACATGTCATGGAATAAAGTAGGTTTTTGCAAATCATACATGATGAGAAAAAAATGAAGTCTATAGTATATTGTGTGTTATTTGGATAAAGTTGGCCTTCAAACTAGAGCTACATATATCAATAGCGGTGTCACCAGCACATCAAAGAGCGAGCCCTTCATGCATGGCTCTTGAAAATGTCCCTCATTTCTTGCATCACTTGGAGAAGCATAGGCTTCTTTCATGGAGTCTTAAGAAGCCTATAACAAGTAGAACCTCTCAATGGTGAGACAGCCTTGGTGCACAGCAATGGTGCTAGAAATGTTATCTAAAAGTCCTCTAGAACATCATACTCTACCAATGACTGTCTCATTCAAAGAATATATCCTTGGGGTCCATTTTATGATCATGTTAATATACCACGTGAGTTCTATAGGAGGGGTTTTTTAATTTTCAAAATTTAAGCGGTTTTATATAGAGATAATGACAAGAGGGTTTTTTTAAATCCATTTTGAAAATAGTTCACAAAAAAAGAGGGTCAATTTATTCATTTGAACGTTCTAATAAACGGGTTTTTAAAGTTTCTAAACAAACGTAAACTATATAGGGGGTGGTTAGTATTGGACCCCCTGAGGCATGTATCCCCCCTATGAACAATGTATAGTCCGAAGAGATTTTTTGAATGAAGCTAGATTATGGTGTCTCTCACACAAAAGCTATTGTCAACAAAAGAGTTGATAGTGGACATAATTTGCACGTTCAGTACATGGTTGGTGTCCATGATGTACACCTTTGTGTCTTCATGGGCAAAATTTTTTGGGAGTGATGTACACTCTTTCCTATTACCACTATTTGTGCATGCTATTGCGTGTGAGTTTCTTGAGGTATTGAAAGGTGGCTAGGACATTAGTGACCCCAAAAGGCATGACTCTATTGGCAAGGCAATCCCATGATGAGATGGAGATTGTCTTCTTCTGACCTTATTTGGAATTTTTGATATGAAAATATCTTGAGTAGCTATCACACATTGTGTAGCCCTCATATTCGGCTATCTCATTGAGAATCTCATCTTGGAAAGGAGGAGGGAAATGATGCCTCCATGTGGTTTCTTTAAGAGGCTTGTAATGAACACAAACTCTCCACTTACCATTCTTCTGTGGCATGAGTACCATTAGACAAATCCACTTTGAGTCTTCAACAGGATAAAAGAAGCCTAGTTCTAATAGTCTCATCACCTCCTTCAGTAGAGCATCTTGTTGGATTACCCCTAGTCCTCTAAGCTTATGCACTACAAGGTTGCTACCTTCTTTTAACTTGATGTGGCATTAGACCATTGTGATCTCTGTGATTTTGTCATAATTATCAATGAACAATGTAGTGAAATTATTAGGATTGAAATAAAATCTTCACGCTCTTTCTCAGATAACTCATTACGGAGCAATTGATGTAGCTTACTCCCCTCTACTAGAGATGCATACTTGGTGGTTGTCCCCTTGGATTGATGATGATGTAGTAGGATGCTCCCTCTTCTTAGGGTCTTTGAGAATGATACCCATCATTTGAGCATTGTTGTCACTAACCCCTCCTCAAAAGTGGCTAAAGTATCACTTGAAAACTCATCGTCGAAGGTATTTACATCCATGATGCACTCTCGCCTCACTCCCTTGTCATAGAGTATTTGCTTACCTTTCGCATCTTTTGTTTGGATTAAGCATGTGTCCCAATCTTGCTTAGCCTTCATAACCATAGGCTAGGGACTCCCTAAAATGATTGCGTAGCCCTACCCCTTGGGTGGCATGACAAAGATATCTACATCCATTTTTGTGTCAAATGATTTGACCCTAACTGCATTTACAATGGTAACACATCTAACATTCACATTGGTTTCCATCTTAGCTCGGCATGGTGCTAGCCTATGGTGCCACCCTACTTATATGTAGACCCAAGTAATGCATCATTCTCTTGTTCATCATGTATATTTGGTCACCACTATTGATGTAGATGTTCGAAATGTCTTGTCCTTTGATGTGACATCCATCACGGGTAGTATGTCCTCCAAATTTCTCTAGAAAACTTCCCTAGCTATCCTTGATAATAGCTCGATTGTGCTTACTATTTGTGCCAATTGCCTCCTCACTCTAGGTGCAAGGTGTAGTAATTGGGACCATGTGATCTTTGGACAATGCAGAGAGACATCTTGAACCAAATCATATGCCTTAGAGCTCTCACCTAGAGAAAAATATACAATGTCAATCCTACGTCGAGGCTTCGAGGGTTTTTTGCTAGACTCTCCTTTGGTATTTATCTTTTCCTCCCTTTGAGAAGCTTAACCATGCCTAGCATGATTTATTCCTATAGCATCCACCTCTTCTACCTTGGTATTCCCTTTTATCACTTCCTTGCTACATTCCTCCACTTTCATCTTACCTTTACCTTCAAGATTAATCGCTCTCACTGCTTGGTTGTCAGTTGGTGGGGGTAAGGGTGGGATAAGGGTTTGAGACTGTGGGGGTGGTTGTGGTGGTATTGGTGCTTGTAATTTCTAGATAGGTGGTGCCATCTATGCTTGCCGTGGTGGCGGTGGCCTCGCTCTTGGTGGTGGAAGGTGTTGTTGTCTGGGACCTCAGTTAAAAGCTTCTTCGTGGATGAGAGCAATAATAGATACCATGACCATCCTCTTCATAGTTATAGCAATAGGAATCTTGCTTCCACCTTCATTATCCTCTACCTTAGTTTGGATTATGGCGGGGGCATGCCCCTTGCTATACTAAAAGAATTGATAGATTCTCTAGTTGATTGGTGATTGGGTTGAGCAGGTCTTGGTAATATTCAATTACTATTAGTGGTTGATTTTTCTCTGAGCATGATGAGGTTGATACTAAAGATCTTTGCACACCACCAAGTTCCACTTGATTAGCATCCTTGGCTTGTAGATATAGCTCTTATCTTCAAGGCATGCCACTTCAACTACTAATTCATATGTAGCAGGAAAGATTTAAAATCCTTTATACTCCCCTTAAGAATTGGTCATAATCCAACCACAAACCAATCCTTCTTTAGAAAATTAGGTGTTACTTCACCCTCCTTCAGTGATGCAATCCATTGTCACAATAGATCTACAAACATTGAATCATATGATGCATACTCTAGCAGACCACCTTGCTTCAAATTTGTAAGTTATTGCCATAACTTCTCTTATATGTTTTCCTCCCTGAAACGGTTGACAAAGGCTCCCCTCAATAAGTCTTGGTGGCTTGTGCCAACAAGGCGTTGTACCATGACCTTGCTTATACCTTCATACGCAAAAAGATTCATCTAGGGTGGATCCCAATGCAATAGAACCATGGTAGGTGAGGGCGTGTAGATGAGGTAAGAAAATGCGCGCGCGCTGTCGAGAAATTTGCGGTCTTGCCAGGAAAGCACCGAGCTTATGGCTGTGAGAGTTTGTGAGAGAACTCAACAAAAACTATATGAAGGAGTTAAAACCATAGATGCCATGAAGACTAGGGTTTGGAAAGAAGTGCAATCAAAGAAGACTCACTCTTTCTCTCTTGCACTCACACACACAAAGAAAGAACACAAAAGAGAATGTCAAAACAATACGAAAATGAAAACATCAAGGCTATGGTCATATCGTATCATGGGTAATATGAAAGGGTTAATAGATGAGTTAATGGCATTCAATCTTGACTGACCAAATAGGCTACGAATTGTTCTTTGGAATTGTAGTTTTGTGCTTACTATAATATATATATTTTGTCTAGTGATTGGGATTAATTGTGTGTACAAATCCCCTTGGTTCATAGCAAGATAACTACGCTTACGTGAAAAGAAAAGTTATAGTCTATGAGAGGTAGTATGATGGGATCCGGTGATAGAAGTATTTCATTAAGCCTTTCTGCGCCAAAGAGAAACACTATACGTTGTTGAAAGTGTATTTTTCAGCCAATCCATACGTTAATTCTAATAGATCGTACAGAGTGAAAGCGATAGAAATGATCATCATGTGGGTTATTCATCTAGGATAGTATGTGATAAATGTAGATATGAGAGAAGTGAAGAGATGAGAAGTTTCCCCCTCAAGCCCTATTCTTGCCCGTAGGCAATAAGGATACTGCGGAGAGAGATGTACCTGTAGAAAAGAGAACCTAGAATTTACAGAGAGGATGAATTACTAAGAATGAGAGAGATAGGTTTGGTTAAGGAGATGAGATTAGATACATATATATATATATATATATATATATATATATATATATATATATATATATATATATATATATATATATATATATATGTCGGATTAGAGATGAAAAAGAAAACAACAAGAAATCAAGAAAACATCAATGTAAAACACATCTTACTTGACAAACCCTTCGGCACCATTATTGATGGAGAGAGAAGAAGAGGGGAGCACTCCACTTTGATTGATACGCCAAGTACAACACCTTCTTTGATTAGAGTTGATCTTCCAAGGATAGCGTACAAGAATGGCTAGTCTTCCTCTAGGAGAAAGTGTAGGCTTGGGCTTATGTTAATGGGGCTAAGTACAATTAGGCATTACTACTCACTCCCTCAAGAATTCCTCTCATCAATGACTTGAATGCTTGAGTTCCTTTTCAAGGAAGAAGAGGTCCCCTTTTATAGGTGAAGGGAACCCCCAAGGGTTTACACAAGAAGAGAGGAGCCAGTGTGAATAGGAATTGGAAAAGTTGGAAATGAGCTGTCCCTGCATGATGTGGGCAGACTGGGGTCCAGTATTTTGATCATATCTCCTCAACCATGGCTCCAAATAAAAAAGTAAAAATATGGGCAAAAACTTCAGCTCATTAGCTACGATTTTTATTTTAAAATCATTTTCCAATTCGGATTGGAACCTTGTGTAAAAAATTCATCAAAATAGGGTCCATTTCTGGCAGCAAAAGTCTTCCCGTGGTCCCCTTAGCCTAGACTTTCATTTAATTCCAAAGGACACTTCATGCCATACGAAAGCATGACATTGCTCCTTGACAAAGTTTTGTAATCACGCTTGCAATAATGCATTAAAATAAGCGTGTCTTTGAAATCATGCCACCTAGTGTCCCACTAGGATTTGATTCCCTCCTAGTAGCTATTTAAAAAGAAATATAAGAAAAGTATAAAAAATACATAGAATATATATATATTGGAGTTTACCCTAGATATAGGATCTAGCTAGGGTGTGAGATGATAATGAGATAGTAGAAATAAAGAATCAATGCTTTTTGCCCCAAGTTAAAGAGGCGGAGCTATTGATGCTTTTCCCATAGTATTTTTTGATGGTAAGTAAGAATAGGTTACCCTTGAGAAAAATAATAGGATGAAATATAAGGCTTATTATTATACTTAAATATGCATATGTACATTATAGGAAAGATAATTATGTATCTAAAAAGTTACAAGATAGATGTTGTAGCATGCGTTCCCACTATGTATGTGTCACAACACGACAGCGTGCGCGCGTGCGAGAGAGAGAGAGAGAGAGAGAGAGAGAGAGAGAGAGAGAGAGAGAGAGAGAGAGAGAGAGAGAGAGAGAGAGAGCATATCGACACAATAGAATAACGCTTCCTTATAATATTTGAGAGAATCTTGATAAAATAAGAGAAAATCAAGAAATAATGGAGAGAAACCTATAAGAAATTATGTGTGTAAAGTTGGATAATCATGACTTCTTCTCAGGTGGATAGATAGGCTCCACCAATCTGGCCATATCTCCCAAACCCTAGCTCAAAAAATTATA
This sequence comes from Adiantum capillus-veneris, assembly GCF_014529385.1. Taxonomy (NCBI): domain Eukaryota; kingdom Viridiplantae; phylum Streptophyta; class Polypodiopsida; order Polypodiales; family Pteridaceae; genus Adiantum; species Adiantum capillus-veneris. The sequence goes on along the minus strand of NC_140940.1, from coordinate 72,514,026 downwards.
AAACAAATAGCGACAAAAAGATCAGTTGAATGCCTACAACTTTGTTGTTGAAAATAATTTCCAACTTGGAATGGAAAAATAGAGAAAAATCCCAAAAACATCTGTCTGTCTTCTCGCTTCCAAATGTCTTCCAGGTGCTCCCCTTTTGCATCCTTCATCTGGATTATACCAATGTCCCAATTCTGCTTAGCTCTCATATCCATAAGCGGACGCCTACCTAGAATGATAGCATAGCCCTCCCCCTTGTGTGGCATGACAAAAATGTCCACTTCTACCTCGGTGTTGAACGACTTTATCCTAACTACATTTATAACAACAACACATTGAACTTTTATATTATTTGCCATTTTGGCTCGGCATGATACCGGCCTACTCACCTCTAAACCCAAACGGTGCATCATCTTTTCACTCATGATGCATATTTGTGCACCATCATCGATTTAGATATTGGAGATGTGTTTCCCTTTGATGTGAGCATCCATCATTGGTAGTATGTCATCTAGATTCCTCCCAGAGAGAGCCCTAGCTATCTTTGGCTTTGGTCGTCTTGTGCTAACTATCTTTGTCCATTGTCTTCTCACCCTAGGTGCTAGGTGGAGTCACTAAGGCCATGTGATTTTTGGGCCCTGCACAGAAACATTTTGAACCAAATCATATGGTTTAGAACATTTACCCAAAGAGAAATCTACAATGTCAATTTTATGTCGTGACTTGGACGACTTTTTGCTAGATTCCACTTTAGTTTTCATTGTTTCTTACTTTTGAGAAGATTCACCATGCCTAGCGCGCTTTACCTCCATGGCATCTACTCCTTTAAGTTTGATTTTACCTTTCGTCAATCCCTTGATATCCTCCTCCAGTTTCTCCTCTCCCTTACCTTCAAAACTAATGACACTTATTGTTTGGTTGCCGAGCGACTAGTGGTGGGGGTAAGGGTGGAATGAGAGGTTGTGGTGGTGGTTGAACGGGTGGTTGTAGGATTTGTATGGGTGGTGCTTGTTGTGGTGCCCTTGGTGGTGGTGGTCTTGATCTCGGTGGTGAGATCTGGTTTTGTCTCGCTCCTCTCTTGACATTTTGTCTCCTTGGGTGTGGGCAGAGTAATACATGCCCTGGCTATCTTCCTCACAATTGTAGCAATGGTATTCTTGGTTCTGCCTTCATTGTCCTCTCACTTGATCATGATTGTGGTTGTGTGTATGCCCTTGCTGCACCAAATGCACCGATAGATTCTCGAGTGGAGTAGTAATGCGGTTCACAGGTCTTGCTGCTCTCCTGATACCTCTTGTGGTTGGGTCCTCTGAGTGGCAGTTACTGGGGTTAGTCAGATTGAGCTTGACTCTTCCTCGCATGCACAGCTTCTTGTCTTTGCGGTGGGCTACTTCCATTGCCAACTCATACGTTGCAGAGAATATCCCCTTTACCTTCTCTTTAAGCGACAACCACATGCCATCAATGAAATTGTCCTTCTTCAAGGAATTAGGTGCTCCTTTACCCTCGTCTAGTGAGGCAGTCCATCGCTCCCACAAATCCACAAAATTGGATTAAGAAGTGGCATACTCTAGCAGACCTCCCTGTTTTAACTCTTTCACTAGTTACCATAACTTTTTTGAGGTTGTGCCTCCACCAAACCTCTTCACAAATGCAGCACGTAGTAAGTCCCATGCATCCTTGGTAGCTTGGGGCAAAGCATTGTATCAAAACTTGGCCTCTACTTTCATTAGTAAAGGAAAGATTTGTAGCTGTGAGGTGACACCTTCACCACATGCTTCTACCTCTTGTTGAAGTCCACATGATCCTCCATATTGTGTTCAAAACAGATTGGGCGAGAAGAGTCTACCTCAATCGGCTTTCCATTTTGCATGCGGCGGTGACACTTGGGTGGTCGTAGTAGACTTGAACTCTTTAGGCCTAGAGAGAGCATATGCCCACTTGCTTCCACCAAATTCTTGAGGCTTTGTGGCTTGGACTTTGTGGTTGATGTAGTTGATGACTCTTCTTTGACCGTTGGAGAGAAAACACTTGGTGCTACACAAAATCTGACTGATGTGAGAGTGCTGATGTGGTTCTCAAAAGAAAAACTCACCGTTTGTTCTTCATCTGCTCCTTCGGCACTCATTGAAAGAATGCTTTGGTTGACAGTGGTGATGACATTATGTAGCCCTCCCTCTTAATGCTCTTGATTTATGATTAGCACAAGCAATGGGAGATGGGTAGTTTACCTCTAGGATATATCAATGACACTACGACCTGGCAGTAGCAATCCAATGAAGGCCTTGAGTGCTTTTATAGTCTCCTCTTCTTCAATTTACAATTTGAAAACTCTTGTATCCACTCGTCCATGATTGATGGCATGAATCACTACTCTTTGTTGTGACTGAAGGTCTTTGCAAATCCCTCCTCACAGGGGGTACCAAATGAGAGACAGAAGCGTTTAACCGACCCGGTTGCCTCTACACCAAGACTATGCACAATAGCCTCATCATGGGAGGTACACAATAGGGGCCACCACCAACCTTGAAATGCGGCTAGGATGCATGGTAGGGGGTTGGAACATAGCACAAGGAAGATGTGAGAGAAGGAGAGAGAGGGAGAGAAAGAGGTCATTAGAGCTTTATTAATATAGGGTTCATAGAGTCCATAGAAACATTTACGAGAGGAATTGCACATAATCAACATCTCACAAACTCCTGTGTGCATGGCAACTCTAACCTCTTGGACATTAAGAAACCAAAACGAACGACCATAGCCAATACCATGCCATAGTAGAACTATGTGTGTGTAGAGATGCATGCATAAGGATGTACATATGAGAGCGTGCGTGCTAGAGCTTGATTGTGTGTGTGTCAAAGCTTGATAATGTCAAAGCTTTCAGTCACCCGTTTACAAAAGAGAAGGCCTCCTTTTAAAGGCCAAGAGAGTGATTAGAGAAGAGATTATGAGCAAGAGGAGTTATTACAAAAAGTAACCTCAATTAGGGGCATTCCCCCAATGAGAGAGCTCCATGTGTCATGCTTATTGACCACCTTCCTCCTAATCGTCTTCATCATGGGGATCTTTGTCTCCATCCAAGAGCTTCCTTATAATATTTGAGAGAATCGTGATAAAATAAGAGAAAATCAAGCAATAATGGAGAGAAACCTAAAAAAATTATGTGTGTGAAGTTGGATAATCATGACTTCTTCTGATGTGGATAGATAGGCTTCATCATTTTGGCCATATCTCCCAATCCGTAGCTCAATAATTTATAAAACAAATAGGGACAAAAAGATCAGCTCAATGCCTGCAAGTTTGTTGTTGAAAATAATTTTCAGTTTGCAATGGGAAAATCCCACAAAAACATGTGTCTGTCTTTTTGTTTCCAAATGCCTTCCATGTGGTCCCCTCTTGACTTCATGTGCAAGCCTTGTGTTCACAAGTGAATTATGCTTGAATTTGATAATATTTTGTTGACTCCAACTCCATATTGCATAAGATTCTCCTCTTTTTCACTATTGACTTTTATTCTTCACCTATAGTGACCGCCAGGTAGTGACCGTTCCGGGTAGAATAAGCATCCAATGAATTTTTCTTTTTCATAGGGTTTATTCCTACCTCTCCTTATTTCCAAGATCCAAATTTGTGGAAGCCATAGCTATGTAAAAAATAAATACATAGATTTTTTTTTGGTGATTTTCATGTATCAGGTCCCTCCTCCTCCACGGAGCCTTGAAGCCTTGCTATCAAGTACATACGAAGAGAGAGGTGGTCCAAAATGTGAAAAGCGTCCCTCATTAGCCCTCCCCCTGAAGCTAGAGGCATTTATGTCTCTAGATTGGTACTTGATTCTTCTTCATTTGAGGTGGAGGAATCTCCCTCCTCAAGAATATCCATCATAGGTGCTTGATCAAACCTTAAAAAGTACTTGATAGCATCCACCATTGGAACATCTTGAAGTTTCTCTTAGCTAGAGCATCTGCTTCTTGTTTTTTTGCTCGAGGGCCATGATGTAATTGTACGGCTTGAAACTTCCCCAAAGTTTTTGGTGCAAATGGCCCAGCAAGCTATGATTTTTCCAAGCCCAATTTCTTTGTTATTTTTTTATTAAAAGGATGGCATCACCAAATACATTTAACCATTGAATACCTTGTGTCATACACCGCTTTATCCCAAGAGTTAACGTTGCATATTTTGCTTCATTGTTGGAGTGGGAATCCAAGAGATGCCCAATGGAGAATACATTTTACCCTTGCTTGTTGAAGACGACAATGCACGCTACAGCTTTGTCCATTATCCTCTTACAGGCTCCATCAAACAAAAGAGAGTGAGCCCTCTCTATCTTAGGGACTTCCAACACATGTGTTACTTATTTGTTACTTGTCTTGATCTTCAGCTTATTTTCATAGTGGTGATGAGTGAAATTGCCTCCTAGAGTGGTTCTTGTGGAGTCAAACTCTTGCATTGTGTAGTCAAACTCTTGCAACATTGTGAGCCATTTGGAAATCCTAGAAGAAGCATCCATGTGTTGCATTACATAAGGAAATACTTCTTCCATTGTTAAGATTATGAATGGTCTAGACAATAAATAAGACCGAAGTTTGGTAGTGGCAAACATTAATGCAAGCACCGCTTGCTCCACTGTCGTGTATCCCTTTTCTGATGTAATCATCATGCGACTAGAGAAGTAGATAGGACACATGCAAGAAGTTTGAGGATCCTTTTGTATCAATACCGCCCCAAGTGTGTCATTGCCCACACATAAAATGGTTTGTCCCACTTTGGAGGTGCAATCCTAGGAAGTTCATTCCAAGTGAAGATCTCTTGATGGGTAATATGTTTGTAAAGGGAGAAACACTTGAGCGAGCAGGTGAATGAACTTACTCAAATACCTCACCTTTTGAAGTAAATAGACCAACTACTTTGTTGTCATGGGAGAGGGAAAAGCGACCAAGGATTGAACCTTGGTTGGGTCAGCTTCAATGCCCTAGGCAGAGATCACATGGCCAAGAAGAGTAACCCTGCTTTCACCAATGCATTAGGAAGAGTATGGGGTCTAGGAGGGCCTCTTTATTTGACAGTTTAAGGGATTCAAACCTCTAGTATTAAGAAAGCAATCAAAGGATAGCTTTTGAATTCAAACAAGCAAAACGGCTAGTTTATTTGAATTCAAAATTTCCCCCCAAATGGAATTCAAAATCTAACAACCAAGACTATATCATGTAGCATATTTACAGAAAGAGCTCGGCGTATAGATCACATACCTATAATCTCTGCTCAAATTGGAGATAATATATAGGATTTATGGAAGGCTGACAATCATAAAGTTATCCACCCCTTTTTTAGGGGGAAAAAGGGGGTGGAAAAAGTGCATCCGTTGACCACTCTTACACCTCTTACACACCCACCATTCTTGTACACATGCTCTGCACCTATTTGTCAAAATGCTAATCACCTCCATAAATTCATTGCAAATAAAGAGGCCCTCCTAGACTCCATTCTCTTCCTAATGGTAGCATTTCTCCATGTTGAGCTGGCCACCCAAAGCTTGCAACCTAGCTAGACCTTCATATAGTTTCTCCAAATGAAGAGAGTGGGAGCTATAGATATAAAAGTCATCAATAAAACACGGGTTAATTTTCCAGAGAATGGTTGAAAATGAGCACTGAAAAGTGGATGGAGCATTGGTGAGACCAAAAGGCATACCTCTATAAGCAAAACATCCCCATGATGTGATGAAGGTTGTCTTCTTCAATGATACTAATTTGAAAGTAGCCTGAGTAGCCATCACATACTATGTAGCACTCATGTCTTGCTATCTCATTGAGAATTTCATCTTGAAAAGAAGGAGGAAAATGGGCCCTCTTTGTGGATGCATTAGGGGGCTTGTAATCAACACAAACCCTCCCCTTACCATTCTTCTTAGGTGTGACTATCACTGGAGAAACCCACTCTGAGTCTTCAAGAGGATAGATGAAACCCGCTTCTAGCAGCTTCCTTCCCTCTTTGAGTAAGGCCTCTTGTTGAATTACTCCTAGCCGTCTGAGCTTCTGCACTACAGGTCTAGTTCCCTCCTTGAGCTTAATGTGATGCTAAACTACTGTGATGCCAGTGATTTTATCATATTCATCAATGAACAATGTGGTAAAATTACTTAGCATCAAAATATAATCTTCATGATCCTTCCCACCCAACTCACTAGAGAGCATTCGATGTACCTTACTTACTTCTACCAGAGGTTGTATACATAGTGTCTCCTCTTGGTTTGATAATGATGCATCAGGTTGCTCCATCTTCTTAGGGTTCTTGAGAATGACCCCCATCACCTCAATGTTGTTGTCACTTTCTTGAGTCACTGTTGACTCCTCCTCTGAAGTGGTTGAAGAGTCACTACTAGAAAACTGATCCCCAAAGGTTTCTAGATCCATGTTGCGTTGCCGACCTGTCTTCATGTCATAAAGTATTGGCTTCGCTTTTGCATCCTCCATCTAGATTATGTCACCTTCTCAATTTTGCGTAGCTCTCATAGCCATAAGCAAAGGCCTCCCTAGATTGATAGGATAGCCCTCCCCCTTGTGTGGCATGACAAAAATGTCCACTTCTACCTCGGTGTTGAACGACTTTACCCTAACTGCATTTATAACACAAAGACATTGAACTTTTATATTATTTTCCATTTTGGCTCGGCATGATGCCGGCCTACTCACCTCTAAATCCAAACGTTGCATCATTTTTCACTCATGATGCATATTTGTGCACCACCATCAATGTAGATATTGGAGATGTGTTGCCCTTTGATATGAGCATCCATCATTCATAGTATGTCATCTAGAGTCCTCCCAAAGATACCCCTAGCTATCTTTGGCTTTGGTCGTCTTGTGCTAACTATCTTTGTCCATTGTCTTCTCAACCTAGATGCTAGGTGGAGTAACTAAGGCTAGATGATTTTTGGGCCCTGCACAGAACATCTTGAACCAAATCATATGGTTTAGAACATTCACCCAAAGAGAAATCTACAATGTCAAATTTTTTTCGTGACTTAGACGACTTTTTGCTAGATTCCACATTAATTTTCATTTTTTCATCCTTTTGGGAAGATTCACCATGCCTAGCACGCTTTACCCCCATGGCATCTACTCCTTTAACCTTGGTCTTACCTTTCCCACTCCCTTGATATCCTTCTCCACTTTATCCTCTCCCTTACCTTCAAGACTAATGACACTTACTGTCCGATTGCCGACTAGTGGTGAGGGTAAGGGTGGAATGAGAGGTCGTGGTGGTGGTTGGACGGGTGGTTGTAGGATTTGTACGAGTGGTTCTTGTTGTGGTGCCATCGGTGGTGGTGGTTTTGATCTCGATGGTAAGATCTTGTTTTGTCTGGATGCTCTGTGGAAATTTTGTCTCCTTGGGTGTGGGCGGTAATACATGCCATGGCTATCTTCCCCACAATTGTACAGTGGTATCCTTGGTTCTGCCTTCATTGTCCTCTCACATGATCTCAATTGCGGTTGTGTGCATGCCCTTGTTGCACCAAATGCACAGATAGATTCTCCAGTTGAGTAGTGATGTGGCTCAACAGGTCTTACTGCTCTCCTGATGACCACATGCCAACAATGAAACGTTCCTTCTTTAAGAAACTAGACGCTCCTTCACCTTCCTCTCATGAGGTAACCCATGGCTCCCACAAATCCACAAAATTGGACTCCTAACTGGCATACTTTAGCATACCTCCCTGTTTTAACTCTGTTAGGAGTTACCATAACTTTTCTAAGGTTGTGAATCCACCAAACCTCTTCACAAATGCAGCACGTAGTAAGTCCCATGCATCCTTGGTAGCTTGGGGCAAAGCATTGTACCAGACTTAGTCTCTACTTTCATCAGTAGAGGAAAGATTTGTAATCGTGAGGGGTCGTCATGCTTGTTGGAAACCACACAAGCAATGTTAAAGTTATCTAAAAAAATGGTGGTGATGTCTTCTCCCTTCTTGCCACTGAACATGGCAACAGAGACACCTGCCATGGTAGTGAATCAATGAGCAGACAATCACAATTTTTTTTCTGAATGACTGAGTGATTTATAAAATTTTATAGAGGGCTGGGAAACTAGAGCTGCAGCTAAGAAAAGCACAAGGCTAGAATAGAATAAAGATGCTTACATCAAAAGAGTGGTAGTAATCAAGAATGGGCAAGGTGAGGGGACGTGGGGATCTAAGGACTTCATCAAGCATCTCTGCTCTGAACAGAGAAAAACATCTTTTGCTGGTAGAATATGTTTCTATCAATGTACACGTTAACATGCATGTGTTGAAATAAACGGAAAGGAAAAACTTCTCGCCTATTGCTATTATCCATGTTGGGTGTAGCACAAGGCTTCAAAGACTAGAGTTGCATACCTACATTCCGTAAGTGTTTAGATAAGATAGCACCTTCACCACATGCCTCTACCTCTTGTTGAAGTCCACATAATCCTCCATATTGGGTTCAAAATAGATTGTGCGAGAAGAGTCTACCTCAATCGGCTTTCCATTTTGAATGCGGCGGGGACACTTGGGTGGTCATACTAGACTTTAACTCTCTAGGCCTAGCGAGAGCGTAGGCCCACTTGCGTCCACCAAATGCTTTAGGCTTTGTGGCTTGGACTTTGTGGTTGATGTTGTTGACGACTCTTTTTTGACCGTTGAAGAGAAAACACTTGGTGCTACACAAAATATGAATTGTGTGAGAGTGCTAATGCGGTTCTCAAAAGTAAACCTCACCATTTGTTATTCATCGGCTCCTTCGGCACTCATTGATAGAATGCTTTGGTTGACAGTAGTGATGACATTATGTAGCCCTCCCTCTTAATGCTCTTGATTTGTGATTAGAAAGAGCAATGCGAAATGGACAATTTACATTTTCGATATATCGATGACACTACAACCTAGCAATAACTATTCAATGAAGGCCTTGAGTGCTTTTATAGTCTCCTTTTCTTCAATCTTCCAGTTTGAAAACTCTTGTAGCCACTCGTCCATGATCTATGGTATGCATCTCTACTCTTTATTGACTGAAGGTATTTGCAAATCCCTCCTCGTAAGGGGCACCAAAAGAGAAACATAAGCGTTAAATAGACCCTTTTGTCTCTACACCAAGACTATGCACAATAACCTCATCGTGGGAGGTACACAATAGGGGCACTACCTAGCTTGGAATGTGGCTAGGATGCATGGTAGGGAGTTTGGCATGTAGCACAAGAAAGATGTGAGAGAAGGAGAGAGAGGGAGAGGAAGATATCATTAGAGCTTCATTAATATAGGCTTCATAGACACCCTAGAAACATTTATGAGAGGAATTTCACATAATCAACATCTCACAAACTTCTGTGTGCATGACAACTCTAACCTCTTGGCCATTAAGAAACCAAAACGAAGGGCCATAGGCGATACCATGCCATAGTAGGACTATGTGCTCGTAGAGTTGCATATATAAGGATGTACATATGAGAGCGTGAGTGCGAGAGCTTGATTGTGTGTGTGTCAAATCTTGATCATGTCAAAGCTTTGAGTCCCCCGTTTAAAAAAGAGAAGGCCCCTGTTTATAGACCAAGAGAGTGATTAGAGAAGTGTTTATGAGCAAGAGGAGTTATTAGAAAGTAACCTCAGTTAGGGGCATTCCCCCAATGAGAGAGCTCCATGTATCATGCTTATTGACCACCTTGCTCCTAATCACCTTCAGCATGGCGAGCTTTGTCTCCATGCCACCTTCCATCGCTTGAGTCAATAAGCTTCCTTATAATATTTGAGAGAATCTTGATAAAATAAGAGAAAATCAAGCAAAAATGGAAAGAAACCTATAAGAAATTATGTGTGTGAAGTTGAAAAATCATGGCTTCTTCTCATGCGGACAGATAGGCTCCACCATTTTGGCCATATCTCCCAAATCATAGCTCCAACAATTATAAAACAAATAGAGATAGAAATATCACCTCAATGCCTACAACTTTGTTGTTGAAAATAATTTCCAATTTGCAATGAAAAAATAGAGAAAAATCCCACAAAAACATGTATGTCTTTTCACTTCCAAATGTCTTCAGGTGGTCCCCTCTTGACTTCATGTGCAAGCCTTGTGTCCACAAGTGAATTATGCTTGAATTTGATAATATTTTGTTGACTCCAACTTCATAATGCATAAGATTCTCCTCCCTTTCGCTATTGACTTTTATTCTTCACCTATAGTGACCCTAAGGTAGTGATTGTTCCAGGCAGAATCAACATCCAATGAATTGTTCTTTTTCATAGGGTTTGTTCCTATTTCTACTTATTTCCAAGATCCAAATTTGTTGGAACCATAGCTATTCAAAAAATAAATACTTAGATTTTTTTGTGTCATTTTCATGCTTCAGGTCCCTGATCCTCCACGGAGCCTTGAAGCCTTGCTATCAAGTACATACCAAGAGAGAGGTGGTCCAAAATTTGAAAAGCGGTTCTCATTAGCCCCTCCCCCCCCTTGAAGCTAGAGGCATTTATGTCTATAGATTTGTATTTGATTCTTCTTCATCTGAGGTGGAGGAGTCTCTCTCTTCAAGAATGTCCATCATAGGTTCTTGATCAAACCTCAAAAAATACTTGGTAGCACCCACCACTGGAACATCTTGAAGTTTCTCTCTAGCTAGAGCATCGGCTTCTTGATTTTTTGCTCAAGGGACATGATATAATTGTACGGCTTGAAACTTCCCTAAAGTTTCCTAACTTGCTGCAAATGGCCCAACAAGCTATGCTTTTTACAAGCCCAACTTCCTTGTATTTATTTTATTAAAAGCATGGCATAGCCAAATACATTTAACCATTGAATACCTTGTGTCACACACCACTTTAACCCAAGAGTTAAGGCTGCATATTTTTCTTCATTGCTGGAGTGGGAATCCAAGAGATGCCCAATGGAGAATACATTTGTCCCTTGCTCGTTGAAGACGACAATGCCCGCTACAGCAACCTTGTGCACCATTTGGAACCTTGTGAGCCATTTGGAAATCCTAGAAGAAACATCCATGTGCTGTATTAGATCAAGAAATACCGCGTCCATTGTTAAGATTATGAAAGGTTTACACAATAAATAAGATCGAAGTTTGGTAGTGGCAAACATTAATGCAAGCACCGAATGCTCCACTACCGTGTATCCCTTTTTTGATGGAGTCATCATGTGACTAGAGAAGTAGATAGGACACATGAAAGACGTTTGAGGATCCTTTTGCATCAATACCGCCCCAAGTGTGTCGTTGCCCACACTAGGGTTTACTACATAAAACAGATTGTCCCACTTTGGAGGTGCAATGGTCGGATGTGAGGCTACAATTTGTTTTACCCCATTGAACTATTGTTTATTTTCTTCATTCCAAGTGAAGATCTCATGATAAGTAACATGTTGTAAAAGGAGAACCACTGGAGAGAGCACGTGAATGAACCTACTCAAATACCTTATCTTTTGAAGAAAATAGACCAACTGCTTTGTTGTCGTAGGAGAGGGCATAGCGACCAAGGCTTGAACCTTGCTTGGGTCAGCTTCAATGCCCTTGGGAGAGATCACATGGCCAAGAAATGTAACCCTGCTTTCACCAATGCATTAGGAGGAGAATGGGGTCTAGGAGGGCCTCTTTGTAAGCAAAGATCCCCATGATGTGATGAAGGTTGTGTTCTTTTGATCTTCTACAACGATGCTAATTTGAAAGTAGCCTGAGTAGCCATCACATACCATTTACCACTCATGTCCTGCTATCTTATTGAGAATTTCATCTTGAAAAGGAAGAGGAAAATGGTCCATCTTTGTGGCTACATTAAGGGGCTTGTAATCAACACAAACCCTCCACTTACCATTCTTCTTTGGCGTGACTGCCATTGGAGAAACCGACTCTGAGTCTTCAAGAGGATAGATGAAACCTGCTTCTAGCAGCTTCCTTATCTCTTTAAGTAAGGCCTCTTGTTGAATTACCCCTAGCCGCCAGACCTTCTGCACTACAGGTCTACTTCCCTCCTTAATGTGATGCTAAACTACTGTGATGCCAGTGATTTTATCAAACTCATCAATGAACAATGTGGTAAAATTACTTAGCATCAAAATATAATCTTCACGATACTTCCCACACAACTCACTAGAGAGCATTCGATGTACCTTACTTACTTCTACCAGAGGTTGTATACCTAGTGTCTCCCCTTAGTTTGATAATGATGCATCAGGTTGGTCCATCTTCTTAGGGTTCTTGAGAATGACCCCCATCACCTCAATGTTGTTGTCACTTTCTTGAGTCACTCTTGACTCCTCCTCTGAAGTGGTTGAAGAGTCACCCCCACTAGAAAACTCTTCCCCATAGGTTTCTAGATCCATGTTGTGTTTCCAACCTGTCTTCATGTCATAAAGTATTGGCTTCCCTTTTGCATCCTTCATCTGGATTATCCCAGTGTCCCATTTCTACTTAGCTCTCATAGCCATAAGCAAAGGCCTTCCTAGAATGATATGATAGCCCTCCCTCTTGTGTGGCATGACAAAAGTGTCCATTTTCACCTCTGTGTTGAACGACTTTATCCAAACTGCATTTATAACTCCAACACATTGAACTTTTATATTATTTTCCATTTTGGCTCGGCATGGTGCCCACCTTCTCACCTCTAAACCCAAACGGTGCATCATTCTTTCACTCATGATGCATATTTGTGCAGCACCATCGATGTAGATATTGGAGATGTATTGCCCTTTGATGTGAGCATCCATCATTGGTAGTATGTCATCGAGATTCCTCCCAAATATAGTCCCAGCTATCTTTGGCTTTGGTCATCTTGTGCTAATTATCTTTGTCCATTGTCTCTTCATCCTAGGTGCTAGGTGGACTAACTAAGGCCAGGTGATTTTTGGGCCATGCACAGAAACATCTTGAACCAAATCATATGGTTTAGAACATTCACCCAAAGAGAAATCTACAATGTCAATTTTATGTCGTGACTTTGACGGATTTTTTCTAGATTCCACTTTAGGTTTTATCTTTTCTTTCTATTGGAAAGATTCACCATGCCTAGCGCGCTTTAACCCCATGGCCTCTACTCTTTTAACCTTGGTCTTACCTTTTGCCACTCCCTTGATATCCTGCTCCACTTTCTCCTTTCCCTTACCTTCAATTTTAATGACACTTATTGTCTGGTTGATGACTGGTGGTGGGGGTAAGGGTGAAATGAGAGGTTGTGGTCGTGGTTGAACGGGTGGTTGTAGGATTTGTAGGGGAGGTGCTTGTTATGGTGCCCTCGGTGGTGGTGGTCTTGCTCTCGGTGGTGAGATCTGGTTTTGTCTGGCTCCTCTGTTGAAATTTTTTTCTCCTTGGGTGTGGGCAGTAATACATGCCATGGCTATCTTCCCCACAATTATAGCATTGGTTCTTGGTTCTGTCTTCGTTGTCCTGTCACTTGATCTTGATTGCGGTTGTGTGCACATCCTTGTTGCACCAAATGCACAGATAGATTCTCGAGCTGGGTAGTGATGCGGCTCAATAGGTCTTGCTGCTCTCCTGATGCCTCTTGTGGTTGGGTCCTTTGATAAGTGACCGTTACTAAGGTTAGTCAGACTGAGCTTGATTCCTCTGACTCGTTGACTCTTCCTTGCATGTGCAGTTTCTTGTCTTTGCGACGGGCTACTTACACTGCCAACTCATACGTTGCAGAGAATCTGCACTTCACCTTCTCTCTAAGCGACGACCACATGCCAACAATGAAACGGTCCGTCTTCAAGAAATTAGGTGCTCCTTCACCTTCCTCCAGTGAGGAAACCCATCGCTCCCGCAAATCCATAAAATTGGATTCGTAAGTGGCATACTGTAGCAGACCTCCTTGTTTTAACACTGTTTGTAGTTGCCATAACTTTTCTGCGCTTGTGCCTCCACCAAACCTCTTCACGAATGGAGTACAAAGTAAGTCCCATTGTACCAAGACTTGGCCTCTACTTTCATCAGTAGAGGAAAGAGTAGAGGAAAGATTTGAAGACATGAGGCATCGTCATCCTTGTTGGAAACCACACAACCGATGTCAAAGTTATCTAAAAAATTGGTGGTGATGTATCTAAAAAGTGTTTTTTTTGGAATGACTAAGTGATTCATAAAGGGTTGGGAAACTGGACCTGGAGCTAGGAAGAGCACAAGGCTAGAATAGAATAAAGATGCTTATATCAAAAGTGTGGTAGTAATCAAGAATGGGCAAGGTGATGGGACGTGGAGATCTAAGGATTTTATCAAGCATCTGTGCTCCCAGCAAGAAAAGAATCATTTGCTGGTAGAATATCTTCCTATCAATGTACACATTTACATGCATGTGTTGCAAGAAACGGAAAGGAAAGACTTCTGGCCTATTGTTACTATCCATGTTGGGTGTAGGATAAGGCTTCAAAGACTAGAGTTGCATACGTGCATTCCTAAGTGTTGACACGAGTTGACACCTTCACCACATGTCTCTACCTCTGGTTGAAGTCCACATAATCCTCCATATTGGGTCCAATAAAGACTATACAAGAAGAGTCTACCTCAATCGGCTTTCCATTTTGCAAGCGGCATCGACACTTGGGTGGTCATACTAGACTTGAACTCTCTAGGCCTAGAGAGAGCGTAGGCCTACTTGCTACCACCAAATGCTTGAGGCTTTGTGGCTAGGACTTTGTGGTTGCTGTAGTTGACAACTCTTCTTTGACCGTTGGAGAGAAAACATTGGTGCTACACAAAATCTGACTGATGTGAGAGTGCTGATGCGGTTCTCAAAAGCAAAACTCACCGTTCGTTCTGCATCTCCTCCGTCATTACTCATTGAAAGAATTATTTGGTTGACAACAGTGATGACATTATGTAGCCCTCCCTCTTAATGCTCTTGATTTGTGATTAGCACAAGCAATGCGAGATGGGTAGGTTATCTCTTGGATATATCGATGACACTACAACCTGGCAGTAGCACTCCAATGAAGGCCTTGAGTGTTTCTACAGTCTCCTCTTCTTCAGTTTTCCAATTTGAAAACTGTTGTAGACACTCGTCCATGATTGATGGCGTGCATTGCTACTCTTTATTGACTGAAGATCTTTGCAAATCCCTCCTCATTGGGAGCACCAAATGAGCTATGGAAGGGTAAAACAGACCCGGTTGCCTCTACACCAAGACTGTGCACAATAGCCTCATCATGGGAGGTACACAATAGGGGCACCACCTAGCTTGGAATGCGGCTAGGATGCATGGTAGGGGGGTTGGCACATAGCACAAGGAAGATGTGAGAGAAGGAGAGAGAGGAAGAGAAAGAGATCATTAGAGCTTTATTAATATAGGCTTCATAGACACCATATAAACATTTACGAGAGGAATTGCACATAATCAAAATCTCACAAACTCCTGGGTGGATGGTAACTCTAACCTCTTGGACATTAACACTAGTTCTGTAATTGGACACTTAAGTGTCCTGAGACACTAAAGTGTCATGTTTTTCGACCAAGTTTTGGCAGTTTATTTGTCGAGCTAGAATGACTTTTTTTACTCCTTGCTTCTACCATGGATTGATTATGAGGGAAAGAAAACACTGGATTTTTCTCCATATCAAAATACAATCTATATAGAGAGGATTCTACTAAGTTCTAAGACATAAATTTTAGTAAAATTTCAAATTGTTTTGTCCTTTTTAACGTTTATAAAAGCTAAGTGTTAGCCCTTAGTGTTGCAAAATAATGGAATGCACTTCAAAGATAAGTTTTCAAGTCGCATGCATGCTATAGACATAATTTCATACTTGACCACGTACTGAATAAGAGCATAATTTTGGTCTCCAAAGGTCCCCTAATGAAATTGATACTATTCTAGTGCAATTTGACAACTACAAATGCCTTTATATGTTTTAACCAAGAAACTACTGATTTTTTGGACTTCCGAACTCAATTAAATCTCATTGCTTGAACTCTATCTTGAATTTTTTATTGTGCAAAAACTCATGAAAATCTTGAGTTCTCCATAATAGCATTAAAACCAAGGTTTTAGGCACCCCAATTGTGTATGTACCACGTACTTTGGTACATTTAGTTGATCTATATAGAAAGTTTGATATTATTTGAAGTTTTGAATGCTTATGTCTCAAGAATATGAAAGTTTTCTCTTATGCAATTTTGAATATTTAAAATGATCCAATAATTTTTGTATACCAAAGCCCTTCTACTTGCCACCTTGAGTGCTCAAAGGAAAAGGAAAGCAATGTATCACTTTCTAAAACTCATAAATACATCAGAAACATATTTTTCTTTATATACAACGATATTCTTGAAATGGCCTTATCAAACAGATGGAACATTCCATTATTTTATATACTCCAAAGTCAAAAAAATTTCACATGATACTTTCAATTATCTATAGCAAAATTGTGGAAGAGTCACCTAAAATTTTCTACAAGGTCGCTTCATTTTTTCTTGAGCTTATAATGGCGATTTCTTCAAATCGTCAATCGCAATCTTACGAGGGTCAACTTGATGAGTATAGTTCTTGATCATGATACATTCTAAAATACAAGGTTATATTTTTAAAAGACCATCTAGCTAATATATTCAAGCATATTAAGAGGGTTTTCTTAAATAAACCGTCTAATGCAAGTAGCATTTAATTTCAATTTGCTAAAAAAGGACACTTAAAGTGTCTTGTTTTGGTACCAAGCTAGTGTTAAGAAACCAAAACGAAGGACCATAGCCAATACCATGCCATAGTAGAACTATGTGTGTATAGAGATGCATACATAAGGATGTACATATGAGAGCGTGAGTGCTAGAGTTGATTGTGTGTGTGTCGAAGCTTGATCATGTCAAAGCTTTCAGTCCCCCGTTTACAAAAGAGAAGGCCTCCTTTTATAGGCCAAGAGAGTGATTAGAGAAGAGATTTTGCTAGATTCCACTTTAATTTTCATCTTTTCATCCTTTAGGGAAGATTCACCATGCCTAGCGCGCTTTACCCCCATGGCATCTACTCCTTTAACCTTGGTCTTACCTTTCCCCACTCCCTTGATATCCTTCTCCACTTTATCCTCTCCCTTACCTTCAATACTAATGACACTTACTATCTAGTTGCGGACTAGTGGTGGGGTAAGGGTGGAATTAGAGGTTGTGGTGGTGGTTGAACGGGTGGTTGTAGGCCTTTGTACGAGTGGTGCTTGGTGGTGCCCTCGGTGGTGGTGGTTTTGATCTCGATGGTAAGATCTTGTTTTGTCTGGCTCCTCTATGGAAATTTTGTCTCCTTGGGTGTGGGTAGTAATACATGCCATGGCTATCTTCCCCACAATTGTAGCAGTGGTATCCTTGGTTCTGCTTTCATTGTCCTCTCATGAGTAGTGATGTGGCTCAACAGATCTTGTTGCTCTCCTGATGCCTCTTGTGGTTGGGTCCTCTGAGTGGAAGTTATTGGGGTTAGTCGGATTGAGTTTGATTCCTCTGACTCAATGACTCTTGCTTGCATGTGCAGCTTCTTGTCTTTAAGGCATGCTACTTCCACTGCCAACTCATTCGTTGCAGAGAATCTCCCCTTCACCTTCTCTTTAAGCGACGACCATATGCCAGCAAATGAAACGTTCCTTTTCCAAGAAACTAGACGCTCCTTCACCGTCCTCTCATGAGGTAACCCATCACTCCCACAAATCCACAAAATTGGATTCGTCAGTGGCATACTTTTGCATACCTCCCTGTTTTAACTCTCTCACAGCAGTTGCCGTAACTTTTCTAAGGTTGTGAATCCACAAAACCTCTACACAAATGCAGCACGTGTAAGTCCCATGTATCCTTGGTAGCTTGGGGCAAAGCATTGTACCAGGACTTGACCTCTACTTTCATCAGTAGAGAAAAGATTTGTAACCATGAGGCATCGTCATCCTTGTTGGAAACCACACAAGCGATGTAAAAGTTATCTAAAAAAATGGTGGTGATGTCTTCCTCCTTCTTACCACTGAACATGGCAACAGAGACACTTGCCATGGTAGTGAATCAATGAGCAGACAATCACAAATATTTTTTTTAGAATGACTAAGTGATTTATAAAACTTTATAGAGGTCTGGGAAACTGGAGTTGGAGCTAAGAAAAGCACAAGGCTAGAATAGAATAAAGATGCTTACATCAAAAGAGTGGTAGTAATCAAGAATGGGCAAGGTGATGGGACGTGGGGATCTAAGGATTTCATCAAGCATCTTTTGCTGGTAGAATATCTTTCCATCAATGTACACGTTAACATGCATGTGTTGCAATAAACATAAAGGAAAGACTTCTCGCCTATTGCTATTATCCATGTTGGGTGTAGGACAAGGCTTCAAAGACTAGAGTTGCATACCTACATTCCTTAAGGGTTGAGATGAGATAACACCTTCACAACATGCCTTTACCTCTTGTTGAAGTCCACAGAATCCTCCATATTGGGTTCAAAATAGACTGGGCGAGAAGAGTCCACCTCAATCGGATTTCCATTTTGTATACGACAGGGACACTTGTGTGGTCGTACTAGACTTTAACTCTCTAGGCCTAGCGAGAGCGTCGGCCCACTTGCTTCCACCAAATGCTTTAGGCTTTGTGGCTTGGACTTTGTGGTTGCTGTAGTTGACAGCTCTTCTTTGACCGTTGGAGAGAAAACACTTGGTGCTACACAAAATTAGAATCGTGTGAGAGTGCTAATGCGGTTCTCAAAAGTAAACCTCACCATTTGTTCTTCATCGGCTCCTTTGGCACTCATTGATAGAATGCTTTGGTTGACAGTAGTGATGAAATTATGTAGCCCTCCCTCTTAATGCTCTTGATTTGTGATTACCAAGAGCAATGCAAGATGGACAACCTACCTCTTGGATATATCAATGACACTACAACCTGGCAATAGCTATCCAATGAAGGCCTTGAGTGCTTTCTTGAGTCACTCTTGACTCCTCCTCTGAAGTGGTTGAAGAGTCACCACTAGAAAACTCATCCCCCAGAGGTTTCTAGATCCATGTTTTGTTTCCAACCTGTCTTCATGTCATAAAGTATTGGCTTCCCTTTTGCATCCTTCATCTGGATTATCCCAGTGTCCTACTTCTGCTTAGCTCTCATAGCCATAAGAAAAGGCCTCCCTAGAATGATAGGATAGCCCTCCCTCTTGTGTGGCATGACAAAACTGTCCACTTCCACCTCCGTGTTGAACGAATTTATCCAAACT
Source organism: Adiantum capillus-veneris (assembly GCF_014529385.1). Classification (NCBI taxonomy): domain Eukaryota; kingdom Viridiplantae; phylum Streptophyta; class Polypodiopsida; order Polypodiales; family Pteridaceae; genus Adiantum; species Adiantum capillus-veneris. The sequence goes on along the minus strand of NC_140940.1, from coordinate 72,494,872 downwards.
GCATTTATAACTCCAACACATTGAACTTTTATATTATTTTCCATTTTGGCTCGGCATGGTGCCGACCTTCTCACCTCTAAACCCAAAGGGTGCATAATTCTTTCACTCATGATGCTTATTTGTGCACCACCATCGATGTATATATTGGAGATGTATTGCCCTTTGATGTGAGCATCCATCATTGGTAGTATGTCATCTAGATTCCTCCCAAAGATAGTCCTAGCTATCTTTGGCTTTGGTCGTCTTGTGCTAACTATCTTTGTCCATTGTCTCCTCATGCTAGGTGCTAGGTGGACTAACTAAGGCCACGTGATTTTTGGGCCCTGCACAGAAACATCTTGAACCAAATCATATGGTTTAGAACATTCACTCAAAGAGAAATCTACAATGTCAATTTCATGTCGTGACTTTGACGGATGTTTTCTAGATTCCACTTTAGGTTTATCTTTTCTTCGTATTGGAAAGATTCACCATGCCTAACACGCTTTAACCCCATGGCCTCTACTCTTTTAACCTTGGTCTTACCTTTTATAGTGACCGCCAAGTAGTGACTGTTTCTGGGTAGACTCAGCATCCAATGAATTTTTCTTTTTCATAGGGTTTGTTCCTACCTCTCCCTATTGCTAAGATCCAAATTTGTGGAAGCCATAGCTATGTAAAAAATAAATACATAGATTTTTTTTGGTGATTTTCATGCATCAGGTCCCTCCTCCTCCACGGAGCGTTCAAACCTTGCTATCAAGTACATACGAAGAGAGAGGTGGTCCAAAATGTGAAAAGCGTCCCTCATTAGACCTCCCCCTGAAGCTAGAGGCATTTATGTCTCTAGATTGGTACTTGATTGGTCTCTAGATTGGTACTTGATTCTTCTTCATTTGAGGTGGAGAAATCTCCCTCCTCAAGAATAACCATCATAGGTGCTTGATCAAACCTTGAAAAGTACTTGATAGCACCTACCATTGGAACATCTTGAAGTTTCTCTTAGCTAGAGTATCTGCTTCTTGTTTTTTTGCTTGAGGGACATGATGTAATTGTACGACTTGAAACTTCCCCAAAAGTTTTCTAACTTGGTGCAAATGGCCCAGCAAGCTATGATTTTTACAAGCCCAAGTTCTTTGTATTTGTTCTATTAAAAGCATGGCATCACGACATACTTTTAACCATTGAATACCTTGTGTCATACACCGCTTTATCCCAAGAGTTAAGGATGCATATTTTGCTTCATTGACGGAGTGGGAATCCAAGAGATGCCCAATGGAGAATAAATTTTCCCCTTTCTTGTTACAGACGACAATGCTCGCTACAGCTTTGTCCATTGTACTCTTATAGGCTCCATCAAAGAAAAGAGAGTGAGCCTTCTCTATCTTAGGGACTTACAACACAGGTGTTACTTATTTGTCACTTGTCTTGATCTTTAGCTTATTTTCATAGTGGCGATGAGTGAGAATTCCTCCTAGAGAGGTTCGTGTGGAGCTCCACTTGCATTGTGTAGTCAAACTCTTGCAACCTTGTGAGCCATTTGGAAATCCTAGAAGAAACATCCATGTGCTGCATTACATAAGGAAATACTTCTTCCATTGTTGTTAAGATTATGAATGGTCTAGACAATAAATTAGATCGAAGTGTGGTAGTGGGAAACATTAATGCAAGCACGCGTGCTCCAATGCCGTGTATCCCTTTTCTGATGGAGTCATCATGCGACTAGAGAAGTAGATATGACACATGAAAGAAGTTTGAGGATCCTTTTGTATCAATACTGCCCCAAGTGTGTCATTGTCCACACTAGGGTTTATATAAAACGGCTTGTCCCACTTTGGAGGTGCAACGATGGGAAGTGAGGCTAGAATTCATTTTACCTCATTGAACTGTTTTTCATTTTCTTCATTCCAAGTGAATATCTGTTGATAAGTAGCATGTTGTAAAGGGAGAACCACTTGAGAGAGCAGGTGAATGAACCTACTCAACTACCTCACCTTTTGAAGAAAATAGACCAACTTCTTTGTTGTCGTGAGAGAGGTAAAAGAGACCAAGGCTTGAACCTTGCTTGGGTCAACTTCAATGCCCTTGGTAGAGATCACATGGCCAAGAAGAGTAACCCTGCTTTCACCAATGCATTAGGAAGAGAATGGGATCTAGGAGGGCCTCTTTATTTGGCAATTTAGGGCCAATTTCCTTGCTAATGGCGTACTTAATTAGAGTCAACAATTAGGACTATGAAAAGTTTTTTTTTTGTGTGATCCTCTGCTCAGTAGCGCTTGAAATCAACCTCTTTGTTTTCAAACACTCTACAACAAATTGATCAAGCCCAAATCCCAATGGATCAACGTTGTTAGTCACGGCCTATTTTTGTTAGTATCCCTAGATTTTGGGTGTGAAAGGGTCAATGCTCCAACTTGAGGTAGTGCCACAATAGGGGCAGGCAGCCAGAACACAAAATTGGGAGGAACTAGCTTGTTGGCTCGTTTGAAGAGTTCTTCAAAATTTGCCAATGGACGTACAGCATTTGTTTACAGCAAAAAGTTCCGGCCAAGCCATGCACAATTGATTGCATCCTCACCACTGGTTGTCAAATGCACCAAAGCAGGCTTTATAGAATTTTGAGTTTTATCCCTAGCTAGTGGCCCCTCTCACATGCAAACCCTCTTTATTTTTGGAAGCACCCTCAAGCCACATAGCCTTTTCTTTCCTAAGGGTTTCATCCTACGGGGTTATCTCAAGGCCACCCTCTCTTAAGAGATGTTTTTCCTACATCAAAGGAAAAAATTGATCCTCCAACCAACAAGCTACCCACAAGGAGTATTCAAAGGAAGTTCAAGCACGTTCACAACCACTATTTCCTATTGTGAAAAGTGGATTCACCCTAGGTGAAGAGGAGCTTCACATCAAAAGGAAAAAAACCCTCTTTCTCACTTTCTCTCTCCCTCTTTTTCATAAACAAATTAAAGTTTAAAATCTTATGCACCCAAGCACAAAAATCTTTTGAAATGCATACCTATTGATATTGTGCGATTGTAAGGAGTTCAAACACTGGCCTTGTCATTAAATCCAAGAACTGAGATTGCTCCAAGGTTCAATTGGAGAGAAAGGGTGCAGGAAATTTAATGGAGAGGGTTTTCACACTTGGCATACCAAATTGAAAGGCTACATAATGAAAAAAGGGGTTGTGGGGGATATTCAAGCCAAGAGTCAATGATCCCTCATCTAGTGATGGAGCACACACACTAAGATGGGCTATGAGTGCACAAAATCAAGCCAAATATGAACAGACATTAGGATTCATAATTGCTACACTACATGAAAATTATGTACACTTTATTGATGGTTGCAAAACCTCATCAACCGCATGGGAGACACTAGAAAAGAATTTTTGATCTAAGAAAAAGAAGAGAAAATTGAGTTTAAAATAATATCTCTGACAAAGATTTTGCAAGCTTGATCAATTGCTTAAAAGCATGACCACAAAACTAGCTTATGTGAATAGTGCAGTACTAGAGGAGGATAAAATTGCACTATTCTTGTATCTAGCCAAATCAAGGCCTAACACACCAAGTGTGCATCAAAGCTTCTCCACACAACACCTAAAATGAAAGCTTTAGGAGTGTGAAATAACTAGTTTGGGATTTTGAGTGATCCATTTCTCTAGTGGAAAACAAATTGAGAAGAGAAAAAATATTGTGACAATGAGCTCTAGTCCAAGAAAAAGATCTAACTTTAGAAAAATGGGTGCCACAATGGACTCTCTAACCACTGTCGAGTGAGCACATCATATGCATGCACAATGGACAAGCTTCATATGCCCTGCATAACCACATACCATCGAGTGAGCACCTAGTGCTTTGGCTTTATGGATTTTCTAGGCACAAAACATGCTATATAAATTTTTATGGCCAAGTGTACATCAAAGTTAAGCATGACTTAGCATGATACATTTGGTCTTGCTTGCAAAAGTCCCACTATGGTACATGATGGTTGAGACTTTTAGAAGCATCAAACTGGCACCAAGTACTCTTGATTTAAGGATAGTACAAGCATGGACCTTACATGTATATCTAGCAAAGCCTATCCAAATTGGTCAACCACCCCACCATAGTGTAGTTGCAACATATTGACCAAGCTCTCATGTACATTGAAGATAAATATAGATTTTACTATAAGAATGCTAAACACTTGAACCCTAGCAATGAGATAATCATAGCTCCGGCCTAGAGTGCACCAAAATAAAAAAAATATAAGGGAATTGATGGAACTTTATATTATTTCACTTAGAGTATGATCAACAAAAACCCATCTCCTATAGATTTTCCCTAGCCTTGCTGCATTGAAATCATAGCCCTAGGAAAAATATGGCATGATTATCAATGACTCAAAAGATAGTAGTAGACACCATGGAAATTTTGTGAACACCCCTCTTGAAGTTACCATAGAGTTTAAGAATTTCTTCTCACATGTGTCAACTTGTAATAGAGCTACCATGCCAAACAATATGACCCAAATTCCACCAATTGAGCCTTTAATTGAAACTGCTACAAACAAGATAGAAAATGCACTGGCCATACATCTACGTGCAAGTTCACCAAAAATACCTAATGATCTAGAAAGACATTGCTTGAAGAAAATGCTCCTAAACCCCTCTTGAAAGGCGATGATAGTGCTAAGAAGATATGAACCAACCAAACCCAATAAAAAATCGATCAAATGATAACACTTTAGGTCGTTTCTAGCAACCACGACTGGAATATAAACATCGACATGATTTTAGAGTTGAGTTTAAGTGGTGAGGAGGCTGAAGGAGAATCTAGACCCCTTTTTATGCCAATGATCAAGCTTGTGTGAGATCGCATTACTAGAACCATCATGTATATGGATGCCTTTACAAAGTGTTACTTGATCCACTAGCTTCTCATACCACAAAAGAGCCAATGTGGATAAAATATGATTCTCTCTATGCGCAAGTATAGAGAAGAACCAAGCCAAATGACCTTGAACCAAAGGGATCGCCATTGACAAGAGAAGAGAAAATACTTCAAGCGTCTCTCTCTCAAGAGTGGTCAGCCCATATGCCATGACACTACTGTAGATGGTCCAATTATGTAACTACATGTGATGGAGTTCAAATACAAAGATGTAGAGGGCAATGAATATGAGCTTTACTATGCACCATGTAGTTTGGAAGTAAAATCAAATGTGCCCCCAATAATGGCGCAGTGACTCTTGTCTTCGTTGGTATTCGAGAACTCAATTCTCAAGGCCTTGAACAAAAACTTGATCAATCAAGCTCATTGTATGATTTCTAGCTTCTACAATAAGAAAAAAAAGATAAAAAGCCTATTTAAAGAGGATTGATTTTGAAAATCAATGAGAACTTACCCAACCATAGCAAATATTGGTATTATTGAAATCTTAAGCACGACAATACTATAGCTAGAAATTTTCAGAACTGAATTCGAGCAAAAATCGGCCCCCGTATTCCCTCTGGAAGTTTTTCCAATTACTTTAATTCACAAAAATAATTAAATAATTTAAGTAATTATTAAAACTCAAAAATTTTCACGTGGCCTCCTAGATATTTTTTGATTAAGCAAATATTAAACTAAAAATTAGGAGATTTAAAAATAAAAATAGGCAATTGCTAGGAGGGTACATCAAGGACCTCCCAAGGACAAGGATAGCAAACCAGAGGTGCCATCTGGAGCTGGGCGGCTGCTTGGGGTGCAAGGAACTGCTAACTACAGGCCCTGGTGCTAGAAACCTATAAATAGGCAACTTAGGCTTCAGAATTGCTCTCAAACTCGGAGACCTTGGTAAAATCTCTCATGCTTCGAGAGATTCTCCTCAAAAATCCCTAAAAGAGCAAACCTCTTGTGATTAATCAAGGCAATTATTGCTAATCTCAATTGATCAGTGAAAGATACATTGCATTATGTCTAATTTTTCTTATTACCTAATTAATTAGAAAAGATTAAATCTTCCCTACTACTAATTATACTCTAATATGCTATTAGACTATTGATTACTTTATTCCTAATTATCATTAGTAATTTAATTAATCATTAATCTATATTAGGACTAAAATTGCTTAATTTTAGTCTTAATTAAAGATAAATATAGCAATTAAGCTTAGATAATTATAGGATAAATTCCAAAGCTTTTACATCTTGTTAGAAAGTTACTAACGTTATTTGATAATTATATAATTAATTTTAGTATCTAACTAGATAGAAATTAATTGTTTTTAAGATAAAATTGATAAAAAATTAAAAGTATAGTTTGTTAACTCATGAGATAATTATTAAAGAAAAATTATAGTGTTAGAAACCCGTGATAATTACCTCATAATTAGTTAATTAATTTCTCTAATTGTCTTGGCCCAAAAATAATATTTCTAGCAAACATTAACAAAGATAATCAGCAAACATATTTAGATCTTAATGAGATAATTATTAGAGAAATACTATAGTGTTGGAAACTCATGATAATTACCTCATAGTTAGTTAATTAATTTCACTAATAATCTTGGCCTAAAAACACTATTTTTAGCTAAAAAATTAAGAAAGATAATTAACAAATGTATTTAGAAGTTAATAAGACAATTATCAAAGAAAGATTATAGTGCTAGAAACCTATGATAATAGTTAATTAGTTTTACTAATTATCTTGGCCTAAAAATATAAGATGATAATTAGCAAACATGTTTAAAAGTAAATAAGATAATTATCAAAGAAAGATTTTAGTGTTAGAAACTTGTGGAAACCACCTCATAATTAATTACTTACTTTTAATTATTTTGGCCTAAGAAAATTATTTTCAATTGAAAATCAGAAAATATTATTAGAAAACATGTTTACAAGTTAATAAGATAATTATCAAAGAAATATTGTAGTGTTAGGAACCCGTGAGAGTCACCTCCTAATTAGTTCATTAATTTTACTAATTATCTTGGCTTAAAATACTATTTTTAGCTTAAAAACAGTGGGAATAATTAGTAAATCCATTTAGAAGTTTATGAGAAAAATACTAGAGGTAGAAAACCCTATGAAGAAACTAAGATAAATATAGCTTTATGGGATGATGATTATAACAATTATTAAACAAAACAATAAGCCATTTTTGAACTTAATAAAAAGGGGATAATAAGTAAAATGACCCAAAATTTTACTAGTCTAAAAAAGCTTCTAAGAAAGCTAAGATAAAAGTATCTTATACATATAACTAAGTAAGAAAATACTATGTCAAGAAGTTACAAATTGTGACTACCAATCAAAAGAAAAAGCTAGCAAATTAGTTCCAAAAATTAATCATGGATTCCTATGGCTAAACTCAGGTATAAAGAATTACAAGAATGATATCAATCCACAAGAATCTACTTATGATAATATAAACAAATAAACTACCCCATTCTTTTGTAAAAAGGGATTTCATGGAAATACGTTATGGAATTCTAGGTTAAAATTCAAGTTTTGCTAAATTACCTAATGGTTACAAATGCTTTCACAAGGATAAAGGTCATGGTTTCCAAGAGGACCTGGGCAAATCAATCAACAGAAGAAGATGATAGCAACATGAAAAGGGCTAGGGCCACACATGACCATGAGGGCATTCTGAGCAATAGACCTATGGACGAGAGTGTTCGGGCCCTCGAGCTTCAATAGATTCTTGATCAGTCCCTGGTAGGTTTTAGTTAATAATTAATTTATAATTAATTCAATTTTTCTTTAAGTTAAAACTTGCATACGTTAAAGAGTGGATAAGGACATAGGAAATGATGAAATTGATCAAAAAGTGAAAGAGTATCTTCCAAGAAACCACCATGAAATTGTTTTTAATCTAGGAAAGAATTGGTTGGGTTAGCTTGATTAATCTAAGAAGTAAATGTTTGATTATCCTTAAGACAATTAGTCTCAAGACACCTCTGGTTTCTTAAAATATTTTCACTACAGGTGAAGAGTAATGATGGATTTTTAGCCATGGATGAGTCGATTACTCCCATGTTTGAGGAGTTTTTACCCCGTACATGTGTATGCTTGTTTATATCAGAGTTACTAGGGAACGTCCCTCCTAAAGCCTAGAATGGAATTCCGATCGGTCACATGTGCAGGGAACGTCCCGAAATGGCAGGGCATTTTGACAGACCACATGATACCATAATGGCAAGGGGGGGAACAGACCGAGACACGGTCGAACATTCGGAACAACAGCAAATGATCACAAAAAAATGGGGAATTTCTAGCAGCCCCCAATAGACAGAACGAACAGATTTTGGGTGTGTTTGTTTTTTGGCAGCCCTTACAAATTGCTCCCCCCTCACCCCTTTCCTTCACAAATGCAACAAGCCTCAAGGCTCTCTCTCTCCCTTGCTCTCAAGCTCTCTCCCTTGGGCTTGCCCTCAAGGCTTCAAGCTCTCTCCCTTGGTCTCAAGAAGTGAAGATTCTCTCCCAAGCTATCTATCTCAAGCTCTCATGGAGTCAATCCTCTCTCTCAAACCCTCAAGGATCAAGCTCTCTCTCTCTTTCTCGGATAATCCATGGCCTTTTCTGCTCGTAAACCCCTTCGTTCATGTGGGCAACACTCAAAAGGAAAAGGAATGGTCGTGGTGGGATGAAGTGACCTTGGAGAGCACCTTGTTAGTGGCGGGAGGTTATCGTGCATGGGCATGCAAGCTATGCTCTTACGTGCGGAAAGGGGGGCATGACAAAGTGAGGGCACACTTTCTTCGAGTGTCAGGACATAAGGTGAGATTTTGCACCAACGTAAGCGTCAAGAAGAGAAAGGATCTTGAGGAGAAGGAGCAGCAATTCAACCATAAGGCGAAGCCTGCACGCAAAGGTATCAACCCAAAGACCCACATTTTCCCTTCTTTTTCTCTACCCAGTGTCAATGAGACGGTGGATCTTCATCGGGTCCAATTTGTTGCCAAAGGACCCTTGCCCCAAAGAAGAAGGAATAGGTGGATGCCACTGTGGCCCAATTCTTCTATCACAACCATATCCCATTTGTTGTGGTTCGGTAAGCTTTATCAATCTTCTCCCTCATTTCTTCCGTTATCGTCTTCTTCGCCACTATGATCTCTAAAGTTTAAACTATGAATAATCATACTAACCTCTTCTATGTGTGATCGAAATAGGTCGGAGTATTGAAAAGTTATGGTGCAGTGGATAGGAGAGTACAACACCGTCTATGTGCCGCTATCTTTAGAGGCTCTTTGTACCACTTTACTCGATCAAGATAAGGTGATTGTGGAGCAAGCAACACTCAATATTTAATAGCTTTGGGCAAAACATGGCATTTTCCTCATTGCCGACGGGTGGAGCGATACAAGAAAGAGATCTATCCATGTCCTCGTCACATACTCAAGTGGAGAGATGTACTTTGTGCACTCTCATGATGCCACCAAGAGTGGAAAGTCCGCTGATGTCTTCACTGCAGAGTGGACAACCGGCCATAGAAATGATCGATGAGCAACATGTTACGGCCTTTGTCATCGATGGGGACGCATCAAATAGAGCAACAAAAACCATTGTAGAGGGCCACTATCCGCATGTGACAGTGTGCTTTTGCATGGCACATTTCTTGAACGACCTTGTAAAAGACATGGGCAAGCTAAAATGGATTGCACCAATCATTGCCGATGTAGTGAAGATTGTGAATTTCATCAACAATCACAACTTCATTTGGTGCGAGTACCTCAAGAGGTCGGGTGACAAATAGCTTCTAAAGTATTCAGACACACGCTTTGCATTCAACTTTCTCCTTGCGCATAGGCTGAGTGAATGTCAAAATGCGGTCGGCAAGTCTTTATCAGGGATGAGTTCACCACCTCCCCCTATGCAAAGACTGTTTTGCAGGGATTCTATGCAGGGAGAAGGCAGAGGATCTTGAGTTCTGGAAGGAACTCAAGATTCTAGATGCACATGTAAAATTGGTGAATCATTTGCTTCGGGTTGTGGATGGCATGGACCCCTGCATTGGCAAGGTTTATGATGCAATGGACCACATGATCGAGCAGCTTGCACAACTTGGGATGGAGGTAGAGCGATATGATGAGATCCATGCACTTTGCAGCTCAAGGTGGAATTCATATGCCTCTCCTTTACACGAGGAAACATACATGGTGGATCTAGACTTCCAAGGTGCAAAGCAAGAGACAGATAAAGAAGTCATGAACCAATTTACAGAGATCTTAAACAAGATGTTTCTAGACACAGATAGGCGACACATTGTCAGAGATCACTTGAGATAATACAGAGAGATGCGGGGGTCATTTGGCAGTCCGGATGCTTAGATTGCTCGCAAGAAGATAGGTTCAGTGCTATGGTGGCAGGAATTTGGCTATGATTGCCCTGAGCTTCAGAGATTGACGATCCGCATTCTCAACCAGTTAGTTAGTACCTTTTGCTTGGAGCAATTGCGGAGTACCTTTAGCCACATTACTTGGAGTAGAGAAGGAAAATGATCTTATGTTTGTCAACGCAAATTTGAAAATGCTTTGCAAGAGTACAAGTAAACAGACAGATCCGTTTACACAGTGCGAAATGGAGCAAGAGGCTCCTCAGGTAGGTTGAGATACTAGGCACGAACACCAGGTACTTCATCCATGACCAAGGTAGAGCTGGGCCTAGAGCTCAATGATGAGGAATGGGAGGATGTGCATGATATACATGCGGCTACTACTAATTGGGAGGCTTCTCATGCTAGTGACTCTTGATTCTTGAGTCTTGAGAGTCGAGACTTCACCCCTAGGCCATGGATGATGCGAGAGAGAGAGGGAGAGACTCGAGAGGAAGAGAGAGCTTGAGAGAGAGAGAGAGAGAGAGAGAGAGAGAGAGAGAGAGAGAGAGAGAGAGAGAGAGAGAGAGAGAGGGGGGGGGGGGGGGGGGGGGGGGGGGGGGGGGGGGGGGGGGGCGCTTAAGAGTGAGAGGGAGAGACTCAAGGGAGGGAGAGAGCTTGAGAGAGTGAGGGGGGTAGAGCTTGAGACTTGAGAGTTGAGAGAGATTAAGGCTTAATCCTTAGACCTTAAGGGCATGTGGATTTTCTTGAGAAGGGAATGGGTGTGAGGGGGTGCATTTTGAGTCCTTGCACACTTTAAAAACACTTAATGTTCACTACAAATTTGCAAAAAACTGTCTATTTCTCCCCATTTTGAGAGTTGGCCATTCCGGAGCCGTTCCAGTACCAAGTGAACACCCAGAGTGGCAAAACATTTCGAGACGTTCCGGCCTTGCAGGGGGGGGAGAGAGGGCTGCTACAGGGCCTAGGGGGCGCGTTCCCCCATTTGGCAGGGAAGCCTGTCGCCGTTCCTGTTCCGCGTTCCAAGTAACTCTGGTTTATATATCTTAGGATACCGTTTTTATCATAGGAGAACCGCCCGATTGTAGGAGCAACTGGTTTTGGCGTATGGACACCCCTAACTTTGGGTGATGCTTTTCCACCCTAGACTATGAATAATGAAGGGTGCCGGTTTTCACCCATGTATAGGTGTGCTTGAGACAAGTTGAGTACGGGTCAGGTTTTTCAAGGAATATTCTAAGTGACCGTACCTTGCCTTAAGTTTAAGATACTTTTTTGTTAAAGAATGTTTTTCAATATTGATCTCAATACTTGTTTTTAATGAATCACTATGCTGTACAGTTAAAATGAACTATTATTTTAAATGTGGAAAGAGGGTGGTAGTAATTAAAAAACAAAGAGACATCTATGAGTGCAGGGTGGTAAGTGGGGATCGACTAAGGTTATCGATCATGGACGGGTGGACCTGAATATCCATTCCCACACACTAACGTTAGAAGACTTTTTAAGTAGAAGAGGATTCCACAAACGACTGTGCTCTCACTCACGTATAGGAAAAAAAGCATGGACGAGGATAGCTTAGCCCATTTATGAAAGTTGTAGAAACAAAAAAGCTTTTAGAGCCTTTAGATTTTGTTATGTTTTTGCTTGCAAGACAAGACTAGGTCTTTTTCTAGGGCTATAGTCCCTAGCCATTGCCAATGGGAAAGGTCTATTCTCCAAATTATTATTACTTAAGGACATTAGTTTTCATTAGGTCTAGGGACCTGTCAAGGACCCCATCACGACTTGAGAGTCAACAAGTTGCGGATCTCTCACTCACATCCAACCAATAAGACTATGAAAAATCCTTGAGCTTATGCTAAGTCACCCCCTTATAGGTCACCTCGTAAATCATACTTAAAAATCAAATACTTCCTTAAGAGATAATAGATATTCTCAGATCCCCAGTCAGGGAGTAGGAGGTAAATCACAAGTTGTATCATACCAAATATTGTAATTGCTCAACAATATTTCAACAATTGATTGCAATACTATCTTAAGGTTGGAGCTACGATGGATGGAGATTAAGAAACATGAGCAGAACGATGCTCTGTAGAGATTGGCATGACCAAGAAGAGGAGAGTTTTTTTTTTTGGTTCAAAAGAGTTGTAGGTTTATAAAAAAGACAACCACAAGAGTTTGCATGCATGTACCAAAAACAAAAGGAATGGTGTATATGTGTTCCTACGAAGGGACTATTCCCATTAAGTAAGCGGGCTTGAACCCAACAATCCCCCACCTCAAGCCCAAACTACTAACAAAGGGCTTGTGGTAAACATATGCTTGATATGGAAGAGTCTTACAAACCACTTGAAACACGAGTAGAAGCCCCCCTCGAACAACATCGAGATGTTTGTATACTTCCCTCAAATAACAATCAGGATGGGACAACAAGACTCAACCAAAATGGACAATAGGGAGGATGTACCACTTATCAACACGGTAGCCTTTATACACGTACAAGATTTGAATGTGATAACATAAAGAAATAAGAAAACCAAAGTACATCACTTTTGCCTATGACCATTTGTGCTTCAACATCACCATCAACAAAGTTTATCAGTAATCCTTGGTTTGAAGATTATTTTTCTCATAAATTGCACAAGATCTAGTGGACAACTTCGTTGATGTTGTTGTAGTAGTGTATGCATTGTTTGCATATCCTATTTATGGAACCATAGCAGAAGTAGCACGTGATGCTCTTTTCTTTTCTTCCAATTCACAATACCATCCAAACAAGGTATAGGATCTTTGTCTTTCAAGACGGACACAATTTGATGAAAATCAATAGTTGAAGTATTGAGTAAAACTACAATAAAATTTAAGTTAGGCACTGGAGGTTCATCATATACTAGCTCTATTTTGACGCTCTTTAACATGTTGGCTAAGGTTGCTATATTTTCATTAGTACGCATGGTTCAAGAATATAATTTCATCTTCAAGCTAATTTTAGAATATTTAGCTTTGGCACCAAATAGAGTTTCTAATTCTATCCAAGGTTCATTTATTCAAAGATTTGACATCATCTAAATATGAATATAACCGTCCTCAAGAGAAGTCAAAATAATATCAAGGGCATGTTTGTATTTCTTTTGTTATTTGGTGGATAAATATCAAGTTATTGCAAAAAATGTTCTTGCTTTCTGTGTTGTAAGAGGCTTGACAACGCTCTTTTTTTTTGTTTGCATAAGGTATTCCTTGATCTTGATTTTCCATGTATGGAATTTGGATCTGTCAAATTACTCGATCTTGGAAACCATGTTTGATGAGAAACTGAATTTATACAAAGTTTACTGCTATAAAAAACTTCTCCAAAAAAGATACTTCTCAATATGCTACTCAAAATAGAAGGCTTGTTGACTTGGTATCTTAAAATGTCATGTTTTTTGCACCAAAGACCTTATGTTGCCTTGCAAAGTTACAAGACATTGATGTACCAAGGGCCTTTATTGCTTGTTGTATCCAACATAACATTTCAAAATGCCTATAGATCTTTCACTCTCAAGCACTAGAAAAATTGCACTAGGTAGGTAGGTTTGCACAAACAACAACATTTTACTTGCAAGCATGGGATCCTACGTACTGGGATAGCATGTCGAAGCAAAAAAAACAAATGTTTTAAGATGCTTCATACAGGTAGGGCTTACAGACAAGGCCATCTTGAGATGGAAAAATAAGCAAGCTTGTCCCGTCTTCACTTTGATACCACTATTGAGGTTGGGGCTATGGTGGATGGAGATCAAGGAACAAGAGCAAAATGATGCTTTGGAGAGATTGGCATGACCAAGAAGAAGAGGGCTTTTTAAATCATCAGAGCCTTACATTTATAAAAACAACTCACCACAAGAAGAAGAGGGGTTTTAAATCATAAGAGCCGTATATTTATAAAAACAACTCACTTAAAACAAAAGGAATGGTGTATATAGGTTCCTACCTAAGGGACTATTCCCACCAAGTAAATACGCTTGAAACCACAACATAGTGAGTCTCTATCCTTTCAACCTTTTGGATTTAAAGAGTGTGCTAAACCTCTTGTGGCAAGTGAAGAAGGTATGTCTCATCAAGCTTTCAAGAACCCATGACACAAGTATACCCAAAGGACTTGAGGGAAATACAATTGCAAAACCACAAATTGAAGCCATCAAAGAATAATAAAGGGATGCAAGCTATCAATCAACGAGAGTATAATCAAGGCATATTTCAAGAAATTAAAGATATCCAAAATGGAGTTTTATCCCCTATCAATCAATAACCAGTGAATATTGTGGTGCAAGCTAATCATTGGCAAGAGCTAAATCAATGTAAAACACAAGAGATTGAAGAGGAATCTGAAGCTTCAACATCTAATCATCCATTAAATATCAAAGACTCAAGCAGTGGGTTAAGCTGTTATGCAACTAGTGGAGTAGCTTTGTAAAGAGTACCCTACCCTGTGAAGCTACTACTTGGTCTAAAGGACACATATGAAATACAATGCCTATGCTCAGCTCTTTTAGATGATGGGATCAAACACAATTTTTTGGCCTATAGGACTTGAATTCTTCTTCGTAACCCTAAAGTTCAGTCCTCGAATATCTATCATTATCTCCCTAAGTATTTCCTATCAATGTATAGTTAATATTTCCACTACATTCTCTTCAAGTTCACACATGATAGGTGGTACTTTCTATCTTCTAGCACTTGGTGGCGTGAGAAATTGGAAATAGACACATGCTCATCACCACCTAACTATACCATATATAGTCCCTTGGCTCTCTAGCTCATTAGATATATATAGAGCTTCGTATTGCATCTGTGTCCTAGCCCTACCCTTGGCCTAACATTACTATCTAATATCAGGCTAACTATCTATTTGACCGATACATGGCTCAATAGAAGGTTCAATAAAATCAAGAAGAACATCTTGAACACCTCTAGGTCCAAAACGCACCTCCCTCGTGCATGGGTTATCTTCCCCCCATTTTTCCACATGGTCCTCTTGGCCCTTAAGAAAAAAACTTGCTCTCAAAAATTTGATTGGAAGGAACAATCATAAAGTTAGAGAACCTTTTTTGAAAAGTGCTTACTTGCTCCCATGTTGACCTCTCTTCAGCACAATGTTTTCACTTAACTAGATACTCTTTATAAATTGTATTTATAGTCCTTTTTTGTCTACTGTCTAGTATTTTCTCTAGTTCGGGTGGAAGAGATTGAGTATTTATGAGTTTCACTTTAGGATCATCTTAAATAAGACTATCAGATCGACCCAACTTCTTTTTGAGTCTACTAGCATGGAATACTAGATGTATGCCACTTGTCTCTGGTAATTTGAGTTTGTGAACCATATCTCCAACTTTCATTACTATTGTGAAAGGTCCACAATATCTTGGTGATATTTCTGGACAGGGTTTTGTCTTTTGATTTCAAACTTTTCAAACACTTTCAAATAAAGTTGCTCCCCTTTCTTAAAGGTCAGAGGCCTTCTACACAAATCGATATATGTCCTTGCTGTATCTTGAGACCTTTTAATTTTGTCTTTAGCAAGTTAGATAAGCATTTCATCAATATCTTCTAAAAGTCTTTAGTTGCATGAACCTTTTCTTTTTGCAATCCTACTACATAAGGAGTTCTAGGCTAAAACCCATACATTAACATAAATGGACTATATCTAGTGGAAGAGTGCATTATTATTATACATGCAAACTCTACTATCGGTAAGTACTCTTGATTAACCCTTTCAATTTGACTATCCCTTTGAGGATGGTCAGCTATGCTCATGCGTAGTTTAGTATCTAGGCTTTTAAACATAGCTCTCCAAAAATGGCTAATAAACTTCTTGTCTCTATGATACAATGTCTGTTGGTAAACCATACATTCGTCGATAGAGATTTTCTACAAATAATCTAGCCAATTCAGGAGTTTTAACATCAAAATTAGTTGGAATGAACCTAACTATTTTGGTTAATCTATCCACTATTACCTAGACAGAGTCATGCCCCCTCTACATTCTAGGTAAACCAATTATAAAATCCATGGAGATAATCTTCCATTTCCCTGAAGAAATATCTAATGGATGGACTAGTCCTCCCATCTAAGTCTTTTAGCTTTATTGATTTGACATTTACTATATTTAACATATATTCTAGGACATCCTTATACATTTCAGACCAATAAAATTACCTCTTAAGAAGACCACAAGTGTTGTTTACACCTGGGTGTCCCACGATTGGACTATCATGACATCCATAGACTACCGAGCACCTAATCTCTTCCTGTTAGGGAACACATACCCTACCTTTGTAGAGTAAATAGCCATCATCTATGACAAAAGTTTTCCACAAATCTTCTAAAGCACCCAGTGATGCCTTATTCTCATATTGGAAAGTCCTTGTTTTGGATCCCCTTTCTGAATGGTTTTCCATATTTTGGAATATGTAGGATCATCCTAATATTTCCCTCTCAATGATTCAAGCAGATCACTATTGAATTAAGTAAAACTTAATTCACTAATTACATGGATCTTGCTAAGGGAATCTTCTACCACATTATATTTCCCTTTGCGACACCTAAGCTCATAATCAAATTCTTGTAAGAGTTTAGTCCATTTGGCCTTACAGCCCTTCAATTCTGTTTGATTGAAAATCCACTTAATTCTTTCTGAATCAAACACTATCATAACCTTAACACCACATAAATAGTGCTTTCCTTTCCTCAATGCATGGAAAATAGCATACAACTCCCTCTCATTTACCGAGTTGTTTTGTTGTGCATGGTCTAAATTTTTGGTTTCAAAAGCTATTGGTTGACCCTCTTGAGTTGGAACCACACCTACAACAGAATTACTAGCATATGTCTCAAGCACAAACGGTTTATTCAGATCCACTATATATACATTGGAGCTGTAGCTATTGCTATCTATAATTTTTTCATACTTTTGTTTTGATTTTCCCCCCACTCAAAGGTTTTTCTCTATTCTTTGAGTTGGTCAGTCATGGGGAATACTGTCTTGGAATAATCCTTTAATGAATTTACAATAAAATCTAGACATTTGTAAGAAGATTTGCAGCTCACCTACATTCTTAGGTTCAAGCCATTGTTGAGTTTTCTTTGGATTCATCTTGAATCCCTCTCTAGGAGAGATATGACCAAGATATTTTGCTTCTTTAGCAAAGAATTCACATTTGGATTTCTTTGCATAAAGTGATTTTTTTTTGAGCGACTAGAACATTTTTCTGAGATGTTCTAAAATGCTCCTCTTGAGTACGTCTATAGATGAGGATATCATCAAGAAAGTCTACTACAAATTTGCCTTGATAGGACCATATTCATTAGCTTCATAAGGTACATATGAAAGGACTATTTTGTACATCATGCTCACCTTGTATAACAAAATTTTTACCTTTTTTTTCAAATTCTAGTGAGTTTTGCTGGTATTTTTGTTTCAAAGAAGGTTCTAGACCCCACAACGATTCCCTTCCCAAAACAAAGTCTACACGATCCATATTCATAATTTGGAAGTCAAGCATATCTTTATACCCTTGTATCTCAACTTCCAAATTGGATACTAATGTATCCCATATCTTCTTGTCTTCACCATGAACCATGGGAGATGACATATTCTTGAGCACTTGGCTGTTGAGAAAGTATTAGTTTCTTTACAAGAGTATAGCTAACTTGAACCCTTTTTTCATTGACAAACCCATGCATTTTCACCAGTTCACGTGGAACAAAGCTCGAATTCCACATGATAATTGACAAACAACAATGGTACTCTTTGTCCTCATTTAACACTTCTAGGAATTTATACTTTGCATTACCATTCATTGGAAGTGTTATGAAAACCTGGATTTGATTGTCTTTATGAGTGTTGTTATCAAAACCATTATCCTTTTCATCCTCTTTTCTTGTTTTGTTCTTTGGACAATTCCATTGAGAATGGTCGAGTGACAAACAAGTAAAGCATAAGTTTTCTTCTTTAGCCTTTGCAAAGTCCTCTTGGTTCAACCTAGGTTCTAGTACAACCCTCTTTTTAAGAAGTGGTTTACCCTCCTTATTAAATTGAAATTTCCTCTTTTCTTTTAGAAAGACTGTGATACCTATGTATTTGTGGACTTGGGCTCTGTTTCAGTGGGAGTAGAAGTTGTGAAGCAAAGTATTATCTTCATAGATTTGTGCAAATTTAATTGCTTTCTCCAAATTTTTTGGTGCACTTCTTTTTAACTCTTCCTTATCTAACCCCCATTTAAACCCTTGTTTTGCAAAACTCGTGTATTCTCTATAGCTTGATGATTATTTCTCTATAGTCTGCAATGTAAGGAAGCAAAAGCACATCCCATTGTATGGCTTTATCCCAATCTTCTCAATTTCTTTTTTGTTCATTTATAGGGAGAAATTATTTCACAAAAATGTTCTCAAATTCAGCCCAATCCCTTGGAATCTTTCCTCATACCTTGAGACTCATCCACCATTTGTAGGCTTTTGGCCCAATGATAGACTAGCTTCACGTGGTTGGTACTTAGTGGGGTATTTTTTAACGTATGAAGATCTTGCCATTTCTATAGGAAACTATAGATACTGGTCATCTTTGTTTCTATCATTTTCTTCACCATTAAATTGAGGTGGTTTCATGTCCTTGAGGACAGGTTTTTCTCTAGGTCTTGATTGGGTATCAAGAGAGGATCTAGTAGTGTCTTAATTCATAGTTCCACCATCTCTAGAGGTGGAAGGCATGTGTGGATTAGGTGGTACAAAAGATGTGTCACTAATTGCTTTCCCTTCTAGATGTACTCAGTCAATTTGGTCATTTGATATTTGAGACCATCTACAGTAGCTAAGAAAGTTTGTAATTGAATTTCAATGCTTTCTACCCTATGCACTATTAGTTCATGCTACTCACAAGATGACACATCCCACTCTTCCCCAATGTCCTCAATCCCATATATATTTTGGTCTTGATCGGTGTCGATTTTGGCAGGGTTTTGATTTGGGTATTTTTTCATTTTGTAAGTTTCCACTTTGAAAAGATGGCAAAGTATGTTGAACAAGCTATGGACAAATGTAGAGGACTTTCCTATATTTAATTTAGGTGATCATTGATAAAGATGTGTAAGGCGACTGTCTCCTAGGTCCATCTTCACAAGAGCCCTTTTACTTATGATATAGATGGCCTTTGATAGCTTCCTCCTTTCGTTGCAATCTCCTTCCAATTCAATTATTTAAATTATTTTTTGGAGTATAGAGAGCACACTTGTATATGCCAACATTGTGATGCTTGGAGTATAACAACCTTCTATAACAAGCTTCAGCTCCTTGTAGTAGAGAGCTAGTGTAGCACGTTTGTAACAGTGACATTGTGTCTCAGACCTTCAATCCTCAGCTATGGCTAGGTGGAGAGCGGATAAGCTACCCACTGCTTTGCACACGAGAGAGAGATACAGCGGGCTTGGAGATGTTGATTATGTTGCAATGTAGCGTACTGAGAACCTGGCCCTGGTACTTGTTTAACATGACTGAACTATAGCTTCAACTATGGCCACCACTACTCAAACACACTACATGCATGCTAAAACTCATGCTAAACTCACACACACACACATATATACACACACACACACACACACACACACACACACACACACACACACACACACACACACACACATACCTCATGGCACCTCCGTTCCCCTCTCATTGGCAGATTGCACCATCCTCGTGCGTCAGTCATCTTCCCCCCTTTGTGCCACCTGTCCTCTTGGCCCTTATCAATTCTTTAGGCTGGTTCCTATGTTAGGCCATGATCCCTAACCATGTGTAGTGTATGCATGTTCCTAGACTCTAGGATACTTCACACTAAACCTAGTCGCAACATGCATTGTATCTTGATAGGAAAACTCCAAACTAGAAAGATATTCTTTCCAATTGGATTGCTTGTCGCTAACGTACGCTCTTAGTATATCCTCTAGTACTAGATTAAAACTTACAAGCCGTCCATCCATCTCTGGATGATTGGAAAAATTTCATTAGGGAAAAAATGAATCCCAAAAGGGCCATTTAGGATCAAATATGTTTTTGGAATATACTCTCTAGACCAATGAGAATGGGCGTGTGGCCACGATACCATCACTTTTTCCATTTTTTTGAATGGCCATAACTTGAACATTTTAACTTAAAATTTGTTGGGAAATAGTTCATTTGGATCACATTGCCAAGCTCTTTCCATAGATATGCTACATGATATACTTTTGAGGTACGTAGATGTGGACTATCCATTGCCCCTCTTATATGTCCTATTGTTGACTGAAATCTGATTGGTTGCTCTTACAAGGCCTCTCTAGGGTTCATATTTTTCCTAATGGAGTTGTGTTTTCTAATCATTTACAGACAGTCTTCCAAGAATGACTGGTAAATATGGGTTTACTATTACTCACAAAATTATAGCGTAATCCAAATAATCTAAACAAATTGTGAACAACCAGCTTGATTAACTGGTGGAGTTGATTGGAATAAACTTACAAAGTCTAGGCAATCTATTTATAAGTTACAACAAGCACCATATTGATCCATTATCTTGTATGGTGGTTGGTAGACCCACAAAAATCACATAAAGCTATTATAGTTGTGGTGCAAAGAGCTTCATAAACTATCAAATTTATGAATTTGCATGTGGTTCCAAATATGCCTTTGTTAAACACTCGGCCTATAATACCTAATGTGTATACATTTGGCAAAAACTTATCCAAACCTATACTTTCATGACTGTAGTTGCCCATGCTTGAGGAGGATATTATGCTCATAGCACACATGCAAGAGGAGGGAATAAAATATGAAAATATCTCTATGAAAAGAAACCAAATACTTCCCACTATAATTACTTGAAAGCCTTGATAAAATATTTGGATCATAATAGAATGTTTAAAAATAAATCACCTCTAGGTACAAACAATGAAACATTTTTATTTAGAAAACATAGTCTTGCTATATGTATAAACAACCATCTGTTACTCTTGTTTAATAGTACTTCTAACCTTAATAAGTCTTACTTGATATCTGACAATTTTTGGCCCACCATTGAAATTGTTTTTGATACTACGTGCTCAAAATGGTTTAGTAAACGGATTTGATGAGCATCTAAGGACTTTGCCACAATACATAATTAAGAAAAAGGTGTCAAAGTTAGTCCCAAAGACTCATAGTCTGCACATGTGGAATATGTCTCATTTAATGATGTCAAGAAATATGACATCCATCAAGTACCAGATAGAATTGTGTGACAACGTGTGCCAAACAAAATCTTACCATATAGGCGTTTAACTATTTCAATAGGGAGTGAACCCTTGGTTGTATCATAATAAACAATTAAGAGAGAAAGTAATATGTTGAAGAAACTCTCAAAATCCTTTGCTCGTACATGACCTTGTCATTTGTCTAAAGTTGTTAAGTGGATGAAAGCATTCCATATGCATCCCACTTATAAAGCTCAATCAAAGTATATTTAGAAAGGAAAAAAAAAACAAATCATAAGCTTACTATGAGGTGGAAAATACCTTATATTTACATGGAGGTCAAGGGCAGTTTTCAAACCTCCTAGCTACATTATCAATATTCCATCCTCAAAAGGCCCAATATTCCTTTGACTTGCTAAACACTAAAACTAGAGATTAGTGCAGATAAATAAATATTTAATTGATAATCTTGTGTGTTGCCTTGGCAACCCAAACTGTTGGTTGGATTCGGCGATTCAGAACCCCTTGGGTAGATTTTGCAAAGAAACTTCTTAACTATCAATTAACCAAGATCAGCATAGGCTACCCCTTGGTAAGCAACTTGGTAAAGGGAACTTAGCTACTACCCCTGGGTAGTGTAGAGCTTATTTTCTTCAAATTACAAGTGTGAGGAGGCCAATTAATGACCATCAACAATTATGGAGAGATTTTTCATTAGTTGGGTTATACCCCTATAAAAAACCACTCCTATAGACATGATCGATGCTATAGACTAAGCAACATATCCTCTCAATTTGGAATCTTATTCTCAACTGGATATTCAAACAATGATAGCTCCTCATTGAAAGAAAGATTCCTAAACCAAAAAGAAAATATTTGTACTAGAAACTTTTAAACAAGAGATTACCTGCCTTAAGGCTCTCTTAACAAATTCAAGGCCATGCCTACCTACTATAGACAAAAATTATGATCTGTAGTGTATGCACCTTGTGCATACAACCAATGAAATAGAGTGTTCGCTGCTCGTGTAAAAGAATCATGCCATTATAGTGCATGTGGAGACCATGTTGGAGAGGGGAAAATGGGACACACGGAGAAATGCACAAAATTGTTTCTTTATAGCCTAGAGCATCCACACCCTTATTTTCTCAAAACCACCTTTAAAAAATGAACTCCTTCCACTTGCAAAGCCTTAGTTCTACACAACCCAACACACCCACACACTCGTTGAGATAAACACTCCACACACGTCTACAATGCAATCATCCCTTGGCTCACTATTGCACACAATGCCCCCCCCCCCCCCCCCCCCTCTCTCTCTCTCTCTCTCTCTCTCTCTCTCTCTCTCTCTCTCTCTCTCTCTTTCTTTCTTTGCACACCACAGATGGCCCATGGACACACATACTCACACGTCTACACCACAACACAAAAGAGAAGAAGAAGAAGAAAAAGAAAAAGGGGACACGGGAAATGACGTTGAGAATGGCTATGGTAGCTTGAATTTTTGTCCCCAAACTCTATACAAGCTTCTCACTCATAATATCATCCAATTCTCCTTAAAACGCTAAGAAAAAGCCCCTAAAAATTGCCTTCTTTTAAAAAGTGGATTTTCCTTTTTTAAGTAGAGCTTATTCCACCACATGTGCATCTTTGTTTTTAGTAACTCTGCATGCTTAGATTCATAGGCACCACTCCTGGCGGTCGTACAATGCTTGCCTCCCCCCCCCCCCCCCCCCCCCCCCCCCCCCCTCTCTCTCTCTCTCTCTCTCTCTCTCTCTCTCCTCTCTCTCTCTCTCGCTTGTGGGAAACTACCCTCTCCCTCCCAAGCTCTAGCAATATCGCTAGTGGGGGGTGCTTTTCCTCAATAAAAAACGGAGCAATTATGTCCCCCGTGTGAACCACCCCCTTTTGAGGCATGCATGTCCTGCTACAAATTATGCAAGGATTTAAACAAAAAGCAAGGGGAAGACTAGCAATTGCTTAAAGGAACAACCAGGGACCTTAAGGTGCCAAGGTCAATGCGGAAAAGGAGGTTGAACTCCCCAATCCGTTGTAGTCAATGTATCCTTGTTATGCTTTAACTACATGATACGGATGACCGAACCTGGGAATAGAGTCGTTTTGCTTCAAAACTATCTAACCTGCACTTGCCTCCAAAACCCTAACCTTGTGGAGACCACATCCCGTCTCCAATCTCAACTTCTCTCTCTCTCTCTCTCTCTCTCTCTCTCTCTCTCTCTCTCTCTCTCTCTCTCTCTCTCTCTCTCTCTCTCTCTCTCTCTCTTTGACTTATGGAAACTATCCTCTCCCAAGCTCTAGCAATATTGCTAGTAGGGGGGTGCTTTTCCTCAATAAAAAGGGGGAAGAATAGGTCCCCCGTGTGAACTACCCCTTTGTTATTGCCATCAGGCATCCTCAGATGTCCATCATCACAGGACGATACCACCAATGCCATCCACAAGTCTTGCACCAACAACCATCAATGACAACATGCACCATCGTGGCAATGCCAACTGCCCAATTGGGCCGCTTGTGAAACGCTCGTAGAGGGGAGCCATAGCCGATTCTGTCTTTTCCTATTGGATACCAAGTGAAGGGACATGATGACATATATATAGCTTGTGTTTCTTGACGTCGTCCTCACAAGTGGGATTATTACTGCACCACGTGGAACTCCCACAAGGCTCGCACCCTTACGGATCTAGAACAATCATGGTATCTTAAAAAATATTCCTTTTTTTGTACTGATTGAAACCCTTTGTAAGTTTTTGTCCCAATATCTGATGATCAAGCTGTAAACCCACGGTGAAACTTCACATTTGCCCTTTAAAATCCTCGATCCCCTGTAGATGTTGATGCTTTTGAGACGACAAATTGAGGATCTTAAAACTACAAAAAAAGCATATGGTACCTATCGGTCTTGAGTATAAATTGGTGCTCGTAATTTTGATTGTTGCTGACTTGTTACTTCCAACTAGCTTTGATGCCACACTCTACCCCTGCTAACCTTGGCAAGCTTGAAAAAAATGTTAAGTATGGACCCTGATTCACCCCTTGTAATTTTTGTGGTAAAAATGCACATTTGTAAGCCCCCATTATGAGGAGAAGCCATCGTGCGTGAAGGAAAATCACTCACCGGAAACCAAAATTTTCACGGCCAAAATTCAGGGGCAACTTTTTTTTTCCTTCGCCGGAATATTATGGTCGGACGGCGGCGGGAAAGTGGTCGGAAAACGATCGGTCAGTTTGTTGGTTGGCCAGTGGTCGGTGGCCAAATTCAAAAGCGGACTTGTCTTCTCGAGGGCGGCCACACATGGGCGGATTGGAGGGTCCGATTTGGACTTATCTACACAAGGGCGGCTACACATGGCTTCCTTTCATAAGAGAGGGCAGCCCTTTTGGCCTATAAAAGGAGGCCATTTCTACACACATTTCATAGTGTGAGGTGGTGAGAGTGAAGGAAGGCGGGACCTCCATTAAGGGTATAATCCCTTTGTAAACTACTTCTTGTTTTGAAGTACTAAATCCATTGAGTGGCTGCTTTCCCGTGGACATAGCCCACATTGGGTGAACCACGTATATCATGTGTACTCTCTCTCTCTCTCTCTAATCTCTTGTGTGTGAAATCTATCTCTCTCCATTAAGTAATCTACTCAAATATCTATTTAGCTACGTCATATTTCCTAACAAAAAATCCCTATGGCACGTTTTTGAGAAAATCAAAAGGGTGTAAAATTGGCGCTTGATAAAACTTTTGTAGCTCAAAACTTGATCATCCATACTTCGATTCCATATCTAAATAGACAACTGTCCTCCATAAATCAAGCACTTCAATCCTATCAACTCACATACACCTCAATCAACATGCCACACTTGCCCATCCCAACGGGGATTTGCAAACCATCTTTCCTTCAAACTGCCACATCTTGACCATTACAACTCCGTTTGACAAGTAACCTAGACCAACTTGAAGAACATTTTGAAGATTATCTTCTACATGACAACTTTTTTATTTTGAGCACTCAAGCATCCATCTTGACAAGCCCCACAATATGAAGCGGCAAACCAAGGATAAATTTAGCAAAGTACCAATTCCATCCAATGGAATCAACACACGACACATGAAAATGACAATGACAATTCAACCATAAAGAAGGAGAATCTTTAAGATTTGGCCACTTTCTCATCTCACCAATGTCACCATTTTTAAATTTCTCATTATATTGCTCATTGTATAAATCCATATTAACTCTAGCTCTTGCTAACCTACTAACCGAAACTCTAGCCCTACCACCTATCTCTTTACCTAAAATGATTACCTCCTGAAGGAAGCTTTGTTATGTGTAATTAAAAGTGACCGTGCGAATTCTAATCCCTTTGAAAACCTATAAAAGGAGAGTCTCTCTTTTTGTAATGAAAGATATACACGAGAACAGAAAGTGAGAAGTGTTGAGAAGGAAAAAGTGCAAGATGAAGTCTGAGAGAGGCTAGAAGCTTTGCATTATGCAATGCTAGCTTGTGAGTGCAAATAGCCATACCCTTTGCCTTATGCTTGATAAATCCATGAATGCAAAGTGCTTTGCGTAGTGTATGCCAAGAAGAAGAGAGGAGAGGAATTGGAGGTTGCTTCTACAATTATATGCTCATTTTGGTGGTCTCGTCAAAGAAGAGGTGGTTTTAAGCTCCCCGTCTTTATAGCGTTCTTTCATCTTGTATTTGCTAAACATCATGGAATCTATGCAATTGTAAGTTTTTCAAGTTTCGTGTGTTTGTTGGTTGTTTGGGTGAGGTTTTGTGTGTGTAGCCCTCGCCTCAAGTAAAACGTTGTAAGAGGGTTGCAAGGTGGAGAGGACTTCCTTGGTCCTTAGAAAATGCATGGGGTGGCTAGATTTGAGTGTGTGTCCTGTGTTGATCACAAATGAGACTTGAAATTCTAACTATTGTAGTGGCAATTTTGTTTAGCCTATGTGTGTTGTGGTTTTGTTCTAGTTGAGCTGCTCATATCACTTATCAATATTCTTGAAGCTTTGAGTATGCATGCTTGAGGATTTTCATGCCGGTGGCTAACGACGTGGTATCTCTCTCATCTCTTTCTCTCTCTCTACACCTTCGCTTATGTCCTAGTTCATAATCCACAAAAACTAGATGGTGCCCCCACATTTTTCAGAATTTGTGTGTGATATTTGGGTGTGTTGTTGTGTGTGGGGTCAGTGTGTTGTGTTTGTGTTAGACCCTCAAACCCTATGAGTAGCATAGGAGCCTTGAGAGGTGTCTAGAGGCCACTTCTCTTCTCACTTGCCTCGAACCACCTTATCGTGTTGCTCATCATTATGTTCAATACCCATATGTGACCCTCCTTCCCAACCATCCAATGATAAAGAAATTTCTAAGTGAGAAGCCTCCTCAAAAGCACATGTACCTAATACATGGCCTACTATACACTTACTTTAATAGGCATATCCAATAACCATGAAGCACATATATTTTCCAAGAACTTAGTCAGAACCATAAACTATGTTTCATCTCTTGCAGATCTGAACACATTTCTTGCCCTCGTAACTCTTGAACCATAGGCTCTCCTACTTCCATCAGTTTCTCATTGTGTAGCATCGGTGAGCATCACATCGTCAAGACCTTTGATATAAATTCAGTCACATGGATACACCATCACATCTTGTAGGCCAAATCCATTTTCCTATTCTTCAAGCACTTGTCCTATTTCTACGTCCTTGGATGAAGAAGAAAGAGTTTCACCCCATACGGCATCATCCAAAAGCATTATATCGATAACATCTCTCTTCTCGTAAAAGCATATATACTCACTTTGCCCAACCTCATCACCATCTATCTCCACCAAGCTTAAGTCTCGACCATTCCTCCACAACCACAAGGTAGGCATAACTGCAAATTCGTCATCTATCGTTCTTTCATAATAGGTGTGGCCCTACCCTCCTTGGAAAAGCTTCGCACCTACCGTACAACTAGGGTGCACTCTACTACAACTTTCAAAAGCATAACCTTTAACATGCTATTGCATACCTCTATTGTCTCTACATCCAACTCTAAACTCCGTGATACATCAACCTCTTCTTCATATACTTGACAAAGGATGTGAACTCATCTCCTCCGCTGCTGTCATGAGAACTTGTCGAAGCTTGAATCCAAGTCAACCTCTCATCTTGGCCATAACTTGACTCTATATTGACATCTTCATCCTCTTGATACTCTAGGAAAGGTTGCTCATCCCCTATGCTCAACACATCGTCCTTGCTTGCCTCTTCATTTTCACTTTCCTACTCTACATCTGCCACATTCTCTTCATGCATATACGCGTGACTAGGACTTCCTCCTTGCTAACGAGGTTATCCCCAAATGGTATACTAGTATACCAAATTGGAGGCATAAATTGAAAAGGGGGATCAATATAGCCTACCAATGGAAAAATAACCACCTCTTTAATGCTTAACACCTGCTTTGGCTTCATGGTATGATACATCCCCATAGCCCAAACATAGCCAAAATTTGCAGGTGTGAGAAAGCCATATCTAGTTTTCTCTTTGCCTTCCTTCTCTGTATCTTTGCTAGGTGGAGCATTTGGGCATAGTTCTCTGCACCACCAAACTTCACCTTCTCTTTAATCCTTGGATGCAGGCAAGGTAGAAACCACTCTTATTTAAATAGATTTCCATTTCATAGGCATGTAACAATAGCTATTTTTTCCCAACAAGCTGACTCAAACTGCTTAAAAAACAAATCAAAATCTCCACTTACATCTTGTTTCTAGGCTCTGAATTTTTTATCGCAATCTGATGGAGAAACTGGCTTTTAAAAACTATAAATCATTTTTGAACTTATTATAGCGACAATTGATCTGCAAAGTTCAATTTTTCAAGGCAAAGCCTAGCCTTCCCTTACAAAACCAGTAGTAATGCCTTCAAATTTGCATCATCTTCACAAATTCCCCTGTGCAACAAGCAGAGCTCGAGATTGAAAAACCAATCTGCAGTTGCTTCAGCTCTAGTAAGTACCGTCTCCATATCGAGCATAATCAGTAAGCCTCAAAACTTCACCATGGAGCAATCAATGTGCTTCTTATTGGGGGCACCAGAAGACGAAGAGGGGAAAATGGGATGCACCCAAACAAGCACACATTTTCCTCTCTATAGTCCAATCCATCCACAACACCCCTATCCTCTCAACAACACCTTCAAAAAACGCATTTTTTCACTAGAAAACCCTTGGTTGCACATAGTCCAACACATCCACACACTCATAAAGATCAACACTCCACACGCATCTTGAAGTGCAATCATCCCTTGGCTCATGGCCACACACAACCTCTCTCTCTCTCTCTCTCTCTCTCTCTCTCTCTCTCTCTCTCTCTCTCTCTCTCTCTCTCTCTCTCTCTCTCTGTGTGTGTGTGTGTGTGTGTGTGTGTGTGTGTGTGTGTGTGTGTGTGTGTGTGTGTGTGTGTGTGTGTGTGTGTGTGTGTGTGTGTGTGTGTGTGCGTGCGCACACCATTGGTGGCTCGAGGGACACAGTCACTCATTTGCGGAAAAAGAAAAAGAGCAGGCAACATTATTTCCAAACCTTAGGAACCGTGTGAAGCAACACGTTAAGGTAACGCACATGCTCGCACCACAACACAAAAAAGCAACAGAAGAAGAAAAGGGGGTAGGAGAAATGACGTCGAGAATGGCTATGGTAGCTCAAATTTTTGTCCAAAAATGCTATACAAGATTATCACTCATGACATCATTGGCTTCTCCTTCCAACACTAGGAAAAAGCCATTCAAAATTACCTTCAAGGCCCTTTTATAAAGTGAATTTTCCTTTTTTCGTAATTCTCCTTCCACGACACACATGTGCAACTTTGTTTTCAGTAACTTTGCATGCTCAGATCCATAGACCCCTCCTGTTGGTCCGATAACGCTTCTGTGTGTCTGCGTGTGTCATGGGAAAGTGCCCCCTCCCCTCCACAAGTCTTGCATCCTTAGGTATTTACAATAACCCTTGTAGCTTAAAATTTAACCCTTTTTTGTAATGCTTGAAACCCTTACTAATTTTTAGTCCTAGTATTTGATGATCAAGTTGTGAAACCATTGGTGGTGAAACTTCAAATTGTGGGCTTCAAACCCCCAAATCCCCTCCACATATTGATGCTTCTGAGGTTGCAAATGAAGGACCTCAAAATAGGAAAAAAACATCTAGTACTTGCCGCTCCCGTTTCTGCCAGATTTGATCGAGAATAACTTGGTGCCCGCAATTTTGATTGGTGAAGTTTTACCGAGCTACCTAGCTTCATATGCCACACATTACCCCTACAAACCCTGGCAAGCTTGAGAAAAGCCTCTATGGTACGTTTCCTAAGGCGGTCAAAAGGGTGCAAAATTGGCTCCCAGCAAAACTTTTGTAGCTCATATCTTGATCATTGGAACTCCAATTGTAAATTTGAAAACACTAGCATGATCCATAAATGAGGCACTTTAGTCTTATCAATTCATCAACACCGCAATCAACACGTCACACTTGCCCATCCCAGTGGGGATGTGCAAACCATCTTTTCTTCAAACTGCCATATTTTCTCCATTATAGCTCCATTTGACAAGCAGCCTGGACTAGCCTGGGGAACACATCTTCTATATCACAACCTTTGCATTTTGTGCACCTAAAGAAACCATCTTTACAGGCCCCACAATAGAGCTCTTTTCCCAAAAAAGCCTAAAAAAATATACACATTTGGGTATAACTGCCTGCCCCCTTGACTGTCTTGCACTTGAGTCTATACCTGTGGATCCCCCTAGCCTGGCTTCTGCCTTCTTCTAGCTCGGACATATTGTGGTTGTACCAACATTGAGTTGAATCCATCGTGATTGATAGGCAAATAATGATATACATGATAGAGTAGCTGGTGTCATAGCATAAGTGTAAGCAATGATTGAGTGGAATTAATTCCACCTTATTGGCACACCATGCATGCAAGTGCAAGAAATAGATTGATAAGCCCTTGTCCTCTACCACAACAGCCTCAATAGTTTGAGATGATATCGCATGTGCCTTGCACGATATATACAGACATGGATACATCAAAATCTGATGTTGCCATACGTAAAATATGAACTTATATCCTCATATTGCGAATGCCGAAAACCTATCACCATTGCTCTTCATCCAAAATTAATGCTTGATTGTGGTAATTTTATTCGATTGTGCTGACATGGTCTTGAGAGTGATGGCCACTTATCTTGCCACCTCACTCACTAGCAGTTTTTGCATTGATTGTCATACATAGCCTCTTATTATGTTGTATTTCCTACTTATGGTTTTTAGACATTATCATCATTTTGAGAAGTGACAAAGAAGATGGAGTTTTAGCCTCCATCTTCATTGTGAGCTCCCTTGGTTGTGTCCATGTATGCTTGCAATGGATCGAGCTCTTTGCTTCTCTATCACTTTACACGATATCAAGGTTTGGTTGTGGCCTAGAGGATATGACTCGCAAGCACAAGTAGTAGACAAAGTAGTTTAAGGTAAGGGTTCTTCTATGCATGTTGATACTACACTCATCTCCAAGAGTCTCGGGAGGTGTTGATTACTAGTGGAGAGATTTCCATTACTGGTATATTTTGGCCTCCATTTTAGGCTTAGAGTGGGGTATTCACATGCATGTAGGAATGCAAAGGTTTGAGTTTATGAAAATCTCCCATTTTGATGTTGCAAAATGCTTGATTGGTGCAAGAGGTTTAACAGAAACTATATAGTACTGTGTAATAAGATACTAGGTGTCTATACACATATGGTAATCACAAGTTATGGTAGGTTTTGTGTAGATTTTTGGCTTTCTGTAAACATGCCGAACGATATTAGAATCAATGCTACTATCACAACAAGAAGCTAGACAATAACCTCTCATGATTAGAAGCTCAAAATGACCAATTTCTTGATGGGTAAAAGTAATTGATAGTACATAGAAGGTGAATAAGAATACACACCGGTGTGGCTCAAGGAGAATCTTACTTTCCAACATATCAAAGCCTTCAAATAATGGAGCCAAGGTCATGTATAGGTTATCTATTAGTGTGCATCATAACGTGATTGGGCATGTACAGAATGCCAATTTTACTAGGGAGGCATGAAATGTTTTTTTGACTATATCTAGCCAACTCCCCCCCTTAGTCCACCGTGCATAGCGCACATCCCATCTTCATCGTTGTGTCCTTGAATGAAGATCGACATTGGATACACGAAAATCCAAACCTTGAGCACCAAGATCTACTTGTGTCCTATGCATATATGGAAGAAGTTGGAGAAAGGAATTCGCATATAGCGTGCATCCACCTCTATCGACAAGCAACCCTTGGAAATACCTCGGAGCACCCTTCTCTTTCATCTTCACTGCAATGTTTTCACGATAGGACTATTCGAGTGGTAGTACTTGCTTGCAAGGCAGAGTAAGGATCAAGGCTGGTATTCTGTGATAGTAGTAAGGCTACCTAGGAACTTGTATGGTTGGTGGTTACATCACAACAGAACCTATATCCATAGTATCCACCAGTTTGGAAGAGTTCCCATTGGTTTATGCATCCAGAAGCATTAGAAGCATAAATTGAGCCTATGGACAAGCTTCTACTACATGCTAGCATCAGCCTTAGCCTAGGACCTGGCTCGACACCCTTGTGAGCCTCTAATAGGATATGCATGATCAAGTAGGTCATAGTTACATAAATACACTTGCACAATTAAGTCACTTAAGCATATAGTTATATGAATAGTCACTTAAGTCATTTATTAATAAGTGAGATTGACATGAAATTTATCAAAAGTAGGTAGGGAAAATGGCTAAAAGACCTATAGATGATGCCCCTTGGGCACTAGAGTCGGGCAGAGGGCCTCTCAAGGACTAGCAGTACCAGTATTTTTGCAGCCTTGCATCATCATTTTTCAACTAACATTTAATCCTACCCTCTCTGTCAATTTCAGCCCTTCACCTCATCACCAATTAAGTCCTCAACCATTAGCATCACCAACAATTTTAAATTTTAGCCATCACCACTCTTGACGATAGCAGACTAGTTCACAGCCTCGTCGACCCCACAATACCAAGTTCAAAGAACCCGTAGTACCAAGTACCCGCAATACCATTCAATATCTCAGTAACTACCAAGCATTTGCATCAAGTACCTATAAGACCTAGGGTAACTGAACCTGGGATCCTCCTCCCTACTGCCCCTTATATAGGCTAGCTCCTAGCACTTGCCCTAAGAGGATCCCCAGTCCGCACAGGTCCAGCCGGCCCTTGGCCTAGGTCCCTGACCCCCTAGGTTGGGCCTTGCCCCGTAGGACCCTTGTCCTGACATTACTCCCCCCTTAAGGAAGAGTTTTTGTCCTCGAAAACACAAGTAGTAATATCTTCTTAAGAATATTGATGTTTTCTTTACTAACGTCCCATAAGTGAGCCAGTTGTCTGTATAACCGATAATTGGTGCAGTGAGGAGGCTCAATGAAACCAAGAGCAACATCTTGATTTTCAACATTGTTGTCCGTTTGCAACCACTTGGGTCTAAAATGGTAACTCCATTTATGACTCACTTGAGTGCTGTAAAGGAGTAACCACAACTAAGAGTTGTCCAAAGGAATAACCAGTTTTCAGATCTTCTGAAGGTACTGGAATAATGCAAGGGAACCTTGGTGTAACTTTCCATGTAGTTGTGAGCCAGATTTCCTACTCGCCTGAGTATCTTGAAAAGTCCGTAGATAGGGAATGTCCTTGTGTTAGAATTTTGAATAGTTTGAAACACAAAGACTACATGTTCATCCCTCATGAAGGTTACTTGCCAACATACTTTGTCAGCACATCTAGTAAGTCCTTGACGTATGAAAGTATTGACACAATCGCCAACCCCACCACAAGAGGTGTTCAAATTCAAAAATCGTACTTAAGTAAATTCTAGAATAGGGAGAAAATCATCTATACAAAAATGCGTTGTGCTAATGTATGCTCTTAGCAGATTCTTTAGCACAAGATTACTCTTTGTTATCTGCCTATCCCCTTGGATAACTGATAGTACTGAGGTGTGTTTTCCTCATGGTTTACAGACAGTCTTCCCAGATGACTGGTAAACGGGGAATCACAGTAGTGTACAACCATCGTGGTTAACTTGAGAAAATCTACAAATGCCCAAACCGAGCCATGACCTCTGTTGGTGATTAGTAGACCCAAAAGTTATCTCATAGAGATAGTGCACATAGAGTGCAAAATGATTCATAAGCAACAACCTGAGGAATATGCATGTCGTTCCAAATCAGCCTTTGCTAAACACTAGGGCCCATAACATCTAGTGTGCATGCATTTAGCAAAAACTAACCCGAACCTGTATATCCATAATGATCCTTGCCAATACTTGTGTGATGCGCCTAGCACACATTAAAAGGAATGTAAATAGTCCTGAAAAGAAACTGAATACTTTTAGTTGCAATCTTTTGCAAGCCTTGCTAAAACGTCTGAATCACAGTAGAAGGTGAAACATTCATCACTTCTAGGTACAGACAATGAAACTTTTTCATTAACAACTTATAGCCTTGGTATATGTATAAACAACCATCTGTAATGTTGTTTAGCAGTACTTGTACCTTAACGAGTCATTCCAAGTATCCGACAATTTCTGGCCACGAAATTGCTCCTAATATGTCGTGCTAAAAATGGTTTATAAAATAGATGTGACGAGCACCTAGGGACTTTGTCGTGACACATAATTGAAATAATGGCGCCAGTGTCAGTCCAGAGATTCATATTCTCCACATGTGGAATATGTCTTATGTAAGGATGTGTAAAAAAGAACATCCTTCAAGTACAAGATGTACTTGTGTGTGGAGGTAACTGCAAACACTCTGCAACGGGAGTGAGAGGGACCCTCATTAGCCTTGCTCCACACTGGCTAAACCGAACTCCTTGAGTTCCGAGACCATGTTGTATCCCATGTGACAACATGTGCCAAAATAAACCCTACAAGTAGGTTCGTAACAGCATAAGGTAGAAAGATAGATTGGACACTTGGCCCAAAATAATTTGTGCCGACATGACCTTGGCATGGCTCTGTAACATTCAAGCGTACTTAGATGTCTTGAAAAAACCAAGCAAAGCATACTAAAAGTGGAATAATACCAAATCAATAGATGCGTACCTGGAGATTTGAACGTAATGTGCACTTACCTGTATTCAAATGGAGAGGAGCACGTCCCCTAACTGAAAAAAAAACAAACAACATTGCACTGAATACCCTGGGTGTTGCCTTTGCAATCCAAGCCCTTGGATTAGAATCTACGTAGTCAAACCCCTTGGTAAGACTCTTTGTACAAACTGCTCAACTAGAAGATAACGGTAACCAACATAGTCAACCGTGTACAGAATGGTTGGAATCAACTTGAAAAGTGTGTCCGTCCGCTACCGTGTGTGGTAGATTACGGAATTCTTTTCTTGGAGAGATCAACTATGATCCTTAATGCAGACCAAACTGTGATCCTTAATGCCTATGGGGTGATGTAACAATCACCCGCCGGGTCTTACCCCAAAACAGTGGTACGGTGACCACAAAGCATCATAACCACCTGAGGCTATAGAATGCTATAGACAAGATGTCGTGACCTTGATCTCTCGACAAGGACTACCTACAAGAGAGTGGTAAGTTGTATAGATTGTTTACTCATAAAAAAAATCTTAATGAAGAGTCATACTCGCCTTGATCTATTGTGTAGAAAAAGGACACTATCGCTGAGGCGTTGAGAAGAGAAACACCTCACAAGAAAACAGGAATAACTCATAGGCATGAGACTCGTATCCAAGTGACGTACCACAGTGTAACTCATAGTCAAAACTATGGTAAAAGATCCTCATGCCTTGCATGTAAGGACAAAACACCTCAAGTGTATACTACACTTGCAACTTGGTAGACATTCTTTAAATCCCAACACTGTACTGAAACAACTAGATGTTCACAAGAGAAGTTCATGGCTCCTAGCCTAGCTTGGAGTCGGACAAGCCTTGCTTACCAAATCCTAGTTGTGTCTTATACAAGTCAAGAAATAACACTCAAGCAGCTCTATTGTTGCATCGTAAAACTCCCCACATGCCTTAGATGTGGTGTATACATAGCATACATATTTTTCTTGATGAGAGGTTATCTCGAAGACAAGAGAGTTGAACACAACTCTTTTTTCCCACACAAAGGAGAAACCGTGTCTCACCAAAGTATCAAAAAGTCTCAAATGGACAACCACTAGAATTATGCCTTGCATCTTCCCTGTTGAAATCTCTAACACATGCTCGTAGCAGTGTGTCATGTAGATCTGGAGCAAGTAAACCATAATAGATGCAATCACAAGGGAGCCAGCATCTTCATGCATCAAAAAAGATGTACCCTTACTCAACATACAAGGTCATGCCCAATTCATAGAGTATGCCTTGTCATGCGAGTAGGAGGGACACCAATTCATGCAAGCAAGAAAATGCCAAGGAACATGTTACATACGATGGTCTACTAGTACTCCAGTAGAGCATACACCTTGTGTGACCACTCTACCCACCTTGTGACGAAGAGTATGCTTTAATTCATAGTTTATAGCTCGTAGATACAAACGGAACATACTTTACATGCCAGAAACTACTTGTAGTCTTCATAAGACCTCGCAACTGGGAGTGTGCATATGTGCACAAAGACATGGCATCCATGGCAATAAGTTCAAAGTACTCTGGATAGATAAAAGAACGTAAGCTGCTCACAAACCTCATAGGATGTGCAATCAGCTCATACACCTCTTGTGTATTACTCCGATTTGATAACTGAGAAGCATACCGCGACATGAAAGTCGCTGCTTCCTAACCATCATATACATACAGAATAAATATGGATAGGTGTTGATAGCCGACTTTCGAAAATCAAAGAAAAAAAAAGAAAAAAACTCATTTCACCCCCCCCACTCTCACAACCCCCCCCCCCCCCCCGCCCTACGGGCATTGGATAAAAACTCCCTCTCTCTCTCTCTCTCTCTCTCTCTCTCTCTCTCTCTCTCTCTCTCTCTCTCTCTCTCTCTCTCTCTCTCTCTCTCTCTCTCTCTCTCTTTCCCTACATACCCCTTCCCTAATGTCTCTCTCTCCCAATTACCCTCCCCGGCCAGGCAGAAGCTTTGAAAAAAACTCCCGACTCCTTTCTCATGCTCCCTCTGTGTGAGCCGCATGGAAAACCCCCCCCCTCCGCTCTCCGTATTCTTACACTCACCCTTACATTCCCCCTCACATTACCCCCCCCCCCCCCCCCCCTTTGGCCCGCTAATATTCCCTCCCCGACCCCTCCTCACTCTTCCCCACCCGCTCGCCTCACCCTCCATCGGCCTCATTCCCCTCCCCTCGGCCTCATTCCCACCCCCCTCTTGGCCTGCGGATATGTTCCCTCACTCCACCCATTGACTTATCCCCCCCTCATCCTCAAGCTCCCATGCAAGACAATGACCCCCCCCCTCTCCCTCTCACCCACACATCTCCCATACCCCAATCCATACCTCACCCCTCCCTCTCCCTCACACACACTCTCTCAAGCTCAACTCTCTCTCTCTCTCTCTCTCTCTCTCTCTCTCTCTCTCTCTCTCTCTCTCTCTCTCTCTCTCTCTCTCTCTCTCTCTCTCACCCGGGCGCTCAGGCCACGCAAGCAAGGAAAATCTTCCCTCTCTCTCCCTCTCACGGGCAACGTCACATAGGACCACCCTCTCACACACAATACACACACACACACACACACACACACAATCAACCCCCCTCCCCTCTCCCCTCTCTCCCATCGGCGCTGTGCGCAGCACTCCGCATACACACACACACACACGCGACCTACATGCGCACACACACACACACACACTACCCCTATTTCCCCCCCCCGCCCCATCTACCTTGCGCAGAGAACGGGCTGCCGGCCATCCTCCAGAAGAAGAAAAAAAAAAACAAGAAAACTATATATATATATATATATATATATATATATATATATATATATATATATATATATATATATAGCCCCCCTTCCCAGGCACGTTTTTGCACACACATACCTATACAAAACACACACACCCGCCCTCATGCACGAATACATACACACACAAACACACATATACGCACCGCACCACAGATACAACAAAGAAAAACGACTATGACATCAACAAACAAAAGAAGAAGGATCCAAAGCACGCGTCGCCAACAACAAAAAAAGAAAATGCGCCGAAGGCATGCCCCGGCCGACTCCGAAAAGAAGTACGCTCGACACCGACGCACCAACAATACGCCATTCGCCGGCAACACGCAACCAGGACGCCATCCCAATAATTTATAGGTTATTTTAATTATTACCTTCAGTTTTCACCCGAACCATTGTAAATTTCCATTTTTTGTAAATATCCTCTCTCTAGGTGATGGTCACAAAGGCCCACTTAGAGATTCCCATCTTTTAATAACCTTCCAACACAAAGCAAGGGTCAACCACATCGGGCCCACCACTTGCTTTGTCTCCCCGATTAAGCTTATCCTAACCACACTGGAATTACCATAATCCAAGCAGCCAACACCTATAAATTGGCACTGAGAGGTCACTATATCGGGGGGGGGGGGGGGGGGGGCAATTCATGAGGAACCAAGCATTTGGTAGAGTGTAGTAGGAAGGATTAACACTATCACCATCATGGGGAGGGGGCTTATGTGTTGGGTTTGCCTTAGGAATTGCACCATGCGAAGGGAACCACATCCATCTCTCGACTCCAATGGTCGATGCACACACGTATGCACGCTTTTGGTGGTAAG
This sequence comes from Adiantum capillus-veneris, assembly GCF_014529385.1. Classification (NCBI taxonomy): domain Eukaryota; kingdom Viridiplantae; phylum Streptophyta; class Polypodiopsida; order Polypodiales; family Pteridaceae; genus Adiantum; species Adiantum capillus-veneris. The sequence goes on along the minus strand of NC_140940.1, from coordinate 72,456,511 downwards.
TATTCACAATCATTGAGCCGTCTTAGAGAACGCACCAAGTAGGTTGCACCACCTCCTCCCCTACCTCTCTACCACCACGGCATGCCACCTTGTAAATATTGCAGAAATAATTCACCCTCACACCCCCGAGGGTTTTCATCATTTGCAAATGTTCTCTCTCTCTCTCTCTCTCTCTCTCTCTCTCTCTCTCTCTCTCTCTCTCTCTCTCTCTCTCTCTCTCTCTCTCGGTGTGTAGGTTTGCGGTGTTCATATCATCGTGGTTTTGCATCCTAGACGCTCAAAGCTAGGTGGTGCCCCCTGTTCACTTTACAATGGCAGGCTCGAGACGCGCCATTCGGCCCCCTGCGTTTTAGAGGCCTTCGGGGTTCAGGGTCCGCTTTGCGTCCGTCATTTGGTGCCCCCACTGAGGAGGGCTTTTCTAAGACCCTTCGGTTTACAATGCTGAAAGTGACGCCCACTATCAATCATGGACGAGTGGCTGAAGGAGTTTTCTAACTGGAGGACAGAAGAAGAGGAGACGAAAGAGGTAACAGCCGCCTTTATTGAGGTGCTACTGCCAGGTTGCAATGTCATTAGCATTCAAGAGGTAAATTCTCCATCTCGTGTCGCTTGTTCTAAGTATAAATCGGAAGCATCATGTGGGAGATTGGTGAAGTGCCATCACTGTTGTCAACCAAGGCACACGGTCGATGAGTGCCAGCAACGAAGGCAACGAAAGGGCTGAAGTCATCTACAACGACATTCATCGCAAAGAAATCATTCACGTCAAGGAAGGGAAGCAAACGGTGAGGCCTCTTTTCCCTAAAGAAACTGCAGTCAAGGATATAACTCCAAAGTGGCCTAAAGGGGCTGCTCAAGCCAAAGGCAAGGAGAAGATAGGCTAGCCTGGAAACACATGACCCCGAAGGGAGAGGCATCTGGCCAAGCAAGTGCTTCAAGCTCAGAGAGCCGGGTTGTACCCACTTTGTCAAGGAAGAAGTCATCCGAAGCTAAGCGGCGGAAGGTCGCCTACCGATTTGCACGACGCATGCGAGTGCTACCAATCCACTTCGACAATCCAGAAGAAGAAGTGGTACGAAGATTCCCATGTCCTAGAGAAGAGTGGTTCGGCTACTACTCTCGCTGTTGTGGGAAGCGAGTGCAGGACCTCCCTCCTCTCCCTGTACAACTTATCCTGAAGAAGCTCTCTACCACGGGAGAAACCCAGTGGGCTGGAGACGAGCTGCAACTGAATGGAGTAGAATTCATGCAACACGCCGATTACGGAAATTACCTACAATTGCTGTTAGCAAAGAGGCTGGGAGTGGTCAGACGCGTCGCCATCACCCCATACGTGTTGAGCAACAAATGAAAGATAGAGCCCATGGAAGGCGACGACCTCTTGTGGATGTGCCGACTCATCAACATTGGCACGGTAAGAGTATAGGTAAGTATTCCACCCTCTGTGCATGATGGAAAACGGAACGACGGCATTTTTGTTTAGATTCCTGTAGCATATGCATGTGAATATCTATGTAGATAGGAAAGTCTTTTACCAACAGAAGATCGTTTACCTATTCGGTGCGACGGTACTAGGAGAAATCCTCAATTCCCCGAACCCTATCATTCTCCCCATATTAGATTACCATCATTCCTTTAATGTCTCTATTTTTATCCTGTTTTAACCTATCCATCCACCCCTGTAAAAAGCCGCTATGAGCCGCTGCTGTTGATGTTAAAAAAAAAAAAAAAAGAGGAAGAGAAAAAGAAAAAGGATTGTAATTTTCCGAGTCACCACCATGGCAAGTGTTTCTTTCCCCACGTTCAGTGGAAAGAAGGGCGAGGATCTCACCACCGAATTTTTGGATGATTTCGACATTGCTTGTGTCGTCTCCAACAAAGATGACGACACTTCACGACTTATAATTTTTCCTCTACTAATGAAAGTAGAGACCAATTCCTGATATAATGCATTGCCCCAGGCTACCAAGAATGCATGGTATGTGTTAAGGGTTGCTTTTGTAAAGAGGTTTGGTGGAGGCACAACCTCGGAGAAGCTATGGCAGCTATTGACAGAATTAAAGCAGGGAGGCCTACTGGAGTATACCACCTACGAGTCAAATTTTGTGGACTTATGGGAGAGATGGGTTGCCACACTCGAGGAAGGCGAAGGAGCGCCTAATTTCCTAAAGAAGGACCATTTCATTGCTGGTCTATGATCGCCGCTTAGAGAGAAGGTGAAGGGAAGGTTTCCTGCAACATATGAGTTGGCAGTCGAAGTAGCCCACCTTAAAGACAAGAAGCTGCGCATGCAAGTAAGAGTAAACGAGTCAGAGGAAACAAGCTCGGCCCGACCAACCCCAGTGGCTGCAACAGCCAATCATAGAGTCCAACCACAGGAGGCATCAGAAGAACAGCAAGACCTGCTGAGTCGCATTGCCACCCAACTAGAGAAATTATATGTGCATCTGGTGCAGCAAGGGCTTGCATCTGGCAGAAACCCAGAACAAGGAAGGGGACATTGAAGGCAGAACCTAGAGTACCATTGTTACAAATGCGGGGAAGACGGCCATGGAATGTACTACTGTCCACACCCGAGGAGGCACAATTTCAATAGAGGCGGGAGAGAGAATCAGATCTCTCCGCCAAGAGCAAGACCACCACCACCTAGGCAGCCTGGACCAATCCCACCGGTCCAAATCCTACGACCACCTGTACAACAGTAACCACCACCCCAACCTCTCATTCCGCCACTACCCCCACCACCTGCTGTGAACCAAGCGGTGAGTGTTATTAGCTTAGAGGCTAAAGGTAAGGCGAAGGTAGAAGAGTCAGCTCGAGAAAAGCACAAAGGAAAAGCGAAGGTAGAAGAAGTGGATGCTATGGGAGTGAAGCGTGCAAGGCATGAGGAGGCATCTCAAAAAGAAGAGAAGATGAAAGGGAAGGCCGAGTCTAGCAAGCAAGCAGATAAACCGCGGGGGAAGATAGACATCGTGGACTTCCTACTAGGTGAGTATGCACAACCCTATGACTTAGTTCAGGATGTGTTAATGCAGGGCCCGAAGATAACTTGGCCCAAGCTACTCCACCTTGCACCCAGAATGAGGAGGCAATGGACGAAAATGGTAAGTACCAGGAAATCAAGACCACGGATAGCTGGGGCTATCTCGGGGAGGGATCTCGACCACATCCTGCCAACCATGGACGCTCACATCAAAGGGCAACGGATTTCAAACGTCTACATAGATGGTGGCACACAAATATGCGTCATGAGTGAAAAGATGATGCACCATCTAGGTCTAGAGGTAAGTAGGCCCGTACCCTGCCGAGCCAAGATGGCAAACAATGTAAGAGTAAAATGCGTAGGCATTGTAAATGCGGTCAGAGTAAAAGCGTTCAATACAGAAGTGGAGGTAGACATCTTCGTCATGCCACACAAAGGGGAGGGCTACCCCATCATTCTTGGAAGGCCTTGGCTTATGGCCATGGAAGCTAAACAAGACTGGAGCACCGAGATGATCCAGATGAAGGATGCTAAAGGGAAGTCCATATTCTACGACATGAGGACTGGAAAGCAGCGCAACATGATCTTGGAGGCTTCAGAAGACGAGTCCACTAGCGACTACTCATCTACCTCCGGAGAAGATGCAACCACCACCGACGGGAGTGACAGTAGCATCGAGGTAATGGGAGTCATTCTTAAAAACCCAGACAGATTAGCACAATTGACGCAACCACCACCGACGGGAGTGACAGTAGCATCGAGGTAATGGGAGTCATTCTTAAAAACCCAGACAGATTAGCACAATCTGAAGCAACCTCGGCAAACCAAGAGGGATCATCAGGTATGCAGTCATTGGAGGATGCAGGTAAGCTACAAAAAATGCTCTCAAATGAGTTAACCAATGAAGAAAGGAAGGAGTATGTCTCCATGTTAGGTAACTTCACTACTTTGTTCATTGATGGCTATGATAAGATCACAGGAATTACAGTAGTGCAACACCACATAAAGCTCAAGGAAGACAGTAAACCCGTAGTACAAAAGCTCAGAAGACTTGGAGTAATCCAACTAGAGGCATTGCTTAAAGAAGTGAGAAGTTTGCTACAAGCAGGTTTCATCTACCCTGTCGACGAAGACTCAGAATGGGTCTCCCTAGTAGTAGTCACACCAAAAAAAAATGGTAAGTGGAGAGTCTGTGTGGATTATAAACCTCTCAATGCAGCCACGAAGAGAGACCACTTTCCCCTCCCATTCCAGGATGAAATACTCAATGAAGTGGTAGGTCACGAACGCTACACAGCATGCGATGGCTACTCAGGATACTTCCAGATTAGCATTGCGGAGGAGAATCAGAAGAAGACAACCTTCATCACACCTTGGGGATGTTTTGCCTACAGAGTGATGCCCTTTGGCCTCACGAACGCCCCAGCCACGTTTCAACGCTATGTGACTTTTGTTTTCCAACCCTACTTAGGAACATCAATACGGGTTTTCATAGATGATTTTTGCATCTACAGCTCACGAGCCCTTCATTTAAGCAAAGTCTATGATGGCTTAACCAGGCTGCAAACCTTGGATGACCAACTCAACGTGGACAAGTGTCACATTGGTGAGAGAAAAGTCACTCTCCTTGGTCATGTAATTTCAACAAAAGGAATCGAGGCTGACCCTAGCAAGATTCAGGCTCTGGTATCTTTATCATCACCCACCACCGCCAAGCAGCTGGTTTCTTTCCTTCAGAAGGTAGGATACTTAAGCAGGTTCATTCACCTGCTATCTCAAGTGGTCCTTCCCCTACAACAACTCACCCAGAGGGATGTTTTCTCATGGAGTGAAGAGAATGAGCAGCAGTTTACTGAGGTGAAGCAAATCCTAGCTAAGCTTCCCACTATTTCACCTCCTAAGTGGGACGAGCCATTTTATGTGAACCCTAGTGTGGGAAATGATACACTGGGAGCAGTGCTAATGCAAAAGGATCCCAAAACTTATTTCATGCGCCCTATTTACTTCTCTAGTCGAGTCATGACCCCATCAGAAAAAGGATTCACCGAAGTAGAACACATGGTTCTGGCACTAATGTTTGCTACCACAAAGTTTCGCTCCTATCTCCTGCCTAGACCATTTGTAATCCTGACAATGGAAGAGGTTTTCCCATATGTAATGCGACACATGGATGTCTCATCTAGGATCTCAAAGTGGTTAATTAGACTACAAGAGTTTGACTACACCATGCAAGTAGAAAACTCCACCAGGGCTAGTTTAGCGGGGATTCTCACTCATCGCCATTATGAGAAGAAGCTGAAGGTCAACACGGAAGCAAAGGAAGGAACACCAGTGAAAGAACGTCCTAAGCTAGAGAGAGCTCACTCTCTTTTATTTGACGGAGCATACAAGAGAACAATGGATCAGTCTGCAACAGGCATGGTCATTTTCAATGAGCAGCAAGAAAGAATATTCTCCATGGGGCAGTTACTACCTTCCCACTCCAACAATGAAGCAGAATATGCATCCCTAATCCTTGGGTTGGAACAATGTATTTCACAAAGAATTCAGCGCCTGAATGTGTTCGGCGACGCTTTGATTTTGATAAGGTAGATAAATGGCACCTGGGAGTGCAAAAATCAGGTTTTACTTGGTCAAATTCGCCAAGTTAAAGACCTTTTGAAGAAGTTTGAAGTAGTGAAGCTCTTCCATGTCCCCAAAGCAGAAAATCAAGAGGCAGATGCACTAGCTAAAGAAAGAATACAAGACGTTCCCGTAGGAGCAATCAAATTAAAACTACCCCTCTTCCAAGGTAGTGATGCTATGCCTGATATCATCAGCTTTCTAGATACAGGAGAATGTCCAGCAGCACACACCAAAGGCCAAAAATAATGGCTGGTAAGGAAGGCTACTAAATACCGCCTTATAGATGACCACTTGTATTGTAAGGGCAAAGATCAAATTCTCAGGCGGGTGCCAATCTCCAGTGAAATCACAGAGGTAATTTCAAGTTGCCATGACGGCGTCTGCGACGGTCATTTTGCTCTAGATATCACCAGTAGGAAGATTCTATAGGCAGGATACTTTTGGCCTAGTTTGAACAGAGATGTACACCATTGGTGTAAAACATGTAAGGCTTGTCAAGTGGCCAGTGATCGCACGTTAACCTACGAGCCATAAACCCCTATCATTTCATATGGTCCTTTTGAGAACTAGGGAATAGATGCAATCTGTCCCTTACCAAGGGTCCAATCAGGTAAACTGTACATCATTATGGGTGTAGACTACATGACGTGATGGGAAGAAGCAACGGCCACCACCCGCATTACAGCCCAAGAGGTGGCAAAGTTCATTTTTGAGCATATCGTTTGCCGTTTTGGCACTCCTCTTGAAATAATATCAGATAGAGGACCGGGATTTAGAGGTGATTTAGTGGGAGAACTGATGAAGAAGTTAGGCATCACCCACGTCGGCATTCCACACCGTACTACCTACAATGCAATGGTCTGGTAGAGAAGGTAAATGAAATGATTTGCAAAATCATCACAAAACAGGTGAACAACCACACAAGAGACTGAGATAAACATCTCATGGAAGCTCTTTGATCCTACAGAACAATGTTCCGAACATCACTAGGTTTCACTCCTTTCCATCTAGTTTATGGGAAGGAGGCAATTCTACCCATTGAGGTACAAATAGCCAGGTTACGAGTTTTGGCTAGCCAGACACACCGTCCAATTGTAAACCTCCGAAACCACATCTTGGATCTAGAGAGACTCCAACTGGATAGGGAAGAAGCAATCAATCACTATGCAACACAGGTAGAACGACACCGACTCACTTTCAATCAAGGGCTTAAAGAGAAAGGACTTGAAAAAGGCATGTTAGTACTGTGATACGACAACAGATTTGACACTAGGAAGGATAAGAAATTTCAACCCTGATGGGAAGGGTCATTCATCATCAAGAAGCGCTATGACAACGGCAGCTATAAGCTGATGGAAGCAGATGGGAGAATTCACAAGACTAGAGTCAATGGATGGAGACTGAAAAGGTATTTTATTAGGTTTGACCCAGAATTCGTGCTAGACATTCCAGAAGAGGGAGAACCCTCTAACTCTACAGCTGAAGAAGCACAAGAAGGGCTAGAAGCATGAATGCCTCTAGCCAAAGGGAGAGGGCTAATGATAGCCGACTTTCAAAAATCAAAGAAAAAAAAAAAAAACTCATTTCACCCCCCCCCACTCTCAGTACCCCCCCCCCCCCCCCAGCTTATTTCCTCCCCCCGTCCTACTGGCATTGGATAAAAACTCCCTCAATCTCTCTCTCTCTCTCTCTCTCTCTCTCTCTCTCTCTCTCACTCATTTTCCCTACATACCCCTTTCCTAATGTCTCTCCCTCCCAATTTACCCTCCCCAGCCAGGCAGAAGCTTTGAAAAAAACTCCCGACCCCTTTCTCGTGCTCCCTCTGTGTGAGCCGCATGGAAAACCCTCCCCCTTTCTCGTGCTCCCTCTGTGTGAGACGCATGGAAAACCCTCCCCCTTTGCTCTCCGTATTCTTATACTCACTCTTACACTCACCCTTACATTCCCCCTCACATAACCCCCCCCCCCCACTCTTCCCCACCCCCGCCTCTGGCCCGCTAATGTTCCCTCCCCGACCCCTCCTCACTCTTCCCCACCCGCTCGCCTCGCCCTCCATCGGCCTCATTCCCCCCCCCCCCACCCTTGGCCCGCGGATATATTCCCTCACTCCACCCATTGACTTATCCCCCCCCTCGTCCTCAAGCTCCCATGCAACACAAAGAACCCCCCCCCTCTCCCTCTCACCCACAAATCTCCCATACCCCACTCCACACCTCACCCCTCCCTCTCCCTCACACACTCTCTCTCAAGCTCAGCGCGGATACTCTCTCTCTTTCACCCGGGCGCTCAGGCCACGCAAGCAAGGAAAATCCTCCCTCTCTCTCCCTCTCACGGGCAGCGTCACATAGGACCACCCTCTCACACACAATACACACACACATACAATCACCGCCCTCCCCTCTCTCCTCTCTCCCATCGGCACTGTGCGCAGCAGTCCGCATACACACACACACAATCACCCCCCTCCCCTCTCCCCTCTCTCCCATCGGCGTTGTGCACAGTAGTCCGCATACACACACACACACACACACACACACACACACACACACACACACACACACACACAATACACACACACCCTACCTACATGCATACACACACACACACCGCACACACTCTCTACCCCTATTCCCTGTTGAGATGTCGAGCTCTACATCTTGAGATGGCATCCACTACGGGTCTCGGCCGCTTACGACATTTACTCACTTGCGCGTTAGGTGACCGACACGAAGGATCTCTGCCAGTGATTCTACAGCTAAACTACACTTATAGTGCCAGCCTAGTACGCTTCTAGTGAGTTCACACTTAGTGACTACATGTACATATGTGCTACTTTTCAGTTTTAGCACTGAGTCATTTTGTACTCTCTTTTCTGTGAGAAGAAGAAGAAGCTTTCCATCTCTGTGTGGTGTGTGCTTGTCTTGTGTAGCTCTCTTGCATCCTCTTTCTTTACATTGTATCAGAGCCTGGTACAGGCAAGAGAGGCTAAGAGACCAAGAGCATCACAATCCCTTCGTTCGCAATCCACGAACTGGACTGAACAGGTCTCCAAAGAGCAGTACATAGAGATTTACTGTACAAGTACAGTGGTTGTATGTACGTTTGATTGTGGACACTCGTTGAGTGTAGAAAGCGTTACAGGTACCACGATAGCAGGTTCAGCAGATTTGCAGGTTTTTGCAGATTGCATCTATTTTGTCTTAGTGCTTCAAGATGTCTGACGGTTTCAGTCAGATTGTCACTGAGAAGCTTGAGAAAAATAACTACCCTGCATGGAAGTTCAGAATAACAAATTTCGTAAAAGGAAAAGGTTATTGGGACTATGTAGAAGGAGACAATGAAAAGGAACCAGAGATTCCCAAGGCAAATGCTACAGCAGAACAAAGAAAAGCTTTGAGGGACTGGCAACAAGGCCAGAGCAAAGTGATGTATTGGCTTTCTATGAGCATCACATATGGCATGATGGGCTATCTACAGGATGCTGAAACCGCCGCCATTGCATGGAAAAACTTAGGCAGAGTGTTCGAGGTGAACACCAAGGCCAGGAAGCTTCAACTAAAGTCGGAGCTAAATCAGGTTAGGAGGAACAACCTCTCCATCAATGATTATGCTTTGAAGATCAAGAGTATCATCGAGGCTCTTGGATCTATTAAAGTCTCAGTGGAAGACGATGACATTGTCCGTGCATGCTTGGAGGGTCTAGGAGATGAGTATGTACATTTCAGGTCTTCCATGAATACAAGAAACGACATCCCCGTGTTCCCAGATTTGATTTCTATGCTTATTCTTGAGGAGAAGAACCTTGACACATCTTCTTCTCATGGAAGAAATAATTCTGAAAAGGCCTTCTATTCTAACTCCAACAGAGGTAGAGGTAGAGGTAGAGGTAGAGGTCGTGGTCGAGGCCCAAGTGGTTGCAGGGGCCAATTTCGAGAAGGTTCATCAAATCAAAACAATACAGGTGGCAAGGGAAACCAGTCTCAAGGCAGGGGAATTCAAAGAGGTCGTGGTGCAGGATCAAGCAGGCAACAACATACTGCAGATAGTAGAGAATGTTGGACTTGTGGTGAAAGAGGTCACATGTCACGTGACTGTCCAAAGGGAAAAGCAAGTGGAAAGAGAGAACATGGCAACTATGCATCTACTAGCAGAGATGCAGATGACAGCAAAAACAAGCGCATGTTTGTTATGCAGCATGTAATGAATAAAATGACTACAGAGAATTCCACCCAAGATGATGTTTGGTATGTGGATTCAGGTGCCTCTAATCACATGACGTCTCGTGGAGAGTGGTTTAGAGATATGCGCAAACCAGTTGTGTCAGGCTATGTGTTGACTGGAGATGACATAGCTCACCCCATTGCTCATGTAGGGGACATACCTCTAAATACGAAGAGTGGGAAATCAAAGTACTTAGCAGATGTACTTCATGTCTCAAACATTACAAAGAATCTTGTTTCTGTTGGACAAATGGTTGAGCAGGGTTTGCAGGTTCGTTTCAATCCGAATGGCTGTTATGTAAAAGATTTCTAGAATGGCTGTAAGCTGATCACAGAGGGCAAATGTGTGGGCAGAATGTTTACGCTGAATGTAGACATGCCTGAGGTAAAAGCTACATTATTTGCACAGGGCATAGGTGTTGTGGCTGATGTTGACATTTGGCACAAACGCATTGGCCATGTCAATGAGCAGAGATTGCGCAGCATGCAATGAAAACAGATTGTAAAAGGTTTGCCCAAATTCAAGGTGGATGGTATGCATAAAGTGTGTGCAGCATGCCAGTTTGAAAAACAGTCAAAGGGCTCATTTCCACATGAGCGCAATGTATGTAAAAAGCCACTTGACGTGGTGCACATAGATGTTTGGGGTCCAACCGATACTGCAAGTATACATGGTTGCAGGTATTATGTCTCTTTCATTGATGACCATACAAGGAAAGTATGGGTCTACTTCATGCGTAACAAAAGTGAAGTCTTTGGTCACTTTCAGAACTTCAAAGTCATGATTGAGAAGGAGACAGATATGCAAATCAAGACATTGAGTTCAGATGGAGGGGGAGAGTACTTCTCCAACGATCTTTAAGATTTTCTACGAATGCATGGTATACACAGACAGTTTACATGCAGATATACTCCACAGCAGAATGGGGTGGCAGAACGAAAAAACAGGCACATTGCAGAGGTTGCACGTGCATTGATGAATGAGAAGAACATGCCTCATCATTTCTGGGCTGAAGTTGTAAATAGAACTGTGTACATTATGAACAGGACACCTACAGCTGCAGTGCATGATGTAACGCCTGAGGAAAAGTTTACAGGTACAAAGTCTGATTTGGCACACTTGAAAGTGTTTGGCTGCATAGCTTATGTGCATGTACCAGATGAGTTGCGTAGGAAATTGGATCCTAAAGCAGAGAAATGTATTCTTGTGGGATATTCCCTTGAACAAAAGGGGTACAGGTGCTACAGTCCTACTACACAAGAATTACGAGTGAGCAGAGATGTAGTCTTTGATGAGATGAGTAGCTGGTACAGTAATGCACATGGCACTATTGGGGCTGATGTAAAAGATGATGTGGTTGTACAAAATGTGAGGCCACAATCACAGGTTTTGAGTGGACCACAAGAGTCGTCTTCTCGTGGCTCTGTTGAGAAGCCATGGAATGGTAGACTACGTACGCAGGTTACTCCACCAGCAGGTACAGGGAATGTATCACGAAAAGGGAAGGAAAAGGTTGATGAACCTCCCTTTATGGATGATGCATCATCAGGGTTTTCACATGTAGACATGGATTCAGATGGTTCTGAACAAAGTCTTGATGAGGAATTTGGAATTCCGGCTGTCAGGACACTTGGTGTAAGGAAAGTACAAGAAGATGCTAGAGGGCAAAGGAGTGACCCAGGACCGCGCAGATCTAACAGAGTAAGAAATCCAGTTCAGAAATTGACTTATGATGGGTATCTAGCGCATCACCAAGCCTACATGGCTAAGGTGATACAGGATGTGGAGCCCACATGTTTTGAGGATGCAGTTGGAAATGTGCATTGGGATGATGCAATGAATGAAGAGATGGCTGCATTGGAAGCAAACGACACATGGGAGTTGGTGCCATTGCCAAGTGGCAAGAAAGCTATTGGATGTAAATGGATGTATAAAACCAAGCATAAGGCTGATGGTAACATTGAGCGTCACAAGGCAAGGCTGGTTGCAAAGGGTTATGCACATACGTATGGCATAGACTATGAAGAGACCTTTGCTCCAGTGGCAAAGATGACGACTGTGAGAGCTGTCACAGCAGTGGCTGCATCTAGAGGATGGATTATGCATCAAATGGATGTAAAGAATGCCTTCTTGAATGGTGAGTTGCAAGAGGAAGTGTATATGGATCAGCCGCCTGGTTATGTCGATCCAGGTTACCCAGATTATGTATGCAGACTTCTCAAAGCTTTGTATGGTTTGAAGCAAGGCTCTAGAGCATGGTAAGACAGGATTGCCAAGTATCTTGTCAGTATTGGGTTTAGGAGAGCTCATGCTGATCATTCACTCTATGTACGTGAGAGTGATGTGGGGATTGTGGTCATTACCATATATGTAGATGACCTTATTATTGTGGGTGACAATGCTATGGAGATTGACCATGTGAAGGGTCTTCTCAAACAGGAGTTTGAAATGAAATATTTGGGCAAGTTGCGCTACTTTCTTGGCATTGAGGTGATCAGGACTCCAGAGGGTGTATGGCTATCACAGAGACAGTATGCTTTGGACATGTTGTCAAAGTATGGTATGGCTGATTGTAAGCCAATTTCTATTCCCTTGGATGTGAATGCAAAGCTGAGTGCAGAGAAGGGTGATGTTGTTGAGGATGTCAAGATGTATAGAAAGATTGTGGGTAGTCTAATCTACTTGACTATCACGAGGCCAGACTTGAGCTACACAGTAGGCTTGGAGAGTCAGTTCATGCAGCTTCCGAGGAAGCCACATTTGGATGGAGTACGACGCACACTTCGGTATGTGCAAGGGACTCTTGACTACGCATTGTTCTATGCAGCAGATGCGCCATTAGCATTGTATGGGTATACAGATGCAGATTGGGCAGGTAGCATTGTTGATAGGAGATCTACGAGTGGCTTCATGTTCTCTTTTGGGAGTGCTGTTGTTACTTGGAGCAGCAAAAAGCAGCCTACGGTTGCTTTATCAAGCACATAGGCCGAGTACAGAGGTGCAGCAGTTGCGGCGTGCGAGGTAGCTTGGCTACACAAATTACTTGAGGACTTGGGAGTGCAGGTGGACCAGCAGATTGTCATCCATTGTGACAACCTCAGCAGCATGTAGTTGGCTAGGAACCCAGTGTTCACGGCATGCCACCTTGTAAATATTGCAGAAATAATTCAGCCTCACACCCCCGAGGGTTTTCATCATTTGCAAATCTTCTCTCTCTCTCTCTCTCTCTCTCTCTCTCTCTCTCTCTCTCTCTCTCTCTCTCTCTCTCTCTCTCTCTCGGTGTGTAGGTTTGCGGTGTTCATATCATTGTGGTTTTGCGTCCTAGGCACTCAAAGCTAGGTGGTGCCCCCTGTTCACTTTACAGTGGCAGGCTCGAGAGGCGCCATTCGGCCCCCGGCGTTTTAGAGGCCATCGAGGTTCAGGGTCCGCTTTGCGTCCGTCAGTGCAAGTAGGATAGTCTCAAGCACTAGGTGACTTTACCATGAGCAACAACCATCATTGCACCGTAAGTCACTACAAGCGCTTCAAAATATGTTTGTAATCCTTGTAGGATAATGTAATCCATAGACGTGATGCCGTATTACAGTTGTAGACATAGACTCATAGCCTAGTGACATGTAGACAAGCTATTGTTACATGTTTTACATGTTGCCCAACGTGCTCACCGTCTAGGTCGCATCATCGTAAAATAGTGGCATGTACTCCAAGATCAAAGTAAGTGCATAACATGTCGTACATGTCAGCAACTATACCATGAAAGGTTATGTCGTACAAACTATTGTTTATATATCTTTAAAAACATGATTTACTGAAACAAGAAGGCATACCTTGGCATTAGGTCATGCATAGCATACCTCAACAATATGCTTCAAGCCTTAACCACCATGTAGTTAACAATTAGGACTATGACAGATGCTTTGCATGTCCAGGTATTCAAGCCGTTATCATGAGTAGTCATATATGGAGCCGTGTTCCCTGGTAAGCCACAACATCTAGAAGGGATTATGCATCCAATGCATGGAGCCATGCTTCTGAAAGCCTTGCTTCCCCCTCCTCTAGATAGCACCAATGAATCCCATGGAATGTCTCTTGCCGACAGTGAATTGAGGTACCATTTATGAATACCAACTTCGTAGAATCAAATTATTGATCGGCCTTGCTTGAGTTATAGACAAAGGACATGCCTGAGCTGCATGTACTAGTAGACAAATGGTGTCATTCATCGATGCAATCCAAGGCCCTGCCCATCTCTATGAGATTTGTAAACACGTGATTTTGGTAATGATCACAAGCCATGCTTGTGTCGTGAGTGCCATAATTGCAAAATTGTGGAAAAACAACCATGGCAATGCGTATATCCTTTACATGCCATAACCATGCCGCGAAATTCAAAAAAATCCAAATACAACTGCATACCTCAGTAATGAAGCGAATCACCTTGCCATGTCGATCACATGGCTAGGGTGTTCAAGAAAATCGGCCTAGCCAATAGCATGGTTCGAGGCCTTTCGGTCCATGCTAGTACCTAAATATTTTCTGCATGCTCTGCAACACCATGCATCTTACCTTTTTGTCCATGCCGGTACCTTGCATGCTTTCCTTGTATCCTACCTTGACTGCTACCGAGGTGGGATATGCCGCTTAAACTCGATTTAGGGTACCCTTAGGGTGCCCATGCACTTCCCATGTAAACGCCAGCGATGGCTAAACACAGACAACGCCGTCAGAGAAGGTTCGCTCATGGCGTCATGTGCGCTATCCGGTTGAGCACGAGCAGGAAACGATTTCTCCTCAGCACCCCTGCACGCGCCCGACAAGCTCCCTCTTGCTCCATATGGTGCTCGTCGCCACTGCTCTTCTTGAGCTTGCAAGAGGCGGTTCATGCTGACAACTTTTTCCCTTGCAAGCGGTCGCTCCCATAGCTCTCGACCCCGAGGTTCCCTCCAATGGAAGTCGTGCTTCCCACGGGCTTATCTGCATTGTCAAGCCCGCCTTGCTTGTTCCAAGAGGCCATGCCTATGTTGTTCCAAACCCGCCCATAGAGAGAGAGAGAGAGAGAGAGAGAGAGAGAGAGAGAGAGAGAGAGAGATAGAGGGATCATGCAATCCTCCATGCTCGGCTTCCTCCTCCTCCATAGCTCCCCCCTTCCCCTGAGCTCTGATACCAATATAAGACCTAGGGTAACTGAACCCGGGATCCTCCTCCCTACCGCCCCTTATATAGGCTAGCTCCTAGCACTTGCCCTAAGCGGATCCCCAGTCCGCACTGGTCCAGCTGGCCCCTGGCCTAGGTCCCTGACCCCCTAGGTTGGACCTTGTCCAGTAGGACCCTTGTCCTGACAGTACCCATTAGCGTTTGACCATTTCAGCATTTAGCATCATTGTATTAGCATTGCACAAATAATAAAGCAAGTACTTGCTTTGGCAATAGAGCAAGGGGACCCTTGAGGGTGGTTGGGATCCGACATGCTATGTCATCTCTTCTCTCTCTCTCTCTCTCTCTCTCTCTCTCTCTCTCTCTCTCTCTCTCTCTCTCTCTCTCTCATCATTCATTTCGGTTCAGTTTCTCTGTTGCACCTGACATTAGGAGCTTGTGATAGGCCTTCCAATGTTTAAGATATCTAAAATTCACAACCATAAAAGCATGCATTGGTGGTACCAAAAAATGGTGTCTTGGATACTAGTCCTTTGATAGCACTTTATAAATTCCATTTTCATGTTTTACATGTAAAATAAACTAGTGTATTATATATCCATGGATAGCTTTCTTAGAGTAATATCTAAAACTATAAAGTTCAACATGCTTTGATATTTTTTGTTAACAAAAATTCCAATCTCCTCTGTCTGTGAAGAGTACCACCAAAAAATGCTAAAAGTGGTACCACTTTTAGCATGTTACTTTGGAAAGTAGGGAAACGCATCATTTTCTCATCAGAGCAAGCATGTGAGTGAAAATGTGTTGGAGATAGTGCAGTAAGATTTGTGGGATGTTGTAAATACTTCATCTATGGGTGGATGTGGGTTCATAGGTTACATTCATTGATGTAGTATGTAATGTATCATGGTTGGAGATGCTACTTGGAGCATTGGGCATTTAGGTTCAAAGACTGGTTTTCTTCTTTTGTGACAAGCTAAGTAGAACATATTTGGTGCAGATTTTGATGTTCCATGCAAGGATGAAGCGCATTGAACACACTACCACTTCATCATAGATGGGGTCTTGGCTGAAGACATCAACCTTGTGTATGTGAGGACAGATGAGCAAGTTGCCAATATCTTCAATAACGACTTTGAAGCAAAGTAGCTGAGATAATTTCAAGCTATGCTTGGAGTACAAGAGATGGCATTGAGATTTAGGAGGGGTGTTGGGATATTAAGCTAAACCCATTGTACGCTTAGATGACTTCTTGCATATGTTTATATGTAGCACAATAAAGATTGTACACTCTATTATTACTAGTGTTTTCATTCGGGTTGAGGCCCCTCTTACCCTATTTAGAGGAGGGACTTTTGTGTAGATTTCAAATTTGAGGCTTAGTCAAATTTAAGAAGATTGGTCTACGCTTAATAGTGTCCATATTAGGAAAATGGCTACCAACTGGGAGTTTGCATGTGAATACACCTCTTTAAGGGCTTTAAAGTAACCAAACAACAACCTTTTGCAACACCACACAAAGTGCTCAAATCAAGCGCAAAGTGCCACCTTTGCCAAGGGCAACTTTTCAGACAAAACTGTAGAGCTATCACCTAGCAAAGAGAAATTTTGGAGGCCGATCTATATTGAGCTTCATAACAAATGGACTCAATCCATTGGACTTAGAACAAGTATTGAGTCCTGTATTAGAAAGGCCTCACTAAGAACTACAGTAGATACTTCCACCTCTCTCTCTCTCTCTCTCTCTCTCTCTCTCTCTCTCTCTCTCTCTCTCTCTCTCCCCGCACTGTAAAGCGTAGATATACCCAAGGCCTACATCTAAATCTCTGTATAATATTTTTCTATGTTAAGAATATTATGTGATAAAAACAAAGAGAAATATAATGG
Organism: Adiantum capillus-veneris; assembly: GCF_014529385.1. NCBI lineage: Eukaryota > Viridiplantae > Streptophyta > Polypodiopsida > Polypodiales > Pteridaceae > Adiantum > Adiantum capillus-veneris. The sequence goes on along the minus strand of NC_140940.1, from coordinate 72,439,641 downwards.
AGAGGTGGGAAAAAAAAATCTTGGAGGTTAATTGATGAAAATAAATTTTTGGGTTGTATTCAAGGTCCATCTAGATCAATAAACCTAACAACAAACCAGCTCATACACATTCTCTGTCTTGCAACTTATGTCTTTTTTGTGTACTTAATCGTATGAAGAATTCATTTGACTATCCACCCTCACCTAAGAATATACTGACATCTGGGGATTAAATATATCGACAAAGCAATAGTTGAAATCAAAGATTCATGATAATTTTCATTTTATGTTCCAATAGTAATGATGAGATAATGCGAGTTGAGCCATCAAATATCCAAAGCTTAATTGAAATTATTACAAGACTCTTACTTTTGAATTTGAATTATATCTTGAATATTTAAGCAAATATTTATTTTGAAATTTCTTTAATAAGGCCAACACAACTAAGGTAAACAATGAGCGAGGTTAACTTTTGACGTCCATTTTAATTGGTTTTTAATATTTTGTTCCATTTCTATATGTAAAAATGTTTTACATTAAATTACCAACAAATTGTACATAATTTGAAGGGTAAGGGTACCTCTACCCCGCACTATGATCTCCATATCCTTCCAGCAATAGCTTCTGTCATCCCAAAGGTGGGAGAGTTTAGAGATTCCTCTGTTGTTTACGAAGCCTGCAACTTGCCTCCAGAAGGGGTCTAAGGAATCCTTCCCAAGTTTGGAGAGCCAGAGGAACTAATTGAGAGAGGAATACTTGAAGTACATGAAATTCTTCCCCCATTTTAAGGTTAAGGCTGCTTGGTTGCACTTTCGTACTAGCTCCCCTGCGCAGCCTCCAAGCTTCAAGAGTGTCCAAGAGGACGCCAAAATCTTGTCCGGCATTGAACTCATCCATGGTGTTAGAGCAAGAAGAGCGTCATCAGACAAGGATATGTAGAATGGATTCATACATTGAGCTACTTAGAACACTCAAGAGGGTAGGTTTGTCACCGTTGGTTTTTTATCCTCTGTGTTTGTGTACAAGCCACTCTTGGAACCCTAGCCCCCCCAATGCACATGTTGTGCTTGAGGGCAATTATACTCTTTTCAAGTCAATATAATTTCTCTCAACTCACAATTGTAACTATGAAAAAAAAAGGGAGGAAGGGGGGGGGGGGGGGGGGGGGGGGGGGGGGGACCCTCTCAAATATCAACTTTGACCATGAGAATTCTTGTTTCTTATAGGCCGCTACATTGGTACTCCTAAAGAAATAAAACCTAATCAAAAGACTTAACGTCACTATGTTCCTTGCACTTCGCCCCTTTTTCCCATTTCACAAACAAGAGAGATCTTAGAGAATCTTTATCACCTTTTAAGAATTTGGTATGTCAATACTAGAGCTGTTCTAAAGGGTGATGATAGCCTTCTTTTTGTTTTGGAAAATCTCACAATATGTGAGAGGTTACATCAAAAGGAGAGAACCCATTACATGAGCACCATGCTCAATCCGAACCATGGCCACATATATTCCTTTGAAGACTAACACTCAACCCCCAAGATGTCGTGGCCTAACGCTAAGAGTTATCCACTTCCATTCGTAAGAGATTCTATTTTGTTCAATCCCCTGGATAATAACCTTGCTAGCTTGGATGATCTCTGGTAGCTGTCTCTTAAGAGATCCTGGACAAACACACGACCATTCTTGGCCTTGCAAACATGATTACAGTAGTAGAACCTAACCTTATAAGTACATACGAGGACCGGGAGGCTTTCAATTCCTTTTCCTCCAAAGAGGAGCTCATTCTTGGAAAAACAAATCTTCCAAGTTCTTTGGATCAATTTGCATACTTTTCCTACCAGTCCTCTAACTCTTGAACATTCCAAGAATAAGTGAGGTAGGTTAGCAATTCTGCAACCCGAACACCTATACGGGCCAATACCTGGAGCTCATACCTTGACACCTATTGACAGGGCCCCCCATAATACCTTCCACAAAAAGATCTTCATGGACAAGGGAAGTTGAGGGTTCCATATGACGCCAGCCATTGAGCCTCTGGCCCTGCTTATCCCACTATTTAATCTGGAGGGCGAACTTATATCAAGCCTAAGTAAATGCCCTTGGTACGTGGTTTAAAAAAGTGGAAATATGTGAAAAGATGTTTTCTTTCGAAACAATCTCCCAAAAAGATAGGTTGAATGATTCGCGCTCTACCAGAGAAATCAGCCTTGATTTTTCAACATTGCACCTCAACCCTGAGGTGATGGCAAAAGTTTGCACAATCTCAAGAGCCTTTAGGACAACTTGAGGGAAATCTTTTAAGAAGAAAAGATACTTATCCATGAATAGCTTTGCAAGGAGCTAGTTGTTGTGGGGTGGGGCCAAACCTTGTATCTCCTCTTTGGCAGCACAATCTTTGACCATCATAATAAGCGGGGGTGTAAGCCAATGGCGAACAAGAAGGAGGCAAGAGGGCATCCCTGTTTCATTGATCGTTTGACTTCAAAAGAGCCCACAATTCGGAGTCGACACCCTCTCCCATAAAGCAAAATAGTCTACATATCCGAGACCCAAACTCCAGTGATTTCATGACATCTTCTATGAATGACCACATGTTCCTATCGGAGGCCTTACGAAGCTAGAGTAAGATGCACTCTTGCAGAGTGTGGGAAGCATACTCAATTCCAACCATTGGTGCCAATATGTTATTGCAGATAGATCTGCCTTTGATGAATCCATGCTAATGGGGGGAGATGGCATTAACGAGCAGAGGGAAAATCCTAAGGGTGATAGCTTTGGCAATAATTTTATATGTTAGAAGACATATTTATAGGGAACAATGCTTGAATTGAGAGCAACACAATACCTTTGGGATAGGTTTTATTAGCTCTCTCTTTATGCTATCACTCTAGAGTCCCTTCTAGCAAGGCTTGATCAGCCATACTTGTGACAGGAACCTTAAGATCATCCCAAAATTCTCTATAGAACTCCATTGTCCGTCTGTCCCAACACCGAGACCTCTCCTTACCGAGAGATTGTAATGCTAGCGAGCATTCCTCTTCTGTGAAGGCCTTCTTAGGTAGGTTGTTTTCAACCTGAAAAATCATCTTACTAATAATATCGAGGAGAGAGGCTCTGGCTTCATCCACCTCCTGAGAGTGTGTCTCAAGCTTCCCTACTTGGCTTAGATGCTCTAGCATCATCATGGCTATGTTATCTTTGTCTTGTATAGTATTTCCATCCCCATCAACAAGTGATTGAACACGACCCCTATTTCTCTTGATTTTCAAGGCCCCAAAGAAATGTGCTTGATTAGAGGCCTCAAGCTACATGAAGATCTCTCTACATAGCACTCTACCCCTTCTAATATCCTCCAGCTTATGGTGAGCAAGGTCAGCTTTAGCCTCAGATCATCTTCTCTGTTCATGTTCAGAAGCCGACCCCACCATTTGTTTTCGAATCGAAAATCCACTTCATCCTAAAACTGCTTCATGTTCTCATCCCGACCACGCTCTTGATTGTTTTTTGCATGCTCTTGGTAAAGAGCTCCCAAGCTTTATGGTTTTTGTGGCTAACATCTTTATTAAGTTTATACAGAGTTTTTCTCGCTAGGCTTTGGAATAGAGGGTCTTTAAAGAGATTTTCCCCTTCAATCAGAAGCTTCCTAGTTCCTTTGGGAAGGTTTTCCTCACCTTCGGCTTTGCAGAACTTGATGGAAAGTGGCAAGTTATCTGAGAGGTTTTGCGAAGTTACAACCTTCATTTCAAGAACCAATGGGATCCAGTTAGCATTGTGAGAGCAATAGCATATGTCAAGCCAACAGGCCATGTGAGCATACTGCAAGCTGATATACGTGAAACTTGGTGTGCTATTCCATGGGCCCACCTCCCATAAGTCCATCAGAGCCCATTTCTCACAGAGGCTCGACCGTTTAGATTTTTTTGAGCCAACTAGCAAACTCGAGCAACCTGTTTTGTCCTTCAAACTCTCCACCATATTGAAGTCCCCAAGCAATAGCCACTCACCTTCAATCTAAGGCTATAAATGTTAATAATAGTGAGAGTTTGACCCGCCCATTTGATTCTCACTCCTAACACTCGCCCAAACGGGTGATTCATGATCACTTCTCGCTCTAGGTCTCTATCTACAAAAGATAGGACACCACTGTACCTCTCCACTCCCTCTCTGTAAAGCACGAACTTCTTCCCTAGAGCTTGCTTTCTTTTACTACAAGCATCCAGGTGATGCTCCTATATAGCCCAACAGTTCACTTCCTTCGGCCTCTTAACTTCCTCCCGAGTTTTCAACACTGAAGAAGAATTCCCAAAGTAGAGGACTATGTACCCTTTACCATGATAGCTTCCTTTTTAAAACTTTACATATATTTGTGCCACTAGAATTAATTTTGAATACATCCTTTCTTGGAATTTCTTGAAGATATACTCACTTAGATTCTTATCCTTATTGATTAAAAGTTAAAATGATAGATAGAATGGGAAGCTTTTTGTTTTTGTCAACGAGGGATGGACTTAAATGAATTTTAATGTCTCAAATTTTTTGTAATTCTAAAATACCCAAAAAATACTATAGGGTGTATGTAGTATCCCATATATATATATATATATATATATATATATATATATATATATATATATATATATATATATATTAATTGTAGCATTTGACATATTTTTTAATGCTAAAATACACTACAAATACTACAAGACTAATCTAGTAACCCACAGTTGTTAGAATAAGAGAAAGAAATTTATAGATTTGCATGTAATTTTCTATGTATGTGGATAAGGTTTTGACTCCAAAAATGTAGAAATGTGAGTCTTTGGCATTTGGAAATCACTAGATTTGTAATATAGACCAAGCAAGAATGCCAATGATATATCAAAGTTGCTATTGAGTTTGAGGTTCTCTCACACTTCTCCAATGAGATAGAGTCTTGAAAGGACCTATACAACACATGAAGAGTGTTAGTAGAGAACTTCAAATCAATATCCAACTTGTGATATGAACCTAATACAATGTCTAATTTTATTGCCAAATGTAAAGAAGAATTTTACTCATATCCAAAAAAAAAATCATAAAAAATAAGGTCTACCTATAAAATATTCATATATACTTTATAAGAAATGTCCATTTCATGACCCACAAATTATATCTCGTATAAAATCTCTTGAAAATCAAGAAAAATTCTTGTCGTTTGAAGTGCGAATCATGTTAATTATGGAGTCTAATTTTAGAAAGGCTGATAAATTATGTTGTATATCATCATCTTCATGATTTTGATTTTAAATGTATATATACTTAGTACTTGGTAACTCTTTAGAAATCCCTTGGCATTAAGGTTCTAGATAATAGAATACATAGACTTCCCACTATTTTTTCTATTCAAAGCAAAAAGATATCTGTAATTCCTTGAAATGAAAAAGGAGGAAAATTCAAAATCTAGCTTAGCTTTGTCCTAAACCAAACTCACTACATCTCATTACCTCAATTAAAATGATATATTTTTATGTAAACCGTTTTTTGGAAGATAGATTGTTGAAAACTAATTGGAAATTTTGAAACAACTAGCAAAACACAAAACTATACTTGAGACATGATAGAGCTAGCTCCTCTTGAAAATTGAACAGCTGTTAAATACCCTATAAAACGAACAAGTGAGGGTAACATGAAAAGGCACATACAACACAATAATATTTTCTTATGATGCCAAACAAAAATCAACACTAGGTTTGTGTTAGATACATCGACGGGCTAGATACATGGATACATCAACGGGCTTAGATTTTTTGTTATCAAGTGAAACCATAAACAAAAGTCTCGGAGAAAATCTTTCCGTTTATTCACAAAAATGCAAAGAATTAAGCAAATTATTTATTATTTTTTAAAAGGATAGAATCGTGACTAAAGAATTAATTGAATTTTATTTGAGCTCTTGACATTTACACTCGACATTGGTCTCTTCACGTTTGACTTCGTGTAGAGCATCATTGATGCTTTGAGCATTGGTCACCTCGCCAAGTTTAAAAGACTCACAGTTTATACCAGTGTCGTAGATTTCCATTTGGGAAGCTAGAAGAGGTCCTACATAAGAAGTTTTGGACAAATTCTCACAATAATTTCCACATTGTGACTTACATCAACATCATGACGGGGCCGGTGGTCCCCTGCCACCAATCGTACCTAGCTAGGTATGCAGTGCCTCTCGAGCAGAAGCTCATGAAAAACACTGGAAAAGACTCTGTTTTCATACATGAGAAAATTTATAAATCTTCTTGTGCTAGACACGTCACTATAGCTGGTTTGTAAAACTAGTACTTAAGGTGCCACAGTATTGAAGAAAGTGATCCATGTTGTTGAGGCATTACTTCTTGTTTTTTAACTACTAGTAAAGATTTACCTTGCATTGATGATGGTGCTAGCTCACAATATTTTTGTCTTTGTTCGTGAAAAAGCAGAGAAATATTTATGTATATCTCCCATCTTAACATCAAAGGGCATCAACATCCTTCTTTAGCATTGAAAAATGGATTTTTATATACTCTTGCCCTTGATTCCACATGAAAATGTTTCTGAGACGATATGACCTTGAGAATCTAATGTAGTACGAAGACAATCTGGATGGTTTTCTCAATATCAATCTGGTTCTGCATCACAGTGCCTCTGAGGCCATAGAGCATGAGGCTCCTAGTGAGGGATTTCATTAATGTGATCACAAACATTCAGACATGTTAATAACGTTGAGTGATCACTTTATAGAACACATGATCAAGTTAAATATTCACATGACCTTCATATTAACCTACAAAAACCGCCCAAACTTGTAGCCCCACCTGGCTCTTTCCATCCCGGTGGGCCCGCTAGCGGGTTCTTGTCATATACCAATAGGAACGTCGAGAAAAAATAATAGCCCGAGAAGCTTTTGGTGGGTTGTTAGATCACCATTCATCAGCTTAAATGTGATCACGTAAAGCGTAATTGTGTGAGTATGACAATAACACATGGGTATCACAAAAATTTCACATGATTATTAAATCCCTACTCCTAATGGCGATGTAGTAGGGAAAGATGCAAATTGGAGATGCATGAATGCAGGGTAGGTATGGCTTTTGAGCTTGAGGTGACTCGAGAGGGAGGCATGCTCCCTGTCCTTGTTCCTCTCTTGTCGACAATCCCCTTTTTGGATCTCGGGAGTAGCCATCTCTCTGGCCTCTTCTCAGAGAGTAGAAAGGACGGTCAGATTGTGTAGCACCTCCCCTCAAGGGCTAACCTTTTGTGTGGAAAGCAGAGGTATGCTCAGTGGAAACTAGAGGAGTCTTTTGATGGGCCGGGGTTTTTCCCCCATGGCAGCCTTCGTGTCAAAGCTTCAACATGGTTCATTGGTTGATCGTGTTTGACTCTACTTGGGTGGTGTGATGGGCCTCAAGTGGTGCTGGTGATTCTCGTCTATCTATGTGTTGCTTGCACAATTGGACTTGTGAGACGAAGTCGATTTGTGGCTCCACCCTGGTTACAAGTTTGTAGTTGTAAGTGGTTACACTTCCTTGTAAAAATTGTTGCTTATACAATTCCTTTCCTAGTATTGTAGGTTCCCCTTCTATCTATGTGGTGCTTGCACAATTGGCCTTTGTGAGCCGGGGTCGATTTGTGGCTCTACCCTAGTTACAAGTTTGTAGTTGTAAGTGGTTACACTTCCTTGTAAATATCCGGACAATGTTATGTTATCTTGGTTTTGTCATGGCCCTCATGGCAGTTGTGTTGCATGAGGTTTGTCCCATAGGTTACGGATCCCTATAAAAACCCAAACATTTGTAGTATCTTTTTATCTTAAATAGCTCGTGACAAGGATTGCTATTCAAAATAATGATAGTTAAATCTTTTTTTTTTTCAAAACTCACAATTTGTGAGTGTATTGTATTAAGCATAGCATAAAAATTACAAAATAGCCTCAAGCTCAAGCCGAGCCTTGAGGTGTTGAAGATTACAACATGGATGTCTACTACCTCTCACCAAGGCTAAACACGAACGGCTAGGCTCTTACTTCTCCCAGACTGACAACATGGCAAGGATAGCCCTAGACGAGTCTCCTGAGTCTTGTTTACTTCCGAGCGTATAGATCATAACTCTGCTTTCTTGAATAATCTCTAAAAAGCTTGCCACATCAAGGTCTCCTTCAAACACACGGCGATTCCTCGCTTGCCATATATGGTGAAAGAAGTACCTGGTAGTTTGATTGGAGATAAGAAGAGTGGGGCTACTCATCTTCTTGCCATGAAGGAACATATCAGTCTTGAAGAACCTAATTTGCCATGTCCTTTGGATCCACTTGCATATTTTCCCTACCAAGCCTCTAATTGCCTGGAATTCCATGAAATGGTGGGCCAGAGCTTCACTAGCTATCCTCCAACCCAAGCAAGGACCGGACCCAATAATTTAATTTACTTCCCTTAAGTCCACAAAGGCATCTCTCTAAGATTCGACTCAAATAGATCGTTCCAAAATCATGACAACCTACTTTGTACCAGTGACCCACCATAGCTGGCTGACCCAACACATTGTATATGCATGTTAATGAAGATACTCTATTTTTTGGGGTGTGAATTTCAATCTATGCAAAAAATATAATGATGTTTCAAACCATGATGAACCATAAGATATCATCCCTAGGCATGGCTATATAGCTAGCTCTGTGTAAGCCATTCTATCTATGTAAGTTAATGATGCATTCTCTTAATCAAGAATGCTTCTTTCAATTATCCACCATGACTAACTAATTGGCATCGACTTGAGAGTGTACAAAATTGCATCAAATCGTATCTTACTTAGATATACATTTAGTTTTCTTTAACCTAATGAACATCATTATTTGTAAGCTTGTTTTCATGAATTTAAAGTGAAATTTTGTGTGTCAGACTAGAATGCTCTGACATCTTCATACTAGAGTAGCGCAATTTGGGTGTCATCTATTTCCACAATGTCTCTCTCATAAGAGGACACATTGACTTGTGGTGCATAAACTCTTCCATCATCTTAGGGCTCTCCAACCCTACTTCCTCATAACTAACTAAACTGTCACACTCAGATATATAGGCTGTATTGAGAGCGACTATAAAGAGCACTACAAAAGATCAACTCCTGTCGCAGCTCACCGAAGCCTTTTTTCCTAACTAGAGAGGAAAATATGGACTTGAAAAAATCCTAGTTTGTAGGTCAAAGTTTTTTGTGTTTGGTAGTTTTAAGACTGCTAGATTTGGCTGAGTTTCTTCAAGGTAAGCTCAGAATCTAGCCAAGATTTTGCAATTTGATCTATCAAAAGTACAATAAATGATAGATCTTTTTGCGAACAATGTGTCCTGATATCTCATAATGATTATGATCTTCTATCAAAACGAGATTAGTAGTCGTGACTTTTGAAGCTAGTCAATCATGATAATCAAGGACATAGTAATCTTACAACAGCTTCTTTTAAGACCCCTTTTATAATTGCTACTCAAATTTGAGACTATATGTAGAGGTACGAAAGGGTGAAATCACTCAAATAATCCACCTACATCCTTTGACCACTCAAACACCTCTCTTACACACCCACCATTCTTGCACACATGGCACATGCCAATTTATCAAAACACTAATCACCTTTGATTGTGGTAGACAAATCCTATACTAAAATTAAAATCTTGGTGAATCTATCTTTGGTGCCAAAGGTAGGAGACTTCGGCTAAGCATTAGTGAATATACCTTAAGTACAGGTATACTCAAAGAGCTGTGCATAAGAGAGGATTAAAAAGACCATGGCATACTTATGCCATTAGTCAAGGATAATTACTAAAATAATAAAATGAGCTTGAGAAAGCTTAGACTTTGTGTCTTGGAGCTACAAGACTTCTAAATCGGAAATTATATATGAGTGTGCAAGAAGGTGGTATTAGAGAGTGGAAGTAGAGAGAGATAACAAGGTATACGCGCTTCTTAAGAAAATGAATAACTGGTGCAATTGATATATCTAGATATACTTAATGAATCTAGGATAAGCCCAGATTCAGGTAGTCACCCACAAGATTATATAACCATTAGCTCCATCATGCATAGTATTGACTAAATACCATGACATCCCCACGAACATTCTCAATGCCCACCAATAGTGGGTGTAGAATTAGATACTAACATATGCTCCAAAACACAATACACACCACATGCACACACATGAGCATACTGAGTTTCTGTCACGACTCTGGAGATCAAGGGTAGACTCAGCCATAATGAAGCCTAGCACTAGTAGAAGCATTAAACCGAAAAAATTAGCACAAAAATGAGGTAGTTGATAGGGCATACCCACCACAAAAGATCAAAAGTTGAAATTGCCCTCCAAAGACCGTATAACCTTAAAAAATCCTCCGATCACACTTTTGACACCAAAAGCTATCACAACATAGGTAGAAACCAAGATAATATCAAGATAGAGTGTACACCATTTCACATGACCCTGGCTATGAGAATCTCAAGACCTTGTAGAGCATGCAAAAGACCATGTTATCAAGAGTTTAACATTGGTCTTGTAGCGTTAATTAGTAGTCTGCAAAATTTGAGTAAAGAACTTTGATCTATAATTAGGGTGTGTAGATATTGTTTCACTAGTACTACCACACGTCACAACATAAGAAGGGGTGTGCCCCTAACAAAAGTAGCATCTTAGACCCTTGGGGGTAATAATCTTCTACTTTGGTTTTTTAAATTTAGTGGTTAATGGCAAGTGATCCGACTCACATTGTGAAGTAATCATCTTTAGTTCAACCCATGGAGGCAGCCAATCAACCTCATGAGAGCAGTATCAACGGTTGAATCGAGAAGTTGTATCGGCGTATTGTAGACTGCTATATGTGAACCTAAGCGTGTTGCTCCACGGGCCTACCTCTAATATGTCTATTTACAATGCTCATTTCTCACAGAGGGTTAGCCATTTGGATCTTCAGATCCAATTAACATGTTTGATGCATCAGTTTTGTCTCTTCTCTTCTCCACCATATTAAAGTCTCCCACCATAAGCCAATCCCCTTCTATATAGATGTCCTTAAGCTACTCCCAAAGCTTAGCTCTTTCTTTTGCCAAGCAAGGTCCATATATATGATGGTGAAATGTTGATCTACCCACTTTACCCTAACTCCTAGAACTTTCCTAGAGGGATGATTGAATATCAGTTTTGGCTAAAGATTTCTATCCACAACTGAGAGGACGCCGTTGTATCCATTAGTCCCTTCTCTGTAGAAGACCAGCTTGGTTCCTATAGCTTCTCGTCTTTTACTAGCAGTATAAAGGTAATGTTCTTGTATAGCCCAATATTTAACACTGTTTTCTTTTCTGGCTTCCTCCAGAATAGAGAGCTCTTTTTTTTGGGTTCGCATCCCGTCCACATTCTATGTATGGATTATGAGCTCTTCCATTACTGAGAGAGGGGTACAAAGTTATTCACCTCAAAAAAGTCTTCTTTCGTGCCCTCTTTCTTGTTGCTCTCATCTAGAAGATCAATTCCATTCCCCTCAGTAACCTTGAGGTTCTCAAGGTTAGTATCTCAAAGGTATTATTATAAAGGAAGGGGGCTTTGGGAATATCTGAAGGGTCTTCTTTCAACTATCCCACCGCCCGTGCCGGGATTTGAAATGCTTACATGAAATATTGGATACTTTTTTCCATCTCTCTTCTTGTTTTTAAACGTGGGAGATAGAACAATCTTCTGAACCAATGGGGCTCAGGGTGTTTTCTAGGTAGTGGATGGAAAATGATATTGTGGGGTGGCCTTATCGTTACTAAGATGAGCTTTGGCAAGTTTCTCCATATTTGCTATGGTTTTCTTGTCTAAACCAAGTTGCATGTTAGCCTGTGGCTCTCAACACCCTTTTGTGGAGTCTACTCTTTAGTATCCATCTATCCCATCATAGGCATAACTTTTTCACCAGGTACTCGGCTAGGGTCGTTACTGAAGCAATTGGAAATGATCTAGCAAAATGTTCAAATTTATTTCACTTGAAGAACTCCCCAAAGAAGATACGAAGGCTCAACGGAATGACCTTGAGGTCAACCCCTACGTTCACAATGAGATTTTTGGGCTAGTGCTTGCTAACCACCATATATACAGCTTATTGGCAGTAGTGCCCACGGATTTGTTAGATGGAACAAATAGAATTTGGGAATTTCCCAATTCCCACTTTCAAAAAGACCTTAAGATTAGACCATATGGTCAAATCTTAGCCAAATTTTTGAGAGCATGGCTCACAGGATCTTTTTAAGTACTACCTTGTGAAAGGATTTGGTCTGGAAAAACACTTTCAGATTTGTCCATATAGCCAAATCTTCAAAACATTGGTGATTCCCAAATTGGCTCTAATATGGTGTTGAGGGGTACCTAGGGCTACTGACAAGTCTTTTAAATTGCTTCTCACCCACAATGGGAGGCTAACAAATTCCACCCATACAAGACACATGTCTTGGAATGCATCAGGGGATTCAAAGGATGAATCCCAAGGGAGCACACATATTGCCGACCGATTAAGGAACAATAGGCTTTTGGCTAAGACTTCGTTCACGGCCGTCTCATCCTTGAATTGCACCGAGAAGAAGCCTTTTGCAAGGTATTGAGCATTGGGGACACTTCCTCCCTGATTCTAGACATTGAGAGTGTGGAGCCAATTGATAAGCTCAGCTCTGGCAGGCACCCTACCCATGAAACCTAAGATCAACGTAAATTTAACAAGTTTGGTAAGCTATTTCTCAATTAGAGAAGGAGGAACCGCAATGGTGAGTATGTCCTCCACTTCCACATTTGGCAAGAGCGTTTTTTTTAGGACTCGATATGCCATGTCGCCCTTGGAGGCATCCTGAGACCCGGTAGGTATCTCGGCTTGTTCCATCGTTCTTTTGTTCAAGGATAGCACGCTCATAATTTTGGCGAATTCTTTTTCAATCTAAGCCTTGTGCCCTTTCAACTCCTCCTTAATCAGCCCCACGATGCCGTTCTGGCCACCCCCCATTGCTTTCGGATTACCCTCTCTCTTTCCTTGGCCACCCCTTGTGGTTTTCGGGCCTTTATTACTCCTCTAAGTGAGGGAACCCCCGCCTCACCACTGATTCTCCATATGAAATCTTGTGGGATTTATCCATTGACTCCGGAATTGTGGCCAATGTGACCCAAACTCGAAACTCAGCTCCTCACAGGGCAAGCATAATCTTCTTCTTCTCTCTTTCTTTTTTTTGTTTTTTTTTTCCTCTCTCCTTTTTCTCCTCTTGTTTCTTTTTCTCTTTCAAAGAAGGACACTTCTGACTACAGAACTATGTATCGCAATCCGACCTTCTTCTCCTTCTATTTTAAAACTCTTGACTGCCACTCAATGGATTGAAGGCACACTATGGATTGTGCTCCACAACACGCCAAATCCGACAAAGTAGATTGTGGCAAGCCTTTGAGAAGGTGTCGATCCATATGAGCAGGATGACCAAAATGATCGCGAATGGATCACGATCCACGACAAGGCTAAAATAGAAGGCCTTTTTGGCAAAGAAGTAACTACCTCCAGCACTCCACACAAACTCCCACACTCTCACGACGACCAACGGCCAACAGCAATGCGAACACCACAACCACCCAGTGAGCAAAAGCCAACTTACCGAACCATCGCAAGAGAAATAAGATAGGCACCCGACCTCCCTCAGCTAGCATGCAGAGACGATTCCAAATTGCTATCGCTACGCCATCGCCTTGCGGGATATTACCCTATTCCCACCGTCGCCATTGTCCTGTACTACAATACTAACAATCCTAAACCTAATGTACATTCTTTTTTCTAAGTTAATACAACACTTCCAATCACAATTGTATGGCCAAAAAAAAGGGCACGGTTAAAGGATCACTCAAGGATAAGGTACATTTTTACAACATGAGTGATTGTATTAGGATTCCAGCAAGAAATATACAAATCAACCTCAAGCTCATGTTGAGCCTTGAGGGTAGATGCTTACATCATAGCCTAGTTAACAGCACCAAGTAACAAACTATTATCGATCCTTTAGACAAGAAGGCTTCAACGGATGGCAAGAGTTTCCCCAATCTAATCATCCAAGTTTTGCCCTTTTCCTACCACATATATTATCTCCTTACTTTCTTGTACTATCTCTAAGAAGCTAGCCACAGATAGGTCATTGTCAAAGACATGGCAGTTCTTGGCCCTCCAGATATTACTAAAGAAACAATATCTGACAATTTGAGTACAGATTAGAAGCGTAGGACTTTAAAAATATTTCCCACCAAGGCATAGATCCTTCTTAAAGAACCCTAAGTTCCTTGTTCTTTGTATCCATTTGCAAACATTCCCTGACAGGCCTCTCATTGTCAGGCATTCTACGAGTAGGTGGGCGAGGTCTTCTCTAGCCAATCTACAACTTGAACATCTATACGACCCGATACCACGTGCCTGGATCTTGACACCTGTCGGAAGCGCCCCCCCACAACACGGTCCACAAAAAAACTTTCATGAACTGAGGCCATTTTGGATTCCAAATGTTCTTCATGACCTCAATCCATCGAGCTTCCGACCATTGTACCTTCCAATGTTTTTTCAAGGGACGGAACCAATCCGGCTCATGCAATAGCGCTTGGTAAATGCCCTTGGTTTGTGGTTTTTAAAAAAGGTAATTCTTGGGCCATTTCCATGCTTTCCACTCAAAAGTAGAATCCCATATCACCATTAGAATATTTTGTAGGCCTTCTACAACTCTACTGACAAGTAACTTCTCAGTGCCTTAGAGTTGAAACTGGGAAGTCAACTGGTCAGAGGATTTTCAACACTTGTTATTTCCATCCCAGAAGTTGACTAACTATATATTCACCTACTGGGTGTATTCTAACTTTCATTAATTAATTAACTGTGTAGATTCCGTCACACCTTAGCTTTTTCAAAAGAATCTTGTTTGTCTTCGTTCACACGCACCTCACACCACCCGTTGAACCTCGATCACCCCTATCTGACATGCACTAACTTGCTCGCAACCATCGTCTCCTCTTGTCGCTCCTTCTAGGAAGCACAATGTCCTTCCTTCTCCAAGACCAATGGTGGGTGATCTACACACATTGTAGCAATCCTCGCTGCCGCATATCAAGCGATTGAACCACCACAACAGTTACTAGAAAATCATTCTATTGCATTTTCAGCACTAGCAATCCTCGACCACAAGTCAGCACACTCCTTACCAATAGGATCAGCGATGGCAGATCCTTCCATCTCACCCTTCGAGTTTACTATCAATCTACCAGTCTCTTCAAAATACACAAAGAGAGCATGCCATTCATCATAGAAGCATGAGAGAGAGACATTCTCGGCTCTAGCATTATCCACACAACTACCTGCTGCTCATGCAGTGGAGCCTCCTCGTGGCCTCCTTCAGCCCACAAGACGCCCACTGGCCCTGCACAACCGTCGCCCAACCCTGGTTGCGATGGCTATGTTGCTTCCCTCGTCTTTGCCGATTGCACATCTCGTGCAGCAGGGATGCGTCATCACAAGACTGCGCTTTGCCAACTGCCTAACGTGAATCAGCTACGACTGGCCCCTCACGCCTCTGTCTCTCTGCAGACGCCACATGGCATCTCTTTCGCTCGCTCCTTCTATCTCTCTGTCACGTGCCACTTTGGCCCCTTTGCAAGCCCAAAATAGTTCATCCCTTCCCTTTTCCATATAGCATCTCCCCAAGATACCCTTTAATGGTTTCTAAAGAAGCTCGTTTTGGGGACCTACTAGAGTCCTTTATTGTTCACCCTTCTTGTAATTTCTCTCCAATTTCTCTCCAATAAAAGTTCAGGATTACACCAATAGCATTACACAACCAAGGGGACCAATGTAAGATTGATTTTTTAGAAGTATCTGCTTAATTCACCCCATTGCAGTACCCAAGCTGCTCTAACTTCCTCCCAGAAGAGGGCGTGCTTCTTGCGGATCTTTAAACCTTTCACGTTTCCATGATTTGATAGCTAGTACCTCCATCATTGGGAGAGCGAGACGAATTCCTCAACCTCCGAGCCTCACGGTCCCTGACTCCAAAAGAATCCGAAGGGTCACCTTGGTGAGGGGAATTTTTTCTTAAAGCACGTCAAGGAAGTTGTGAAGTAGGATGAAACAAGCTCTGCTTTTAAGTTGATCGCGGTTGGGATAGAAGCCTTTCGCTATTGAGTCTCTAGTACCCTTTAGTGTCCTAGTCTCTCTGGCCACTACTTTCATCCTTTGACTCTTTTTAGACCTAGGATTTGCACAATCGACAAAGTTGATACAGTCAAAGGCTTGTGTATAGGCACAAAAAACGAGGGCGTTCTCATAGCGTGTCCTTTTGTGGGATAATCATGCAATAGACTCACCGATAGTTTTCTCTTGTAGTTTGGTGGCCTCACTGTCATATAGACCATATCCTCTTTTTTCTCCCCTACTCTTGTCCCTTAGCTACTCTTTAGTCAATATCATCTATTATACTATCATTTCAATTCTTTATTCGTTAGCTAGCCTTCGTGAGCCACTTGCCAGTAAAAACCAATAAGCTCAATGCACTTGAGGGTACGGATTCAAGAATTAGCAAGAAGATTTTAGCCTCCTCAAGGTTTCTTGATATCAAAGTGACTATATAGCCTCACTTCACTAATGCTTGTATAAAATAAATTCAACAACACATTCCTAATGGCTCCACTTTTAGTTTTCATTACATAGAATCTTCCAAGATGCTTTAGCATCTCCAATTAGCATCTCCATTCAACTCACAATTTAAAACCAATCCTAATGGTTAGGATTTGACCTCAGCACGTAGAGAGTATAAAGTTGAAGCTTAACCACTAAGCTATTCGCCTATGTTGCCCTTAGGGGTTCCCTTAAGCACTAAAAAAAACAATACCCCCCTCCCTCTTCTCCTTTTCTTTTTCTTCCCCCCACCCTTCCCTTTTCCTCTTCCCCCCCCCCCCCCCCCCCCCCCAACCAACCCACAAAAAAAAACTAATTAATGGCTTCATTCAAAAAAATCGTTTTGGACACCTAATGGCTTAAAAAAACATTCACTACCTATATAATGCAAGGACACTTTAAAGAGAAGCAACTGTCAAAAACAAAAAAAAAAGAGAAGAAAAACACAAATGCACAAATGTGAAGTCTACCACCTCTTTATATATGGACATAGAAAATCTTTTGACTTTTCACCTTCGTAAATCTTTTCATTTAAGATGTTTTGAAGGCTGTCAAAAGGAGCTCACTTGGTTGGTTGAGCATTCGTCCTCGATGACCAAGATTATCGGTTTAAATGTGGCTAGACGACCCGTTAGCACTCACGGATGTGAATTTTCACCTCGTACGAGATGTATGCGATCCCCCCCCCCCTCCAACACAATAAATAAATAAATAAATAAAAATTAAAGGTTTTTTATTCTTTCGAGATTGGTAGCTTTCTTCATTTATCGTGGATGAAGACAATTCTTGGGATAATTGAAAATGGTTGATTTGGAGAAAATGAGAAGATGAAGAAAGCATGTTGCGCCAATGTTCTATTGTCATAAAGTGTCTGCCATCTTCATCAAAATTTATGAATAAGCCTTTGTAGGTCCTCCCAATTTTGGACTCATTAGTTCCGAGGGAATCACACAAAGATGCCATTTGGAAAACTAAAGCAAAACCAATAGAGAGGAAAGAAAAAGAAGGCTACAACTTGTTTTACTTTCAAAAATATATAAAAAAACTAGCGAAATATCCCTCGAAAATTTTCCAGAATACTCCGCATTTTAAAATTTCTCAAGATACCTTTGTGCCTATTTTGGTTGGATTGTTCAAGATTTTCCTTTTCGACAATCGAGATGCGTGTTTCAGTGCTTAGCATGAAATGTGTCACAAATTACCTTGCAATAAAATAATGAAGCAATTCATCTCCTAAGCCTGCTCAAATTCTAGACAATCAATCTTCTTACGAAAAGCTACAAATTTTGTATCTTTCTATAATTTTATCTCGCAGCCAAGCGTAGGGGTTTTTTGGGTGTTTTGGAAAATTTGAGGTGCATTTTGGGAATTTTGACAAAATATTGGGGGTCTTTTAGGAATTTTTGAAATTTGAGGGGTGTTTTGGAAATTTCAACAGAATAGAGCACCGGGGTATTTTGGTAATTTTTTCAAATATATAATATGATAACCATTAAGTATTTTGGCATTTTTTTCAGGTGGTTCTTTTGTGCCGTTGAGGAAAAAAAAGGTTGGCTTCGCACGCGGAGAGAGAGAAGGAGGCGAGAGTCAAAGATATTTTTCTCTTTGCTTTGACGACAGACGGCATCTCTTTTGTTTGCGCCATCGTAGCTACGCTTTCGCTAACAGCAGAGGCTGTTCTGCCCGAGCTCCAAGCCAGAGAGAGGGAGAGGGGCTGGGGGGTTTGGCTATATAAGTGCGTCTCGTGGATATACAAGCCAAGGAGTGAGAGGGCGAAGGAATCGGTTGCAAACTGGCCGAGCAAAACGAAGTTAGCCACCAGCAAAGGGCATGGAGTAGATATAGAAGATGAGTGAGCGTCGATTTCCTCTGTCTCGTACTCCCTCTCTAGCCACTGCAGCTCTCCGAGGCTCAGCTTTTTTTTCGGTGCAGGATATGTGAGCGCGCAGTAAATTCCTGGCAGTGGACTCGCTTAGCACGAGACCGCAGTCTTAATTTATGCATCCATATTTCAGTTGATTGCAGAAAAATGGAATCTTGAAAGATTCCACCTAATCAGAGGGAGAGGAGCTACTAGTAGTGGGTGCCCAAAACTACTTTTTCATTTCTTTTTAGAGGGAATAACTGAAGATGCTTATTTAAAAGTTTGGGTAAAAGGTAAACTTAATGAAAAAAAAGGGAGGTAAGGAGGGGTTCACATAGCAATCGCATGTGGATGAGATAGAGAGATTTTCTTAGATTTTTTTGAGAGGAGGAATGTTCAGGAAAAATGTGTCTTAACTTAATATTGTGCCATTTTCAGTTTCAAAAATGCTGGTGAAGGGCAAGGAGAAAAGGAAAAGTTCGGTCCCAAAATAGAGAAAAATAGCGTAAAGCCCCAAACACAAAATTTTCTCTTGACAGATTCAAGGGAAGGAATTTTGCATGTTTGGGAAAAATCGAAACCCAAAAAATAAATTTGCTCTTGACAAATTCAAGGGAAGGAATTTTGTATGTTTGGAAAAATGATTTCTCTCTCTCTCTCTTTTCCCTTTACCCAAGCCTTCTCAGGCTGCACACGTTGCAGGTCCCTTGGGTGGACTGCGTGCGCATGGATAGGCGTCACGGGATGCCATGCGTCAGGATCTCCACGAACAAAGAGGGAGATCTTTTATGTGCGAATGATGTGCTTCGCTCGTTGCTCTGTGTGGGACACCTCAGTGTTTGTATTGTGCGATGAGCTTTCTCACAATCGACAGAGGCAAAAACGTGATGGAGACCACCTTTGTAAGTGAGGGAGATGCCAGGCCGATGTCTTGGTCTCAAAGAGGAGTCGACTGCAAATGGTGATTGGATGGGAACAACATCCATGGCAGCAAATCCCAATAGCCGAATGTAGGGGGAAGTGGAATGCAAGGGGGAAGGACGCAAAGATGCACGGGGGAAGGATGCAAAGCTCCAAAAGGAATGCACGTTGCACCATGCGAGCAAGAAGAGAGAGAGCGGCTCTATCTGAGAGAAAACGCAGAGAGGGTTAGAGACGTTTGATGAAAGGCCAGGGATGGGGAGGCAGCGCAGGTCTGTGTAGGCGCATGATGCCGACGATAACAAAGGCCTTCAATTTTGCTTTGCTTTTCCTTTGCAATACAAGATTCCTTGGCATCTTGAGAGTTAATTAATGAGTTCGTGTAGAATGGACCCAGTAGAGAATAGTTCGTAGTGAATAGTTCTAGAGATAGTGGCCAACAATTCACAAATCCTGGCCTAAAGGAAGAAAGGTCACAATGCAGGAAGGCATATATTTTGTTATATGCCTTCCTTATCAAACAAAATCATGCGTGTGGTATACTCTTCATGTGAAAAAGGTGTTGGCTATTGTATTCTTAAGATCAATCGAATGCCCTAAATGGTCTTAGCGACTAGAGCTTCGAGGCTACAGGATGCTTCGATTTCCAAGCATTAAAAAATGAACCAGATTAATGAGTTTGAACTTCTTAAACACTGTCAAACGGAGCACATACACAAGTGTTGTTCAAATTCTTTTGAACCGCTTTAAAAATTTAATATTTATGATTCAAGGCTTAAAAACTACCAAAAAAAGATTTTTTAATAGTTTGAAAATTTTAATATTTATGATGTATAAATATTATGCTATTATACCTCATTAAAATTCTTCACTTTTGAGAAAAGTAAAAATGTTTCTTCTTTAAACATTAGGAGCTACTAATTATTTGCTAAGAAAAAACTCGAAAGAACAATCCTACCTCTAAATCACGTGTCACATTTGCATTAGTTTGTTGTTGAGAGGTTGAGCAACGTTGATGTCTCTCCAAAACCCTTCTCATGCTACAAAAGAAAAAGGAAACATAAATATCAATCTCTCTCTCTCTCTCTCTCTCTCTCTCTCTCACACACACACACACACGCAATTTACAACACAATATATCTCTCTATTTACAAATACATATGTCAATATTTCCTTTGAATTTGTGTATGGAACCTTTTATTGTTTCAAAATTTTGTCCAAAACATATCAAAGCTCTAGAGACCATTTTAAAACCTCCCATTATGGCTACTCCGTGTGTGTGTGTGTGTGTGTGTGTGTGTGTGTGTGTGAGAGAGAGAGAGAGAGAGAGAGAGAGAGAGATTATAAACCTAATCTTTATAAAATATGTTTTTCTTCCAGTAAGAAGCACTTTTACTGGCACATGGAACTATGGACAAAACCAAACAAAAAAGATTCTACTAAACCTATCAAAAAGATTATTAAACTTCATGATTGCTAGAGTTTTTATCTAGCATAAGTGGTCAATATCTTGGATTTCCTTATTCGCAAGGTTGCACTTGTACGAGGTATCAAACCACTTGTTCCTCGTTCGTTTTGTCGTACCTTATCCGTACTCCCGTATGTGTTGGTGTGGGTGACCATTGATTGCCCGTTTACTGACCATTAGGAAGGCATCCTTTATATGCCCTTTGGGCATCTTTAGGAAACCATTGGGCATCCTCGACTCCTTGAGACTTTCACACTCATTTCTCTCCCATGTGGCATGATCAATCACTCCCATGCACTCCCTTTGACTCTCCCATGTTCTCCCATCACCCTCCCGTGGGTCATAACACTCTCTCTCTCTCTCTCTCTCTCTCTCTCTCTCTCTCTCTCACTCACACACACACACACACACACACACACACACACACACACACACGCATGTATGATGCCACTATCTCATGCTTCTAAAACCTATTTAAAGTGTGCTCTCCCTCTTGTTCTCAACACCTACAAGCTCCCCATTTCCTTCAAATCTCCTCCATTTTCCTGTCCATTATGCTCCCAAGCTATCCATTGTCTTCTCAAGCTCTCCATTGCCCTCCAATCTCCATTACCTTCTAAAGCTCTCCATTACCCACTCAATGTTCATGCTCTCCATCACCTCTCAAGCTCTAAAGAATACGAATATATATAAACTAAACCTATCTTAAAATCCCATGATTAATTTTTTGAACGCACATAATAATTTTCTTTGAGTACTTTAGTGCCACACTAAAACGCACATAAAACTAAGGTACCGCAATGCACGTAACCACCCTCCTTATAGAAGGTTTTCTAATAGGGATACATAAAAGACATGGTAGTATGTAGGCTTACTAGTTCCAAATCTACCTCACAACCTTGATGATCATGCCGTTTCATCTTTTTCTGTACATAGTTTATGAGGTGGAATTAGCAGTGATTGTGCATTTTAGATTGATTTTCTTTCTAGAGTGCTTCATAATGATGCTAAAGAGATGTGTATCAAGGGGAACACCCATAGGAAAGCATGATGGAGGGTTAATTGGCTTCAAAGACACTAGTGTACTTTCGAGAGTGTCTCTCGGAGCTAATCATAGAGTTCACAATGATACCGTTTTAGCCGCACCGCTTTCTAGCCCGGCCAAAGAAATTGAAGTTGGTCAATTTTCGAAACTGTGGCCACAAGAACCAACCCCAATAGAGGAGGAGCACAAAACCAAAAAAACGATAAAAAACATTGCTTTTAACATTCACCACCCTCGTCTATACTTCTTCCACTAGCGCGCCGCTACCAGTTTGCTGGCCACACCCCCCTCCATTATCACGAGAGGACAGAGGTCTCTCTCTCTCTCTCTCTCTCTCTCTCTCTCTCTCTCTCGGCTCTGCCAACCCACCACCTCTCTCTTATCTCTGCCCCTGTGTCACCCAACCCAAAGGGCGCATAAAACAAGTTGATGCTGGCTTTTCTTCCACTAGCGGGCCGCCATATAATACCCTTCACTCTCTCTCTCTCTTCCCTTACCCCCCCTCGACCCTTCACCCTATTATCTCTCTCTCTCTCTCTCTCTCTCTCTCTCTCTCTCTCTCTCTCTCTCTCACAAAGTGATGACGTGGCTACCGAGAGCAGAAACCCTAATTTCTGCTAGAAACCCTAAAAATTCTGCAAACCCTAAAATCTGCCAAAAGCCCTAATTTTCAGAAACCCTAATTTCTGGAAACCCTAACTGCTGGCTGAAATCCTAAGTGGCTGAATACCCCTAAATCTGGCGCCGGTGCCACGTGGCAGCAATGTACGGAACCTCCGAAAATCGCGGCGGATTTTGCGCTGGGAAATTGCAGCTTTTGGCTACGCAATTGAGTTTGAGAGAGAGAGAAAAGCTTTTTGCTTTATTTAGTGTAGCTCAATAGAGCTTGTAAGAAAAAGAACTTTGCTTTTATTTTAGGCTTTTGATTTTGAAAGCTTTTGGGGCTCTGATTTTGGGCATCCCTTGTAACTTTAAATAAGTGGTTTGGGCATTCACTTCTCAGAGCATCTGGATGCAGAGTCTGAGAGTGAATCCCAACCCACTCTCTTGTACTGTGAACTGATTAATACAAAAAGAAATACCGAAAGGGGCGCCAGTCTTTGGGGCCAATATCTCTAGGTGCGAAACTCCGTCGGGCCAGTGCAAATCTATCGTGATCTGTGAATTGTTTGAAGTGGTTATTTGGTGCTGTCGCGATTGATTCTTTACATGGAGTGTCCCAAGTCTGTTACAGTGGTATCAGAGCACGGCCGATTTCTCTTCTACGTTAAGAAATCCGATCCCCAATTTTGTTTCCGCGGCACGTATGGCTTCACGCAAGGATTAGTCGACTCCCTCCGCATCTGGAGATGCGGGCAGGGATCACAACGAAGATTTCGACAGAGAGTATGGCCCGCCTTGGCCTACTCAAGCAAAGCAAAGAGAGATGAAGCGTCGTCAATTGATCGGCGATGCAACAAAGATGATGCTCACTTTTGCGAAGGATCCGAAATTGGCAAAATATATGAGCGAGACTTTTTTTCAGGAAGTGCATACGCAGTGGAAGAAAATCACTACACCACCCCTGAAACCCGCTCTCAAGAAACCTTCTGATCACAAACAGTACTCAGAGAAGGAATTACAAGAGGTGGTTGATGCACGGATTGCTCAACTTTTTGACGCGCAAAAGAAAGCCAAAAAGCATGGAAAAAAGCAGAAGAAAGGCACTGACATCCCGGGTCGTCAGTCGACATTCGGCAAGGCAAAGAAACAGAAGAAGCGTGTTCAATTTGAAGGAGTACCCAGTTCTTCTTCTTCTTCTTCTGACAGTTCTTCAGATTCGAGCGAAGAAGACAGAAAAGATAAAAAGCGAAGCAAAAAACAAAAGCTTCGCAAAGGGCAAGAAAAAGGCAAAGAAGGCTAAATTTCGCCCAAAGACTGACGGTTTTACTGAGGACTCGTCTACAGACAGCTCAGATTCTGATGACGGAAACTTTTATGCAAACAAGAAGAATTTTACAAAGCCAACCAGTATGACTTTCTCGAAGACAAAAGCAAGAAAGTCCAAGAGTTTAAGGAAGGTGGCCACTCGACCAAGTTTGACATTTTTTCAGGATACTCAGATGATTCGAAGGCTTTGTCTTTTATACAGCAATTTGACATCGCTTTCGTGGGAGGACGCTATTGAGAGCACTCCAAGATTCAGAGAGCTACCTCTTACTTAAAAGGGAATGCTCGTACTTGGTGGTCCACGCTTCTTTTAAACAAGACTGCGCCAGTTAAATGGCTCAAATTTAAGAAGCTTTTTATTTCTTCTTGGTTGATGCAAGAATATGAACGAGATATACGAGTTGCTTGGAACCATCTTCGGATGACCAAGAAACACACAATCAATGCTTATTGTGAAAGATTATGGAGCTCTTTTCTACCCGCCTCTTCATTCAAGAAGATCACGTTCAGAGAACAGATTGAGCGGTTCACCTTGGGTCTACCTACAGAGATCCGAGATCACTGCTTGGAGCAAAAGTCAGCTTCTATTCAAGGAGTTGATGAGTCATGCGAAGCGGGGCTTTGCAATCCGCTCTGGCAGTCTGATTTACCCCACAAATGAGAACATGACACAACGAGCCGAACAGACTTCTAGGAATGAAAGTGGAAAGAAAAAGAGCAACCCAAAGAAAAAGGATGCACGACCCAAGCTTACTCCTCAGGAGCGAGCTCGATTCATCAAAGAGGGGAAGTGCTTTGGATGCGGGGAACTGGGACACATCTCCGTGAAGTGCCCTAAAAAGGCAAAGAAAGAATAGAATGATAAAGACGACGATAGGCCTGAGAGTTCGAGAGAAGCTGAGGAACGTGGCAGAAAAGGCAAATAGAAAAGCAGAACTCGTACCACATGGCCTGGGACCTGCACCGAATCTAATGTATGAAAGTACAAACTTTGCCGCTTTTGGGGCAAAATGAAGGATCAGGAAGCTCTTTTGAAGGATCCAAGTCCAACTTCTTTTCACTGGCAATTGGCGGCTCGATTTGGAATTACGCCCGACAGACTGAAGCCACAGGTGGAGGTAGTTCGACTGACACCCCGAATGGATGTTGCCATTACATCGAGCATTGGTAAACTTCGTTTGCAATGACAGGGGTGTTCAGGGCACGCGAGTGACATTCTACTCAGGATCCCTTGGTACCACAAGAACTACGACGTGGTTGACTATCGGACCGAGAAAGCGACTTTGATAAATGAAGGGCTCAGAGAATTGTACTTAATGAACTTCAGTTTCTTTACTCATTCTTTTGGGAGAGAACTGAACGATGGATAAAGGTTGAATATGTTTTGACCTGATCAAAAGAACACCAAGATTTTTCTCCACACTCATGCCGATTGCTTTTTAGAGGGCCTGAACATCAAACCATTGACCTGATACCTGAAAGCACGTCACCGAACCGGCCACCTTACCGTGTGAGGCGAGTACAGATTGAAAAGATTATGAACCTAGTGAAAGATCTCTTGGAAAAGGGTCTTGTCCAGCCTAGTACTTCACCGTACTGCTCTCCACTGTTGCTAGATTTGAAGAAAGATGGATCTTGGAGAAGGTGCATCGATTATAGAGCTCTCAACAAAATCACCATCAAGAACAGATTTCCGATTCCTAGGATCGATGATATACTCGACAGGTTACAGGGATCCTCGTGCTTTAGCAAGATTTATTTGAAGAGTAGATATTATCAGATCCGAATCGCGACGGGAGACGTCTACAAGACAGCCTTCCGAACTACTTTTTGGATTATTTAAGTTTTGCTGATGCCTTTTGGCTTAACCAATGCTGTTGCGACATTTAACCGGATGATGGACGGGATTTTTTGAGAGTACAGGCTATTTTTTGGCACTTTCTTTGATGATATCATTGTTTCTCCAAGAATGAGGCAGAACACAGAGATCATCTGCTTCAGAGATACACTTTTGGGACACTTTGTCTCAGCAGAGCAGGAGTGCAAGTGGATTCGACCAAGAGGGAGACTATACGTGATTGGCCCGATTTGAAGAATGTGTTCCTACTAGAGGCGGTTCATACAAAAGTTTGCAGAGGTTGCTTCCCCTTTGCATATCTTGATACAGAAAGGAGTCCCTTTCTCGTGGGGATCCACAGAGGTGACTGCCTTTCAGACATTGAATAAGAAATTGACTATAGGACCAAATTTGACTTTGCCCGACTTGCAGAAGTCATTTGAAGTATATTGTGATGCTTGTGGTCGTAGTCTGGGTGCAGTCTTGATGCAAGAAGGCCATGTCATTGCTTACGAGAGCCGATTGTTCTTTGGACCGGAGATGACATCACATATTAATAAGAAAGAGCTTTTGGCAGTTATCCATGCTCTTACTCAGTGGCGGCATTACCTACTCGAAGCGGATTTTACTATCTTTACAGACCATCAGAGTTTGCGCTACTTCTTGTCACAGAAGCAGCTTTCGCAAAAGCAGATGCGGTGGGCAAACATCTTGTCACAGTTTCACTTTCAGATTGTCCATGTGCAGGGACAGAAGAATGTGGTGGCAGATGCTTTGTCTTGGAAGCCGTTGGTTTTGGCTTTTTTTGCTATACATCATACGAGCTTTGAGGATATGGTCGACTAGTATGCCACAGATATAGATTTTGCAGATATTTTCACACGGATACGGGATGGGGAGATAATAGCAAGATACTCCCTTCGCGAAGGCTACTTGATGAGAAAAACCATGTTGTGCGTTACATAGCCGTTGAGGGAAAAGGTTATGATTGAATGCCACTGTCCACCTTTTTACAAGTCACCGTGGCATTGCTACCACCATGAAAGGGGTAGAGAGATACTTCTTTTGGCCGAGACTCAAAAAGGATGTGGAAGATTTTGTGCGCAGTATGCCAGAAGGTCAATTTTGACAAGCATAAGGCACAGGGATTGTTATAGCCTTTACTCATACCCACCCACCCCTAGGAAAGTATTGCAATGGATTTCATTTTTGATCTCCCGCGAACACAAAATGATCACGATGATTTTCCAATTACGTGGCACATCTGAGACGATTGTCTCCGACAGAGGCCCCAGATTTATGAGTTTGTTTTGGAAGGCAATTTGGGAGAACATTGGCACGCGGTTGCAGTTCTCGTCATCGTTCCACTTGCAGACTAACGAGCAATCTGAGATTGCCAATTTAGTGATTTTAGATTTATTGAAGTCTTGTATCTCGGATCAGAAGACTCAATGGGAAAAGAACTTATCTTTGGTGGAATTTGCCTACAATAACAAGATACACTCTTCGACGGGGAAGACGCCATTGCAGATTGTTGAAAGTGATGCTAAGGTTCCATCCTTCCTGAGCACGAAAGATTAGATATTTGAAGCGGATGAATATTCGTAATATTTGGATACGGCTTTTGCCAAGGTTCGCGAGACTTTGCTGAAGTCTCAAGAACGATAGAAAAAAGGCAGCGGATCACCGCCATCGCGACTTGAAATTGAAGGAGGATGATTGGGTGCTCTTACGTTTTGAGAAGGCACGCCTAAGAAAGAAAAAGGAAAAGGAGAGGCTTTTTCCAAAGATTAATATGCGATACTACAGACCTTTCCAGATCACTGGAAAGATAAATGATGTCTCCTTCCGATTGAAACTGCCAGATACTTGGAGGATTCACAATGGATTCTATGTGGGTGTCTTGAAACCTTTGAAGGGTGATGTGCCTGATGATGGGGAGCCTGATGAGCAATCTGAAGTGGAAGAAAACGAGGAGGCCCTTGTTCCGGAACAGATTTTGGCACATAGGGATACGAAGAAAGGTAAAGTCCAAAGGCGGTTCTTGGTTAAGTTCAAGGACTTTCCTGCATTTGATGGGAAGTGGATGGAGGAGGAGGACCTAGCAGATACTCCTCGGATTGTGAAACTTTACCTCGATGCTTTGGTTTAGCATAGTCTACTCCAAACGGAACCCAGAATTCAGCTTGGCCGAAGATCTAGTGCAGTGGGATGCACAAGAGGGGAGTCACTCCACTCCGTTGTCAACAGATGCCTTGGTTTTGATACTAAAGTCACTGATGTCTCTTTGAGCTTCAGGGATACTAAGAGCTGACAGTATTCTGTTGGATGACTTTATGAAATGGAATTCCTGATTATGATACTAATTTGTTCTTGAATTCTTTTAAGTGCAGGAACTGATAGACGAAATGACTGCAGCATTTTGATCTGATTGATCTCGAATAGACATGGTTGCAATAGGGGTTAGTCAATCGGACATCGATCAGGTCCCGATTGGACCTAGATGTGATTGCTAGCTACATTGCCGATAAATCATGCTCTAAGATCCAAATGAATGTTGAATGTCATGTGATGTCCTGTGATGTCTGGTGATGTCCTCTGATGTCGTGTGACGTGACTATCGATTTGGTACATATGCTAGATGTGTGTTCCTAGTACGTAGGTACTATCAATCAGTGTCTGCTAAGACAGTTTATGGCTTTGTCGGTTTTGCAAGCGTAATCGCGGTCGATTACAATGCTTTCAAGAGGGGGGTATGTCACAAAGTGATGACGTGGCTACCGACAGCAGAAACCTTGCAAACCCTAAAATCTGCCAAAAACCCTAATTTTTGGAAACCCTAACTGCTGGCTAAAACCCTAAGTGGTTCAACAACCCTAAATCTGGTGGTAGTTCCACGTGGCAGCAGTGTACGGAACCTCCAGAATCATGGCAGATTTTGCGCTGGGAAATTGCAGCTTTTGGCTACGCAATTGAGCTTGAGAGAGAGAGAAAAGTTGTAGCTCAATAGAGCTTGTGAGAAAAAGAACTTTGTTTTAATTTTAGGCTTTTGATTTTGAAAGTTTTTAGGGCTCTGCTTTTGGGAATTCACTTCTCAGAGCATCTGGACGCAGAGTCTGAGAGTGAATCCCGATCCACTCTCTTGTACTTTGAGCTGATTAATACAAAAAGAAAATACCGAAAGGGGCGCCAATCTTTGGGGCCAATATCTCTAGGCACGAAACTCCACCGGGCCAGTGCAAATCTATTGTGATCTGTGAATTGTTTAAAGTGGTTATTTGGTGCTGTCGCGATTGATTCTTGACTTGGAGTGTCGAAATCTGTTACATTCTCTCCCTCCCTCGATTCTAACTCTCTCTCTCGCTCTGTGTAAGCGGCCCCGAAGGCGCATAATATCCTCTCTCTCTCTCTCTGTCTCATAACCCAACATACTCACTCTCCTCACCCCGTTCAACCCTCAGCCGCCCCCTCCCTTGGCCCGCTTTTCTCCCCACCCTGTTGACCTCAACCCCCCCCCCCCCCCCCCCGGCTCGTTCCTGTCGGCAGTGGTCCCGAGACCATCATCTCCCTCAACTCTCTCGTCCAGCTCGGGGGGCCAGCAAATAGCGCTACTCACTCTCCCTCACCATCTCACTCCTACCCTATCTCTCTCTCCCTCCGGTGTCGACTCAACCCGAAGGAGCAAGAGTAAACAACTCCCTCTCTCTCTCTATACACACATACACACCTATACACACTCACACACACACCCCTCACCCACTCAACCCCGCAATGCAGCTGCTTCTCTCTCTCTCTCTCTCTCTCTCTCTCTCTCTCTCTCTCTCTCTCTCTCTCTCTCGTTCCCACACACGCACTCTCCATACACACATGCTTACACACCCATACACTACCTCGTGCCATATGCACACACACTCACAACACTTTTTATAAAACACACTCACACATTACATATGTACTCACATACATTCACATATCCACACACAATAAACGCACACGTATACGCACACACAAGAAAATAGAAAAAAGGAAGGAATCGACATCATCAACAAAGAGGTAGAAGGCCAAGTCGCGCAACGCCGACATCGAAACAAGAAGAGACGCCGAAGGCAAGCCTCGGCCGGCACTGAAAGGAAGTGACACGTAGCATTTCGGCTTCACGCAAAAAAATACCAATTCTGGCAACATTAAACCTCACACCAGCCACCCGAACCATAAAATAAAACCCTTGTAAATGCCCCGAACTCCACTCTTCCCTAATAACCTAGCCAGTGGCTAGTGGAGTGTAAAAATCTCTCCCCATCCCACTCTTTCCTCTCTCTCTATCTCTACCTTCTCTCCGTCTCTATCTCTTACTAGAGAGGCATCTAGACTTTCTACAATGACCAGTGGATATTTGCAAGGACCATCAAGGAAGGACCAACTCTCAAGCCTATATAAAGACGCCTCCGTTAAGCACAAAGGGGGAGAAGTGAAGGGAAGAACACACTAGCTCCATGCACTCTACATTTTAAGCACCACTAAGCACATAATGCACCTCCCAAGCTAGGGAGTTCATGGTATCATGTTTTGTTGCAAGCATGGGTATTTTAGCATTGGCAACATCACCATTCTCCCCCCACTCTCCACCACACCATGGTTGATTTACTAGTCACGACCACTCCATGCACATAAGGCAGTCACTATTCCCCCGCAAGGCAACATGAGCACGCTAGGATTGAATGCACCAACACCATGCTACTCGGGGCCGCTCTTGATGCTGGTGATTGACCTCGTCGATGGCTACATAGTCTTGATGTTTTCCTCAGCTAACCTCCCGCTAACTCCAAACTTCGCCATGCACCATATGGCGATCGCATTTCATCATGCATCCATAGTACCATGCGCCAGGTTTTGTAACAGTCAAGACCACCGTTTCTAAGTATCATCATCATTAATAAAAGTGTACAATGTTGTCTTGATCTTTGAGTCCATTCTCTGTTCTCCTTAGCTTTGTTTTCCCACATTCACGGGATGTTTCATCTCTTGTATATCACTCTGCTTGTGCTCCATCACGTGCAACCTCTCTAGTCAATCAGTATGCTCCATTCCTCTCTCGTACACACACCTCTCTCGTACACACACTAACGACTGTTGACTAGGCATTTTCTACATCTGTACGTTTGCTATATCACCATTTCATGTTGGTTACCTAGAGGGTGTCTCACTTTTGCTACCCTAGGTCATCTATGTCTACGTCCTATCCGCACTTATGGTAGGTGGTACCCCTCTCTAGTTATAGGATAACTCCTACCTTGTGATGATGCTTGGGGATGTTCAGGCTATGTGTGGTGTAGAGGCCACCCCATATGGCATGTCATTTCCGGTTATCATTTTCTTGGCACCCCCATTGAGGATCCTCTTCGCATCTCCATCGAAACTCAAGTGCCAGGCGTTATGATAATCTATTCGCAGTGGGAGAGTTGACCAACACGTCAGACCTAGTGAATATACATAGGCTGTGTGCCGAAGAGAAGAAGGAGGAAGTCAAGACCATGTCCGCAACCTATGACCAATCCGCAACAACAAGATGGAGGGAGCTCTGCACAATAGAGAATCAACACTATTCTACTTTGAGAATCGGGTAACTCAAGTCACAGAGGTAATTATTAGAGTCAGTTTCCCAGTCACACCTAATGCTGCAACACAAAAAACGGAAGCACATGCTCACGCTCTCACTAGAGAGACTAGGGATGTACTAAGCCTATTTCAGGAAAGGGCACCACCCTCTCCCGCAAGTTTGGACAGTGACTAAGCACCTCTAAGCTTCACATGAGTCAGTACAACCTACCTCAAGGTAGATCACACATTCCGATATGAGTATGCTCCATCAAGGTAATACTTGACTGGAAGGCTCACTATCAGCACATCAACGGCCCCATGCTGGATGGGGAGCGCTGCTTTCAAGTTCTAGCATCAGGTCAGCCATTTATCTTACCTTTGGTACAAGGCAATGTATCGTTTGTGATTTTAATCTATGTTCTAGTATACAGAGAATATACACGCCTCCTTGTAAATAGAAGTTAAAAAAAATCTTTTGATTGCAAGCTAAGCAGTGTGTCTTTCTAGCTCTCTCTCTCTCTCAGTAATCATGGCAAGTGTAGCATTTCCAACATTTAAAGGAAAGAAGGCGGAGGATTTGGTAACAGATTTCCTAGATGACTTTGAATTAGCATGTGTAGTAAGCAACAAAGATACATATGAATCCCGAGTTAGAATCTTTAAGTATCTCATGAAGCTAGAAGCTAGGTCGTGGAACAACACACATCCACAAGAAGCTAAGGATGACTGGGAGCCCTTAAAATCTGCTTTTAAGAGGCACTTTGGGGGAGGTACCTGTGGGACAGGTTGAGAGATTTGAAGCAGGAGGGTCTTTTAGAGTATACCATCTATGAGTCCAAGTTTGTGGATTTGTGGGAACGGTGGGTCACTGGCAAGAGGGGAAGCTGCACCCAATTTTCTCAAAAAGGACCGGTTCACGCATGGCTTATGGCTGCTTCCCAAGGAGAAGGTGAAGGGTAGATTCCCGGCTACGTACGAGTTAGCCATCGAGATTGCTCACCTTCTTAAGGACAAGAAGTTGCGGCGGATGAAAGGCAAAGAAACCGAGTCAACAGAAGCAGGAACATCGCGTCGACCAACAACCACGACAACCACCATTCCTCCACCATCACCCGGCTCCTAGGGTAAGAAATGACCAACAAGATATGTTGGCCCACATTACTGACCAACTGCAGAATTTTTCTGTCCACTTGATACAACAAGGAAGGAATCATGAAAGAGATCAAGACCCGAGAAGAGCACGATGACAAAATAGGGAGTATCACTGCTACAACTGCGGAGAAGATGGTCACGGTATGTACTACTGTCCGAAACCGCGACAAAACTATAATAGGGGAGGTAGGAGAAACCAACGGTCACCCCTAGAGAGATAACACCTCCACCCCGAGCACCAGCCCCACCAACACAAATTCTACGACCACCCCAGGCACCACCACAAGCACCCATTCCACCTCTTCCACCGGCACCACCACCTGATCGCCTTGTGAACATCATAAGGTTAGAGGAGAAAGGAAAGGATGTAGTAGTGGATCCACCCAGAGTAAAGGAGAGAAATAAAGGTAAGGAGAAGGTGACCTTTGAAGAACTATTTGAAGCCATGACTATAAAGCGAGCTAGGAGGGAGAAAGCTACACAATCTGATGATGAGAGAAGCATGAAAAGGAGAGACTAGCAAGAGGCAATCAAGGCCACGACAGAAAATAGGCATCACCGACTTACGATTAGGGGAGAGTTCTAGGCTCTATGATCTAACATTGGATGTGGCAGAGCAAGGACCAAAGATTACATGGCCACAGCAGCTACATCTTGCACCAAACGTAAGGTGGCAATGGTCCAAAATTGTAAGTACAAGGCGCTCCAAGGTAAAGGTAGCCGGAGCAATTTTGGATTGCAACATGGATGACATCCTTCCAATTGTCGATGTCAACATAAAGGATAAGAGGATTGGAAACACCTACATTGATGGAGGTGCACAAATTTGTGTGAGGAGTGAAGCTATGATGCTTCGGCTAGGGCTCGAGGTTGACAGGCCTTCTCCGTGAAAAGCAAAGTTGGCAAACAACGCAAAAGTAAAATGTATGGGTGTTGTAAGTGCTGTGAAGGTAAAAACCTTCAA
Source organism: Adiantum capillus-veneris (assembly GCF_014529385.1). Classification (NCBI taxonomy): domain Eukaryota; kingdom Viridiplantae; phylum Streptophyta; class Polypodiopsida; order Polypodiales; family Pteridaceae; genus Adiantum; species Adiantum capillus-veneris. Next base: position 72,406,183 of record NC_140940.1, on the reverse strand, counting down.
TAATGAGGTAGAAGTAGATCTTTTTGTGATACCAACTAAGGGAGAGGGCTATCCATTGATCTTGGGATGGCCATGAAGGCAAAGCAGGACTGGGGGAGTGGCCTTCTACGTATGACCGATAAGAAAGGGGAAACAATCTACTACGACATGAAGACTGGCAAGCAAAAGCAAAAGGATCTAGAGACATCAGTAGATGAAACCACTAGTGAGTCTTCCACTTCTGAGGAGGAGACCACTTCCACTAATGAAAGCGAAAGCTCCATCGATGTGATGGATATCATTATGAAGGATCTACAAAGGGTAAACACACCTGGCAACCCGTCATCAAAAGGGCAAAGCAACGAAGAGGAAAGTAAATCACCTGGCCGAGGAGAGAGTAGGTTGAAGAGTATGCTGTCTATGGAGTTAACAATTGAAGAGAAAGATAAATTTTTGCAAATGTTGATGGGATTTCCTGACCTTTTCATTGACAACTATGAAAGAATCACAAGTATTACAGTAGTGAAACATCATATTAAGTTGAAGGAAGGGGTAAAACCAGTTGTGCAAAAGCTACGACGACCGAGGGTCATACAAGAAAAGGCACTCCTTACCGAGGTAAGGAAGCTACTAGAAGCAAGGTTCATCTATCCTGTGGAAAACTCAGAGTGGGTGTCACCCGTAGTAGTGACGCCTAAGAGAAAAGTAAGTGGAGGGTCTGCGTTGACTAGAAACCACTAAATGCAGCTACAAAGAGAGACCACTTTTCTCTCCCTTTCTTGGAAGAAATTTTGAATGAAGTGGCTAGTTTTGAATGCTACACCGTGTGTAATGGTTATACCGGGTAATTTTCAAGTACACATAGCCTTGGAAGATCAGCTAAAAACTACTTTCATTACGCCATGGGGTTGTTTTGCGTACAGAGTTATGCCATTTGATCTCACAAATGCGCCTGCAACATTCCAAAGATATGTCACATATGTCTTTCAACCGTTCTTTGGAACATCCATAAGAGTGTTCATTGATGATTTTTGTATATATAGCCCTCGTATTTCACACTTAGAAAAGGTAATTGAAGGTTTGGCAAGGTTGCAAAGCCTACATGGGCAATTAAATGTAGACAAGTGCCACATTGGGGAAAGTAGAGTCATTCTTTTAGGCCATGAAATTTCAGCGAAAGGTATCAACGCAGATCCAAGTAAGGTGTCTGCACTCATAGCCCTACCATCACCAACAACCACACATCAACTGGTCTCTTTTCTATAAAAAGTGAGATACTTGAGTAGATTCATACATCTACTATCACAACTTGTTCTACCACTACAACAGCTCACTCAACGATCAATTTTCACATGGGACGAGGAGAGCGAACATCGTTACAAAAAGGTAAAGGAGGTCTTAGCCACCCTACCCACTATCTCACCACCTAAGTGGGATGAAAAATTCTATGTCACCTCAAGTGTGGGTGATGACTCCTTGGGGGCTGTGCTACTCCAGAAGGATACAACATCTTTCATGAGGCCAATGTACTTCTCCAATCGAATGATGACAACAATAGAGAAAGGTTTCACCCATGTGGAACACCTAGTCCTAGCTCTTAGTTTTGCAACTACAAAGTTTAGGTCATATTTACTGCCTAGGAAATTTGTGATTTTAACCATGGATGAGATGTTTCCCTATGCGGTACAACACATGGAGGTTTTTGCTAGGATTACTAAATGGCAAGTTCGCTTGCAAAAGTTTGACTACATAGTACAGGTGGAAAGCACGACAAGGGCAAGCTTGGGGACGCTCATGACCTACCAAAACTTTGAGAAGAAGGTACAACAATCTAAAGGGGAAGGAATTCAATCACTTCCAGAGCCATTGGTGGTAGAAAGAGCACACTCTCTCTACTTTGATGGAGCCTACAAGCGAGCATCCGACAGAGCAGCTGCAGGCATAGTGGTCTTTGATGACAAACGTATCAAGGTATTTTCGCTTGGCCATTTGTTAGAATCACATTCTAACAACGAAGCTGAGTATGCAAGGGGTTACAATGGTGCGTCTCGCAAGGGGTAAAGTGCTTTAACGTATTTGAGGATTCTCTACTTTGGTTAAGGCAAGTAAATGGAGTATGGACATGCAAGAATCCTAGCTTGAGGACTCACTTAAGCTGTGTAAAAACTTTGTTGGGTAAGTTTGAGGTAGTTCAACTACACCACATCCCAAGGGCTCAAAACCATGAAGCTGATGCCTTAGCAAGCAAAAGACTACATGAGTGTGGTTGGGGCTATAAAGCTAAAGCTCCCTCTATTTCAAGGTAGTGACACCTTACCCGACATCATGCATTTTTTTGGAAACAGGGGAATGTCCACCGGATTTAACAAAAGGACCAAATACTCAAGAAGGTCCCTCTCTCTAATGAAATTATGGGGGTAATTACCAGTTGTCATGATGGTGTTTGTGGTGGTCACTTTGCCCTAGATATTACAAGTTGGAAAATCTTGCAGGCAGGTTTTATATGGCCTAGCCTCAACCGTGATGTACACCACTGGTGTAAGACATGTAAGTTATGTCAAAAGGCCGACACAAGGTCACTCATGCTTGAACCACAGATACCTATCCTTTCATATGGACCATTTGAAAAATGGGGTATAGATGCCATAGGACCATTTCCTAAGGCCAACTCAAGAAAGTTCTACATCATCATGGGAGTCGACTATATGACTAGATGGGCGGAAGCTACAGCCACAACTAGGATCACAGCTGTAGAGGTAGCTAAGTTTGTCTACGACACCTATGCTGCAGGTTTGGCACACCATTAGAAATTATCTCTGATAGAGGATCAAGTTTCAGAGTTAACTTGGTAGGAGTGTTAATGCAAAAACTAGGCATTACAAGGAGGTACTCCTCACCATATTACCCTCAATGTGATGGCCTAGTTGAGAAAGTGAATGGAATGGTTTGTAAAATTATCACCAAGCAAGTTAACAAGCATCCTAGAGATTGGGATAAGTATCTACTCCCAGCTTTGTGGGCCTACAGAACCTCATTCCGTACATCTTTGGGGCTCACCCCATATCATTTGGTATTTGGCAAGCAGACAATCTTACCTATTGAGGTGCTCCTAGTAAGTCTCAGAGTGATGGCAAGCCAGCTTCAGTGGCCCAACATGCATTTGAGAGATCACATCCTCGACTTGAAACGAATACAGCTTGATAGAGAAGAAGCAATCAAATATTATGCGGCACAGGCAGAGCACAAACGGCTTGTTTCAACCAGCATCTTCGACGCAAATATTTAAAGAAGGGCATGTTGGTGCTCCGCTATGACAATCTCTTCGACACACGCAAAGATAAGAAGCTCCTACTCGGATGGGAAGACCCTTTCATCATTAGAAAGAAGTATGCCAATGGGAGTATCCAGCCTATGGAAGCTATGGTAAGCTTCATAAGACCAGAGTCTGGCTGGCGACTGAAACCTTATTTTCTACGATTTGATCAAACCCCACCTATCGACATTTCTGATGAGGACACACAATCAATCTCCACCTCCGATGACAATGATCAAACAAATGAGTTAGAGGCATAAATGCCCCTAACATTAGGGAGAGGACTAATGATACCGATTTAGCCGCACCGCCCTCCAGCCAAAGAAACTGAAGTTGGTCAGTTTTCAAAACCACGGCCGCAAGAACCAACGCCAATCGAGGAGGAGCACAAAACCAAAAAAAAACGATAAAAAAACATTGCTTTTAACATTCACCACCCCCCTCTATATTTATTTCACTAGCGGGCCGCCACCAGTTTGGCCACACCCCCCTCCTTTATCACCAGAAGACCGAGGTCTCTCTCTCTCCTGCTCGGCTAGGCCAACCCACCGTCTCTCTCTTATCTCAGCCCCTATGTCACCCAGCCCAAAGGGCGCATAAAACAAGTTGCCGCTGGCTTTTCTTCCACTGGTGGGCCGCCATATAATACCCTTCACTCTCTCTCTCTCTCTCTTCCCTTACCCCCCTTAGCCCTTCACCCTATTATCTCTCTCTCTCTCTCTCTCTCTCTCTCTCTCTCTATTCTAACTCTCTCGGTCTTTGTGAAAGCGGCCCCTAAGGCGCATAATATCCTCTCTCTCTCTCTCTCTCTCTCTCTCTCTCTCTCTCTCTCTCTCTCTCTCTCTCTCTCTCTCTCAACCCAACACACTCACACTCTCCTCACCCCGTTCACCCCTCAACCACCCTCCCTTGGCCCGCTACTCTCCCCACCCCGTTGGCCTCACCCCCCCCTCCTCGTTCTTGTCGATAGTGGTCCCGAGACCATCATCTCCCTCATCTCTCTCGCGCTCTCTCGTCCAGCTCGGGGCTGTCAGCAAACAACGCTACTCTCTCTCCCTCACCATCTCACTCCCGCCCTATCCCTCTCTCCCTCCCGTGTCGGCTCAGCCCGAAGGCGCAGGAGTAAACAACTCCCTCTCTCTCTATACACACATACAAACATATACACACTCACACACACACCCCTCACCCACTCCCCCCCCCGCAATGCAGCTGCGTCGCTCTCTCTCTCGCATGCTCCTGTTCAGGCCCACAGGCGCAGCTAGACTCCCTCTCTCCCTCTATCTCTCCCTTCTCTCCCTCTCTATCTCTCTTACTAGAGGGGCATCTAGAATTTCTACAGTGACCAATGGATATTTGCAAGGACCATTGAGTAAGGACCACCTCTCAAGCCTATATAAAGAGGCATCCGTTAAGCACAAAGGGGGAAAAGTGAAGGGAAGAACACACTAGCTCCATGCACTCTACATTTTAAGCACCACTAAGCACATAATGCACCTCCCAAGCTAGGGAGTTCATGGAATCATGTCTTGTTGCAAGCATGGGCATTTTAGCATTGGCAACATCACCATTCCCTCCCACTCTACAACACACCATGGTTGAGTTACTAATCACGACCACTCCATGCACATAAGGCAGTCACTATTCCCCCGCAAGGCAACATGAGCATGCTAGGATTGAATGCACCGACACCATGGTACCCCGGGCCACTCTCGATGCTGGTGATTGACGTCGTTGGTGGCTGCATCATCTTGATGTTTTCGCTCAACTAACCCCCCGCTAACTCCAAACTTTGCCATGCACCATATGGCGCTCGCATTCCATCATGCATCCCTAGTCCAAGAGCTAGGTTTTTTAACACTCAAGACCACCGTTTGTAAGTATCATCATCATCAATAAAAGTGTGCAATGCTGTCTTGATTTTTGAGTCCATTCTTTGTTCTCCTCAGCTTTGTTTTCCCACATTCACGTGATGTTTCATCTCTTGTATATCACTCTTCTTGTGCTCCATCACGTGCGGCCTCTCCAGTCAATCAGTATGCTCCATTCTGACCTTGTCACATACCTCTCTCGTACACACACTCTTGACTGTTGACTAGGAATTTTCTACATCTGGATGTTTGCTGTATCACCATTTCATGTTGGCTACCTAGAGGGCATCTCACTTTTGCTACCCTAGGTCAGCTATGTCTGCGTCCTAGCCGCACTTATGCTAGGTGGTGCCCCTCTCTAGTTATAGGATAGATCCTACCTTGAGGTGATGCTTGGGGATGTCCAGGCTATGTGTGGTGTAGAGGCCACCCGATATGGCATGTCATTTCCGGTTATCAACAACAAGCTTTAATGAACATTTAATGATGCGTGCTTGGTGAGAGTTCTGATGGTGTGCCCAAGCGCCCAAAAAAGAGCATGCGCATGGACCTGAAGCAAAGATCAATTGATACTACATGCTTCACAATCCAACAATGAAGAACTATCTTTCTTGATATGAGAATGCAAAGCAAGAGCGACAAGTTGTGAAATATGCCTCTAGAAGGGGAAAACAATCACCACTATATTGTCATGGAGATCTTGAGACCTATCTATCTTTCATGAATCTAAGATGCTTGTATAATGGTATGGTCAAGGGCCAACAACAAGGTGAACATGTGACAAATGTGCACTGAGTTTTCAAAAGGTTGTAGCTCAGAGACGAATCTCTAATCTCTGACCGTTATGTTTGGTTGACGTGGGTTTAGATTGACGCCATCGTCCCCGTTTTTCCATAGTACAAGTCGTATGCAATTGGTTGGATGTAAAGGTTTCCACTTCAGAGTAGAGTGGATTGATACAAATTGATACACATTTGACTTTGGGTTCACAGAAAATTTCAAGCAGGTCAATTGAAGACGATCGTCATATGCGGATCTTGGGAGAGTGCGCGTGTGCGGAAGAGAGAGAGAGAGAGAGAGAGAGAGAGAGAGAGAGAGAGAGAGAGAGAGAGAGAGAGAGAGAGAGAACACAAACGTTGGTGTGGAAGAGGGTGCGAACAGCCCCCCCTTGACTACCAAAACAATAGACCCTCAATACAATGATCAAATGATAATGAAATTTGTACCCCCTCTGGCCCCATATATATGAGTGCCCAAGGTGGCTACCCAACTCAAGTGGACAGTCGGTCCCAAACTCGAGCAAGTGGACAAGGTACAACCTATGCTATGGGTGGCCTGCCCGGAGACATTAGCCATACAAGGAAGTGCCCTAGGCCTATGTGAAGTAGCAAAGTGGTGTAAATCTAACACCCCCTCTTAGCACATAATGCTGAATAAACCACATGAAGCCAAAGATGTGAAGCAAAGGATGAAGATTTCTTCTGCGATGTCCACTGAAGGATACTCAATGAGAGTAGCGGCAGTCTGGGGTGTCAAAAACTTTGAGAGATCTCCATGGTAAAGTGTCGTCACATATATACCCATCGATACAGGGTGAAAATACTGTGTGAAGTTTTTGAATTGAGTGTAAAAACAACTCCTTGTCGTGATAGAAGTGCTTATAGACCTGCAAGTGTCCTACCCAATAGGATATGTGGTGTCTATAGTCAAATGTCTGGAGAAAATGGGGAAACCCAAGAACCGTCATGAGTCAAAAAATTGTCAATGCATGAACCTGCAACCCAAGGTGGCAAGGTGGCTAAGTTGTGTAAAACCCCAAGAAGTCCATATGAAGCAATCTACGTCGTAAACGTCCTCGAAAACAAGGAAAGCCAAACTAAACAATTCGCAATGTAGAAGCTATCGTAAGCTACAACAGTCACCGGGAAACTGCATGGACCATCACCAGATGGTGTCCTGTTAGTAGGTAGGATAATCCAAGATGAGGGGAAAGCAAAACTCAAAAATCTACGTTGTGAACTCAGAAGAGGTATGGCCAAACAAAGTTGTTTGCACCGTGATCATCCTATATGAAGATGGGAAGCCAGATTGAGCAGTCTGCACTGTGAATATCCTTTGAGAAGAGAAAATTCTAGAAAAATATGTTTGCATTTTCTTGCTTGTATCTCCTACCTCCAATCCTTCGGTGTCAACCAAAACTAAATCCGTGCCAACAACGCCACCAAACCGCGTCTCGGTGTGGATCTTAATGTGAATGAGCTGGGAGTGGCCTACTGCCCAGGTTGGCGGATAAGTTTATTGTAAGATGACCGAGGTTGAGTGTAAGAAACTTTGAAGGTAGCATCCAAATGATCAATAGTGTAGAAGAGCAATTGCACTACCATCCAAGCCATAAAGCTTCGGGTGAGTCGTGATGTAGTTGCGGGATGCCGATCTCCCGGATCTCGCGGGTAAACTCTCCAAGAGAGTCCAAAGCACAGAAGTCCCACTCAAGTCTATAGATCCAAGCAATGAACCTGTCCAAGAAGAGATCCAAGATCCTCTCCCCAAGTCCATGTAGATGCTCCTCTGTAAGCAAGTGATATAATGTTTCAAGGTCAAGTGGTAAGTGTCTGTCCACCCAAGATGGTGGTGTCTTCTCTGGGAATGTCGGAATCCCATATGCCATGAGCATGGCCAGATCTCGTGTGAACTTGTCTATTGAGTGCATAGGTGTGTCCATAGCAAACCACAAGTTAGCACCCCTCTGGAGTACGTAATCATCGAATGATGGCTAGAACAAATGGATCTCAAGGATCGTACGCCCGTAGATGATAAAGTTGATATTGAAGATACCGTGTATTGCAGTAGTCACTGAGAGACTGCATGGACCACCATTGCATGGTGTCTCTCCAGGATGTAACTTCATCCTTTGTGGAAAACACAAGTAAAGAGGTTGCTGTCCACCCAAAAACGCAACTACGAGGTGATGAAAATGCTGCTGTCCAACAATTTTCACCGTGGTCGTACGCTCCTAATGAGGTCCGAAGCGATGAAGAGGGTGTAGGGAGGGTAGGGAATCAATGTCACAGCCCCAGGTAAGCCTTAAACAGAGAAAAAACAGCAGGTAGAGGTGGCTGAAATCCGACGGAAATGGAGAGGATACAAGCCTGCAAGGCACCAGATGCCAAGCCAGTGTGTCAAAAGGCAAGATGGGGGGTAGGAATCGCAACCCTCCCCCTCTTTGCAATAAACGTTGCCTTGCTGTCCGAAAATGCAATAGATCCCAAAAATGCAGATCTGCTTGAAAATGCAGATAGAGCAGACGGGTTTTTCGATGACGAAAAGTCTCAAAAAAGGGTAGCACTGGTAGCTTGAAGCAAAAACACTGCTAGTTCCCAAAAACGCTGCTTGGTTGAAAAAACGCTTGCTGGTCTTAAGAAAAAATGTTGAGTGATTTGATCTTCTTCTTGGAAGGAGAACCTCTGCAGGTGATGAAGCGTTGGTTCCATGGAGAGCTTGAAGCTACTGATATCATGTGAGTACGCGTGTGCGGAAACCTGAGAGAGAGAGAGAGAGAGAGAGAGAGAGAGAGAGAGAGAGAGAGAGAACACAAACGTTGATGTGGAAGAGGGGGCGCTCAGTCCCCCATGAATACCAAAACAATACACCCTCGATACAATGATCAAATAATAATGAAATGTGTATCCCCATGGCCCCATATATATGAGTGCCCAAGGTGGGGACCGAACTCAAGTGGGCGACCGGTCCCAAACTCGGGCGGTAGGAAAAGGTACAACCTATGCTATGGGTGGCCAACCCGGAGACAATAGCCATACAAGGGATTTCCCTAGACCTTTGTGAAGAAACATAGTGGTGTAAATATAACAGATCTGGTGGTGGTATAAATATTGTATTTTGGAACGCTACAAGTATGAGAATGGATTATAGAGAGTTAAAAGTGGAGATATTTGATCCAGAATGATTGAAGGAAAACATGGAGGGTTGCAATGCTACAGTGCATAGAGAAGAATTCGGATATCTAGATATAGACATGAAGAAAAAATAGAGCGATCTTCAAAACATATTTATCCTACACGAGCACTATGAGCAAGTATGCCATTGTAACTTACCATAGGTAATTGCGAAATTTTACACAATGTCATGCAAGCTCATTTGTCTTTTCTTGTGATTTTTTATCTCAAGACTTTGCATCCAAGGTGGCCTTATATCATTGAGGTAGACTTGCAAAGTACATGAGTCCGAGGGCTATAGTCTCCCAATCCTAGAAAATGCAAAGAACACGGTGGACGCAAAAAAAATGATGAACATAGATAAGACCATAGAGGACATAATGGATGACCATGAGGATGTCTCTCTAGGGGGCGAGCTCTTCAAACATATAGGGATTTATGCTGACTGGCGTCAAGATGCAAGGGAGGCTATTTAAACTGCCAAAACATTGTATTTTAGTATGTTTGCTTCCGATGCAGCTAGCTAGACATACTTTATTGCAATGAAAACATATAATTTTCATTTGTTGAAATTTATCTCCAAGTATAAGTTTAAAATATTGTATGATTAATTTTTGATGCAATTAAAGATTTTAATTGTATTTGGTGCAAAGCTGTTCACTTACAATTTACTTGTTGATTATGCAAGCTAGGCAACTTTCTTGTATCTCCTTCTTGTTTGTTCACTTTCCTACATTTCTTCATAAACACATACATACATAGCAAGTGATAGCAATGAGGAATTTCAATCATTCTTAGCATCTCTAACATCCCACCATAGGAGATCCACTATACAAGGTAGTATGAGTCTCGTCACCCATCCTCGTACCACAGCATAGATGCATCACACTGTCCATCCCCTTCACACTATATATGCTCAAATCTATTTAATTCATCGGTCTCCACCCAATGTTGATGTGAGCTCTCATGACTGCAAAGCTCTAGCGGTGACAGGGAGAGATTCATGGAGGTGGCGACACATACAGTTCCACCTTGCCTCCAACTATCAAGAGCCTTAATCCGAGTGTTTCTTACCACTCCCACAAATTTTTCCTCGTTAAAACCACTTGAACACCCAAAAACGACCACAAATGTCCTTTGAAAAGCATTGTTTGCCATAGCTCCACCATCCACTTCGACTTTTGTTGACAATCATACACTCCTCACTTTACAGCAACGGGGCGGATACGCTTAACACCCTTATTTGCAGCATAGGATATCTCAAGCTTCACAAAACAAGAGACCCCTGACTTTACACCATAGGATATTCTTGGTTGCGACCCTTTTGGTTATCCTTTCCATTCGTCGCGATCAACAACATGGGTGCCCTAATCGGTCCTCCTACCATATACAATTGGATGAGAAAGTAAATCAAGTCGTTTCTAACATGCACCAGCTTTGCACGTAGGTATTATGCCATCATTTTAAAAAAAATGGAAGGAAATGATGGTGACCCGAAAGATTGTCATTCAACTCTTTCTCAATCAATTTCCCATGCACAAAATAGAGGACGCCCGAGGATGCACAAGTACTACAAGCACAAGTGCCCAGTCCGATCTTCACAAAGTGAAGGAGTACAAGCGGAAGTGCGGCGCGAGAGAGAGTGCGAGAAGAAGAGCACGACGATATGGTGAACTCGCTCTATTGTAATGTGTAGAGCATAGTGAGTTCTTATTAGGTTTTAACAAAAGAATATGTGTACATACCTGGCGGCCCGCCCACTTACCTGGGCGACCACATTGGGCTTTATACCCCAACAACCTCCCACTTAAAGTCCAATGTGGTACTTTAAGTGTGAGAGAAGCTACTATACAAGCTAATATACAAGAGATGTAGAGAAGTGATGTACTACCCTACACCTAACTGCTTGCGAAAATGCACAAAGCTCTCTGAGGGAAGTCCTTTTGTAAGTAGATCAGCAGGATGTTCTGTGGTGTGAACTTTGACAAGCTGAAGTTGCTTATCCTCGAGCATTTCCCTGATGAAATGATACTTCACATCCACATGCTTTGTCTTTGAGTGATAAACTGGATTGCGAGCCAATTGTATAGCACTTTGACTATCACAATATAACATAGGCATCTCTTCTTTGATTCCCAAATCTGTTACTAGTCGATTAAACCAAATTGATTCTTTGCATGCCTCTGATGCTGCAACATATTCAGCCTCTGTAGTAGACTGAGTAACACAATCTTGTAATCTAGAACGCCATGATACTGCTCCACCAGGCAATGTAAAGACATACCCTGACGTAGACCTTCGGCTGTTTAAGTCACCTGCATAATCTGAGTCTGTAAAACCCTTTACACTTAGCTCCTGACTCCCATAGCATATACGCATCCTCTTTGTAGCTTTCAGGTATCTCAATATTCCTTTCACTGCCTCCCAATGTTTCTTGCCTGGGTTTGACATGTATCGACTTACTACTCCCACTGCAAATGCAATGTCTGGGCGAGTAGCAATCATTGCATACATCAAACTACCCACTGCAGACGCATATGGAATCTTATCCATTCCAGCATGTTCTTCCTCACACACAGGACAATCTTGTTTGCTAAGTTTCACATATGGTGGCAATGGAACACTTAGTGCCTTCCCCTTCTCCATATTGAAACGTTGCAAAACCTTGTCAATATACTCTGTTTGAGATAACCAGATGAACTTCTTTGATCTGTCTCTCTCAATGCGCATACCAAGTATATGACTTGCCTCACCCATGTCTTTCATGTCAAACGATTTTGCCATCTTTGACTTCAAAGCTGAAATTTCTTCCAAGTGCTTGCCAGCAATCAACATGTCATCCACATACAAAATAAGGATCAGCCAACTACCATCCTTAGCCTTCTTTGTATATAGATAGTGATCGAACTCACTACGTTTGTAGCCTTCTTTGTATATAGACAGTGATCGAACTCACTACGTTTGTAGCCTTGAGAAAGCATAAACTTGTGGAATTTATGGTACCATGCCCTCGGTGATTGTTTTAAGCCATAAAGACTCTTTAACAACTGGCATACCCAATCTTCCTTGCCTTTCTCAACAAGACCTTATGGCTGCTGCATGTAAATTTCCACATCTAAATCACCATGCAAGAACGCTGTCTTGACATCCATTTGGTGCAACACCAATGCAAGAAAGCATCTCAATGTAGTCATCTTGACCGCCGGAGAGAAGACTTCATCAAAGTCAATGCATTGTTCTTGCTTAAAGCCCTTGGCAACAAGCCTTGCTTTGTACTTTGGCTGACTATCATGAGCGGTGATCTTATACCTATAAACCCATTTACCAAGTAGAGCCTTTTTGCCCTGTGGTAATTTAACTAGCTTCCATGTCTTGTTTTTATGCAGAGCTGTCATCTCTGACTGCATGGCCAATTGCCAATTCCCGGAGTCCTTCATTTGCACTGCTTCCTTGTAACATGAAGGCTCATTGCAATCAGTCAACATGACATAGTTCATAGATGGAATAAACCTATCAGAAGGTCGCGTGACACGTCCAGATCTACTCACAATAGGTGGCTCAGGCTCAGCCACAACCTGTGGTTCCACTCTATCCTGTCCTTGCTCCTCTTGAGCCCTGACATTTTGTCTTGCACGTGCAGGTCCATCTTCTTGGAAGACAACTCTTCTAATCTCCTCAACCCTCTCTGGTTTAGAATGATATTTGGATTCATTAAAGTGAACATCATTGCTACGGACAACCTTTCTGGATTCGGGGTCCCAAAGTCTGTACCCCATCTCACCAGAATTACCATAGCCTAGAAAGATGCACTTTCTACTCTTTGGCTCAAGTTTGTTCCTAAATTCCTTTGGAACGAGAGTATATGCCTCACAGCCAAAGACTCTGAGATGCTTGTATGAGGGCATTTTGCCTGACCATACCATCTGTGGCACTGAATCCTTCTGCAAAACCTTGCTAGGAGATCTATTTACAAGATGAACAGCTGTTGATACAGCTTCAGCCCAAAACCCATTTGGCAGTTGTACATTAGACAACATACTTCTGACCTTCTCTTGTATGGTCCTATTCATCCTCTCAGCAACACCATTTTGAGGAGGATTGTAAGGAGCAGTAAGTTCACGTTTTATACCTTTTGACTCACAAAAGTCCTGAAAGGCCTTTGAAACATACTCTCCACCATTGTCAGTGCGTAAGCATTTAAGCTTCTTGCCACTCTGATTCTCCACAAGTGTCACAAACGTTTTGAAAACACTAAACGCTTCATCCTTGTGCTTGAGAAAGTAAACCCATAATTTCGTCGAGTAATCATCTATAAATGTCATAAAGTAAGAAGCTCCCCCTAGAGATAGGTTAGGCATAGGTCCACACAAATCACTATGAACAAGTGCCAACTGTGTATCTCTTCTACTGCTTCTATGCTTATGTGGCTGCTGTGTTTGCTTACCATACAGACAATGTTCACAAAATTCAAAATCATTAAATGAAAAGCCAGGCAAATAACCAGAACGAGACAAGATTTCCATTCCCTTCTTGGACATATGTCCTAACCGGCTATGCCACAAAGAAACGTTCGGCTGCTCGGTTACATTGATTACATTTTTAGAGACATTTGATACATAAATCATGTAAAGTCCTCGAGACTTTACTCCATGTGCTACTGTCATAGAACCCTTGGATATCTTCCACATGTTCTGTCCAAAAGTGGTGACGTAGCCAGCATCATCAAGTAAACCTGTGCTGATCAAGCTCTTTGTAATTGCAGGAACATGTCTCACATTCTTCAGCGTGAAAGAAGAGCCATTCTGAAACTTCAATTGAACATCTCCAACACCTAAGATCTCACATGTCTGCTCATTGCCTAGCCGAACATGATCTTTAGTGGTCACATAAGAGGTAAAACACTCCTTGTTTGGAGACACATGAAGTGATGCCCCTGAGTCTATAATCCAGTCACTCAGTGCATTTCCATCAGATGCTGTAAGAAGAGCTGAGTCCATTGTATTCTTCAAGAAGTAGATGTCTCCTGACACTAGACTGTCATCCTCTGCAACAGTGTTTGTCACATTTATTTCTTGAATTTTCACTGAGGACTTGTTCTTCTCACCATGGTCTTCAGCTTTCTCTTTGCCTTTTTCTGCTTTCCATTCTCTGCAGTCTCTTTTCATGTGACCCTTCTTGCCACAATGGTAGCATTCTATGTCACTCTTGCCTTTAGCACTGCGGGACTTGCTACGAGACTGATTCCTCTTTCCACCTTTGTACTTTTCTTTGGTCGTTCCCCTGACAACTAAGGCTGTTCCTTTGCCTTTGTCCATTGTCTTTCTATTGGTTTCTTCAGTAAGCAGACTTCCTTCTACACCTGCTATGTTCAAACCATCTGGAGGTGCATAATTACTCAAAGCTGTGCGAAAAGTGTCCCAACTTTCCGGCAATGTGATCAACAGGAATATAGCTCTAACAGGTTCATCAAACTTTACACCTTGAGCTGACAACTGACTATAGATTGTGTTGAATTCATTCAGATGATTGGACATAGGTGTCCCTTCTTTCATCTTCAAGTCAACAAGCTTCTTAAGCCAGTATACCTGTGAAGCTGCACTCTGCTTCTCATAAAGATCACTCAGCTTTAACCATGCTTGATAAGCCGACATCTCGTCTCCTACATTGAAGTAAACGCTTTCTGCCAAAGTCAGCATAATGGTAGAAAGTGCCAATTCATCCATTTCGCTGCATTCATCTTCGTCCATATCTTCTGGTTTTATCCCCTTGAGCTTTATAGGTTTTATCTGCTTCTTTTGTACCAACACGTGCCAAATCTGCTTCTTCCACAATGGGAAATTGGTTCCATCCAGCTTCTTGATATTGTAAAGAGCAGTGTCCTGTGATCCAGCCATAGCTACGCTTCACAATAGTTTACTTTCCTGGGAAAAATTCGGCAAAGTTTCCCCTGTAAACTGACCTCTGAACCAATATCAACCTGTCAAATGAACCAAGAAAGCTTCAGATTCTGCTGAAATTTTGGCAGAGTCTCCTTTGTAAAATGGCTTTGGTGTACTAAAAACAGACCAAAAAACAGCTCAAAAAACCACTGTCTCTCTGACACTGTAAGCTGTGGGTAAACCTGTCCTGCACATGTACTGTCTCTGACTGTCCTGTCACTGTCCTGTAAGAATAGACTGCGACAATGCCTCAACAGCAGTAAAGCACAGATGCAATCCCAACTGTCTAACTCACAGTCAATACATCCTAGCTGCCTATCTAAGGGTGCTCGAGGGATCGCTCCAAGACCTGTATCATCGAAAGGATCTCAACATTCGAGAATCCCCCAGCTCAATAAAACCTCACTCGACCCTCAACAAAGGCTGCAGTAAATCTGACAGTACATAGACTTCCCACAAAGTCATACATCCACAAATTTCCCACTGTATGCTGTAACCGCTGCGGCGGTTGTTTGCTACGTGACTCACAGCCAGCAAACCCTCAACAGACATACATCATCTCTGACAATACATCCCATGTGGAAGTACCTGCAATGTCAGGATGAAATCTGGAATATCAAGCAGCAAACACAAGCTACCTGATGAACTAGCGGATGTCGCCTACAGTCTGTGTGTAGATGCGCCCGTGTCGTATGTGACACGCCTCCAAGAACTGTGAGCCATCCTTCGATGTGTAGACAGCCACAAATCAACACTCTGGGAGTGTCGATATCCTCAGCACCTGCAGTCGTAGGCCGAAAACCCCAAATTTGCAGAGTCGGATCTGCACCCGCTGAGACCACGTAGTCGAAAATGGCCTGCGCAGACCTTTGTCGAAGCCGAACGGTGGCCGAGATGACCTCAGAATGAAATTCTGAGAACACCAAGCCCTTCGGGCTTGCCCACAGGATTTGGGGCCGTGTCTTCGCCTGTCGAATTTCACTCCAATCTAAGCTGGTGACTCTAGTCTCCTACAGTGCTGCCCCGAGCCTCGATCTGAGCTCTGATACGAGTTGAAGGAGTACGAGCGGAAGTGCGACGCGAGAGAGAGTGCGAGAAGAAGAGCACGACGATATGGTGAACTCGCTCTATTGTAATGTGTAGAGCATAGTGAGTTCTTATTAGGTTTTAACAAAAGAATATGTGTACATACCTGGCAGCCCGCCCACTTACCTGGGCAACCACATTGGGCTTTATACCCCAACACAAAGCACTCAAGAACAGCTGGTGCAAGCCTTCGTTTCTCAAAGAGGAATATTGGAAGCACATCAAAGAAAAATACCACAAATTCTTTAGTGAATGGAGCGAGTAGAGAGAGGTTGCTAGGTGCAAGTGGAGTAGGGATTTCATGTTATATATATATGACCTTTGACATGTGTGACAACAAAGAAAAATATCACAACTTTTCTAGTGAATGGAGCTAGTAGAGAGAGGTCTCTAGATTCAAGTGGAAGTAGGGATTTCATGCTATATATATGACCTTTGACATGTGTGCCAACATATGGTGTGTACCTTCCCTAGCATGTGTGGCAGCTTGCTTTGTGACTTCCATGTGATGTTTATGAGATATACTAGCATGTGTGGCAGCTTGCTTTTTGACTTCCATGTGATGTTTATGAGATATACTAGCATGTGTGGCAGCTTTCTTTGTGACTTCCATGTGATGTTTATGAGATATACTAGCATGTGTGGCAGCTTGCTTTGTGACTTCCATGTGATGTTTATGAGATATACTAGCATCTAAATGAGTTTCGCATGACTCCAAACAACCTTTCTAGCTTCACGGATTGAATCCACATCTGTAGAGCTCATTTGGGGTGTAGGCTCTTGGTGCCTTCTAGAGGTAGGTTCATTATTACTACCTTGTATTACACTAGCTACTTCTACTTTAGTAACCCATCTCGTACACAATTTTGATATGAGTTTATGTTCAATAGCTAATTTCATTTTCCATGTTATGTATTGTACCATTGATTCTTGCATAACTATCGTTGTGAATGCTACACTTAGTAGCCCACCCTAATCCTTACAACTGGTATTAGAGCCATAAGAAGTAATTAACTTTTAATGTTGTAGCATTTGTAGTGTTTTCACTCCCACTAATCAAGCGCTTCATTTATGAACATGTTCTTGGAAGACCCAAACGAGCCACTAGCCTCTTTGGTTCATTAAACCTTGATTAGAATGTAGAGTTTAAGCATATTAGCTAGTGGGTGCATTTTTTGTGTGCTTTCTATTTGCCAATCAAATTCCCTTGATCAATTTTTTAATAGATCCTCAATTCATCCCTTCAAGTGATCAATTAGTGGATTGATTGAACGGTTGCATCATTGTGTAATTAAAACTTGGCTTTGTGTGTAATTAATGTCATTTATTCCTTCTTTTACACAAGCAATTGATTTCTCATTGCTCTTAGCTTCATCTTGATACAACATTAGAATATGCAAATAATTCTCTCGTGGAGCTTTCCTATGAGCCTATAAGGTTGTATTTGGGACTTCATTTGCCTCTAATCGCAAGCTCCAAAATATTGCCTTATCTAGGTGTGTGTATGAGTATTCTGTGGGCATCAACTCCTCAAACTCGTCTGCACATGGAAACCAAGTTGGGCTTGTGGTTACCTAAGCAAAGATAGGTTGTTGACCTTTGGAGGTAGTGGGCTCAGGGACACCCGCCTTTTGGATAGAAGACCAAAAGCGGATTTCAAACCTCTTCCAATTGAGCTCATGGGGTGCTGAGTCTACTATAAGGTGTTCCTATAGATGGATCCTTTTTTTCTAAATTTTTGGATGCTACCCAGCACCTCATTGTGGTCTTTATCCATTTCAAGTACACCAACAGGCATTTCCATGCTACCGAGCACCTCATTGTGGTCTTTATCCATTTCAAGTACACCAACAGGCATTTCCACCCTGATGCCTTTTCTCTCAAGGCTTTCAATCTTCCTAAGGGGAGGCTTCCCAAACAAGGTCTCCATAACACAAGGGGAAATCTTAAACAAAGGGGTCTTTTCCACAAGTTGCAAGTAGGGACATTCCTTTGTTTCAGGGCAAGTTCTCACACAATGTTTTTGGGCAAAAGGTTCGTCAGGCCTTTTTTACTTAAAGCTTGAAGTCAATCATCAAAGATTATCAAAGCCTCATAAGGCTTCAAGCGAGGACTCCTCAAAGGGCATTTAAGGGATAAATTTCTCTCTCTCTCTCTCTCTCTCTCTCTCTCTCTCTCTCATTTAGCTAAAATTCTTGCATGCAAGCACAACCTTTGCAATGTATGCATTTATTTGAAATTATAGAGATGACTTAACTATCGATTTATTGTAAAAGGAAAACACTCGCCTTCAAACACCTCCAAGTGTTAAGTCCCATTTAATTGCTCAAAGGGTGAAAAGGGTGTTGAGAAGCTCAACGGCAAGGGGTTACATACAGGGCAAAGAAAAATTTGAGGGCATCTCATGAAGAGGATCTATAGTTTATTTTCAAGCCTAAAGCAAATGAACCATTAACAAGTGAAGGAACTCAAAATAGGGCACTAAGTGCACAAGCTCAAGCCAAGAATTTACAAACCTTCTGAATAACTATCATTTCACTTCATGACAACTATGTGTACTTCACTCACACTTGCACCACTAAAATTCAAGCATAGGGCATACTAGAAGACAACTTTGATACTAGAATCGCTTTGAGTAAAAGCTCAATATAATCATATTTTAAGGTGAGTATGTCTCTAGTTTTATCAATAGACTAATGAGTATCATTACCCAACTCACATACATTCATTGTGAGGTTTGTGAAGAACACAAAGTAGTAGTTCTCTTGACTTCAGTATCTCCCTTATTTGACCACATTGTCATAATTTAGGAAGAGAAAGGCCCTACACCAAGTTTTCCACATATTGTTAGCTCACTACATGAGTAAGAGAGAATCGATTGAAGAAATCACATCCAAATGGAGCAAGTGGAGGAGCACCTGTTGCATTTTCATCAACATTAGCAGTTTCACTAGTTCAACCAATAGAAACAAGTGTTATGAGTGTGGCAAGCATATATGGGATGCTTCTCCAAGGATTGCATCAAAAATAAATTTTGTATGCTTTGCAATGAGAAGGGACATCCACCATCCAAGTGTCAAATAATTAGATGTAGTCTAGCAGCATCGAAGAACAAGCCAACCTTGCAAACCCCAAAGATGACAAAGCCAAGGACCAACTTCCTTGTTCATTATGAGAAGAATGATTATAATGATGTACTATAGAGGTCATAGTTGATCCATAATGTCTTCATAATTGTTCAAGGGGAGGGATCTTTAGTCAGTGTGACATCATAGTGCATTGAAACATTTTGTAGCCTATGTGACTTAAATAGCTTGTGTAGCACTAGTCTTTATGCAATTTCCTCACTAGCCAAAATTCCACAAAAAGGGTTTTTGGGTATATGGCCTTTGGCATGTGCACCAACATATGGCATCTGATTGGGTGGCATACCCAATTTTTGTTGCCTACAAACATTGGATATGTGTTGATAATTATGCATGTGCATCCTTGATATGGACATTGCTATCACACTCAATAATAGCAATTGGGATAGCGATGCACATACCAACTCTATTATAGATGCACCTACTAACAATTTTCCTTTATTGTATTAATAGATGTTTTTATCAATGCTGCAAGTAAAAAAAAAACAACCAGTTCACTGTGACAATGTTAAGACTCCCTTCTAGTGCATGTTACACAATGGAAAATTGCAACTCATGAAACTCAAACTAGAGTTGTGGTTCATGTTTCTAGCACGAAACAAAGAAATGAGTACAGAGCTTATTGAAAAGATCAACCTCTTTTACTTTCTTCACAACCAAACGATAGAGAAGTGTCTTGTTCAATTCAACTATGGAAAGTATAATATACCTAAGTTTCTCTACAAAAAAGTTTACATCCTCTCAAACCTATATATTATTTTTTAGTTTAGAGCATTATTAAGCATTTTGATTTGCAACCAAAACACACACCCAAAAGTAACATAGAGAGCCAAAAAGCATGCACCACAAATAACATACCTAGGAGGCCTATATAAAGGGGCAAAGTGCGAGCATAAAATAGAGAGGAAGAGAAATCTCTAGCAATTTTTGCGCAATGGCAATAACACATTGAGCACGTAATCTCAAATCCCATGGCGATGGCCAACAGTGCAATAACTCAACTTGTTCTCCTTTCTTAATCATAATAGCTTACATCTCTCTCAATTCAAGGGCTATCCCTAGGGTCCCTACACCCTCCAAACTAAAGGATTGCACATTAGGAGAATCAGCATCATGCCTGGTGGTGGTAGGGATTGTCGGTTGGCTTTACAATTCTAATAGGCTACCATTTTAGGCGCAACTCAATAACTTGAGGAGATATCTTGAGCTCATATCAAGATGCATTAGGACAAGCTCTTCACCAATTTAAACCCTTCAATCGTCACCCTACAAGGAGAGTCAACCTTTGCAACTTCCTGCAAAAGGTTAATCAAGAAAGCTTATCATTTTGAATCTTATTAATCTTGTCATTCACTCCTTAGTTGAACTCTATTAACCAGGGTTTTTTGTTTTGAAAGTTGAAACGCTCACTAATTAGCTTATGTAAGAGCCTTGATGCCCTATGCTCTTATCGTTATGTATGGTGGTGATTCATATTGATCTTCTAAAATGGAGAAAGAGTATATGTATTATAAAGGATGAGACCCCCCCTCTTCACCCGCTCTTTGGGTATCACCATGGGCAAAGAAGGCAAAAGCTCAAAGAGATTGGTTTTGCCAAGACCCAAGGCTATCTCATGGTGAAGAAAAACCTTTGAGGTATTCAAACCATGGAAAATGTAAGACCATTCAAACTATTACTCAGAGTCAACTTTAGTAAAGGAGTGAATAAACACTTGGAATTATCCTCATTACTATGGTTGGTAACTTTTTGCAACAGTTGGACAGCATGAATACAACCTGTCAAGCTTCAACAAAGATGCAAAGACTATATGAGACCAAAGCCAAGAACTCTAATATCTCTTAAAAAATGTATTTCTTTGACTTGATATTGCAAGAAGGAGAAGATATAACTAGCCTTGTCCATAGATTGATCTCTATTCAAACCCAATTCACCTACTTGGAGTGCATAGTTCAAGAAAATAACAAGGTTTCAATGTTACTCAAGCTCTATAAGAAAACAAGGATTTTGACCTACTAGTAACTATTTCAAGGAAAAGAAACTCATTCCATGACTCGTAAATGTCATCAATAGCTTTAAGCAAGAATATCATTAAGAAAAAGAAGGAATTGACCTAGAGTACAATCTCTAGTACTTATAAATTCAATGCAAAAAGCAAGCCCCCACTAGTGGAGCCTATGTGGCCTCTTTCCAAGTAGGGGAGGTGCCATGAATGTGGAAATCTAAGTCATTGAGCAAAGAAATATTTCTTTTAAAAGAACACTTGTCCGTCCTCATTGTGGCAAGTTCAACAGTCATTTTACTTATGATTCGGACAATGATGTTTGTATATTGTATGGTCCTATGTTTTTATTGTTGCTTGCCCTTCACTTTTGTCAAGTTAAGTATGTTGTGCATAGCCATGGCAAACATGTTGATTGGTTCATGTGAACTTTGAACTCAATTGTGTTAAACTTGCTTTGTTGTTGTGTTTTAAATCATAAGTCTGAGTGGAATAAAAATTTATCTTTGGTAGACTATTGTATATGATTTCTATTCATACATATGCATTGATACTTAGATTATGATGCATTAACATATTATTGTTGTATGGCCAACATGTGGACAGCAGAGTGATAGGCAACAAGCTAGCTTTTGTAGTTGAAAGAGAGCCTACGGACATTTTACTAAGCGAGCTCTTTATAAGAAATAGCTATTTTATGGCCAAGCGGATGACTATAATTATCGTTGAGCATTGACATATATCTATAAATAATTACATGCAAGACGGCAATGCTCACTCTTGCAAAGACAACGATTGTACCTAGAGCTACGTGTATCTTTTATGCTCCCCTCTCTCCTCTTCTCACATGCATGCATAGCACTCCACTCTAAGAGGTGCCAAAATGCGTGATCTCTCTCTCTCTCTCTCTCTCTCTCTCTCTCTCTCTCACACACACACACACACACACACACACACACACACACACACACACACACACACACACATCACGTGGTCGCTAATCAAGGTATGCATCTCATTTTCTTACTTGTAGTAGACTATTTATTGTATTTCTCAAGCACTCCATGCTACCCTCTTAGCAATGGTTCAAATCCAAGGCCAAGCTCCTACAAAGCATGGTGACTAGGCATCCTAATGCAAACATTCAAAAAACAAAACAAGTCTAGATGTAGGACCTAACTCATGGCCATGGAATTCAACATCACCATATATCAAAGCTAAGTATAGCTAACTTTTTTTATTTCTTATTTTTTTCTCTTGGCTATGTTGCGTCCCCTCAAACTTTCTCCTCAATATCAAAATACCAGCTGATTGTTATTTTGGTTGCTTGTGTAATTAAATTCTAATGCTTATATGTAGATTTTGAAAACAATAGAGAATCGATCTATACAATAGCAATATTCTTTGTATGTAAATATTAAGTAAAAGAGTAGAAAATATCTATAATAATAGAGAGGTCTATTTGGAGAGAAAAACTGATCACGCTCGAACAAGATTAATTAAAGTAGAAAATGTAGGATTACATATATGAGAATTTGGAATAAAGAAAGACTAGTTGGAGAGAAAAATTAATCACGCTCGAACAAGATTAACTAAAGTATTGAATACATATATAGGAATAAAAAAATCAATAAGAAAAATTTGAAAAGCTTTAGTATCTTGAGAAATTATTCGTGCTCAAACAAGATTAATTAAAGTATTAAATATAGGATCATATATATGAGATTTTGGAAAAAAATAGTAAAGAGAAATGTGAAAAGCTTTAATACCTTGTGAGCATTCTACTTGGGGAGAGAGAGAGAGAGAGAGAGAGAGAGAGAGAGAGAGAGAGAGAGAGAGAGAGAGAGAGCATTGAAGCATCATGGAAAATCATACCAAGAGACCTCCCCACCTTTTAAATCAAACAAATAAACCAAAGGTCTACGGAAGAAGCATGAGCATGAGGCTAAGTTAAAAGGAGGGGAACTGCAGAGAAATGGCAGTGATGCTAGATAAGATAGCAATGGTAGGTGAGATGTAAGGTGGAAAGGCATATTTTTTTTCCCATCATGGAAACGTCCCAAACCCATAGGGGTTCACTACATTATTGTCATCATAAATTTCAGCACAATCAGCAAAGCGGACACTATGCCCACTGGAAGAAAGACAGCATGGCTGGACAAGCAATGACAAAAACCCTATAAGCCGATAGAGGACTAAGCAACAATACAAGTAAATGGAGCAACAAATATTTCTACCATCCACTAGAAACCGCCATAGTAGTGTCAAATTGAGCTTGATGTCCAATAGCAACTCCATAGGAGGCTGCACTCTACATACGCATGCACCTAACATTGCCATGTGAGAAAAATATCCACAAAACAATGGCCAAAAGGAAGCCACATGATAATAAATAATATCTAATTCTCCTAAATGATTTTCTCATGTTAAACTGATCATTTAATATGGGGAAGTGCCAAGGGAGAAAAGGTTAGAATATTGGTTAAGCTGGCAGACCGGCCACAGTAGGGATCTAAAGGAGGGAAAATAGGGATCCACAAGGGTGGGGGGGGGGGGGGGGGGGGGGGGGGGGGGGGGGGGGGGGCATCTGCAAAAGAGCAATGTGCAACAATGGGCTTAAAAGATCCTAAGGTTCGGCCCATTAAGACTTCCAAAATGCTAAGGTTCCAAAATTGAAAGGTTGTATCCAAAGGTCAAACACTAGGAAAATTGGATGCTTTGTGTGTGTACCAAAAGTCTCCATGGCTCCTACATAGGAGGGGGCGAGCCTTGCAACTAGGGGATGAGAGAGAAACACACACACACACACAAGCTCCCTTTACACAAAGGGAATGAGGGACACATGTCAGCTCCCTAGCCGAGATGCCCACAAGATGTACTCAAATCCTATTGGATGGCCATGGAGGTGGACAAATGAGAATTAGGCTAAAGTAAATCTAGTTTAGTTAATTTGAAAACACTTAATAAAAGAACCAATAAGAATGAAGGCTCTCTAGAAGACTATTGGACAGTCTCCCAAGGGGTCCAATGAGCATTCAGCAGCCCAATGGCTTGCCTGATTCCTATTGGCCAAGGAACAGAGGGGTCCAATGAGAGTTTAGTTGCATTAATTAATTACCTAAAGCTCTCACAAAAGGGGAAAGGGGGACACATGTAAGAAGGCTATCACTTATGCTCTTGAAATTCCATTGGCTAAGCCTGGAGAGGTCCAATAGGGTGTACGCACGAGCAAATTGCAAGAGGGGTCGACCAAGAGAGAGAGGGGGCTGATTTTCTCAAGGCATTATGACATAACATTCACACTAGTCTATGTCTGGAGTAAGAAGACTCTCTCTCTCTCTCCTTCTCAAGCTTTAATGGAAAGCTTATCACCTACTCCAAGCCTGTGAGAAGGGAGGCCTACACCAACAACTCTTGGCTTTGTGATGCAAATCCAACCAAGAGTCAAGCTTCAATGCATGCTCATCTCCTCTAGCATGGTAATTACTAAGCTAAGCTATGCTAATATGAGTGATTATGTGAGGATCTGTACATCTTTCTCGTAAAACTACTCCTTCCTCTCAATCTACTCTCATACCCCGCTAGCTCTCACTATCTTCAAAGGTGTGTGAGGTCTTGGGTCTGAGATCGTGAGGAAATTCATGTTGTGTTTTATAAGTGTTTTTCTTAGTGCTTGAAGTTTCCATCTTCATTGCACTAGCTAGTATTGAAGGAACACAAAGAATTATATTGTAAAATGTCTCTCTTGATGGGAGAAAACATAATACAAAGCCTTTTGGAGGGGGGACCGGCTCCATGTAAATACGGTCCTCAACTGTTGTCAATAGATTAATTTCTCTCTCTTTTGAAGTATTGTCCATGCTATCTAACTAGGTGTTATACTTTTTGTTGCTCTCTCCACCCAAGCACTCTTGTTATTCTCATTAGGAATCTATTCTTATGAAATGCTCACTATGTTCATGCTATTTTCCGCTACACACAAGTTACTAGGCCATTCAATGCTACATTGGTATTAGAGCACAAGGTTTCTCTTTTCTTGCTCAAGAAGGGAGGTCCTCAAGCTAGCTATAAATGGTTGGTACTATTAATTGCATTTGACTAAGTAGAATAGGGATTTTTCGGCCTTGCAGTGCACCTGCCTTCATGCAGATAACAAGGCATCACCGTTGAGAGCTATGGTCTTAATAGTGGAGTCCTACGGGGCTTGCCTATGGCTTAACCACTATTGAGCTATTAGAAGCTTGACATGAGCCGGTGCTGTTTTGGTGTTGAGCGATCCTCTCTTCTATTTCTTGCAATTAATGGTATTCGAGCCACGAGTACAGTAGCTTGAATGCTTGTCTAAAGGGGTAAAGAGGAGTAGCATCTAGGACTTGGAAGTGCCAAAGTACACCTAAAAGTTGTTAGAATGGCTGACAATAGTAAAGAGAGTGAAATTAATGTTGATAACTTTGATTTTTCTAATGAGCAAGCTATGGGTAATCCATCCCTCCAAAGTGAAGTGCAACAGCAGCTTCGTGCTCATGGGATTCTCCAAACTCCCCACCATGACAAGAGAGTACCTAAGAAGCCTCCTAGTGAGACTCCCAAAGAGGCCTCTCTTTGATTCGGAAAGAAGAAGAAGATCCATACAAAGGGCTCAGAAATTTTCTTCTTGATGACGCATCTCCTTCTCAAAGGAGAACTCAAGAGCCTCCACCAAAGAAATGAGAAAGAAGTGAGTCTCCTGCCACCTCGGTGGAGATGGCTCCACGAAGACGGCCGGCCAACCACTCTCCATCACCTCCAAAACAGAGAAAACCATTGCACACTTCTCCACACCATAATTCAAAGAGGGATGAAAAAAAGCAAGAGAAGAAAAAGGCAAGAAAGAGGACACCCTATTCTCCATCTTCTTCATCGTCTTCCTCTTATGAAAGTGATGGTGCAGACAAAGAAGATCAAGGCAAGAAAAAGGCGAGAAAGAGGTCACCCTCTTCTCCATCTTCCTCAAATTCTTCATCTTGTGAAGAAAGTGATGGTGCAACTTTTGAACCATCAAAAAGAAGAGGCCATAGGAAATCCTATGCCACGTGGAAGAGGTCCTCCAAGCTCAAGAAGTTCAAAGAGAGAGAGAAGAGCATCTCTTTCCTTACCTACGATGGCACCTTTGGTGCTACGGACAAAGTCTTGGCCTTTATCCAACAATTTGATGCGGTGTTCGAGATGAGGGCTTCACGGAGTCCTCTAAGCAACACCATGTAGCTATGCACTTTCAAAAGTCCGCCAGACAATGGTGGTCTTGCCTATGAGCCAGCGGTGAAGCTCCACGAACATGGAAAGCTTTAAGAGCTTCCATTATGAAGCAAATTTTGGCCACCGATGCCAAAGAGAAAGTACTCACCGAATGGCGAAGCTTGAAGCTCTCTCCCTACGAATCCATTCACAAATATGTAGACAAGTTTTGGGACTTACAACTCAAAGCCATTGTCTTCAAAAAGTTGGATTTTGGAAAGTAAAAGCAACAATTTTGTGTGGGCTTAACTGAAGAAATGGCGGAGTATGTCAACTGCCAAAGGCCACAGAGCATATCAACGGTTATACACCATAGTATGGTAGCTTCTTGAATCAATTTCCAAACAGAGGCTAAAAGAAAATCTAAGCCAACAAAAAACAAGGGTTCCAATGAGCCTAAGGGGAAGGACAATGTCCAAAAGTTTCTTAAGGGCAATTCCAACAAAGCTAAGGAGAAGGGAGTTTACAAAGGCAAAAAAAAACTCTCCTGAAGAGCTTGAGCGTTATCGCAAGGACAACCGTTGTTTCAAGTGCGGCAAGCAAGGACATGCGTACCCCGCTTGTCCCAAAAAGAACACCCGCCATGAATTTCCTAGAGCTACCTTGGTCAGAATCCAAGAGGAGGAAACTCACCACAAAGGATCTCCTCTATGCCATGCTTGGGGAAAGGTAAGAGAACATGATGCTTTTATTCTCTTTGACCTTGCTTCTACTCACAGTTTCATATCCACAGAGTTGGCCACCAAGCTAGGCATCCAAACCTACGAGATGAGAGATGTGCTACCTGCAGACGGTGCTTCCAAGGGGCAAGAAGCTTCAGTCACTCCCTTAATCGGGAAATTCAAGATGTCTTTATTGATGACATCCCTTGTGAGCTACCTCCTGAACGAGGCAATGATGACCATGCAATTGAAATACTTCCAGGAAGTTCACCGCCTAATAAACCTCCTTATAGAGTTTCTCAAGCTCAAAAAGAGGAGATTATGAGGCAAGTGCATGAGTTAGTTGAGAAGGGTATGGTTAGGCCTAGCTCATCTCCAATTTGTTCTCCTGTGCTATTAGTGCAAAAGAAAAACGGCACATATCGTATGTGTGTCGACTATAGAGCACTAAATAGGATCACTATCAAGAATAGGTTTCCCATTCCACGGATAGAAGACCTATTTGATAAGCTACAAGGGTCCGCCTACTTCAGTAGGATTGACCTAAAAAGTGGCTATCATCAAATAAAGATAGTTGATCAAGACATTGTAAAGACCGCATTTCGCACTATGTTTGGTCTTTACGAATATATTGTCATGCCTTTTGGCTTGACTAATGCACCAACCACATTAAACCGCTTGATGGAGAAGCTATTCGGGCCTCACCGAACCTTTACTGGAGTGTTCTTTGATGATATCATCATCTACTCTAATTCATTAGATGAACACAAGCAACACCTCCAGGTAATATTTCAAGTTCTAAGAGAGAATAAACTTTATGTTAATTGAAAAAAAAGTAAATTTTTTCTTGCAAGAGATTCAGTATTTAGGTCACATTATCTCTCAAGATGGCATCCAAATGGATCCATGAAAGTTAGAGGTAATAAAAGGATGGCTAAACCAAGGAATCTCCATGAATTAAGAAGCTTTATAGGTATGTGTGCACACTATAGACGCTTCATAGAGAGGTTCTCACATATCGCAGGACCATTACATGACCTAACAAAGAAAAATGTTAGGTATACATGGTCTGCTAAGGAGAACAATGCTTTTCAAAAGCTTAAAGAAAATCTTATCTCTTAATCTGTGCTTACACTACCGGATCTCTGAAAGCCATTTGAGGTCCAATGTGATGCTTGTGGTGATTGCCTTGGAGCTGTTTTGCTCCAATAAGGGCATGCCATAGCCTATGAAAGTCGAAGGCTTGACCCTGTTGAACAAGCTCCAGGCATATATGAAAAAGAACTCCTCGCAATTCTACATGCCTTAGACTCATGGAAGCACTATTTATGAGGGACTCCTTTTATTCTGCGAACGGATCACCAAAGTCTTAAGTACTTCATGACGCAAACCAAGCTCTCCGACAAACAAATGAGGTGGGAAAATTTTCTTTCGCAATTTCATTTTTATATTGCTCACATTGCTGGCAAGCATAATCAAGTAGCCGATGCACTCTCAAGACAACCGAGAGTGAATGTGGTTTCCATAGCAACTCACAATGATGTATCTTCTATGATAGATGAGTATGCTATTGATCCTGATTTTAGAGGTGTGAGTTCAGCCCTTGCATTAGGGAAGAAAGAGGAACCCTTTACTTTACAAGATGGTTATCTTCTCTATGGCAATAGACTATGCGTTACTAGCTCACTACGTGAGAAAGTAATGTATGACTCTCGTGCTCCTCCTTATGCAGGGCATAGAGGGATTCAGTCTACCCTAAAGGGGATTGAAACATATTTGTATTGGCTTACCATGAAAGCAAACATAAAAGAGTATGTTTCTAAATGTGTGGTATGCCAAAGGACAAAGTTTGTTAGAGGGAAGCAACCTGGATTTCTTCAACCTTTTCCAATCCCGGATTCACCATGGGAGAGCATATCCATGGATTTTATCTTTGGATTGCCTAAGTCTATCCATGGGAATACGAGAATATGGACGATAGTAGATAGGTTCAGTAAAGAAGCTCATTTTATACCTGTCAAAAATACTATCAAAGCCCATTAAATGGCAACCCTCTTCATTTCACAAATCTTCAAGTACCATGGCTTTCCAATGTTCATAGTGTCGGATAGAGATCCTATAATGACCAAAAATTTCTGGAACGGTCTCTGTGAGAATTTAGGGACAAGTCTAAACTTATCTTCGGCCTATCACCCGCAAACGGATGGCCAAAGTGAAATAGCTAACCTAACAATTCTTGATCTACTAAAAGCCTATGTAACGGAAGTAGATCAAAGATCCCAATGGGAGGAGTACTTACCCTTAGTGGAGTGTGCCTACAATAACAATGTACATACTTCCATGAAAAAAACACCTTTTGAGGTAATTGAGGGAAGATAAAAAAGTCCCTTGCTACTTAAGGTACACGGGAAGATCTTTGCTGCAGATGAGTATAGCCGAGACCTACAAGAATCTTTCCAAAAGATTAAGGATGCTATCTCTATCTCACAACAAAGGCAGAAGGCTGCTGCTGACAAGCACAAAACAGCCCAAGCCTTTAAAGAAAATGATTGGGTCTTACTCAAATTTCCCAAGGCTCGATTAAGGCACATGACGGGCAAGAATCCTACGGGACACCAAAAGTACTATGCTATGTTAGCAAAAAGGTACTATTGTCCCTTCCAGATTCTTAGGACAATCAATGAGATGGCCTATCAACTCAAGTTGCCCAGCCATTGGCTCATACACAATGCTTTCCATGTGAGCCTTCTAAAGCCTTACAAAGGAGAGCCACCACAAGAACCAACTATTGAAGACCCAACGGAGATCGAGGACCAAGAAGAGGTGTTGCCCCGAGTCGATTCTCCGACATGAAGAGGTGGTAAGACTATCCGACGATATCTTATTAAGTTTAAGAATTATCCTTTTGGAGATGCTAGATGGATGCAAGGCATACAATTAAAGGATAACCTAAACCTTTTCAATGCTTACAATGATTCCCTAGAGTAAGCAAATGTACAAATGTTTAAAATGAACAAAGTTTTTGTCTTATAAGACTCTCTTTTTCTTTATTGTGCACAAATGTGAAGTAGTATGCATGCTTAGATCAAGTTTGCGGAGACGACGTCTCCCAAACACCAAGTAGAGCTTGTCACTCTACTATGGAAGATTGATAGGACTAATGTGCAGACATGCTTGCGGTAGCTTAGGCTCTCAAGCGCCAAATGGACTAGTCACCCGTTCTAGAATGATGACGTAGGGTAACATAGGGATCCTCTACCCACTAGAAAAAGGACTAATGAATATGCTTTATCTTCTCTACCCCATAGTCAAGGACGACTATGATTTCAAGAGAGAGGTAATAACTAATATCTAAATCTCCTAAATGATTTTATCATTCTAAACTGACCATTTAATATGGGAAAGTGCCAGGGGAGAAAAAGTTAGAATACTAGTTAAGCTCGCAGACAAACCATAGTAGGGATCTAAAGGAGAGAAAATAGGGATCCAAAGGGGGGGGGCATCTGCAAAAGAGCAATGTGCAACAATGGGCTTAAAAGACCCTAAGGTTCAGCCCATTAAGACTTCCAAAATGCTAAGGTTCCAAAATTCAAAGGTTGTGTCCAAAGGTCAAGCACTAGGAAAATTGGATGCTTTGTGTGTGTACCAAAAGTCTTCATGGCTCCTACATAGGAGGGGGCGAGCCTTGCAAGTAGGGAATGAGAGAGAAACACACACACAAGCTCCCTTTACACAAAGGGAATGAGGGACACATGTCAGCTCCCTAGCCCAGATGCCCACAAGGTGTACTCAAATCCTATTGGATGGCCATGGAGGTGAACCAATGAGAATTAGGCTAGAGTAAATCTAGTTTAATTAATTTAAAACCACTTAATAAAAGAACCAATAAGAATTAATCTCTCTAGAAGACTATTGGACAGTCTCCCCAGGGGTGCAATGAGCAGTCAACAACCCAATGGCTTGCCTGATTCCTATTGGCCAGGAGACAAAGGGGTCCAATGAGAGTTTAGTTGCATTAATTAATCACCTAAAGCTCTCACAAAGAGGGAAAGGGGGACGCATGTCAGAAGGCTATCACTTATGCTCTTGAAATTCCATTGGCTAAGCCTAGAGAGGTCCAATAGGGTGTAAGCATGAGCAAATAGCAAGAGGGTTGACCAAGAGAGAGGGGGCTGATTTTCTCAAGGAATTATGGCATACGCACTCACACTAGTCCATGTATGGAGTAAGAAGACTCTCTCTCTCTCCTTCTCAAGCTTTAATGGAAAGCTTATCACCTACTCCAAGCTTGTGAGAAGGGAAGCCTAAACCAACAACTCTTGGCTTTGTGATGCAAATCCAACCAAGAGCCAAGCATCAATGCATGCTCATCTCCTCTACCATGGTAATTACTAACCTAAGCTATGCTAATATGAGTGATTATGTGAGTAGATGTACATCTTTCTCGTAATACTACTCCTCCTTTCTCTCAATCTACTCTCATACCCCGCTAGCTCTCACCATCTTTGAAGGTGTGTGAGGTCTTGGGTATAAGACCGTGAGGGAATTGATGTTGTGTTTTATAAGTGTTCTGCTTAGTGCTTGAAGTTTCCATCTTCATTGCACTAGCTAGTATTGAAGGAAGACAAAGAATTGTATTGTAAGATGTCTCTCTTGATGGGAGAAACCATAATACAAAGCCTTTTGGAGGGGGGACCTAAATCCGGTCCTGAACCGTTGTCAATAGCTTAATTTCTCTCTGTTTTAAAGTATTATTCATGCTATCTAACTAGGTGTTATACTCTTTGTTGCTCTGCACTATTGTTATTCTCATTAGGAATCTAGCTACTCTAATGAAATGCTCATTATGTTCATGCTATTTTCCGCTACACACAAATTACTAGGCCATTAAATGTTACACCACCTTTTTTAATTAACAACAGGAGGACACCAAAAAAACAAATTAAAATAAAATGATGCCCACCCTTCTATCCAATGATCCATATGCTACCAAGAATTTGTACTCATTGGTTGCATCTCCTTTTTGCTCAAAATATTAGTACTCAAATTAAACCCTTTTTCCAAAACTTGGAAACCTTGCATACTATGATTGAAAGTTTTTAACCTAAATTTTTATATTCTTGTAGATTCAATCACCTTCAAATTCAAATTTTTAAAGTAATTCTTAAAAAAGGAAGGGTTAATATCCTGTTAATATTATATGCAACAACCCAAGACATAAAAAGCATCCCCTTTTTTCAAGAAAAGTGAGAGTACATGTAACGAGTTCCTTGCCCTCACAAACCATGTTGAGATCAAGTTTCTCAATGACCTTCAGAAACTAGGGTCTCCCACTTTACTTACACCAATTCTTTTAAAAAAATAACTTAAACTTACCTATGAGATAATGTGGATCCCTTTATCGAGCCCACCCAACTTTATATATAAAGTTGGGTGAGCTGCATTATGTCATAGCTGCATTATGTCATAATAATAAATATCTAATTCTCCTAAATGATTTTCTCATGTTAAACTGATCATTTAATATGGGGAAGTGCCAGGGGAGAAAAAGCTAGAATATTGGTTAAGCTAGCAGACCGGCCACAGTAGGGATTCAAAGGAGGGAAAATAGGGATCCAAAGGGGGGGCCATCTGCAAAAGAGCCATGTGAAACAATGAGCTAAAAAGACCCTAAGGTTCAGTCCATTAAGACTTCCAAAATGCTAAGGTTCCAAAATTCAAAGGTTGTGTCCAAAGGTCAACCATAGGGGAATTAGATGCTTTGTGTGTCTACAAAAAAGTCTTTACAATCCCTACGTAGGAGGGGCGAGCCTTGCATGTAGGGGATGAGAGAGAAAGCCACACACACACACACACAAGCTCCCTTTACGCAAAGGGAATGAGGGACACATGTCAGCTCCCTAAGCCAGATGCCCACAAGCTGTACCCAATTCCTATTGAATTAGGCTAGAGTAAATCTAGTTTAATTAATTTAAAAACACTTAATAAAAGAACCAATGAGAATTAAGTCCTCTAGAAGACTATTGGACAATCTCCCAAGGGGTCCAATGAGCATTCAACAGCCCAATGGCTTGCCTGATTCTTATTGGCCAGGAGGCAAAGGGGCCCAATGAGAGTTTAGTTGAATTATTAAATTACCTAAAGCTCTCACAAAAGGGGAAAGGGGGAAACATGTCAAAAGGCTATCACTTATGCTACTTAATTGTTATTGGCTAGCCCTAGGGAGGTCCAATGAGAGAATAGCAAGAGCAAATAGCAAGAGGGGTCGCCCAAGAGAGAGAGGGGGGCTGATTTTTGCAAGGCATTACACATACACTCACACAATCTCATGTGTGAAGTAAAGAAGACTCTCTCCTTCTCAAGCTTTAATAGAAAGCTTACCACCTACTCCAAGCTTGTGAGAAGGGAGGCCTACACCAACAACTCTTGGCTTTGTGATGCAAATCCAACCAAGAGCCAAGCTTCAATGCATGCTCATCTCCTCTACCATGCTAATTACTAAGCTAAGCTATGCTAATATGAGTGATTATGTGAGGAGATGTACATCTTTCTCGTAAGATACTCCTTCCTCTCAATCTACTCTCATACCCTGCTAGCTCTCACCATCTTTGAAGGTGTGTGAGGTCTTGGGTCTAAGACCGGGGATAATTGATGTTGTGTTTGCTAAGTGTTTTTCTTAGTGCATGAAGCTTTCATCTTCATTGCACTAGCTAGTCTTGAAGGAACACAGAATTGTATTGTACAATGTCTCTCTTGATGGGAGAAACCATAATACAAAGCCTTTTGGAGGGGGGACCGGCTCCATGCAAATCTGGTTCTCAACTGTTGTCAATAGCTTAATTTCTCTCTCTTTTGAAAGTATTGTTCATGCTATCTAACTAGGTGTTATGCTTTTTGTTGCTCTCTCCACCCAAGCACTCTTGTAATTCTCATTAGGAATCTATTCTAATGAAATGCCCACTATGTTCATGTTAATTTCCGCTACACACAAGTTTTTAGGCCATTAAATGTTACACATTAAGGGGTCCACATTGTTCAAGAGGATACATCGAGAGGAACTCTGCTAAGTCTCAACCTCTAGAATGGCTACCATAAAGTAGGGTTTTAAATTCTTAAGGTCTATTAGTACAATGATGAGTTTTTTTCAAGGTTCAAACTTCAAGATTCACAAATGTTCTATGCTATTAAAGAAATCCTAGTGAATACTGAAAGAGATCAATCAAGCAAGTCATTAACCTCATGTGTGAAACTAGAAGCACAAAGATGAGTTCCTTAATGGTTAATTAAATTTGCATAAATTGGCACTCAAGCAAGGTCACTCATAGCATTAACGATGCTCATATTTCTACGCTTATAGGCTTAAGAAGTAGCTTAATATCGCCTATACTCCCTCCTTAATGCGTCAAAATGGCTATCATATTTTTATAACAAGAAACAAGGAAACCTTGGTCTTAAAGCTCTTGCTTACTAGTTGTTGTTATGGCCTTTTCCCTCAATTTTTGGGATCCATGTAGAGGATTTCTCAAGTAAATTGTTCTACGAGGTTATGGATGTACATTTGACATTTGTAAGCGAGTTTTGTATATCTACATGCATGCATGCTGTATTTTTTCATTATCTAGATTGTATTACAAGTAGGGCCAATACGGATTACTTAAAACATTGGTTTGTACCTAAACCTGATAGATTAACATCTTAACTACTTTTTTGTTAAGTTACATATTTTGAGGTAAAGCTAAGCCAAATGGTAAGTCCTCTTAATTTTGTTTTTGCAAAATCACTTAGAAACTTAAGATAAACAGATTTTTTTCATTATGCGGGTTTACCTTTTACTCAATTGGATATCTGATTTGAAGTACCGATAAAAGAGGTTATATATATCTTCAATCTCACACTTATTCATGAATCCTTCTAAACTCAATCGATTGCTATTGGTGATTTTATTGCATAATGTTCATTTTCGGTACTTTATTCTCAAACTTAGTATTTGTGAGTAAATGTAGACTACGTCACAAATAAGCAAGGGTGATTGAACCAAAGAACCTTTTGAGTATAATTTTTTTTTTAACTGCAATTTACAAAAATTTTCAATTCAAAATAGTAAAAAAGTGTTTGATATCTTATGTCCTTCATCGTCCCATTGGTCACATATACAGAGATCCATTGATTTCTATAGTGTGCAAATCTCATTCCAGTGTAGATTATCCAATTTCGAAAACATCAATTTATTTAGTACAGATCCGTTGATTTAAGTAACACCAATGCAGATTTGTCGGCTAAAGCAACACACCCCTGCTATCCGTGTAATTTTGTCAATCCAAGCATATAATAAAAATGATTTGGATTATATTGATATGAAATTGAATTTAGTTTATGATGATGATGACATTGTTTATGGATTTAAAATTGATTGTGGATATTGAATGATGATTGTGACTAATGATATTTTGATACATCAAGATACGATATATAGTGCTTATTTAAGTGGTGTAGGATACTAACATATGTAGTATATGAATGCCCAAAAGCTCAAAAAATTAGAAGTTTTAAGTTTTTAAGATTTTTTTTGATACATTATGTTTATGTAATTTTAACCATTGTCTTAAACAAACTATGACTTGCATGATAATAATATTGCAATTGAGTATTGTTGCTTTCTTGATAGAAAGGTATGTAATGGTACTTCAATTACGATGCATAAACATATAATTGTTGTATGGTTACCACGTGGCAAGCAAACTAACAAGTGACAAGCAGACTAGTTGGTGACAAGCTGGCTTATACAATTTAAAGATAGCATGTAGATATATTAGTAATTAAGATCTTTTTTCAAGCAGTAGCAATTTTATATCCAAGAAGCCGATTATAATTCTCATCGAGCATTCACGAGCGGCTATAGATAAATATGTGCAAGAGAAAAATGCTCGCTCTTGCACGAAGCAAGATTGTACCTAGTGCTTTGCATCTCTCTTCGTCTCCCCTCTCATCTCTATTCGCATGTAGGTATAGCACTCCAAAGGTACCCAACAACTCTCTCTCTCTCTCTCTCTCTCTCTCTCTCTCTCTCTCTCTCTCTCTCTCTCTCTCTCTCTCTCTCTCTCGTGGTCACTATTTTAGGTATGCATGTTTCATTTTCTTGGTCCTAGTAGACTATTTTGTGTATTTTGCAGGCACTCCGCGCTACCATTTGTAACAACATCTACAAAAAATGCTCCCTTGAAGATTGTTGGGATAGCAAGATGGCTCCCTCTATCTTGTGCACCAAGGGTAAGATCTTTCACGAAAATATTTTGTATAAAACTTGACTATGACATTTGCTAAGGTGAGAGAGGCTTGGTAAAAGTTTCAAAAGAGGCATAAGAAGATAATTGGGAACCATTGCAAGGTTTGTAGTTAAAAGAAGATGATTGGGTCCTTCCTACTTTGACAAGATCAAGCTCGCAATAATGAGTGAAAGCCTAGTATGAGATATAATAGTCCTTTCAAGATTCCTAAGGAAGATGGATGATATATCTTTCAAGTTGCAATCCCAGATCAATGGAGTGTTTTTCACGTGATTCCTATTAGTTCTTTCAATGAGAAATAACAAAGGACACAATCCTTTAGGAGCACCTACAGGTTGAGGAAAAAGGTGGCAGAATAGTAAATCCACAGGTACTTGGTGAAATTCAAGAATTTTCTAGCTTTGAATGCCAAGTGATTGAAGGAGGGACATCAAGCGGACCATCGTCCTCAAATCTTAACCTTGAGGCACTTGGTTGGGAGCTTGCCATTTTAAGAACAAATGCATTTTGAACGGTTTTGTTTCATGTGATCTTTTTCAGAGAGGTAAGTCACGTACTCCACTCCGTTGTCATCATATCAATTCTCGTTGAATATAATAATATACCCAAAACATTAAAGTGTTTTGAGCTTTGGTTCTCAAAATCACTCATCTTTCTCTCTAATCATTGGTTTCCCTAAGATCAACCAACCGTGGCAAGAAAGCTTAGCATTTTAGCAATTGGTTGGCAAGAAACGGTCTTAGGATTGTGATCATGTGGAGTTATTGACAAACTTCTCATTTCTAATTGGTTGATACCGTTTGTGTTGATCAAGACGACTTGATCATTCCTAAAGCTCGCCCTTGGGTGCATTGCCCTAGGAGCTTGGGTGCAATTGAAGTCTTTGTTGTCTCTTCTGTTTTGAGAAGATGAGGACGGAGGGTACCCATCCTCGACTCCTAAAACAAAGAACAAAGCATTCCTAAAGCTTGACACAATGTAGACAGTGAATCTAAATCATCAAAAGCATGCACTGTAAGTGCTACAAGCAGAGTGGAATTACGGAGTTAGTTAAATGTGGGTGATATACAAAATAAGCAAAGGAAATTTTCTTTAATTAAGTGTGACGAATTGAGAAGGTCATGATATGAGGCATTGTAAGAGAGAGCGGCTTACTTGGGACTTGCAAACTCGAAGAGCTTGCCCGTGGCGGAGAAGATGATGAGCGCAAGTTGGGCGTCGCAAAGCACAGACAGCTCGTACGCCTTCTTCAGCAATCCATTGCGTCTCTTGGAAAACGTCACCTGCCGGCTGGTCGTGTTCTCGATGCGCCGGATCTGTATTTTACCGCGTGAAGCACTACTGTTATTCTGAATATTACCAGCCGGTCCTCCCTTTTCTGCTCCCACTCCAGCTGAACTCCTCACTTTTTGAGGGCTATTCATGTCCAGGACCTGCGCGCAGCTACTGTTCATGACGCCACCAGCCACCCCGGGGCTCCTGATCACCGCAACATTCATCGTCTGTGCATGAACGGCCGCTTGCATTCTTATCCCACCGCCTGCACAGTCAGGCTGTACTGTAAATACCGTCACCCCTGGCACATCATCGCCCTCGTCATCGTCGTCGTCATCCTCATCATCATTGCTGTTGCTGTGATCCGCACTCTCCTCCACGTTCATCAACTCCATCTGCTGATGATCAGCTGCCTTCGATCCTTCCTGACCATTGATCATGATCCCCCCCATTACCGTGTCCCGCGGGGGCCCGTTGATGTCCGGCTTCAGATACAGCAGCTCCTGTCTGGTACTGTCCATGCAGGTGGCAGCCGGACCATTCTCAGTTATGATAACCTTGGCACTCACTCCCACCACTGCTGCCGCCGCACCGCTGCTCCCGGCTTTCAGTGCCATCCTTGGTATTCAGCTGCTCCTGTCCTAGCTGCCACTGCCTGCCACATATAGCATTATTGAAAGTTTCGTAGGTCAGTGTCCATTTTAGAGTAGGTGGAAAGTAACATTAAGTTCAAAAGCGCATGTGTGGACTGTACAATGTGACATACAGAGAAAGAGAGAGGCCTAATTGGTAAGCGCAAGAACAACACTACAATTCTCGCACCCTAAATTTATTCAGGGAAATTATAGAGAGAGGAGAACGTTGTAGAAAAATTTAGCAGGGCTTCCAGAGGTCGTGGACGCAGAGAGAGAGAGAGAGAGAGAGAGAGGTCACATGAGGCCGAGCTCTCAAGCAACCCTAGAACGTGCAAGGCCAATATTGCGCCTTGTCTCTGCGTGTCTGCACGAGAGAGAGAGAGAGAGAGAGAGAGAGTCTTCTGTTTGCTTTGTAGAGAGAGGGGGGGAGGGCTTTACCTGTGATCGCTAGAGAGTGTGTGTGTGTGTGTGAGAGAGAGAGAGAGAGAGAGAGAGAGAGAGCTGAGCGCTTGTTTTATGTGTGAGAGAGGGATCGATTAGCTCAACTGTGTGTGCGCGCGCGCGCGCGTGTGTGTGTGTGTGTG
The DNA here is from genome assembly GCF_014529385.1 of Adiantum capillus-veneris. NCBI lineage: Eukaryota > Viridiplantae > Streptophyta > Polypodiopsida > Polypodiales > Pteridaceae > Adiantum > Adiantum capillus-veneris. Next base: position 72,367,180 of record NC_140940.1, on the reverse strand, counting down.
TGTGAGAGAGAGAGAGAGAGAGAGAGACCTTGCCTGCAGAGCTGCCAAAGCCTGGTTTGAAACTTTGAGGTGGGTCTTGGCACCTGCTGCGATGAGATCGAAAGAGTAAAAAAAAGAGGGGAGGGAGGTTGCTCGTAAGGGAAAGGAGGAAGAGCGGTGCCGCGGACGCACCAACCCTTCGAAAATGACCGCAATGGGAAAGCTTGAATTATTTGCTCATTTGAAAGTTGGAAATTTGTTAAAAAGCAAAATGGCACGTGACCCCCCTCTCTCCACCCAATACCGCCCCGCCACGGCACGACAGCAACTTCCTGTCCACCAAAACGAGTACCCTCGTTTGTGAATGCGTGCCCACGTGGCATGGCCTCATTGGATTCTACTCACCCGTTCAACTTGGTACACCTTTGGCATGGGGTCTTTTTATTATGCTCGGTACCCTTCAGGTAAATTTGTTGGCCCTCCCCAAAAAACCTCACCAAGGGGATGAAAATGAGGAAAGAGATCAGGACAATGGTAGCTCACTTGTGTACCTTGCCCTTCTTGTGCATTATTACCTCTCTCCTTTATAGTTACCGGTGCTCGCGAAAAGCATCAGTCTTTTTCGAATTCATCATCGAACATCGAACCATAATTCTTTTTCCTAAAAACTGAAGGTAAATTCTCTATACTAGTATTGTCGACGGCCTCCTGCCATCTCTCTCACGTACCCTCCATCTCTCTCGTTGAGCACGTTAGGCTGCAAGGGACACCACCAGAAGTTCACCGGATGAAGCAACTTTCGCCACATTTGGGGGGGGGGGGATCCTTCCCACTTTTATAATAGTATAGATAGATTTAGAGGTTTGTAAAGGAAATATCTAAAACTGTAGGTTTTCTCACCCTCAAATTCAAATTTAGAGGTAAATCTCAAGATTGCTAGGTGGGATTACGTAAAACCTAGGTTCTTTTAGAAGTTCACTGAAATTTCTTTTCGGGACATATCATCTACACATGCAATGGCCAAAGACCATTACTTTTACCAGTGTCACATTATCTTTGTGGCAATGAACCTAATCGTCTTCATACTACATACTTGTGTTTCCAAAAATAACAATTATTAGTTTTTAGACGCCCCCCCCCCCCCCCCACCCCCTGCCCCCCCCCCGCCCCGGCCCCCCCTACCCAACTCTCTCTCACACACGCAACACCAACCACCTTATGTAGCCCACTTTTGTGTCTGCTCCCTTGCACCCACTCCTCTATCGTATTGGCATCCTCTAAGCATGCCACCTTTCTCCAACAACCCCTAACTAGCTATCTGCTCGTTGATTCTCTCACCCATGTCAGTGTGGCCATAAGCCTTCAAGTTGAAAACATAGGTGATTGCAGTTGGAGAATGGCCTACCCTTCATATTAGGTGAAAACAACAATCATTTGGCCTTGCTCTATGGACACAAAATCGGTGCCACATACATTATTTTCATCAATTACGAAGTGGATTGCCATGAGAGAGAGAGAGAGAGAGAGAGAGAGAGAGAGAGAGATGCTCGCATGACAAAGGGGGTTGCACGTGCCTCCACCATTCCCCTAGGGCAGTCACTTATCAAAAGATCCCTATATCACGTGCGTTCAAGAGGTAATTAATAATACGCCAATATACATACTATACTTACACTGTGAGCCTATTTAAAAAACCCCCACCCCCCTCTAATGTATACATAAAAGTATACATTTTGATCTTTTAATAATCTTCTCCGGTTAACTCACGTGATATCATACACATTCTAAAAAGTGACCGCCCCGGGACCATTCCACACTTCTCACCATTCGACTCTTCACATTCCCATTACTATCTCTCATTCAAGTTGTGGTTTCAAGCCTCGTCTATTGCGGTGACTCATGTCTTCACCGTCATATATGATGATGAGCTTCTATTTGAACTCTAGAGTAGAAGCACCATAACACCTCCAAGAAGGTTCAAATTTTGGCTTACAACAGTCACCGTGTAGGTAACAAGCTTTCGATCTTGTGATGCAGAAGTCTATAAAGCCTCTTCCACACAACTAACATCGCCCTTCCCACCTTCTTGTTGAATTCACAAAATGGTTACTGTGGATGAGCCCATGTTTCCCTCTACAAATAGAACCACCATAACACATCTACAAAGGTTCAATTTTCAAATTAGAACAACCTTTATAGGCCCTAAACTGGAGCTAGCTTTTTACCTTGTGATGCAAAAACCCATAAAGCCTCTCCCTCACAACTGATTTTTCCTTCTCTTCAACTAATCAAAATGGTTACTATGAAGTTTCATGAGTTGCAGTAGGTGGCTAAACCAAATCAGCAAGTTCCTTTTAAAGGATAGGTGTAACCTTTCTTATGTTGCAACTTGCTACTATGGGATGTCCAAGCCCCTCCAATGGTGCCTCTAAAGGGCATATGGTGATCCCTGTTACCTTCTTCTTCCATAAAGTCGGTCTCCCTAGAGATTGTTCTTAGCGCTCTTCTTCTCCTTGGTTCCTTACTTTGTCTTACCAAGCATAAATACATCCTTTAAGTTTGGTTTCAATACCCAGTTGAGAAAAAAGGACCTTGTATTTTGGTTGTTGTATTTGCTCTCATCATACTTGAGTTATACTTTATCTATATATACGCCACAATAGTCTCGGCCACAAAATGAGGAAAGAGATGAGGACAATGATAGGTTTGTACCTCTCCAATCCCCTTCATTTGATGGTTACACCCTCTCTTTCTACATCTCCTTATCAACTTCACACATGTATAGCAAAAATATGGCCTAAAACAATCCATCTTCCAACACTATTCATGTGCGCAGTGAAAAGGGTTTGAAAAGAGAATAAAAAGAGAATTGACAACCCTTGTGGGTGTTTTCTCACTTGCTTGCATAATGTCTTTCGTAACTTTTGGATGACCGTTATCTTTTCTCGTGTGCTACATGCATGGACCACGATTGCTCATGGGATTGGAATGGAGCGAGGTTTGGAGTGTGCTTATTTCAGATATTTTTTAGATGTTGCATTTTATCGAAGCTATTGGAGTGAGCTCTGGGAAAGAGATTTTATTTTCGTTATCCATCTCTCTCTCTCTCTCTCTCTCTCTCCCCCCCCCCCCCCCCCCCCCCCTCCCCTACCCTTCCCTCTCCAATTTCTCTCTCTCTCTCTCTCTCTCTCTCTCTCTCTCTCTCTCTCTCTCTCTCTAGCTCAAGCTTAAGCTCAAGTGGGCACTTGAGGGGGAGTATATAAATATATGTGTGTGTGTGTGTGTGCGTGCCCCCCCCCCTCCCTCGTCTCTCTCTAGCTCAAGCTCAAGCTCAAGTGGGCACTTCAGGACGAGAGAGAGAGAGAGAGAGAGAGAGAGAGAGAGAGAGAGAGAGAGGAGAGGGAAGGGGGGATAGCGGAAGAGAGAGCTAGCTCAAGCTCAAACTCAAGTGGGCACTAGAGAGAGAGAGAGAGAGAGAGAGAGAGAGAGAGAGAGAGAGAGAGAGAGAGAGAGAAGGAGAGAGGTATATATAAAGGGAAAAGGATAGAGGAAAAGAGGGAAATACAGGTAGAGAGAGGGATTGAGAGAGAGAGAGAGAGAGAGAGAGAGAGGGTAGGGGGAGGGAGGGAGGAAGAGAGAGAGAAAGATTGAAGCAGTGGGAGATAGGGAGAGAGTGAGTGAGAAGAGATGAAGAGAGGAGAGAGGGAGAGAAAAACTGAGTGTGCTCCAAAAATTTGCTATGAAAACTCTATTTGGAGGGCTCTTTTTTGAGCAAGCTTTCAAGGAGCTTTCAAGGCAAGTTTTTGTTACTAAATTTGGTTAGTCGAGCAATACCCAAAGAAAGCTCGCTCCAAATCTCAACTTGATTGCTCATTAGAAACTAGTATAGCCTTTTTTTAGAGGATTTATATAGTTTCCTTATGGGTATTTAGTGAACATTATTTAAACTTCCACTCACATCTAATGGTAAACTCTTAAAAATGCATGCTCAATAGAACCCTTCCGGAAGCCTCTGCGTGTTGTTGTCGGGTAGCTCCAACAAGACCTCGTCATGTGGGGCCCCTTTAGGAGGACTATCTAGGGACTTGATGTGTGGTCTATGTGAGGAGATCACTTGATGCCAATTTCTCTTGAGATAAAGAGGGCTAACTTCGGCGCGTGGATAGGGGTTGCCCAAAAGGGAGCCACGGCCTGAATATCCCATCCTTTTCAAACTGTGTATGGTGGTGTTGTACTCGGTCAACAGCTAGGATTATAGTGGGTGCATAGCTCCCTGATCAAAGCTCCGGGGGGGGGGGGGGGTTTACTTAATATATATATGACTATCACATGAGTGTAGGAGAAGGAGTTATTAGATTTCATTTTTTCTCATATTTTCACATACAAAAGGGTACCATAAAATAGAATTTAAAAAAAAAAATACAGATTGAATATGAAAAGGGTGTATTTTATCTATCAAAAACTCACAGATAAGGATTTTTAAAAATAGTCCTTGAACACACACAATATATGCAATTTATACATAGTGACCCCCCCTGCCCGCTATCGCCCTGAGGATAAAAGCCTCTGGCTCCTAGAGCTACGGAGTTTGTATGCCAGATGATGGAGATCAAAGCCCCCCCTTCCCATGTGGCGATAGTCTAGTATGTGCTTTAATTTTTGTAGGGTAGCTATTGAATCAAGCAATTATGATTTGTATTTGCTTCAAATGCTTATTTCAATACCACTATAAGAGAAAAAGTAGAAAATCGCTAATATTACCACAAATTAACAAACAAAAAGTAGAATGAGAAAATATTGTGTGAGCTGCAAATAGCAGTGGCAAGGGATGTGACAGTGGTCCACAACAACAATATACTCTATAATAAACATGGAAATATATATGCATCTATTACCGCATGTAGTATTGTATATATTGCCACTACACAGCTTTTCAAAGATAAAGATGCTTATTTGGGCCATCCAATTTGGATGGCCCAAATGAGCATCTTTATATTTGACATGCATAAAATATATCAAATATCAATTACATTTTGAAATGTGCATTCAAAAATAACAATAGACTTTGGAGTTAGCAACATACTTTAAATTACATGTCACACATTACCTACATAATTTGAAGCATAAAAGAACGATACTGAAATTTAATTACAAATAAATCCAAAATTCCAAATAATTTTTATGTACAAATGAGGGTTTGTTGTGCCATATTTGCACTAGCAAAAAGGGACTGCAAGAAAAGAAAAAATCGATCTAAGTCCTCGTCCTCCTCTTCCTCATCCAAAGGTACTTAATTCCTAAGTTAATACTAACTTTCTGTAATCGGACACTCAAGTATCTTGTTTTTTCAACAACTTGTCATAATTATTTGGTGAAGTTAGAAGAAATATTTATAAGTCACATTCATACCTTAGGTGAGTTATGAGGTGAATAACATAGCTAAATTTTAAATTTGCCAAAATTACTACCAAATTAAGATTGTTTTAATATGGAAAAACCACAAAAAATTATTGAAGTCTTAACAGAATTTCCATAAATTGAATTTAACATCTCATCAAAATAGGAATTTGCATACATTTCAAGGTGTGGATAGGGAAAAAACTTATTGTACCAAGCAATTAAGGCTCATAACTTAGTTATGAGATTAAATTTTTACTACAATCAATAAACGCAAGTCTTCAAACCGCTGAAAAAGAGGAAAATTTTGGTCTTTAAAGGCCTCTTTCATTAACATGATGAGGTCATGAGACAAAACTTAGGGCCTATAATGTATTTATAGTCCAATACCCATCTATCAAGCATTTTTCAAGGTTTCAAACTCATATGTATCTTGTAATTTAATCTCGTATAAAAAATTTATAGTACCTAATTTCTTGTAAAAAAAACACTGCTATGAAAAATCAATGAAAGTGTGTATATAAATTCCCAAATTGTGTCCTTATGAGGTATTTGTATACTAAATCACTAGAATGTGGCCTTTAAAACCATCAAATAGTATAATCTTAAGTAATGGATTCGTAGATCTAGTATATATGCATTATAAGACATTGCAAATTTAGTTGAACTAAATGTTTTATGTAGTCTTTAATTCAATTCAAAGCGTTGCATATTTGACCCGCACGACTTTCTAGTATATCTAATTCTAGTCACAAAGGAAAAAAAAAGCACATGACAACTACAAAAATGTCAACCACATATATAAGTAGTTACCATGGATTATTGCATGCACCCCACTCATTTTTTTTTAAGACTAGAGTACAAGTTTTAGTGAACCATAGACTATTGTTTTACGTAGGTGCTTTTCTTGAGTGTAGTTACTATTGGGGTTGTGTACAAAAGTGATGGATTTTAATTTTACGGGTACTTTGGGTAGCATTTTATAAGTTTTCAAGAAATGCAGCATTTCTTGAGATGTTTTCTAGATTCATGTACCATTTTATTTATATTCATTAAAAAGGACACTAAAGCGTCCTTTTTGGTACCAAACTACTGTAAAAAATTATAACCAAAAAGTTTTATAAGCTAAAATATCTCTTATATAGAACTTGCACAATTAGAAATGACTTACATATTTACGTAATTAAGTTTCTTTGCCCCTAAACCATAGTGTGTGGAAGTTTGTTTGTGGCCCAAGCTTTGCGTTGTGTCTGTCTCTGGGATACGTCCGTTGTCGTTTCATTGCTCTTTTCTTGTATCGCCCACTCCCACTCTACATCAGCCATGTTGCCCACCACGATAGCTCAGCTCTAGATTTGTGACCTCAATGGTCGTGCTACATTGAACACAATTTCTTATTTTTTAGAAATTTCTTTATATAACCCTCCAACCAATGCATGGAGAAACCGTCATTGCAGGGGTTCATAAGCGAGCATGCAATGTTTGTTTTGACATAGTGTGCATGATCCGAATGCTAGTCTTTGAACTTAATTAAGCAATTCTTATGCATTGGGTGTATAATAATTTTCAAGTGTCAAAAAAATGCCATGCCCTGCGTAATGCTAAATTCAATCTCGCCATCATATTTGACTCTTTAGTAGCACTTGTGTTTATCTAGCACAAGCGCATCACACTTCTCATCCTTTGTAGTTGTAGTGAAACGCTCCAAAATAGGTGATCTTGTTCCCCCACCACCACCAAAACAGGCATCCCAACATGATTCCCCATCCCTCCACCTACCATGATGCTCGCTTCTCTGACATGAATGCCTACATTCACTGCTCAAAGATGTTCGTCAGCCACTCGTGGTCTATCAACAAGGCTCAGGCAAAGCAGGAGTAGAAAGGAATTGTGTGGGTCCCTAGGATGGAAAGGGGTGAGTCGGTAAGAAGGTGCAGTAGAAGGGGGTGCTATCGATGCGAGGCTATGTGCGTATGGAGTCGCTCCCTAACTCCACCATGGTGTGTTCTATTGTGAAAGATCATAAATTGCTAGCTAATATGGAGTGTAGCGGCCAAACAAACCTTGCGTCAAACACAGATACTCCTCTTGAAAAGACAAAGCATACTGTAGCTTTTGGATCCATCACTAGCTGAAAAACCTGAGTAGATTGATCGGCTCTACCAAAACCGTAAGAGCTCCATTCCTACAAATAACAAGAAGATAGTTACACTCAAGGTGACCTTTAACTAACTAGAGACATACCTAAATGTATTGCTTGGACTTACCGCCTCAAGAGATGGATCCATTGGTGGGGGCCTAGCTAGGACTTGAACTAACCAAAAGAAGAAGACAGGGGTTTCTCCCTAGTAGGTTGTCTCTTGTCCGGCATCTACAAGAAATTAGATTTTAGGTATTGACCTAATCTCTCTCTAATCTCCCTATACCTAATCTCTACCCTCTCTACATTTCTCTACCTTATCTATCGAAGAACATAAAGTCTACCGTACACCCAATCTCTACCCTCTATATAGGGAGGATATTGAGAGGGATGTAGACGGTGAGTATCTAGAAGTAGACTAGGTGTAGATTAGGCATAGAGAGAGAGGTAGATAGATGCGTACGTACATGCATACATACATACACACACTCACATAGATATGTATATATGTAATGGAAATGGCCTATGAACTTTGAGAATAGCGGAATTAAGAGAATTAAAGTGAGCATTTTTGTAAGATCACTTTGAGAACATAGAGGGTGAACTTAATTGATGGTAGCAGCATGAACATAGTACTTAATCAACTTGGCATGAACAATACTTTTGCAAGAGAAAGAGTATTCGAGAACATGAAAATAGTTGAGGACCAAATTTACTTGGAGCCGACGGCCCCCTCCAAAAGGCGTTTGTATTGATGGGAGACTTGGTACAATACAATCTTTGTGTTCCTTCTGACCTTGGTGATGCTATGAACATGGAAAGCTTCATGCCTCGCATAAACTTTGCAAAAAGCATTAACTATCCCAAGCCTCATTCCCAAGGCGTCAAACACCTTCGAAGGTTGACAGAGCTAGTGGGGAATGAGGGTAGGGAAAGAAGAATCATTCATAGGAGAAAGAAATAGTTCCTCACTCATCATCACTCTTGTTGTTTAGCATAACATAATAGCATAGTAATGAAGATGAAGAAATATGGCAAGCTTAAGCATTGAAGCATGGCTCTTGGTTGGATTTGCATTCCATAGCCAAGACTGTTGGTGTAGGCTCTCCAATTCTCAACAAGCTTGGAGAAGGAGATAGAGCTCTTGCACTTTGCACTTCACACAATGAGTGTGTGTGTGTGTGTGTGTGTGTGGGAGAGTATACCCCCTACCAAGAGAAATACATATCTACTCCAGCTCAAAGAGTAGATTATGGAATCCCTCTTTTCGCGGCATAAGGAGAAGCATGGGATTCATACATGACTTTCTTATTGTATTGGTGAGTAACACATAGCTTATTTGCCATTTGGAAGATAACCATCCTTCAAGGTGAATGGCTCTTTTTTTCTTCCATAATGCAAAGGCTACCTACAAAAACTTTGCAAAAAGAATCAACTATCCAAGCCTCAGTCCCAAGGCCTCAAACACCTTCAAAGGTGGAGAGAACTAGCGGGGAATGAGGGTAGGGAAGAGGAAAAAGAATCATTCATAAGAGAAAGAAATAGTTCCTCACTCATCATCACTCTTCTTATTTTGCATAGTAATGAAGATGAAGAAGATGGCAAGCTTAAGCATTGAAGCATAGCTCTTGGTTAAATTTGCATTCCATAGTCAAGAGTGGTCGTGTAGGCTCTCCACTTCTCAACAAGCTTGGAGAAGGAGATGGAGCTCTTGCACTTTGCACTTCACACAATGAGAGAATGTGTGTGTGTGTGGGAGAGTATACCCCTCTCATGCTTGGTCCACCTCTCTCTCTCTCTCTCTCTCTCTCTCTCTCTCTCTCTTGTATTATTTAATAATATCATTTGGACATGTGTCCTCTTTTTTCTCTTTGAGACAAAGAGCTTAAATTTTTTTTTAATGCATTTAAATTCTCATTGGACCCTTTAAAGCCTATCCAATAGGATTCAAGCACATCATGAGAGCCACATGTGGAGGATATGGACATGTGTCTTGTATGCTTATTAAGTCATTTAGTTTGAATTGAACACTTCAAGCACTTAGTCAATTAAGAATGGAAACCGTTTATGCCTCTTGAGAGTTTATCTTTGAATTGAAAACTTTAAGAACCTTAGTCATTTAAGCATGAGAATCACCTCAAGCTTGAGCAAGGTTCCCACAAACACTTTAAGCACTTTAGCTAGCAAGCCGAAAATCACCTCATGCTTGGGTAAGATTCCCACCTCAAGGTGAGCCCAACTAAGGTCTTTTAAGCTCCATTAGATGAACACTGCTCTTTGATAGACTACCTCCTTTTGGACCCCTATTGAGATATAACCATCTCTCCTCTTGGTCCCTTGCTGAGGTAAATCTAGAAGCACTTATTGCACATTGGTCTTTGGTAGACCATCTCCTTTTGGACCCCTATTGAGATGCAGCGATTTCTCCTTTTGGCCCCTGTTGAGAAAGGTAAAGTTAAAATCATTTGGTAAAGTTAGATATTATACTTTAAGACAATATACATGCATACTTATAACCTATCAGACCTAAGTAGGGGCTAGTAGTGCCAATAGTTTAGTGACACTTCTTTAGATATCATCACAATTTAATTTCGTGGTAGAACCAAGGGTATGTCATGGTAATCAATATATGGCTTGATTATTGGAATTAGGGTTGCAAGAAAACATACACAGCTTGGAGAAGATGAAGGAAGCTCAAGGCACACAACAGAGAGTATATTATTTAGTGTGCAATGAAATATAAGTTAGCCCTAGAGTGATGGATGTGTATATAATGCACGGGGGAAAAAAACTCTTAGTGAGAGAAAAAAAATGCCCCGATGGTCCTAAGTGTGTTCACACACGTCACTCCCACATGTATATGGTAACAAATCCCCTCTAGAGTGATGCGGTGAACGAGAGCTGGCACACAGAGTAAAGAGAAGTGCCATGCCCTGAGGACATGATTAGTCCACAAAGGAGAATAAGCCCAAAGCTTTGCACATTTCTCACAAGACAATGCCTTTGTGAAAAGATCTGCAAGGTTGTCCTGTGTTAGCACATAAGCCAAGCTGATCTCTCCCACTGAGAGCCTCTCTCTGACATAGTGGTAATGCACCTCAATGTGCTTTGTGCGAGCATGAAAAAATGGGTTTCTTGCAACTGCAATTGCACTCTCATTGTCACTGTAGATAGTGTTGGCAGTGTCCTATCCAACGCCCAAATCAATCATAAGGCGTCTGAGCATGCACACTCAATCGTAGCTGTGAAGACTGGCCTATACTCAGTCTCCCAACTCAAAAATAGCCACAGTACGTTGCTTCATGCTCAACCATGATATACATGAACTTCCAAGCATGAAACAAAAACCACTTGTGGACCCTCGTGTGTTAAAACAACCAGCCTTATTTGAGTCCGAAGAGGCATGTAGGTCTGGCGGCAATGATCCCTCCTTGGGATAAAACAAGACAAGATGTAAAGTGCCACTCAAGTAGTGAAAAATTCCTCTTGATAGCCTGTCAATGCTAGACTATAGGCTATGCATAAATCTACTAACTTGTGAGACTGCGCATCATGAAGATTCAATTTCAAACTTGTTTCCATTGGAGTGGAAATAGGTTTACAATCCTCAAGTCCAAACTTACATAGCAATGTCTCTATGTAAATTTTCTAACACAAGGCAATACCACCATCATACTGCTTAAACTATATAGCCAAGTAATGATGCAACAGTCCAAAATCTTTCATCTTGCAAGTAGCATTCAAATCAGCCTTAAATTCAGCAATATGTCTCTCATTTGGTCCAATGATCAGCAAATCATCCGCATAAAGTGTCATGAAAACTAATATCTAATTCTCCCAAATGGGGAGGTACTAGGGGAGTAGAATCTAGGATATTGGTAAGGCTGCCAGACCGGTCTCAACAGGGATCCAAAGGAGGGAAAATAGGGATCCAAGGGGGGACAATCTGCAAAAGAGCAATGTGCATCAATGGAGCATATAAGACCTAAGGTTCAACTCCATTAAGATTTCCATAGGCTAAAGTTACTAAATTTATTTGAATTGTCCAATGGCCAAAAGTGGGGAAAATTGGGTGGTTATGGGAAGACTAAAAAGTCTTCCCACATCCCTAGGAAGGAGGGGGCGAGCCCTAATGGTAGGGTAAGAGAGAGAAACAAACACACACACACACACACACACACACACACACACACACACACACACACACACACACACTCCCAAGCTTCCCCTTTACACAAAGGGAATAATGGACACATGGCAGCTCCTAGCCCATATGCCCCAATCTCTCCACTACAAGAAGCCGGGCTATTCATATTAGCGATGCTCACACAGCGACGCTAAAAGAAAAAAAAATCCCGGCGTCGCTATGAGCATCGCAAATTTACAAGTAAATTTGTGACGCTCATAGCGACGCCGGCTGGGCTACAAAAAATAACAGAGAGCGCCCAAAAACTCAGATCTCAGATCTGAGTTTTTCGGCGCCCTCAAGCAAGGAGGAGGTAACGCTCTCCCTCTCTCTCTCTCTCTCTCTCTCTCTCTCTCTTTCTTCTCCACACACACACACACACACACACACACACACACACACACACACACACACACACAAGGAGAGGAAGGAGAGCCAGGTATGCTCCTTCCCTCTCCTCACTCTCATGTTCCCTTCCCCTCTTTCTCTCTCCCTGTCTCTCTCTCTCTCTCTCACACACACACACACACACACACATAGTGTTTTTGAGAGAGAGAGAGAGAGAGAGAGAGAGAGAGAGAGAGAGAGAGTACAAACATAAACAAAAACGCACACACACATACATAAACAAAGAATGCACACACACATTGAGAGAGGAAAAGAGAGAGAGAGCATGCATAAACAAAAAACGCACACATTGAGAGAGGAAAAGAGAGAGAGAACATGCATAAACAAAAAACACACACATTGAGAGAGGAAAAGAGAGAGAAAACATGCATAAACAAAAAAACGCACACACATTGAGAGAGAAAGAGAGAGAAACTAATTTAACGTCGTAGGAAACTAATTAAAATTAAAAGACCTAAAGATCCTAAAGATCTAGCCGACGAGGAGTTGAACTCAAAACCTATTATTCAAGAGGGAAATGGCATAACCAATCTATCATACTTGGCATGGGTGATAGAAAGGTTATACCATTTATCTCTTTTTATTGGCACACAGATCCACACACGCGCACACACACACAAGAAGAAGAGAGTTATAACATCGTAGGAAACTATCCCAAAAGACGTTAAAGATTAGGTTAGATGTAGACTTACGTTAAATTAGATTTAGGTTTATTTAAGTTAAATTAGATTAGATTTAGGTTTATTTTTAGTTAGATTTACGTTTATTTACGCTAGATTTAGATTTACGTTATATTAGATTAGATTTAGGTCTCCATAGACTGCGATGCCTGCATGAAGCGGGTGAAGAAAGCCCTCGATGGAATATAGGGTATTGCTACCTTCACTCATGGTGGGCTCCGTCGATCCAAAAGTACTGGTGAAATGTCTTCAGAAGATAGGGAAGAAGGTGGATCTTCAGGGCGGCAAGAGTCATTACATCCCCGACAATGACCATCTAGACAAGCTCTAGTCATTCAACAGCAACTTCAAAGTTAGTAACAAGAGCAAGAACGGTCCAAAGGGCCAATTGCTGTCGTCAGATGTGGATGGAGATGAGGCAACGTCACCGCTGGAAGTTAACTCTCACATCTTTAGTGACGAGAATGCCAACTCTTGCCGAGTTATGTGAAAAATTATGTGTTAAATCAGTTTTAAGGTTCTTATAATCCCTGTTAGTTTAGTTCTTTGTTTTTAATATAACATAATTTACGTTAGATTTAGATTTATGTTATATTAGATTAGACTTAGGTTTATTTAGGTTTACTCACACACACACACACACACATACACAAGAAGAAGAGAGTTTTAACGTCGTAGGAAACTATCCCAAAAGACGTTAAAGATTAGGTTAGATGTAGACTTACGTTAAATTAGATTTAGGTTTATTTTTAGTTAGATTTACGCTTATTTACGTTAGATCGAGTCCACGCAAGAATTACTTACGGTTTAGGGTTTAGAGTGAGACGAACAGTGAAAAGATCTACTGTGAAAAGATGTTAAGATGCTGTGAAGTGCTACAGCTAGAGAAGAGGCAAAGGGGTTTTGTCCACTACATGCAGTATCATGTAGACGTGGGTCTATAGATTTCTTGTACCCACAAATATAGGTATTGACCAATAAAGACGAGATTATAACCCGGTGGTTCTGATCTCCGTGCACCTCTAGACCGAGGTGTGCGGGGATTGGACATGACTAGAGAATGTGAGGTAGAGAGAGAGAGAGAGAGAGAGAGAGAGATAAGACGAAGAATGCCAATAGAATATTAAATTTGTTGTCCAGGTTATAAGATTTTTATCCTCATTATGAGTAGTGACGAGGATGTGGGACCGTCCAACCGAAACACCTATCTCTCAACGAGGGTGTTATGTCCTTGTAATCAATGCAAGCATGCTGTGCGACGGACAAGACGTGTTTCTTTGCAGCACGTTCGCGAATTTGGCGAGTTCGATCCATCTATTATAGATCAAGTTGTTGCCAATTATAACTCGTCGGACTCTGACGCTGGCCAACAAGCAGCAATCTTGCAACCCAATCGACGTGTTCGTAGGCGCTTTGGTCAAGCAACATATGTGAGGCCACAAGATGTGGCCTCTGACAGCTTGGGGGATGATCATGCAGAGCACATTTCCAACGAGGCAATGTTTGAGCCCGAGATTGATGAAATGATCGAGACGATCATGGATTCAGAAAGGTTTATCTATGATTATATGAAAAGTGAAGCCGATACGCCATTGTATAATGGAGCACGTATGTCTAGATTGAAAGCACTCCTGGTTCTTCTCAACATGCAGGCAAAGTTTGGATGGAGTGACACTAGCGTCACAACGCTTTTCAGGTGATCTATTACAATTAGTTTACTTTAATAAAACTCTAAATGTATAATGATTGATAGATTTTTACACGACTGTATCGTATTTTTATGTTGTGTAGATTGCTTAAAGAGCACATACTACCAGCTGACAATGTGATGCCAGATTCCCGAGATGAAGCAAGAAAGATTTTGCGAAACTTGGGGATGGATTACAATTCTATCCACGCTTGTCCTAATGACTGCATTCTTTTCAGAGGGGAATACATAGACATGGAGAAGTGTCCGAAATGTGATTCCGAAAGATATCGAGTAGATCTCCACGGGACAAAAATTCCACAAAAGGTTTTGCGACATTTTCCTCTGCTTCCTCGCATCAAGAATTTCCTCGAATGTAACTCCATTGTCGCCCTAGCATCATGGCATGAGGAGAATAAATCTTCGGATGGTGTGCTACGAATTCCTGCAGATTGCGTAGCGTGGAAACATATAGATGGAACATGGTCGGATTTTTCCAGGGAAGCTCGAAATTTGCGCTTAGACCTGGCTATGGATGGCATAAATCCATTTGGTCAAAGATCAACATCTTACAGTGTATGGCCCGTTGTCATCGTCAACTACAACATTCCCCCGTGGTTGACTACGAAGAAGGGGCACCTATGGCTAAGCTTGATTGTGCCACGGCGATATAAAGTGAAGAATATGGATGTGTATCTTCGTCCACTATTGGAAGAGCTACAACAATTGTGGATTGGCATAGAGGTGGTGGATATGAGCCGACACACAGAACGACGGAATGATTTGATGAGAACGCAAAGTAAAAGAAACCATTCGATCTTTGCGGACCCCCACTGGCGTAATGCACTCGCTCCGAACGTGTTTTACTAAAGAAGGAAAGCTTACCGGTTTGAAGTCACATGATTGGCATAAAATGTGTCAGGTACGTTCATAGTGGAATTTAATATCATTGGCATAAAATGTGTCAGGTACGTTCATAGTGGAATTTATAAAATGCACTATCCGACGGGTCTGGAGAGCCTACCAACATTCATGAGCTTAAGATGGTTGCACAACCAATTGAAAAGCGCACAACAATGCGATGACGAAGTGACTGAGGAAGAGTGGGAGTACTCTCGGGGTTGCGCGACCAAGGTAAGTTTGCAATGTACGACTAGCTAGTGATTTTATTTCTAAACGTTTGAACGGCCGCTCATAATCTTTGTTCATTGTAGTATAAGTCATACACAGCAGCATGGTGTAAAGGTTGACATTTTAGGGTGGAATGGATCGACAAAAAGCGTTTTACTCAAGATTGTGGAATCATTGCAAAATTTGAACAGTCTAGTCGACGACGTTCCTCTGATGCAGATCCTGTGGTGGCGGAACTCACTTACTTCGGCACGCTACAAGAGATTTTGAGGATCGATTACAGAGGATTTTTTGTCGACTTGTTCGACGTGCAATGGTTCAAGATAATCATGAAGGGTCGCAACGCTACTGTGCGTAGAGGAGAGTCTGGTTTTCTTGAGGTGGATTCTACTAAGAAATGGACTGACCTAAGAGACACTTTCGTACTACCCGAGCATTGTGAACAAGTAAGTATGTAAATAGTTAACATCCCCCTTTTACAAGTTATGTGCTTGAAAGATCTCATGTAAGTTATGTGGCTCTGGCAGGTAATATTTCATCCTACAAAGTCTACATCAAACTGGTGGTACGTCATAGAGGTAGCCCCTCGTAGTGCAAGGACGTATGAAGGCTACCATGTGCCAATCACAACGGCATCAATGGAGGAGATCAGAGAAGATGCTCAATCAGAAGCCGCTGCGGTGGTGCCAGACGAGCATCAAGATGCTAATACTCTATATGGGGTGCATGGAGAGGAGCTACAAAATGAAACAGAGGATATGTGTTTAAACGGAGAGCTCTATATAGATATAGGAAGTTATGCTGAGTTATGCGAGGATGAGAGAGAGATCTCTTAAAGCCACAAATATTGTATTTGAACAATTTTGCTCCGTGTTGTAAACGCTCTGGCTCTCTAAGTACCTTCCATGGTGTATAACGCTCTTTTCTACTCGCACTCACATCTTTTGATTGAAAATTCTGAGTTTTCGACTTGCCTCTTCTATCACTCAATTCATTGCGTCATTGTATTTATATGCGTCATTACGTCATTGTATTTAATGGTCTTTGCGTCATTGTCTACTCTATTCATTCAATATTAAGTTTAAATATTCGTGTTTTTAATGCAAGTATGGATGATGAGGAGTTTCTTTCTTCTTTTTCACAGCAGCAGAGACAGTGGTACGTGGAGCGTCATCACTCTGGCGCATCATCGCGCGTTCCTACTCCATCCGTATCTCCCTCTCTTTCGGAGCATTCGGCGCGCTCCGAAGCTTCGGTGTCGACGAGACGATCTTCACACTCGTCTAGACACCGGCGCTCTAGTGGTGGCGGTGGCGGTTGTTGTGGGGATTCCGCCGCCGATGCCTCCACACCGCCTCATGTTCGACGAGGTTCTTTACCCTCCCCTTCTTTGCCCGCCCCCACACCAGCCACAGCATCGCCATCTACGCCAGGTTTTGCGCGATTGACTGTTCCTAGTAGCTACACACCTCTACCTACTCCGCCAGGAGCCACCCCACTCGACACTCCTCGCTTCGGGGCCCAGACGCCGATGGAGACACCTGACGTCCGTACCCCCATCGACACGCCGCTAGAGACCCCTGCCGGGACACCCAGGTTCACGCGTCACCGGCCAGAGGGCTTGCCTTACTCCGTCGGTTTCAGCGGCGGCATCATCATGGATGATGATGGCAAGAAGGTGATCTCGCGCATGCGTGGTCTTTGCTCTCAGCTGTTTAGACACTACATACTAAACAAATGGAGTGATGTACCAAGTGATTTAAAAGACAGAGTCATCAGCATACTTCATGATGAGTTTCCCGTTCCAACACGGGATCAACGCTTCAATGAAGACCTGATGAAGATTCGAATGCGCGAATACTACAAACACAAGCGTTCCGAAGTGCAAAAAGCAATCAAGCTTGGGTGGAACAGGTCAGATTGGCTGGCCAAAGAAGATTGGAAGAATGCGAAGAAAGCAGCGCGCGAGAATCCCGACAAGTGGAAGCAACAAAAGGATGTAGCCAGAGCGCGAGTAGAGGCAGGGAGCTCGCACCACTTGGGGAGCGGTGGATGGGCATCATTTGAGGCCGATTTTGTAAGTGTTTTCGCATTTCTCTTTATGTTCGATAGTTTAGGGTTTATGAGTTTTTTAATTCTAACATAATGAAATCTTTGTATGTTTTGACAGTGGTAGATGACAGGACGTGATCCCACATCGTACGAGCGCGAGTACGCAGGCAGGAAGAGCTTAAACGCCCTGATGGACATTCTCAGTTCTCGCGGCGGCATGGTTAGTATTAGGGTTTACTCTTTTCTATTTTTTGTATTGTTTTATAAATGTCGTTATATGTTTATACTTACTGAAAGCTGTCTTATTGTCTTTTTTTGCAGAATCCGACAGATACGCCGCTTGGACGCGATGAGACGTCTGACTAGACGACGTCAGTTTAGCGGTAGCTAGATAGCATTAGTTTAGGGTTTCTCATAGCTTATGTATCATGAAACGGATTTGATACGTCTTTTTGAACCATGTATATTATTACATTTGTCACCGTAGTTCATTTTGCCAATCAATTCTTTATGCCTATGATGTTGTACAATTGTCATTATTACATTTGCCAATCAATTCATTTTGGCTATGATGTGTACAATTGTCAATTTTACGCTTGTCAATTTTGCAAACAATGCGTCTTGTGGGTGACTATTTTGGGTCTATTATCTACCCTTCACTTTTTTAAAAAAGTGAATCAAGTACAATATGGTTGATGGGTGGCAGGGCATTCAATGCCCTGTCACCAAAAGAAAATTCTCTCGGGCGTCGCTATAACCGTCGCTATTTATGGCTCTGGAGCGTCGCTATAGACTTCTGTGTAACCGTCGCTATGAGCATCGCTATGAGCGTCTCTATATAGCGACGCTTATAGCGAGGCATATAGCGACGCATATAGCGACGCTCTCGTAGCGACGCTATTAGCGACGTCGGGGGTTATAAAAACCCAGTGTATTTCCGTCGCTAACAGCGTCACAAGAGCACACAACCTCTTGTAGTGCTCCTCAAATCCTATTGGATGGCCATAGAGAATTAGGCTAGAATAAAATTAGCCTAATCAATTTAAAAATGCTTGATAAAGTAACCATTAGAAATTAAGCCCCCTAGGAGACTATTGGACAGTCTACCAAGGGGTCCAATGATCATCCAGCAACCCAATGGCTTGCTTGATTCCTATTGGCCAGAAGACTAAAAGGGCCAATGAGAGTTTAAACAAATTATTTTAATTACCTAAAGCTCTCACAAAAGGGGAAAGGGGTACACATGTCATAAGGCTATCAATTATTCTTATTAATTTTTATTGACTAAGCTTTGCAAGAGCCATGGGAAGCCAGCAAGAGTACTTGGAAGGAGAGGTCGACCAAGAGAGAGGGAGGTTGGCATTTTAGTCTATCTAATTTTTTCTCACACACACAACTCATGTGTTCAGCAAGAAATCCATCTCCTTCTCCAAGTATTGAGAAGTAGAGGCCTACACCAACAATCCCTGGCTATGGAATGAAAATACAACCAAGATCCAAGATTCAATGGCATGCTCATCTCCTCTACCATGCTAATTACTAAGCTAAGCTATGCTATTAGAGTCATTATGTGAGGAGATTACCAATGGCATGCTCATCTCCTCTACCATGCTAATTACTAAGCTAAGCTATGCTATTAGAGTGATTATGTGAGGAGACTACTTCTTTCTTGTAACATACATCTTCTTCCTCTTAATCTCACTACAAGAGGTTATGTGCACTGGCCTGTGACGCTTTTAGCGATGGAAGTACATTGGGTTTTTATACTCCCCGACGTCGCTAAGACCGTTGCTAACAGCATCGCTACAAGAACGTTGCTACATGCATCGCTATGTGTGTCGCTATATGGGTCGCTATATAGCGCCGTAGATAGCGACGTTGATAGCAATGGTTGTAGTCTTCCTATAGTGACGCTCATAGCGACTTTGCAGAGCCTTATATAGCGACTGAGGTCTTAGGACTAAGGCTAGGCCCACTAGGTGTGTTTTTCAAGCATAATTTGGTGCATGAAGCTTCCATCTTCATTGCACCAACGATTTTTGTCAAGGAACACAAAGATTGTATTGTACAAAAGTCTCCTTTGATGGGAGAAGCTATATTACAAAGCCTTTTTGGAGGGGGGACCGGCTCCATGTAAATCCGGTCCTCAACTATTGTCAATTGTTCTATTTCTCTCTCTTTTCAAGTATTGTCTATGCCAAACTAGCACGTGTAAATTGCTATGTTGGTTTCTCAAACTAAGTACTCTCTCTCTATGCTCATTAGGAACTTTCTCTTAATGAAATGTTTATTATGTTATCATTTTCCGCTACACACAAGTTACTAGTGCATTAAATGTTACATTGGTATCAGAGATATTGATTTCTCTTTTCTTGCTCAAGATGAGAGGTCCTCAAGCTTGCTACAAATGGTTGGTGTTACTAATTGCAAAGGAGTAAGTAGAATAGGGAATTTTCATCCTTGAAGCATGCTTGCTTTATGCAGTTAACGAGGATACCGTTGAGAGCTCTGGTCTTAATAATGGAGTCCTACGGGGATTGCCTATGCCCTAACCATTATTGAGCTATTAGAACCTTGACAGGAACCGGTGCTATCTTGGCTCTATAAAACCCTCTGTTCTATTCCTTGGAATTACTAATATTCGAGCCATGGGTATAGATGCTTATCTTTGAAGGTAAAGACGAGTAGCAACTAGGGCTTGAAGTGCCAAAGTACAAGTAAAAATTTACATCTAAATTTTGCTAGTATGGCTGACAAGGGAAAGACATTGAAATGAATGTCCATAGCTTTGATTTTGCTAATGAAAGAGCAAATAATGATGTCCCTATGCTTGTAAACTATCTTGTTTCTAGGCTTGGAAAAGGTCATCCGAGCTCAAAAAGTTCAAACAAGGAGGAAAGAACATCTCTTTCCTTACCTATGATAGCACCTTTGGTGCTACGGACAAAGTCTTGGCCTTTATCCAACAATTCAATGCGGCGTTGGGAGATGAGGTCTTCACGGAGTCCTCTAAGCTACGTCATGTAGCTATGCATTTTCAAAAGTCCGCCAAGCAATGGTGGTCTAGCTTGTGAGCAAACGGTGAAGCTCCACAAACATGGAAATCTTTAAGCGCTTCCATCATGAAGCAATTTTTGGCTAGTGATGCCAAAGACAAAGTACTTACTGAATGGTGAAGCTTGAAGCTCTCTCCCTATGAATCTATTCACAAATATGTAGACAAGTTTTGGGATTTACATCTCAAAGCCACTGTAAGGTCTCTACTTTCGAATTTCACACAAGTTCTATTACGCATTTGAATGTTTTTTAACCACCACTCATTATTTAAGATATTCGAGTTCAAATTATGAATCGTAGGTTGAGAAAACCTAGAATTTAAAATTTACGCTACAAAATTCTAACATGTTTAGCTATATGAATCAATAAACTAATTTATTGCAAGACTTATTTAATGATTGTAGAATTTTCTTTTACTACTGTAAAGTTAATATAAGACTGTGAAGTTTAACTTAAAAAATGTAAAGTAAATTATCATTAAGAAAATAAATAAAATAATTATAAAGACAAAAGAATACACAGTGATGACAAATGAAGGCACATGGACTCACCTGTACTCACATAGGAGGGGACAAAGTGGGACACACTGTCACATGAAAAGGAGAGGCTAGTCTTGACTAATCTTAATGAGGGGAGGTTGTGTGGCCTTATCTTTTGATGATAATGACAAAGTGGTCAAGCTGATGGGTACCACAAGGGTACCAAAAACGCGGGTATGATTTTTTGAGAAAAAAATAAAAATAAAAATAATAAATAAATAAATAAATATATATATATTTAAAAAAAATATTTTTTTTTTGGGAAAAAAAGTTGGACGTTTTCTTTTCTGCTATAAATAGAGCATCCATGCTCACACTTTAAACATAGAGATTGTCTCTATAGTGCTCACGAAGTGCTGCAATTCTCTTAGAGAGAAGGCGTCCACAAACCACTAAGAGAGCAAAAACTCTAGTGGACTAATAAGGTGCGTATTAATTAAGCATTCAATTAACTTTAAGAATGATGTATGTGTGCTATCTCTTACTCTAATCTCTCTAATAGATTAGTAAGATTCAATTAGCTTAAAGAAGGATATGTGTGTGTGTGTGTGCTATCTCTTACTCTAATCAGCTCTCTAATAGATCAGTAAAATTCAATTAGTTTTAAGAAGGATATGTGTGTATGTGTGCTATCTCTTACTCTAATTTCTCTAATAGATTAGTAAGATTCTATTAGTTTTAAGAAGGATATGTGTGTGTGTGTTATCTCTTACTCTAATCTCTCTAATAGATTGGTGAGATTCAATTAGCTTTAGAAAAGGATGTGTGTGTGTGTTCTCTTTTACTCTAATCTTTCTAATGGATTAGTAAGATTCAATTAACTTTAGAAAAGATGTGTGTGTATGTTTTCTCTTACTCTAATCTCTCTAAGTATACCTACTCTCTCTAGTTAGTACATCTTCACTATTAACTTATGTATAGTTAATTGAAAGTTAATACATAAGAGAACTCATCATATTCTTATTATACATGATGAAATTCTCATTCACCAATTTTATTGTCAATTAGGTTAAGTAGAATTTTGAATAATACTAAAAATTGATTTAGTTGAACTATAAAAATTGAAGTTAGAATTGGATTAGAAATGTGAAGCATAAAAGTAATGCATTCCTAAAATTTCACTCATAGTTTACACACTTAATTTTTGATAAATCACGATCAACAATATTTGATGTATAGAAATTAGATGTAGAACAATAACACTAAGTGTGAATCCGAGTTGGCGAGGGTTCAAATTACAGACTCTCTTTGGAAATAAGAGATTACTAGGGAAATTGACCAATTTAAAGCTCTAAGTGTATAATATAAGTGTAGTACAAAAAAAATAGCTCCAAAGCGTGCTTGAACCCAAGGCGCTAATGATCATGAAGCTGGTACAAGTAACGGTGGAACTCCTGCGGAACATGTTATGTCTCCACCAATCGGATCAATCAGAGCTATGGTACAGGTTAGTATTGCAGTTTCAAGTTATGCATCATTGCATATGCGAGACCATAGGAATATATTATTTACCTTATGAAAAGAAAACACGGACCAAAACCACCAAGAAACTCGGCATATGTTTGACAAGTAGGAAAGATTGTCTAGTTAAACTGGTTGCCATAG
Source organism: Adiantum capillus-veneris (assembly GCF_014529385.1). Classification (NCBI taxonomy): domain Eukaryota; kingdom Viridiplantae; phylum Streptophyta; class Polypodiopsida; order Polypodiales; family Pteridaceae; genus Adiantum; species Adiantum capillus-veneris. The sequence continues at coordinate 72,344,319 of NC_140940.1, read as the reverse complement.
GAAAGAATGTTTCTCCAAAACCTTCGGTAGGGTTTCTCTCAAGTCTCTCTACTTATTAGCGCTAGTATTATGTGGCAGTTGAGAGGCGTGAGATGAAGCCCAGGATGGCACCGCTGATGCTGTGGTGGGAGTACACCCAGATTAGCCCAGTTGGATACTGCAGTTTTGTTTTGCCGTGGCGTGAGGATGACTCCCAGATTGGCACCCTTGTTGCTGTGGCGGGAGTACGTCTAGATTAGCACAACAAGTACTTATCGAGCGGTATGGGACGCTCATGAGGACAAGGGTTTTTATAGATAATGTATATACCGATCGGACATAATAGCGCCAATAGAGATTCTTGAGTGAACATAATCCAAGGGTTATTGGTTTAAAATTGGACGACTTCTTGTTTGACTATTGTTTGTAATACTATTTGAAGGGCTGTTTAACGAACCAGAATCATAAATAAAGTAAAGGAACATGTATGTTTAAACAGTGTGGTAGTAATTAGATAACAAAAGAAGGGTGAGTGTGGTGTGGAAAGTGGGAGAATGATACCCCGACGGTATCATTCTATGGACGGGTGGACCCGATGAGTCGGGTAACTTTCCAACGCTAGAAATTGTTTTTTTTTAAAGTCATAAATCTTAAAAGAAACAAACCTTGGCGGCTGTGCTTCTGAAACAATGGAAAAAATCGCACAGGTTGGTCACTCTAAGATTTATACTTTTAGGTATAATTGATTATAGATAGTTTTTAGATAGGGTTATGGTGGTCACGCTCCGCCATAGCGAGATAGGACCAATCCTTCACTAACGGTTCATGCCGGTGGCTACGTAGTAGCTAAGGCAATGTCCGTTGGTTTTTCTTTTTCAGGATTGGAGACCTATCAAAGGTACTCCGCTCCTCTCGACAAGGGGCAGGGACCTCACAGCCACTATCCACAAAAATATGGATTTTGGAGAGCAAAAATAACAATTTTGTGCGAGTTTATCTGAGAATATGACGGAGTATGTTAACTCCCAAAGGCCTTACACCGTATCTGCGGTCGTAGACCATACCATGGTGGCTTCAAGAATCAACTTCCAACAAGGGGCTAAGAGAAATTTTAAGCCCATGGAAAACAAAGACCGTAGTGAGTCTAAGGGGAAGGACAATGTCCAAAAGTCTCCCAAAGGCAACTCCAATTACAACAAAGCCAAGGAGAAGGGAGTTTATGAATGCAAAAATAAACTCGCGCTTGAAGAGCTAGAGCATTATCAAAAAGATAACCGTTGTTTCAAGTGTGGGGAGCAAGGGCATGCCTATCGTGCTTGCCCCCACAAGAATACACGGAATGAGCCTCCTAGAGCTTCCTTAGTCAAAATTCAAGAAGAGGATTCTCATCACAAAGGATCTCCTCTATGTCATTCTTGGGGAAAGGTAAGAGAACATGATGCTTTCATTCTCTTTAAACCGTGGTTCTACTCACAATTTCATATCCATAGAGTTGGCCATGAAGCTAGGCATCCAAGCCTATGAGATGGGAGATGTCCTACCTGCTCATGGTTCTTTCAAGGGACAAAAAGTCTCAATCACTCCCTTAATTGGGAAATTGAGGCTCCATGTCCAAAGCTATGTGGACAAGGAGGATTTCTTCACACTACAAGAGGCTATTCATATTAGCGACGCTCACACAGCGACGCTTATAGCGACGCCGGCTGGGGTAAAAAAATAACCGAGCGCGCCCAAAAACTCAGATCTCAGATCTGAGTTTTTCGGCGCCCTCAAGCAAGGAGCAGGTAACGCTCTCCCTCACTCTCTCTCTCTCTCTCTCTCTCTCTTTTTCTTCTCCACACACACACACACACACACACACACACACACACACACGAGGAGAGGAAGGAGAGCCAGGTATGCTCCTTCCCTCTCCTCATTCTCATGTTCCCTTCCCCTCTTTCTCTCTCCCTCTCTCTCTCTCACACACACACACATACACACACACACATAGTGTTTTTGAGAGAGAGAGAGAGAGAGAGAGAGAGAGAGAGAGAGAGAGAGAGAGTACAAACAAAAACAAAAACGTACACACACATACATAAACAAAGAATGCACACACACATTGAGAGAGAAAAAGAGAGAGAGAGCATGCATAAACAAAAAACGCACGCATTGAGAGAGGAAAAGAGAGAGAGAACATGCATAAACAAAAAACGCACACATTGAGAGAGGAAAAGAGAGAGAAAACATGCATACGATCCAAAAAAATGCACACACATTGAGAGAGAAAGAGAGAGAAACTAATTTAACGTCGTAGGAAACTAATTGAAATTAAAAGACCTAAAGATCTAGCCGACGAGGAGTTGAACTCAAGACCTATTATTCAAGAGGGAAATGGCATAATCAATCTATCATACTTGGCATGGGTGATAGAAAGGTTATACCATTTATCTCTTTTTATTGGCACACACATAGACACACGCGCACACACACAAGAAGAAGAGAGTTATAACATCGTAGGAAACTATCTTAAAAGACGTTAAAGATTAGGTTATATGTAGACTTACATTAAATTAGATTTAGGTTTATTTTTAACTAGATTTACGTTTATTTAAGCTAGATTTAGATTTACGTTATATTAGATTAGATTTAGGTCTCCATAGACTGCGATGCCTGCATGAAGCGGGTGAAGAAAGCCCTCAATGGAATATAGGGTATTGCTGCCTTCACTCATGGTGGGCTCCGTCGATCCAAAAGTACTGGTGAAATGTCTTCAGAAGATAGGGAAGAAGATGGATCTTCAGGGCGGCAAGAGTCACTACATCCCCGACACAATGACCATCTAAACAACCTCTAGTCATTAGACTTATGTTAAATTAGATTTAGCTTTATTTTTAGTTAGATTTATATTTATTTAGATTTACGCTTATTTACGTTAGATCGAGTCCACGCAAGAATTACTTACGGTTTATGGTTTAGAGTTAGACGAACAGTGAAAAGATCTACTGTGAAAAGATGTTAAGATGAAGTGAAGTGCTACAGCTAGAGAAGAGGCAAAGGGGTTTTGTCCACTACATGCAGTATCATGTAGACGTGGGTGTGTAGATTTCTTGTACCCACAAATATAGGTATTGACCAATAAAGACGAGATTATAACCCGGTGGTTCTGATCTCCGTGCACCTCTAGACCGAGGTGTGCGGGGATTGGACATGACTAGAGAATGTGAGGTAAAGAGAGAGAGAGAGAGAGAGAGAGAGAGAGAGAGAGAGAGAGAGAGAGAGAGAGAGAGAGAGAGAGAGAGAGAGAGAGAGAGAGAGAGAGAGAGAGAGAGAGATAAGACGAAGAATGCCAATAGAATATTAAATTTGTTGTCCAGGTTATAAGTTTTTTATCCTCATTATGAGTAGCGACGAGGATGTGGGACCGTCCAACCGAAACACCTATCTCTCAACGAGGGTCTTATGTCCTTGTAATCAATGCAAGCATGCTGTGCGACGGACAAGACGTGTTTCTTTGCAGCACGTTCGCAAATTTGGCAAGTTCGATCCATCTATTATAGATCGAGTTGTTGCCAATTATAACTCGTCAGACTCTGACGCTGGCCAACAAGCAGCAATCTTGCAACCCAATAGACGTGTTCGCAGGCGCTTTGGTCAAGCAGCATATGTGAGGCCACAAGATGTAGCCTCTGACAGCTCGGGGGATGATCATGCAGAGCACATTCCCAACGAGGCAATGTTTGAGCCCGAGATTGGTGAAATGATCGAGACGATCATGGATTCAGAAAGGCTTATCTATGATGATATGAAAAGTGAAGCCGATACGCCATTGTATAATGGAGCACGTATGTCTAGATTGAAAGCACTCCTGGTTCTTCTCAACATGCAGGCAAAGTTTGGATGGAGTGACACTAGCGTCACAGCGCCTTTCAGGTGATCTATTACAATTAGTTTACTTTAATAGAACTCTAAATGTATAATGATCTGATAGATTTTTACACGACTGTATCATATTTTTATGTTGTGTAGATTGCTGAAAGAGCACATACTACCAGCTGAGAATGTGATGCCAGATTCTCGAGATGAAGCAAGAAAGATTTTGCGAAACTTGGGGATGGATTACAATTCTATCCACGCTTGTCCTAATGACTGCATTCTTTTCAGAGGGGAATACATAGACATGGAGAAGTGTCCGAAATGTGATTCCGAAAGATATCGAGTAGATCTCCACGGGACAAAAATTCCACAAAAGGTTTTGCGACATTTCCCACTGCTTCCTCGCATCAAGCATTTCTTCGAATGTAAGTCCATGGCCGCCCTAGCATCATGGCATGAGGAGAATAAATCTTCGGATGGTGTGCTACGAATTCCTGCAGATTGCGTAGCGTGGAAACATATAGATGGAACATGGTCGGATTTTGCCAGGGAAGCTCGAAATTTGCGCTTAGACCTGGCTATGGATGGCGTAAATCCATTTGGTCAAAGATCAACATCTTAGAGTGTATGGCCCGTTGTCATCGTCAACTACAACATTCCCCCGTGGTTGACTACGAAGAAGGGGCACCTATGGCTAAGCTTGATTGTGCCAGGGCAATATAAAGTGGGGAATATGGATGTGTATCTTCGTCCACTATTGGAAGAGCTACAACAATTGTGGATTGGCATAGAGGTGGTGGATATGAGCCGACACACAGGACGACGGAATGCTTTGATGAGAGGCATTCTAATGTGGACCATGCATGACTATCCCGGGCTAACAGAATGCTCAAGTGATCTATTGACACTCCTCACTCAGACACTGTAAATCTTGTTTTTTCCCATAGTTGATCTATTATCATGTGTATACATGCAGGGCTTCAAACAAGCGGATACAGAGCATGTGTCACATTTGGACCTAGACTGAATGCACGTAGGGAACCCTCACTGAAGAAGCAAATCTACGAAGGTCATCAAGCGTATCTTCCAGAGAATCATGTGTTACGCGACGGCTTTTTGGGAAGAGAGCCACCAAGGATGTCTGCACAAGCATGGTTAGAGCAGAAGGAGATGTGCGATGACGGATTGCCTCCAGGGATGAAGAGACTATCTCTATGGTACGAGTTACCATACTGGCCCCGACTCATGATCAATCACTTGCTCGATCCAATGCACATATTCAAGAATGTGGGTAATCTACTATGGGACCATTTGACCGGCAAGAAAGATACTTTGGGAGCCAGAGTTGACCTTAGAAATGTGGATCGTATGGAGAAATATTGGCCGCAAATAGCGTCTGATGGATCGATAAAACTCCCTAAAGCACCATGGATTTTCACAGGAGCCCAAGAACGCAAAGTAAAAGAAACCATTCGATCTTTGCGGACCCCCACTGGCGTAATGCACTCGCTCCGAACGTGTTTTACTAAAGAAGGAAAGCTTACCGGTTTCAAGTCACACGATTGGCATAAAATGTGTCAGGTACGTTCATAGTGGACTTTAATATCATTGCATAAAATGTGGACTTTAATATCATTGCTGCACATACTTTACAGTTTATTTTACCGGTTGCCATTGAGGGATGTTTGTCTCTCGACATCCGTAACACAATCTACAAACTTGCAAAGTTGGTGCAATGGATCTCACAAAAGGAGATCAACGTAGACTCCATACCATTCGCCAAACTAAATGCTGCGGAGCTTGTGTGCATGTTTGAGAAACATTTTCCTACTACAATGCTAACCATTCAGGTGCATCTTCTTGTTCACATAGTTGATGAGGTGGAAATAGCTGGCAGAGTTCATTCCAGATGGATGTTCTTCTTCGAGCATTTCATGAAAACGCTTAAGGGATATGTGCGTCAAAAGGCACGTCCGGAGGGTAGCATGGCAGAAGGTTGGTTGGTATCAGAGTCCCTAGTGTACATTGGAGAGTGGCTAGACGGATTCGATAAATCCCGGGACACGCTATGGCGAACCATAGATGATGAGTGCATATCTGGGATTGTCATGTGCAATCTCGGTGTTGAGAAGAAGATGACGGAAGATCTAGAGGCTAAAATCAACCGATTTTGCATGCTTCACAATCCAGTGATGCAAAAGTGGATTTCACAATATGAGGATGCAAAGCAAGAGCAACAAAGGGCACGAATCGAGTGGAGACGGGGAAGACGACCACCGATGCACTATCCAGCGGTTCTGGAGAGCCTACCAACCTTCATGAGCTTAAGATGGTTGCACAACCAATTGAAAAGCGCACAACAATGCGGTGACGAAGTGACTGAAGAAGAGTGGGAGTACTCTCGGGGTTGCGCAACCAAGGTAAGTTTGCAATGTACGACTACCAAGTGACTTTATTTATAAATGTTTGAACGGCCACTCATAATCTTTGTTCGTTGTAGTATAAGTCATACACAGCGGCATGGTGTAAAGGTCAACATTTTAGTGTGGAACGAATCGACAAAAAGCGTTTTACTCAAGATTGTGGAATCATGGCAAAATTTGAACAGTCTAGTCGACGACGTTCCTCTGATGCAGATCCTGTGGTGGCGGAACTCACTTATTTCGGCACGCTGCAAGAGATTTTGAGGATCGATAACAGAGGATATTTTGTCGACTTGTTCGACGTGCAATGGTTCAAGATAATCATGGAGGGTCGCAACGCTACTGTGCGTAGAGGAGAGTCTGGTTTTCTTGAGGTGGATTCTACTAAGAAATGGACTGACCTAAGAGACACTTTCATACTACCCGAGCATTGTGAACAAGTAAGTATGTAAATAGTTAACATCCCCCTTTTACAAGTTATGTGCTTGAAAGCTCTCATGTAAGTTATGTGGCTATGGCAGGTAATATTTCATCCTACAAAGTCTACATCAAACTGGTGGTACGTCATAGAGGTAGCCCCTCGTAGTACAAGGACGTATGAAGGCTACCATGTGCCAATCACAACGACATCAATGGAGGAGATCAGAGAAGATGCTCAATCAGAAGCCGCTGCGGTGGTGCCAGACGAGCATCAAGATGCTACTACTCTATATGGGGTGCATGCAGAGGAGCTACAAAATGAAACAGAGGATATGTGTTTAAACGGAGAGCTCTATATAGATATAGGAAGTTATGCTGAGTTATGCGAGGATGAGAGAGAGATCTCTTAAAGCCACAAATATTGTATTTGAAAAATTTTGCTCCGTGTTGTAAAAGCTCTGGCTCTCTAAGTACCTTCCATGGTGTATAACGCTCTTCTCTACTCGCGCTCACATCTTTTGATTGAAAATTCTGAGTTTTCGACTTGCCTCTTCTATCACTCAATTCATTGCGTCATTGTATTTATATGCGTCATTACATCATTGTATTTAATGGTCTTTGCGTCATTGTCTACTCTATTCATTCAATATTAAGTTTAAATATTCGTGTGTTTAATGCAGGTATGGATGATGAGGAGTTTATTTCTTCTTTGTCACCGCAGCAGAGACAGTGGTACGTGGAGCGTCATCGCTCTGGCGCATCATCGCGCGTTCCTACTCCATCCGCATCTCCCTCTCTTTCGGAGCATTCGGCGCGCTCTTAAGCTTCGGCGTCGACGAGACGAGCTTCACACTCGTCTAGACACTTGCGCTCTAGTGGTGGCGGTGGCGGTTGTTGTGGGGATTCCACCACCGATGCCTCCACACCGCCTCGTGTTCGACGAGGCTCTTTACCCTCCCCTTCTTTGCCCGCCCCCACACCAGCCACAGCATCGCCATCTACGCCAGGTTTTGCACGGCTGACTGTTCCTAGAAGCTACACACCTCTACCTACTCCGCCAGGAGCCACCCCACTCGACACTCCTCGCTTCGGGGCCCAGACGCCGGTGGAGACACCTGACGTCCGTACCCCTATCGACACGCCGCTAGAGACCCCTGCCGGGACACCCAGGTTCACGCGTCACCGGCCAGAGGGCTTGCCTTACTCCGTCGGTTTCAGCGGCGGCATCATCATGGATGATGATGGCAAGAAGGTGATCTCGCGCATGCGTGGTCTTTGCTCTCAGCTGTTTAGACACTACATACTAAACAAATGGAGTGAAGTACCAAGTGATTTAAAAAACAGAGTCATCAGCATACTTCATGATGAGTTTCCCGTTTCAACACGGGATCAGCGCTTCAATGAAGACCTGATGAAGATTCGAATGCGCGAATACTGTAAACACAAGCGTTCCGAAGTGAAAAAAGCAATCAAGAATGGGTGGAACAGGCCAGATTGGCTGGCCAAAGAAGATTGGAAGAATGCGAAGAAAGCAGCGCGCGAGAATCCCGACAAGTGGAAGCAACAAAAGGATGCAGCCAGAGCGCGAGTAGAGGCAGGGAGCTCGCACCACTTGGGGAGCGGTGGATGGGCATCATTTGAGGCCGATTTTGTAAGTGTTTTCACATTGCTCTTCATGTTCGATAGTTTAGGGTTTATGAGTTTTTTAGTTCTAACATAATGAAATCTTTGTATGTTTTGACAGTGGTCGATGACAGGACGTGATCCCACACCGTACGAGCGCGAGTACGCAGGCAGGAAGGTCTTAAACGCCCTGATGGACATTCTTAGTTCTCGCGGCGGCATGGTTAGTATTAGGGTTTACTCTTTTTTATTTTTTGTATTGTTTTATAAATGTCGTTATATGTTTATACTTACTAAAAGCTGTCTTATTGTCTTTTTCTGCAGAATCCGACAAATACGCCGCTTGGACGCGATGAGATGGCTGACTAGACGACGTCAGTTTAGCCGTAGCTAGATAGCATTAGTTTAGGGTTTCTCATAGCTTATGTATCATGAGACGGATTTTATACGTCTTTTTGAACCATGTATATTATTACATTTTTCACCGCAGTTCCTTTTGCCAATCAATTCTTTATGCCTATGATGTTGTACAATTGTCATTATTACATTTGCCAATCAATTCATTTTGCCTATGATGTGTACAATTGTCAATTTTGCAAACAATGCGTCTTGTGGGTTTTCATTTTGGGTCTATTATCTACCCTTGCACTTTTTTTAAAAAGTGAATCAAGTACAATATGGTTGATGGGTGGCAGGGCATTCAATGCCCTGCCACCGAAAAGAAATTCTCTGGGGCGTCGCTATAAGCGTCGCTATTTATGGCTCTGTAGCGTCGCTATAGTCTTCTGTGTAAACGTCGCTATATGCGTCGCTATAAGCATCGCTATGTAGCGATGCTATACGCGTCGCTATATAGCGACGCATATAGCGACGTTTACACAGAAGACTATAGCGACGCTCATAGCGACGGTTTTAGCGACGCCGGGGGGTATAAAAACCCAGTGTATTTCCGTCGCTAACAGCGTCACAAGAGCACACAACCTCTTGTAGTGTCATCTCTGCTCACAAACATGAGGATGTAATCCTAGGGGCACCATGGTTTGATCGCATGGCTACCAATGGTAAATTCCCTGAAAGACAAATCTATTTTAGGTACAGGGAAAAAGATATGTACGTAGATGCTAAGGAGCTGGGTTGCACCATACCCATTGTACATAAGCAAGCTTTCCATAAGTCAATAAGGAGCTCTATTTCCGTGTACATGATTTTTGTTAAAGATTCTAAAAATAAACCTAATGTTTTAACAAAAGAAGATATAGGCAATCAAAAGGAATTAGAGTTATCCAATTTCCTCAAGGGACTCCAAGATGTTTTTATTGACGACATCCCGTATGAGGTACCTCCCAAACAAGGGGATGATGACCATGCAATTGAAGTTCTTCTAGGAAGCTCATTGCCTAATTAACCTCCTTATGAGTTTCTCAAGCTCAACAAGAGAAGATTATGCGGCAAGTGCATGAGTTGGTTGATAAAGACATGGTTAGGCCTAGCTAATCTCCATTTTTTTCACCAGTTTTATTAGTGCAAAAGAAAGATGGCATATATCGTATGTGTGTCGACTATAGAGCACTGAATAGGATCACTATCAAGAATAGGTTTCTCGTTTTATGAGTAGAAGGCCTATTTGATCATCTACAGGGGTCGACCTAATTCAAGAATTGACCTAAAAAGTGGCTACCATCAAATAAGGATAGTTGATCAAGTCATTGTAAAGACTACATTTCACACTACGTTTGGTCTTTACAAGTACATTGTCATGCCTTTTGGCTTGACCAATGCACCAGCCACATTTAACCGTCTGATGGAGAAGCTATTCAGGTCTCATTGAAGCTTTATAGTAATGTTCTTTGATGATATAATCATCTACTCTAATTCATTAGACGAACACAAGCAACAACTCCAAGTAATATTTCAAGTTTTTTGAGAGAATAAACTTTATATTAATCAAAAGAAAAGTGATTTTTTCTTACAAGAGATTCAATATTTAGGTCATATTATCTCTCAAGATGGCATCCAAATGGATCCATCAAAGTTAGAGGTAATAAAAGGATGGCCTAATCCAAGGAATTTGCATGAACTAAGAAGCGGTTCTTCTGTGAGTGGAAAATCACCTCTTTCTAATGATTCTAATGGCAACAATTCATCTGGAATTCTAGTGATAAGGGAAAAAAGAAGATGCATTTCCATTAATTTAAAGCTAATGATCACTTGATCAAGCAGTGTCCTAAGTTGAAGGCCAAAGATTAAGAAGAAAGAGGCTGGCTCCACTACAAATGCATCTATTGTTGAGTCCTCTATGAAAGGAGACTGTGATGCTGATGTTGATGCAGAATGGGCTTTTAGTGTAGAGTGCACTTGTAATCCTGTTGTCCATGATGCATGCATCTTAGTTGCTGCAGATTCACATGTATAGTATTTTGATAGTAGTGCTACAAAGCACATTACCTGAGATCATAATTTTTCACCTCTCTTGAGTCTATCCCTCATGGGAATTCAATCACTTGTGCCAACAATGCCTCTTTTCCAGTTCAGGGAGTTAAAAATATTGTGCTTGCTGTTGCTGCAAATGGTAATTCTTTTACACTTGTTGATGCAATTTATGTACGTGGGATCAAGAAGAATCTTTTGTTTGAATTTGCACTGGCTAGACCTGGTCTTGTAGTCAAATTTGTGGATGACAGATGTACAGTACATGGTCTCATTTTTGGTGATGAAATTGTTGCATCTGGCATTTTATGTCGTGGGCTGTATAAGCTCACTTTGTATGACAAGTATGGCAAAATTTTGAAAATGCAATTGTGGATTTGAAGGCTCTTTCAGATGCAAAACTTTGGCATGCACGTTTTGGTCATTTGAATTTTGCCAGTTTGCTACGTTTACAAAATTCTGATATGGTTGCTTCTTTGCCACCTCTTGAATCACATGTCATACATGTTTGTGAAGGGTGTATTTTGGGTAGGATGCAATGTTCTAAGTTTCCAAAGGATGGCTCATTAAAAGCCACATGCAGGTTGCAGCTTGTGCATACTGATGTTTGTGGGCCCATGCAAACTCCATCCTTGGGCAATTGCCTTTACTTCGTGAATTTTATTGATGAATACTCCAGGCATACATGGGTATATCCGCTTAAATCAAAGTCCAAAGTGTTTATGTGCTTCAAATCATTTTTGGCTATGGCTAAAGCTATCTCAAAATGCTGGGCACCCTTCGTTCCGATCGAGGGGGGGAGTATATGTCTCATGAATTTAATGCATTTCTCACTATTCACGGGATAAAACACCACTATATAGTCCCTTATATGCCTCACCAAAATGGTGTTGCTGAGAGGAAAAATAGGTCACGATGTATGGTTAAAAGTCAAGCTTTACCGCATTTGTTTTGGCTTGAGGCCATCATGTGTGCCACTTATGTACTTAGCAGGTGTCCTACGAATGTTTTGTAGTCTATGACTCCATATGAAATATGGCATGATAGAAAGCCTTCTATTGAGTACATGCGTGTTTTTGGCTATTTGGCATATTCTTTGGTGCCACAAACATAGCGCAGAAAAATGGATGATAAGGCTTTGAAATGTATTTTTTTTTGTTATAGTGCTAAAAGAAAAGGATACAAGTTGTATCATCCACAAACGAAGTGTATTCCGGTTTTAGGGATCTTGTGTTTGTGGAAGATTCTATTCAGCCCTTAGTGTCATGTACTAGAGACAATAATGTAAGCTCACAGGACATTTATGACACTTTGTTGCCTCTTTTTAGTGGTGGAAGCTTGAATGTAAATTTCAATGAGTTAAATGTACAGCCTGTGGGGGTTTCTGAAAATGATACAAATGAGCCTGTTACTAATGCAGATGTACATCATGTACTTGATGAGAAAAGGGCTAAAAATGAGCAGGCTATAGGTATGCCAAAACGGCTAGTGCATACATTGCATGACAGTAAATTGGATGCACCTTTGTCTAGTTGCACTCGTTTAGGCTCTCACCATGCTTCTTATACACCAGATTGTTATGCTTTGGCTGTGTCTAGCTTACATGATTTTGAGGAACCTTTGTCTTTTGATGAAGCAAAGAATTCAAAAAATTAGATGGCTGCCATGCAATCATAATATGATGCACTTCTAGTAAATAACGCCTGAAGTTTATGTGATTTGCCTCCTGGAAAAAAGTCCATTGGTATGAAGTGGGTTTACAAGTTGAAATGCAAGCCGGATGGTGAGATTGATCGCCATAAGGCTTGACTTGTTGCAAAAGGTTATGCACAACAAAAATGCATAGATTAGGAAGAGACTTTTGCCCCCACTTGTCATATGAATCTACTGTGCATTTTCTATGTGCATTGGCAGTTCATTTTGGTTGGGATGTACATCAATTAGACATTGTTACTGCTTTCTTGAATGGTGACATATTTGAGGAAGTTTATGTAACACAACCTCACGGTTTTGCCAAGAAAGGACAAGAGGATAAGGTGTGCAAATGTAACAAAGATTTGTATGGGTTGAAGCAATCTCCTCGTGCTTGGTATGAGAAGGTTGACACTCATTTGGTCAAATGAGGCTTTCGTAATAGTCAAACAAAGAGCACATTGTATGTAAAGTGTGGGGGTGATGTCCTTCTCATTGTGGTTCTTTATGTAACATTTAATGCACTAGTAACTTGTGAGTAGCAAAAAATGATAACATAGTGAGCATTTCATTAAGAACACGTTCCTAATAAACATAGAGAGAGAGCACTTACTTTGAGAAAGCAACAAAGCAATTTACACCTAGCTAGTTTGGCGTAGACAATACTTGAAATAGAGCAATTGATATTAGTTGATGACCGGATTTACATGGAGCCAGTCCCCCCTCCAAAAAGGCTTTGTATTATAGCTTCTCCCATCAAAGGAGACTTTTGTACAATACAATCTTTGTGTTCCTTGACAAAAATCTTTGGTGCAATGAGGATGGAAGATTCATGCACCAAATTATGCTTGAAAAACACACCTAGTGACAGCCTCAGTCCCAAGACCTCACACACCTTCAAAGATGGTGAGAGCTAGTAGGGAATGAGGATATATTGAGAGGAAGAAGATGTATCTTATAAGAAAGAATTATTCTCCTCAGATAATTACTCTAATAGCGTAGCTTAGCTTAGTAATTAGCATGGTAGAGGAGATGAGCATGCCATTGAAGCTTGGATCTTGGTTGGATTTGCATTCCATAGCCAGGAGTTGTTGGTGTAGGCCTCTACTTCTCAATGCTTGGAGAAGGAGATGGAGTTCTTGCTCAACACATGAGTTGTGTGTGTGTGTGTAGCAAAAATCAGATAGACTAAAATGCCAACCTCCCTCTCTCTTGATCGACTCCTCCTCCCAATTACTCTTGTTGGCTTCCCATTGGCTCCCGCAAAGCTTAGCCGATAACAATTAAGAAGCGTAATTGATAGCCTTGTGACATGTGTCCCCCTTTCCCCTTTTGTGAGAGCTTTAGATAATTAAAATAATTTATTTAAACTCTCATTGGACCTTTTAGTCTTCTGGCCAATAGGAATCAAGCAAGCGATTGGGCTAGTGGATGCTCATTGGACCCCTTGGTAGACTGTCCAATACTCTCCTAAGGAGCTTAGTTTCTATTGTTTCTTTTATCAAGCATTTTTAAATTGATTTGGATAATTTTATTCTTGCCTATTTCTCATTGGTCCACCTCTATGGCCATCCAATAGGATTTGAGGGGAGATTGGGGCATCCGGGCTAGGAGCCTACCATGTGTCCATTATTCCCTTTGTGTAAAGGGGGAGCTTGGAAGTGTGTGTGTGTGTGTATGTGTGTGTGTGTTTCTCTCTCTTCCCTTACCAATAGGGCTCGCCCCCCCCTTCCTAGGGATGTGGGAAGACTTTTTAGTCTTTGAAATTCCATAACCATCCCATTTCCCTCCTTTTTGGCCATTGGAAAATTAAATTAAATTTAGGAACTTTAGCCTATGGAAGTCTTAATGGAGCTGAAACTTAGGTCTTTTATGCTCCATTGATGCACATTTCTCTTTTGCAGACTTAAGCAAGACCCAATAATTTTGTTTAAAGGCTAGGGCTCTATTGTGCTTGTCAGCAGCAGCATCAGCCTTTTTCCTTTGCTGAGAGATGGATATAGCATCCTTAATCTTTTGGAAAGATTCTTTCAGGTCTTGGCTATATTCATCTGCAACGAAGATCTTCCATGTACCTTGAGTAGCAAGGGAATTTTTTATCTTCCCTCCATCACCTCAAAGGTGCTTTTACCGTGGAAGTATGTAAAGTTTTATTGTAAACATACTCCACTAAAGGTAAGTACTTCTCCCATTGGGACTTTTGATCTACTTCTGTGACATAAGCTTTTAGAAGATCAAGAAATTTTTAGGTTAGATATTTCACTTTGGCCATCCGTTTGGAGGTGAGAGGCCAAAGAGAAGTTTAGCCTTGTACCTAAATTCTCAAAGAGACCCTTCCAAAAATTATGATCATTCTAGGATCTCTATCCGACCTTATGGATATTGGCAAGCCGTGGTACTTGAAGATTTGTGATATAAAGAGGGTTGCCATTTGATGGGCCTTGATAGTCTTTTTGATAGGTATGAAATGTGTTTTTTTGCTAAACATGTCCACTATCCTCCATATTCATGTATTCCCATGGATAAACTTGGGCAATCCGAAGATAAAGTCCATGGATATCCTCTCCCATGGTGAATTAGGGATTGGAAAAGGTTGAAGCAATCCAGGTTGCCTCCCTCTATCAAACTTTGTCTTTTGGCATACCACACACATTTTGAAACATAATCTTGTATGTTTTCGTTCATGACAGGCCAATAGAAGTATGTCTCTACCATTTTAGGGTAGATTGAATCCCTCTATGCCCCGCATAAGGAGGAGCATGAGATTCATACATTACTTTCTCACGTAGACATGAGAAGTGGCTGCATTACTGATACCACCTTTTCTTTTAGCAACAATAAAGGCATGTTCAACTGCACGTTGTCTAGTCCTATTTTTCTAGAAAGAGACTCTTGCAACAACAATGTGCATAATGCATCAAACTTGACAGGTTCAGGATTTCCTTGGGTCAAAAGTCTCCAAGTGCTAGCAAACGTCTGGTAAGAATCTGGCAACGCATCAAGAACAATTTGCGTAAGGGAACTGCCAGAAATGACTTCACCTACAAAAATAAGTTGCTCATTGATATCCTTGACACTAGCAAGAAAAGTGTCTATATCATCTTCCTCATGCATAATCTTTGACTCCAGCTCTTTACGTAGTAATGTATTTTTGCCTCATATTGCAACTTGCATAAAGACCAGCTAGAATATCCCAAGCGTGTTTTACAAATTTTGCTGAACGAATGTGAGGAGTAATAGTGCGCTTCACAGACAACACAATCAATGCATGAGCCTATGTATCTTTTACATCCCAACGAGCTTGTTGTACTAATGGCAACAATCCTTGCAGGCAAGACTTGCAACATCCTCAACATCGCCTACATCCTCTGAACCACGACATGCATCAATGCCCTGCACAATATTCCAAACACCCTTTGACACAAGAACATGTTGCATCATGTAAGCCCACATAGGGTAATTGTCTGCATCTAGCCTGTCCTCAATAGCAAACATCTTGAACACATCTGTGTTGTTGTCGACCATGACAAGTACATGCACCTGATGTAAAAACTGCCCAAAAAGAGGAGAAACAAAATGGGAACAATATGTGCTATATAGCACAAACCATAAGAGATTCTAAGGAAACTGTTATGCAAAACACAACACTGACATAAATTTTGCACAAACTGACAAAATAGCCTGTGCAGTACTACTTGTAGTGGAAACGGAGGCCGAAATGAGAACAAATCAAAATTAGAAAGATTGTCACATCAAAGAGGACCGTCCAATGGTTGCCTAGGATGGTTACACGTCATCACCATCGTAGTAGGCATTTCAAGACACCGTCAGCTCCAATGCTGCAAGGTCAAGAGATGGCATGTTTTAAAATGCATGGCCTATGGAGATGTTGACGCCGGCTTTGCTGTCAAGAAACACTAGCGATAGCGTTCTGAAATGCTAGAGACAGAGGGGCTAGGAACGCTTTGGCGAGTGGTCGTCTGCGTTTTAAAACGCTAAAGGGCAGAGACAGTGGGGGGAAGTGAACGTCGATGATGGGAGAGGTCTAACAGCTCTTCTCTTGTTTGGGATGCTCCTCCACGACCAAGGCTCTTCATGCAAGGAGCTTCACCAAGCAGCTCTGATATCATGTCAAAGTCGATGATGCAGAAGCATAGAGACTAAGGGGGGAGAGAGAGAGAGAGAGAGAGAGAGAGAGAGAGAGAGAGAGAGAGAGAGAGAGAGAGAGAGAGAGAGAGAGAGAGTCTCCTGAACCAATCAACCTTGGCAATGAATAATTGAATGTGTATACAATGGAGGCAAGGGGTTGCTTATATAGCAACCACAGTAAATTTCCCTACCCAAGACTTTGACAAATAAGTCAAATAAATACCTAAAAGCCAAAATAAATAATGGGATCACATTGGCCACTTCAGTTGAGATGCCAAAACTCTAACAGGTATATCATGTTTCTGAATATACATAGCCCAATAGACAAGAGAGAATACATATCAAGAGATGATTCACAAATGCGATAACCAAATACACTAGACCTCCATATGACAAAGCCCATACCCAACAAACCTTTCCTTCAAGTTTTTAACATGACAATAAGAGAGACTTGCATATATCCACTCCGCTCCATGAGAAAAGACAATGGATCTTACCTAAGAGAAGAACCTCCAATCCACTCCGCTCCAAGAAAAAATGCATGAACTTCCAAGAGGACAAGGAACCTCCACTGAACCAATGTAGATATGGATCTCCCCAAAATAAATCCACTACAAGAGAATGACAGGATAAAGAACCTCCTTTCAAACAATGTTATTGTATTCCATAGAATAGACAGGGTTCTTCTTTCTTTCTTCTTCTTCTTCGTCATGTGAATCTTGTGCGGATGCTTTGAGCTTGTGTTGTTGTTGTCCTTCTTTCATATACATAAAATTGTGAAAATTTTTACTAGAAATATTGAGTTCAACAATGTGTTTAGATGCTCCTTATATGTATGGCATCAAATACAAAAAAATGGTGTTTCAATTGTGAAAATATGCCATAAAAAGGACGCCTAAAGAGGGGAAGGAATCAACCTATTATATGGGATCATAGTAAGCATGTCATTATCTTCTACACTGGAAGCTATGATGATCCTTCCAAAAACACGTCAAATGCCAGAGCCTTTTGTAAGACATGTGATATTTGTAAGAGTGGGTAGACCCATTGTAGACATGACACCTTGGACCACAAAATGACAAGTCAATGTCCTTTGTAATTGGGTCTACCCACTGTCATGTATGTATTGGGTAGACCCATTGTAGACATGACACCTTGGACCACAAAATTCCAAGTCAATGTCCTTTGTAACAATGGGCATAAAAGTTGTACACTAGAAGCTATGATGATGCAACCAAAAACACATATGCTCAATTCAATGTCCTTTGTAACAATGGGTTGGAGAAGGCATGGGAAAATCATCGTGAAGGAGCAAAATCACATGCTTTTTTTCCCTTCTTGATGGCATGGTAAAAGATCAAGGTGAAAAGCTTGTGCATTTGGTGGAAGAGATTTTCCATCTTCATCTTTAAATGCATCGTTGTATCCATCTATGCTGTAAGATCAACACTATAGCCAATATCTATTAAAGCAAGGGTCTTTACAAGGGTCATGTGTGACGTGAAATGAGGGATCTGCTATGGTGTGACATGAGGGGTCTCAATCAAGTCTCCAGTGGTGTTTGATGTGGAGTAGGTTTCCGGCATTGTTGCGTAAAGAGCTAGAATCAAAGATTATGCATGAGGAAGATGATATGGACACTTTCCTTGCTGGTGTCAAGGATATCAAAGAGAAAATTATTTCTACAAGTGAAATCATTTCAGACAGTTCCCTTGTGCAAACTGTTCTTGATGCCTTGCCAGATTCTTACCAGACTTTTGCTAGTACTTGAAGACGTATGACCCAGGGAAATCCTGAAGTTGTCAAGTTTATTGCATTATGCACATTGATGTTGCAAAAGTCGCTTTCCAGAAAAAAAGAACTAGACAACGTGCAGTTGAACGCACCTTTATTGCTGCTCAAAGAAGAGGTGGTAACAGTAATGCAACCACTTCTCATGGTTCTCCTGCCAGTGGAAAATCACTTGTTCCTAATGCTTTTACTTGCAACAATTCGTCTAGAAATTCTGGTGATAAGGGCAAAAAGAAGATGCGTTGCCATTATTGTAAAGCTAATGATCACTTGATCAAGCAGTGTCCTAAGTTAAAGGCCAAAAAGGCAAAGAAGAAAGTGGGTGGTTCCACTGCAAATGCTCGTTCCACTACAAATGCAGCTATTGTTGAGTATTTTGGGAAATGAGACTGTGATGCTGATGCTGATGCAGAATGGGCTTTTAGTGCAGAGTGTTCCTATACTCTTGTTGTCCATGATGCATGCATGTGAGTTACTGTAGATTCACGTGTGTGGTATTTTGACAGTGGTGCTACAAAGCACATTACCTCACATCGTGATTTGTTCACCTCTCTTGAGTCTGTCCCTCATGGGAATTCAGTTACTTGTGCTGACAATGCCTCTTATCCGGTTCAGGGAGTTGGAAAGATTGTGCTTATTGTTGCAAATGGAAGTTCTTTCACACTTGTTGATGCACTTTATGTACCTGGGGTCAATAAGAATCTTTTGTCTGTGTCTGCACTTGCTAGACTTGATCTTGTAGTCAAATTTGCAGATGACAGATGTGTTGTACATGATCTCAATTTTGGTGATGAATTGTCGCATCTGGCATTTTATGTCGTGGGTTGTATAAGATCACTTTCTATGACAAGTGTGGGCATAATTTTGCAAATTAACTTGTGGATTCAAAAGATATTTCAGATGCAAAACTTTGGCATGCACGTTTTAGTCATCTGAATTTTGTCTTGCTGCATTTGCAAAAATTTGATATGGTTGCTTCTTTGCTTCCTCTTGAAGCACCTGTCAAACATGTTTGTGATGGCTGTATTTTGGGTAAGATGCAGTGTTTGAAGTTTCCAAAGGATGGTTCTGTTAGGGACAAATGCAGCTTGCAGCTTGTGCATGGTGATGTTTGTGGGCCCATGCAAACTCCGTCCTTGGGCAATTACCTTTTCTTCATGACTTTCATTGACAATTACTCCAAGCATGCATTGGTGTATCCGCTGAAAGAGAATTCTAAAGTTTTTATGTGCTTCAAACAATTTCTGGCTATTGCTGAAAATGTCTCGAAATGTACTATGGGCACCCTCCATTCCAATCGAGGGGGGGAGTATATATCTCATGAATTCAATATATTTTTGGCTAATTGTAAGATAAAACATAAATGTACAATGCCTTATACACCTCAACAAAATGGTGTTACTGAGAGGAAAAATAGGACACTTACGGAAATGGCACGATGTATGGTCAAAAGTCAAGCTTTTCTGCATTCATTTTGGCTTGAGGCCATCATGTGTACCACTTATGTACTTAACAGGTGTCCTACGCATTAGAAAGTGAATGGGGTATAGGAGGGCCTCTTTGGTAGTTTAAGGGAATACTTAAAGCTTAAGCCAAGTTTGACCAAGCCTAAAAGAGAGGGCCAGAAGGCCTATGTTGAGATTTAAAAAAAGATCCGTTTTCATATTTTGTATTTGAAAATTGTCTATTTAGTAAGCCAAAAGAGAGGTGGGTAAATGAATTTTAAAATGTCCTTTCCACCCCTCTTCTCTCTCTAACATATAAAACACACTCTCTCTCTCTCACTTAGTTCTCATTAAAGGAGGAGGAACTTTTCACCCTCCCGGCCACAAAAGAAGATTTTCCACATTCTCTCTCTGCATTTTCTCTCTAAAACATTAGCCAACTCTCTCTCTTTCTTCTGCCCATTTCTCTCTTGTCAGTTCCCCTCCCAATCATTAAGGAACATTCGTTGAGCTTTGCCTACTTTTGAAGGAGTGCAAATCCTTCAAGGTTGCAGATCTGCCCTCTCTCCCACTCTCTCTTCCTTTATTGTCTTTTTATCTCCTACTCTCTCTCTCTCTCTCTCTCTCTCTCTCTCCCCCCCTCATGCTTCTCCCACTCCAACTCCAATTGAGAGCAATGGAAAGACTCCATTACCTCTATGTGCAACAACATTGCTCTCTCTACACTCATGATCAAGAATTTGAATTCAAAGGAGATTGAGTTGCACTCACTCTCTTTCTTCCCTCCACAACATAATCCTTTTCTCTTATCTCTGAGTACTTCCACTTCTTTCCTCCATATCCACCTTCACCTGCTTGTAGCAGTCACCATTACATATTCTCTCTCAAATTTGCTTCTCTCTCAAATTTGCTTGATTAGCTAACACAAATTTTATTCAATCCCTACCACTACAAGGCATTACTAACAAGAAAAAACAATATCGATTAAACACTGGTTTAGATTAGGAGTATGCTACTGTGAGACTTGGAAAATCCCAATGCTGGAGATCAGCTACGGAACCTTGGGTACAAGGCAATCAACTTATGGGTCCATGATCATATTTACTCTGGCAATCCAATGACAAATGCATCACCACCCTTTTGTAATGTCACTGAGCTATTGTATTTTATTCGAGATGGGAGAGTCGGATTGTTTGGCTACTGCTGAAGATTATATTAAGCTTTTGTCAATGAAAGGGAAGCAAGAATATATCTCTGTGCTGCCTATTTATCATTACAAGAGAAGTACGTGAAAGACATTCAGTGAGTCAGAGAGGAAGACACGAGAAGATGAAGCAGCTAAATGATGAGATGTCAAAGCTTAATAAAAAGTAGAGCATCAAAAAATGGAGCAAGACAGCCATTTAGACAATTATGTTCAACTACAACACACTACACGTAATATGAGTCGGTGAATCTATCATCTCACACACATTCCATTGGGCTACCACATTTGCAAGCACAAGAGGCATGCGATGTCTATGCTATCTTCAAGTGGTGGAGCTCAAAAGAAAAATATCTGTCAAACTCCATAGGGATACAAATGCAAGCTTCTAATTTCTTGCAGGTTGTTGTAATATTATTTCAATAAGCAAGAACTTGGCTCAGGTGATGATGGAAATCAATTTTGATGCTCAAACGACTAGACATACTTTGCTGCAACATATCATCAAGCCAAAGGAGGTGGTGGAGCTATTGGATGATCCATCCAATCTGGCATTGCTAATGTTTTGCACCAAAAGTATTTGAGTGAGCTAAAGAGCATTGTGTCACCTCATGAGATGATGGAGGTGTGTGATAGCGCAGGAATAAGTTTTAAGGCCGACAAAGCTTTGTATAGAATTGTCACACTAGGTCACAAAGCAAAAGGTTTGTTTAGGTTGCTGTCAACACCTTACAGTGTCAGCATTGCAAAAAGGTGCGTCAATAATGATGTTGTGAGCTTGTTGGGTGGATTTCAATATGTGGAGGATGCCCTTCCATTAGAAGAGATAAAATCCTTTTGTTACAACGAGTTCAATAATGTCTATGTTGACTTGTTGAAGCTCCAGGAGTCAATGATTAGTTTTTATGGGTTGACACAAGAAGAGTGTGATGGCAAAGTTATATTTGTGGTGAATCTTGATGAGTGCTATATTGTCAAAGATCAACGGCTCAAAAGGGTAAGCCTTATGCTTATGAACAGAGCCTTGGTGGGCGTCGATGTTGAGCTAAATGCAACGAGAAGGAAAACACCTATTTAGGTGTTCAATTAGAAGCTTGATGAGTGCCAGATTGTCAAAGGTCAACGGCTCAAAAGGGTAAGCGTTATGCTTATGAACAGAGCCTTGGTGGGCGTCGATGTTGAGCTAAAAGAATATTTGGTGGTTGGTAGCTTTTCATCTCCCACACAAGACAAATGAGTCCCTCAAATGGTATTTTAATCACACCCCCAATCATTGATGTCATTTGGCAACAACAAGAAGGACCACGATTGCAGGTTTCAGGTCTGGGTACGTTCCAAGTGGAGTGGCATTTGGTAGGAGGTTTGAAAACTCTCAAGTGTATGCTAGGGTTCAAGCAAGATGCAATGACCCTCTTTCCATGCATTTATTGCTTCCACAATAAAGTCTCATTAGGAATTGAGGGCAAGGGTGCAAAGGCCAACAAGTCAAAGGGTGGTAAGGGTAAGAGTGACAAAGCTGCAAACAACTCTGCAAAAGATGTACCCACTACACAAACAATGGGTAAAGCACTACAACAATGGTTTGAAGGTATCCTTAGTTGTAACCAGAGTGTACCCCCTAATCAGGACATGGACGATCCAAATTAGGATTCTATTCTACCGATTCCTTTGATAAATGTGCAGTTGTGCACTCTTCATGTTTGTCTAGGAGTTCTTAACAAGTCGCTTATGCTCCATATTAATCATGCTTGGAATATGGAGCCTGCAGAAAGAAGAGAAGAGTGTATCAGAGAACTCAAATCTATTCTATCAAGTGTTGGTCTACATGGGGGTGTAGTTGAGTTGTCAAAGGACAATAAGACATCTGGAAGTACACAGGATCGTCCTAATAAAACATGTATGGGTGGTAGTAAAGCTAGGCATCTGCTTTCAGACTATTTTGATTCCCAACGTCCCAATGAGTTTCAATTGTGGAAAAAAATGTGTGACATTACCACCTACAGAGGTAGCGAAGTAACCTAGGAATTAAGCGTGCTTGCATGTGACAGTCTGTAGATGATATTTTTTGTTTTCTTGAAAAGGCAAAGCTAACATGTGCTGAGATATCCACATTAATGTTAATAATCAATAGTTTCATAGCACAAATGGTAGATGCTTAGGGGAGATTCACATAATACATTACATGGTGGGTTGAACACTTTGTCTCTGCAATTAAAAACATTAGTGTTTGAAATAAAGTTTTATTATTTTTTCAACACATTATTTTTACTCATATCTCATTTTTTTTGACACATTCGACTCATTGGGCATCTGGAGCAGCCAAGGAATGGAGCGCTCACACTATCAAGCAAAAGCAATGTATTTTTAAAAATACACGGCATGGAGGTGGGAGGAAAACTTGAGCAATGCCCTACACAAAATGTTATTTGGTTCTACAGTGTTTTAGCTCGCGAGGAGAGAAAGGAAGAAGACTAAGAAGTTTGAAATGCAGAATAGAGAAATTGGTTAGCTTAAGGTGATCACAATCATATCATAATTTTAGTGCAAAATATCGATTCCGATGATGGTTGGAGACAAGGTGGCAAAATGGAAGGCGTTGGATGGAAAACCAATAAATTTTGACACTAACCAAATCAGTTGTTCCGTGGGTCAAATTTCGTCTATATTGGAGTTTTTTCAAATTTTTATAAGTATTATTGAGTGTTTAAGTTTTTTTAAAACTATTTTTAGTACTATATAAGGCAAAACTAACAACTTGAGGTTCATTTCTCGCTTGCACATTCTAGAAGATCCTCTCGAGAACAAACATGCACGCTGTCGAGAAATTTGCGGTCTTGCCGGGAAAGCACCGGGCTTATGGCTGTGAGAGTTTGTGAAAAAACTAAAAAAATTTGACAAACCCTTCGGCACCATTATTGATGGAGAGAGAAGAAGAGTGGATAATTCCACTTTGATTCATACACCAAGTGCAAGACCTTCTTTGATTAAAGTTGATCTTCCAAGGTTAGCTTGTTGCAAGAATGGCTAGTCTTCTTCTAGGAGAAAGTGTAGGCTTAGGCGTATGCTAATGGCTAAGTATAATTAAGCATTACTACACACTCCCTCATAAATTCCTCTCATCAATGGCTTGAATGCTTGAGTTCCTTTCAAGGAAGAAGAGGTTCCCTTCAAGGAAGAAGAGGTTCCCTTTTGCAGGTGAAGGGAACCCCCAAGGGTTTACACAAGAAGAGAGGAGCCACTGTGAACATAAATTGGAAAAGTTGGAAATGAGCTGTCCCTGCATGATGTGGGCAGACTGGGTCCAGTATTTTGATCATATCTCCTCAATCATGGCTCCAAATAAAAAAGTAAAAATATGGGCAAAAAATTCAGCTCATTAGCTACGATTTTCATTTTAAAATTGTTTTCCAATTCAGATTGGAACTTTGTGTAAAAAAATCATCAAAATAGGGTCCATTTCTGGCAGCAAAAGTCTTCATGTGGTTCCCTTAGCCTAAACTTTCATTTGATTCCAAAGGACACCTCATGCCATATGAAAGCATGACATTGCTCCTTGACAAAGTTTTGTAATCATGCTTGCAATAATGCATTAGAATAAGTGTATCTTTGAAATCATGCCACCTAGTGTCCCACTAGGATTTGATTCCCTCGTAGTAGCTATTTAAAAAGAAATATAAGAAAAATATGAAAAATACATAGAATATATATATATTGGAGTTTACCCTAGATATAGGATCTAGCCAGGGTGTGAGATGATAATGATATAGTAGAAATAAAGAATCAATGCTTTTTGCCTCAAATTAAAGAGGCGGAGCTATTGATGCTTTTCCTATAGTATTTTCTGATGGTAAAGTAAGAATAGGTTACCCTTGAGAAAAATAATAGGATGAGATAGAAGGCTTATTATTATATTTAAATATGCATATGTACATTATAGGAAAGATAATTATGTATCTAAAAAGTTACAAGATAACTCTTGTAGGATGCGTTCCCACTATGTACGTGTCACAGCACGATAACACACTCATATCTTGCACCACATGGACGATCCACACGAGTAGATTGGCACTACGCACATCAATACCACCACTACCATTCACACCAAAGAATATTAACATCCAACACCCCATGCAAAATCTACAGCTTCAAATCCACATCCCCGTCCACAAGTGGATAACCCAATGCCCCAACCGGCTCAAGACGCCTAACAGCCTCCCCAACCGTCGAATCTAGATGATCAAACCACCATGCGACATATTTTTGGTGATCTCAGACCACTAAACCATGTCAACCGCAGACCTCTACCAGATCCCCACCAATTTCATCTCTACACAGAGCCATGCAAGAAACAAGAGCAACCGAAGAAGAATACTTAGTTTCGCTTCAAAATCCGGAGCCCTCGCTTGCTATCACAACACCTGGTGCTCAGGACATCACAAAAACCACGCCACGAATATTTGGACCACTATTCAAACAAAGAGTAATCAAGGTAATACCATGCGACCCGATTTCTAAAGCACGAGAGGCCAAGAGAAAGAAAATAATGAAGGAGATGGAAAAGAAAGAGGCAGCTAAGAAGGAAGCAAAAAGAGTGCAAGAAGAACGAAGAAGACAAAGGGAGCAAGAGGAATGACAGAGAGCCGAGGCCAAGAGAGCTCAATTGGCAAACTTACAAGCACGAGCAAAGGCAAAGAGAAAATCGGCAGAGGATAGATCTCAAGCCACCCAACAAGCAAGGGCTGGGAGCTCTAGGCCTTAAAAAATACCTCAAAGAGCCAAGCAATGTGAAAAGAGGAAAAAGGAAGTGACACCTGAAGAACATCAAGCCCAGGAGGAGAGCAGGAAAAAGTAAAAAAACGATCCTCCTCAATGGGCCAAGCAGGCGGCTCCTCCACCACCACCAACAACACAGAAAAAGGGGAGATGGAAGCCATGCATAGTTGCTTTGCGGGAGATTTAAAATAATCAGAAGAGCACTGAGCCCATCATAACCAAAGAGGCCTTCTCTTAGGTGGTGAGAGAGATAATGGATGGATATATCAATTCTCTTACGCGTATACAACACGCAGCTTTACGGGTCCTACAGGATGCCATTGAAGACATTTTGGTGCAGCTGTTTCAGGATGGCTTTCCTGTATGGTGCATGCTAAGCGTGTACCATTGAAAAATATGGATTTAGCTTTAACAATCAATTTGCAAAATGAAAGATGCCTTCATAAAAAATAGTTTATACCATGTATTCTATCTTGATGAGATTTGTAATCTTTTCATATAATTTCAAGTGTCTAATTTCTATCATTTCGTGCAATTGTTCCACTTATTTTTGTACAATGTTTTTTCTAAGTATTTGAATTGTTCAAGATGTTAAATTTAAGCTGACCACCACGGCACATGGCTTGTTCGGCGGTGTCGACATGCACATAATTTTGAACATGCAGTGAGCCGTCGATCGGGGGGCACATCTCGATGATTTTTTTCAAAACCGGGTGATGGGGAGGGGGGTGTATGGGGTCAACGGGACCACCAATGAGCAGGAGACGCCTAGCAGGGTTGGACGGGGGGAAAAAATCCACTGCACGCCGTAGGGTCACTGCATGTTCAAAATTAGGTGCAAGTGTTGCGGAAATGAAATTTATTTGACAATATGAATTTTTAAAAAAAAGTACCGAACGTTGATAGAAATTGTCATCAAATTCTAATATCTAACCAGCCCATATGATTTTCTCATATTCAACTGATCATTTAATATGGGATAATAAACGGGAACAAGGGTTAGACTATAGACATGTGCTTATGGATCTATTTCAACACGGGGCCAATGGTAAAGGGGCCCAAATGAGAGATGGTCTGCCAAAGAGCAAGGTTAACTAATGAAGCTTAAAAGACCTTAGGGTTAGCTTCATTAAAGACCTCCAATGGTTAGTGTTAAAATTCCTTTTGACCTTAAGCAAGCTAGAGTTGTGCCTGAGGTTAGAACCTTAGGCAAGCTACGGCTGTGCTTGAGGTGGGAAACCGATCTAAACTTAGGTAAGCTAGGGCTGTGCTTGAGGTGGGAACCCGACCTAAACTTAGGCAAGCCAGGGCTATGCTTGAGGTGGGAACTCCACCTCAGGTGCTTGTCATGCTTGATGACTAAGGTACTTGAGGTACTTGTCACATTTAATGAGGAAGTTGCTTGAGAAGCTTCATATGCATGGGGGGTAAGATGCCTGAGTCAAAAAGAGAACCTACTCACTTTATGAGGAAGTTGCTTGAGAAACTTCCTATGCATAAAAATCTCAAAGTTAGGAGAATTCTAAAAGAGCACACGGGACACATGTCAGACTCTCACTAAGCTTAACCACATGGGTGCTTGAATGCTATTGGTTGGGCTAAAGAGGGGTCCAATGTGCTTTTACTTTCACCTAACAAATATCTAGATATTTTCAAGCTCTCTCTCTCTAAGGGGTAAGGAGGACACTTGTCAAAAGACTACCCATATGCTTGATTGCATGTTGGATGTGATTGGCTAAGGGGTGAGGGGTCCAATGAGCTTGTAGCAAGTAGAATTTTCACCCAAACCAAGAAAGGGGGGTGCTAGGGGGATATACACCATCACACGCACTCATTGGAGACACCATTCTCACTTGGTGAAAGTTGAGGAACACCACCTCCTCCTCCAAGCTTGTGAGAGTGAAAGCCTACACCAACACTCTTGAATATGGAATGCAAATCCAACCAAGATTTATGCTTCAATGCTTAAGCTTTCCATCCTTTCCATCTCCATTACTATGCTATTATGTATGCTAGCGAGAAGAGTAATGATAAGTGAGGAACTATTTCTTTCGGGCCTATGGAATGTTTCTTCTTCCTCTTCCCTATCCTCATTCCCCGCTAGCTCTCTCCACCTTCGAAGGTGTTTGAGGCCTTGGGACCGAGGCTTGGGATAGTTAATGATTTCTTCAAGTTTATGTTATGTTATGTTTGTGATGCATGAAGCTTTCCATCTTCATTGCATCACCAGGGTCACAAGGAACACAAAGATTGTATTGTACCAAGTCTCTCTTGATGGGAGAAACTATAATACAAATGCCTACTGGAGGGGGGACTGGCTCCATATGAATCGGGTTCTCAACTGTTGTCATGTTCTCTAAATTCTCTCTCTTACAAAAGTATTGTTCATGCCAAGTTAACTAAGTACCATGTTTATGTTGCTACCATCAATTAAGTTCACCCACTATGCTCACAAAGTAATCTTTTAAAAGTGCTTCACCTGCTTTCCTAATTCCGCTACTCTCAAAGCTCATAGGCCATTTCCTTTACATTGGTATCAGAGCATTAGGTTTCTCTTTTCTTGCTTAAGAGGAGAGGTCCTTAAGTAGCCTATTAATGGTTGATTTTGTTAATTATATTAGGGTAAGTGGAATTGGGATCTATTATCGGTTTTGTTGAGACCACTATGTGGGATATGGTGCACACCTCGAGAGCTTTGGACTTAATAATGGAGTCTATTTAGACTTGCCTATGGCTTTACCATTATTGAGCCATAAGAAGTCCGAAAGGAGCTATCCCTTGACAACTTTGCTATGTGAGACTCACTCCACTACTCTCTATAATTAACCAATTCGAGCCGTGGGTGTAGATACTTAAGTGCCTATTTTCAAAGTCTAAGAGGAGTATCAACTAAGGTACACTAAGTAAACACGTAAGTTTAATTAGCATGGCTGACAATAATCAAGAGAGGAGAATGAACATTGATAACTTTGATTTTGCACATGAAGGTGCCAATGATGATGCTCCCATGTTTGTTAATTATCTTGTCACTAGGTTGCAACAAGCTATGGGCAACCCCACTTTGCAAGCCGAAGTTACTCAAAAACTTCGTGCTTATGGGATTTCCTTTCCTCTCCAAGAGGAGAGAGAGCTTATGTGGCCTCTTGAAGAGACCCCCAAAAGAAGACTCTCTCCCATACGAGAGGAGGAATCCAAAGATCAAGCAAGCAATGAATCTCTAAATTCCTCCAAAGATGTTGCTCCACGAAGAAGGAGGACTAAACGATCGCCAACTCCTCCCAAGACGAAACGGTTAACCCATAGTCCTTCTCCTCGTCACTCCAAAAGGGAAGAGAGGAAACCAAAGAAGAAAGGGCAAGAAAGAGGTCACCCTCTTCTCCTTCTTCTTCACCTTCCTCCTCTACTGATGAAAGCTATGGCTATTCTCCTAGAGAATATAAGAGGGGAGGACATCGCAAATCTTACCTTGCATGGCGAAGGTCACAAAAGCTCAAGAAGTTCAAAGAGGGAGGAAAAAGTATCTCTTTTCTCACCTATGATGGAACCTTTGGTGCTACCGACAAAGTATTGGCCTTCATCCAACAATTTGATGCAGCCTTTGGAGATGAGGGCTTCACGGAGTCCTCCAAGCTACGCCATGTAGCTATACACTTCCAATAATCGGCTCGTCAATGGTGGGCTAGTCTTCGAGGCAATGGCGAAGCACCAAAGACATGGAAAACTCTACGAGTTTCCATCATGAAGCAATTCCTTGCAATTGATGCAAAGGACAAAGTGCTCACCGTATGGCGGATTTTAAGGATTCTCTCTCATGAGTCTATCCACAAATATGTGGACAAGTTTTGGGATTTACATCTCAAGGCTACTGTCTTTCAAAAGATAGACTTTGCTGACAAAAAACAACAATTTTGTGTAGGATTACCTGAGGAGATGGCCGCGTATGTCAACTCTCAACGGCTTGACTCTATCTGCAAAGTAATCCACCATACCATGGTTGCTTCACGCATCAATTTCCAACAAGGGGTTAGACGGAATGTCAAACCCATGGAAAATAAAGACAAAAGTGATGCAACGGGAAAATTAATGCCCAAATTTTTTCCCACGGCCATTCCAACAACAACAACAACAATCAGTACAAGGAGAAAGGAGTTTACAAAGGTAAAAATAAACTCTCTTCTGAAGAGCTTGACACTTTTCGCAAGGATCACAAATGTTTTAAGTGTGGGGAGCAAGGACATGGCTATCGTTCTTGCCCCAAAAGAAATGCTCGCAATGAGACTCCTAGAGCTTCCACTATCAAAGCTTCAAAAGAGGATACTCATTGCAAAGCATCACCTCTCTCCTATGCTTGGGGAAAGGTAAGGGAGAATGATGCTTTCATCCTGTTTGACCCTAGTTCTGGTCTCAACTTCATATCAATGGAGTTGGCCACCAAGTTGGGCATTCAAGCTTTTGAGATGGCAGATGCTGTAACGGCCGATGCAGCTTTCAAGGGACAACAAGCCTCCGTTACTCCCTTGATTGGGAAGTTGAGGCTTCATGTCCAAAGCTATGTCAACAAAGAAGACTTCTTCATCTCTCCTCTCCAACATGAGGATGTTATCCTAGGGATACCATGGTTCAACCGCATGGCTGCCAACATGAAGTTCCCTGAAAGGAGAATCTACTTCACCTGCAGGGGAAATAGTATGTATATAGATGCTAATGAGTCTGGTCGTACTATACCACTTGTAATCCTCTCGCCCTTGAAAATCAATGAAAAGCTCAGTTTCTGTGTACATGATTTTTGTCAAAGAATCCCAAAAAGATCCTAATGTTTCATCAAAGGTGAATGGTCGGAATCAAGAAGAGTTAGACTTGTCTAACTTTCTAAAAGGATTCCAAGATGTGTTCATTGATGATATCCCTATGGACTTACCTCCAAAACGAGGGGATGATGACCATCAAATTGAGCTCGTATCAGGAATCTCACCGCCTAACAAACCTCCCTATCGAGTTTCACAAGCTCAACAAGAGGAGATCATGAGGCAAGTAGAAGAATTGGTAGACAAAGGAATGGTGAGGCCTTGCTCCTCTCCCTTTTGCTCTCCAGTCCTTTTAGTGCAAAAGAAAGATGGTGCATACCGTATGTGTGTGGACTATCGCGCACTAAATCATATCACTATCAAAAACAGATTTTCCGTACCCTGGGTAGAAGATCTGTTTGATAAGCTACAAGGCTCTACCTACTTCACTAGGATTGACCTTAAAAGTCGCTACCATCAAATAAGGATAGTGAATGAAGATATTCTAAAGACTGCGTTTCGTACAACGTTTGGACTTTATGAATATCTAGTCATGCCTTTTGGCCTGACTAATGCACCAGCTACATTCAATCAATTAATGGAGAAAATTTTTAGACCCTGCCGCAAATTCACTGGAGTGTTCTTTGATGATCTCATCATCTACTCCAATTCCTTGGAGGAACACAAGCAACATCTCCAAGTGATTTTTCAAGCATTAAGTGAGAATAAGCTTTTTCTCAATCAAAAGAAAAGTGATTTTTTCCTTCAAGAGATTCAATACTTAGGTCATATTATCTCTCGAGATGGTATCCGTATGGATCCATCAAAGTTGGAGGTAATAAAACCATGGCCTAATCGAAGGAATCTACATGAGCTAAGAAGCTTTATTGGTATGTGTGCATACTATAGACGCTTCATAGCAAAATTCTCGCAAATAGCAGGACCATTACATGACTTAACAAAGAAAAATGTTAAGCATTCATGGACTGCTAAGGAGCAAAGTTCTCTTGACAAGCTCAAAGAGAAGCTTATCTCCCAACCAGTCCTTATGCTTCCGGATCTCTCAAAGCCATTTGAGGTCCAATGTGATGCTTGTGGTGATTGCCTTGGAGCAGTCTTGCTTCAAGAAGGGCATGCCATAGCCTATAAGAGTCGAAGGCTCAACACGGATGAACGGGTCTTAGGCATTTATGAGAAAGAGCTATTAGCTGTTCTACATGCCCTAGACACATGGAAGAACTATCTATTGGGGACTCCATTCATCTTACGAACAGACCATCAAAGTCTCAAGTACTTCATGGCACAAACAAAGCTTTCCGACAAACAAATGAGGTGGGAAAATTTTCTTTCACAATTTAATTTTCACATTGCCCACATTGCTGGTAAGCACAATCAAGTGGCTGATGCACTTTCGCGACGACCAAAAGTTCATGTTGTGTCAATAGCAACTCACAATGATCTATCTTCTATGATAGATGAGTATGCTACTGACCCTGATTTTAAATACATAATGTCAGCCCTTGCTTTGGGGAAGAAAGAGGAACCATTCACCTTGCAGGATGTTTATCTTCTCCATGAAAATAGGCTATGTGTTACCCACTCCCTTCGTGAGAAAGTCATGTATGAATCCCACGCTCCTCCCTATGCGGGGCATAGAGGCATTCAACTTACTCTTTGAGGAGTAGAGACGTACTTTTATTGGCCTACCATGAAAGTGAAAATACAAGAGTATGTTTCAAAATGTGTAGTATGCCAAAAGGCCAAGTATGATAGAGGGAAGCAACCCGGATTACTCCAGCCATTGCCAATTCCTAATTCACCATGGGAGAGTATATCCATGGATTTTATCTTTGGATTACCAAAATCTATCCATGGGAATACGGGAATATGGACAATAGTTGACAGGTTTAGTAAGCAGGCACACTTTCTCCCTGTCAAGAAGACTATTAATTTAAGGCACACCAAATGGCAACTCTCTTCATATCATAGATTTTCAAACACCATGGATTGCCAACGTCCATCGTGTCAAATAGAGATCCTAGAATGACCAGTAATTTTTGGAAAGGTATCTTTTAAAATCTAGGTACAAGATTGAATTTCTCTTTGGCCTATCACCCACAAACGGATGGCCAAACTGAGATAGCCAATCTTACGATTCTTGATCTACTAAAGACCTATGTCACAGAAGTAGATCAACGCTCACAATGGGAAAAGTACTTACCTCTTGTAGAGTATGCATATAATAATACTATCCATACTTCTACAAGAAAAGAACCTTTTGAAATCATATAAGGAAGACCTAAAAGTCCCTTGCTACTCAAAGTACATGGGAAGATCTTCGCTGTCGATGAGTATAGCCGTGACCTGCAAACATCTTTTCAAAAGATTAAGGAGGCTATATTCATCTCCCAACTAAGGCAAAAAGATACTGCTGACAAGCACAGACGGGCCTTAACATTCAAAGAAAACGATTGGTTATTACTTAAGTTTCATAAGGCTCGATTGAGGCAAATGACGGGCAAAAACCCTACGGGCCATCAAAAGTATTATGCTAAACTAGCAAAAAGATACTATGGTCCTTTTCAAATTTTGAAGCCAATCAATGAGGTAGCTTATCAACTCAAGTTACCTAACCATTGTATCATACACAATGCTTTTCATGTGAGCCTACTCAAGACCTACAAAGGAGAACCTCCAAATGAACCAATTATTGAAGACCCTCCGAAAATCGAAGATCAAGAAGAGGTACTACAACCCGAAGCTATTCTTCGGCATGAAGACAAGGTACTACGACATGGTAAGATTATTCGAAGGTATCTTATTAAGTTCAAAAATTATCCTTTTGAAGATGCTATATGGATGCAAGGAATCTAGCTTAAGGATAGTATGAACTATGTCAACACTTACAATGCTACATTAGAGTAACCAAATGTACATGTTTCTTTCAAATGATTTATTTTTTTGTCTTATAAGACTAATTATCTCTTTATTGTGCACAAATTTAAGTAGTATGCATACTAAGAATCATGTTTGGGATGATGCGTCTCTCAAACACCATGTAGAATTTGTCACTCTACTTGGGAGGATGAAATGGACTAAAGAGCATACATGCTTGCGGTAGCTATGTCTCCCAAGAACCAAATGGATTAGTCATCCATCTTGGAATGATTTCATAGGGTAAAAATGGATCCTCTACCCGCTAAGACAAATTGACTAATGGCTATGACTTTATCTCTTTTACCTCATAGTCGAGGATGACTATGATTTCAAGAGAGAGGTAATGTCATCAAATATCTAATATCTAACCAACCCAAATGATTTTCTCATATTAAACTGATCATTTAATATGGGATAATAAACGGGAAAAAGGGTTAGAATATAGACATGTGCTTACGGATCTATCTCAACACGGGGCCAATGGTAAAGGGGCCCAAATGAGAGATGGTCTGCCAAAGAGCAAGGTTAACTAATGAAGCTTAAAAGACCTTAGGGTTAGCTTCATTAAAGACCTCCAATGGTTAGTGTTAAAAGTCCTTTTGACCTTAAGCAAGCTAGGGTTGTGCTTGAGGTGAGAACCTTAGGCAAGCTAGGGCTGTGCTTGAGGTGGGAACCCGACCTAATCTTAGGCAACCTAGGGATGTGCTTGAGGAGGTGGGAACTCCACCTAAGGTGCTTTTCATGCTTGATGACTAAGGTACTTGAGGTACTTGTCACATTTAATGAGGAAGTTGCTTGAGAAGCTTCATATGCATGGGGGGTAAGATGCTTGAGTCAAAAAGAGAACCTACTCACTTTATGAGGAAGTTGCTTGAGAAACTTCCTATGCATAAAAGTCTCAAAGTTAGGGGAATTCTAAAAGAGCACATGGGACACATGTCAGACTCTCACTAAGCTTAACCACATGGGTGCTTGAATGCTATTGGTTGGGCTAAAGAGGGGTCCAATGAGCTTTACATCCACCTAACAAATATCTAGATATTTTCAAGCTCTCTCTCTCTAAGGGGTAAGGAGGACACTTGTCAAAAGACTACCCATATGCTTGACTGCATGCTGGATGTGATTGGCTAAGGGGAGAGGGGTCCAATGAGCTTGTAGCAAGTAGAATTTTCACCCAAACCAAGAAAGGGGGGTGCTAGGGGGATATATACCATCACACACACTCATTGGAGACACCATTCTCACTTGGTGAAAGTTGCTCGGAGCACCACCTCCTCCTCCAAGCTTGTGAGAGTGAAAGCCTACACCAACACTCTTGAATATGGAATGCAAATCCAACCAAGAGTCATGCTTCAATGCTTAAGCTTTCCATCCTCTCCATCTCCATTACTATGCTATTATGTATGCTAGCGAGAAGAGTAATGATAAGTGAGGAACTATTTCTTTCGGGCCTATGGAATGTTTCTTCTTCCTCTTTCTTATCGTCATTCCCCTCTAGCTCTCTCCACCTTCGAAGGTGTTTCCAAGATTGAGGCTTGGGATAGTTAATGCTTTCTTCAAGTTTATGCTATGTTATGTTTGGTTATGCATGAAGCTTTCCATCTTCATTGCATCACCAAGGTCACAAGGAACACAAAGATTGTATTGTACCAAGTCTCTCTTGATGGGAGAAACTATAATACAAATGCCTATTGGAGGGGGGACCGGCTCCATATGAATCGGGTCCTCAACTATTGTCATGTTCTCTAAATTATCTCTCTTGCAGAAGTATTGCTCATGCCAAGTTAACTAAGTACCATGTTTATGTTGCTACCATCGATTAAGTTCACCCGCTATGCTCACAAAGTAATCTCTTAAAAGTGCTTCACCTACTTTCCTAATTCCGCTACTCTCAAAGTTCATAGGCCATTTCCATTACAAAAATCGTTAAAAAAAACAATTATAATGTATTGATTTGGATATTTTATCATGGTCGACTATTTTTACTACAGATAACATATGTAGGTATGGGGCGAATGACTGACTTGACGCCAAGGGATTTTACAATTTCCTCTTGGTTTGTCAACCCTTGACCTAGGCTCAAGGCGCAGTTGGAGAGGAGTGAGCCTGGGTTCTTGCTTGTAAAGGCATACAATGCTACTTCTTGGTCCACCAATATACATTTGTGAGCATTTAGGGTGAGGGAATCTTCAACGAGTATGACACTTAACGCTTTGCAGTTGAGCCGCTC
The DNA here is from genome assembly GCF_014529385.1 of Adiantum capillus-veneris. Taxonomy (NCBI): domain Eukaryota; kingdom Viridiplantae; phylum Streptophyta; class Polypodiopsida; order Polypodiales; family Pteridaceae; genus Adiantum; species Adiantum capillus-veneris. The sequence continues at coordinate 72,308,584 of NC_140940.1, read as the reverse complement.
CACAAAACCATTGTTGGAGAACTCTGTGTGAGCAGCTCAAAGAATCGATGTCCCCAGTGCCAAAGCATGCTATCCCTACCCATGGGTGCATTGCATGAACCTCTAGTATGCATTGCAAAATTATCAGCATGGTACACCATCTGCAAAGCATTCTAAACGACTTTAACACTTGCTGTAAGGAACAATAGACAATCGACCAGCTAAAGATTTGTTTACCTCAATATCCTCATCCTTATCTTCAAGAATTTTCTCTTTAAGATCGATGCGAAATCGATCATCTCTACCAATCAAAATCAGTGGTTTGTGTGGATGAAAAGTGCTTTCTTCTATGCTTTCGTAGAATGAGGCACATGATTTTATTTCCATAAGTGTACTTGCTACTGTTTGCACCAACTTATGTTCGTTTTCATTGGGGAGGAAAGAGAGACTTGCTAGGAGACCTTGGTCTTCAAAGTCAATTTGAAATTTGACTTTCTCTTCCTTTCCATTGGGATCCTTCATGCCCGCATAGATAGCAAGCGCTGCGAACGACTCCTCTTCTCTAAGTCCTAATGTTTGGCAATGTCATCAAGGAACAGAAAGTGAGGATCATCCACCACCACTACATGTAAAGTGAGAATTTGGAGGTATGGGACTTCCTCTTGTACCTCATCTCCCTCTATCATCCGATCTTCCTCCTCTGTGGAGTTGGGCTCTTGGAAGAGGAGGAGTGCTATGGATGCTTCAATTTGATCATCAATATCTTCAATAACCTCATTTGATTCCTCCACAATGGTCACAGGTGGTCTTTGGTTGACCTTTTCCTTTGATTTTATCTTGTCCATGTCCTCAAGCACAAGTAAGGCTAGAACCATGTCCCAAGAAATGAATTGGGTGCCTATGCATCCCATGCCCAAACCTATGTGATCATCCTCATCCTCTGTCCTATAGTCCCGGTCCGTGAGGCCTTTAATAAACCTCAACAAGCAAAAGCAAAAGTTTTTGTCGATCGCATAGAGATGCTTGAGGAAATGCACTGCATTGAAAGACACCCACATGGAAACATTTGTGCTCCACATCAAAGAAATTGCATGTTTCAATAAAAAACTTAAACAAGTTGAGAATAAACAAGTATGCACAGAAACGAGATTCAAAACATCGTAGGTATTAATGGGAGAAAAACCCCTATCAATTACAAGATTTCACAAAAATACATCGTGGAAACGGAACTTTCTCACACAGAAAGCTATTCTCTTTTCTTGAGCGAGCAACCTTTTCATTGATTACAAAGAGATATTGCTTGGCTAAGGTATATTTGAGATTAAGATACTTGTGAAGGTGACTGTGATGCCAGTTATTATTCACTATAATGTGGTGCACTGCATCATTGTGGAGTCGTATTTGCAGGTCAATTGATTCTCTAGCAGCAACATTAGAGTCTAGTGCCTCCCATCGTCAACTTCCATCTTCTATAGGGAAAGACCATCGACAATCTTTGCTTCGCAATATGGTGTTTGAACACCACATTGTGAGAAACTACAGAGCACTTGACCACCTTAGTCTCCCATCCAGCTTGCAAGGGATCTGTTGATTGCACTTCCCCCTTCACAAGTCCACATTGGTTGTGTCCTCTGAACACTCTGAAGTCAAAAGACAAACACAAACACATCAAGAGGCATAACATGTTATTGTGGCTTTGTGGGAACCATAGGTGCACTTCATTGTTGTTTGCACATCAAGGCACTATCTGGCTTAGGCCATTCCAAACTCTCGAAGGTTAGCGAGTGAGCCGGAGAAAGATTACCATACCCATTTTTCCTAGGTGTGACATAAGTATGATTATAAAAAAAATGGGACGTGAGCTAAGATCAGAGGATGAACAACCAGCATAAAGAAACTTGCTAAGCTCAGTGTGGATGGCCTCAAAAGTTCATGTGAAGGACTCTATTGGCTCCCACTCTACAAAATTGGATGGAAAAACATCTGCAAACATGAACAAGCAATGGAAATCTTACAGTCAACAAAAGCAGCATACAAGTAAAAAATACTAAATAGACAACCTAAAAACTTGAAAGAGGAGTAAAATTACAGTTTGCAAGAAACCTCGATGAAGCTACTGCTGTCTCTAGCTTCAGTTGTAAAGCAACATACACATGTTGCACCTTTGCAAGCCTCTTGCTGTCTTGTGTTTGCTTGAACTCCATGATTCTTCCCTTCCAATGGTGTGCTCAAAAAGCCATGTGTCTCCTTGAGACCTTGTGTGCACCTCTTGAGCTCGGATGCACATCATTCATTTGAACTCCATTGTCACCCAATATCCATTGTCATCTTGTACATTGCTGCATAAAATGGAGTCAAGGACACTCCTAGGTCATCGAGTACCTTATCATGCCATGGGGAATAGTGGCACAACCTGCATACAAACACTTATGATTAGACATTGCATCCATGTTCATCTATGAGCAAGATTCTTGATGGTACAAGTGAAGGATGCCACTTACTGCTATACTGCTCCATCTGCTTGTTGGCTTAATGGGGAATATAATGTTGCAAAGCTTGAGAGGAAAGTCTGCTCTAGAGAGCTTAATGGAGAAGGAGCAGGAAACCTGTCGAGGAAAGAACGAGGAATGATCTAGCAGAAGAATATGCTGCAGATCTTCAGCTTTAGGTAGAGGTGTTTAGTGAGGCTCATGGAGAAATGGAGAACTTCAGCTTGACGAGAATGCAACCCTCAAGAATGCAGTAAGCTTGAGGAGGGAAAGGAGGTTCAAACTTCTGCTGTAGAGCTTTTGGGAGGAAAAACTGAAAGGAAGGAAAGAGAAGCAACGTGCAAGGTGAAGCGAAGAGAAGCAAGAGATGGTACAATAGAGAGAGAGAGGGAGAGAGGGAGAAAATGATCGTCACGTTGTTGGAGGGATCCCATTTTAGGAGAGAGGGGGGAGAAACTAGCAGCCACTAGAGACATGAAAGATTGGTTTCTACTCAATTATTTAGAGAAAAGTTCAGTTTTTTGAATTGATAAGAGATTTTTAATACCTCACCATTTCAATCCACATGGCATCCACCCGTTTGCCCCTTCCATAATCTCCTTTTTAATCCCATGGAAAATAAAGAGGCTCCCTTAGACCCCGCAGTCTATTACTCCATATGAAGCATGTCATGATAGAAAGCTTCTATTGTGCACATGCATGTTTTTGGTTGTTTGGCATATGCTTTGGTGACACAAAGACAATGCAAAAAATTGGATGATAAGGCTGTCAAATGTGTTTTTGTTGGTTATATTGCTGAAAGCAAAGGTTATAGGTTGTATCATTCGCAAACAAAAGCATATCTTGGTCTCACGGGATGTTGAGTTTGTGTAAAATTCTATTCAACCCTTATTGTCATGTACTAGAGACATTAATATCAGGTCACATGACATTTATGACACTTTGTTGCTTCTTTTTAGTGGTGGAAGTTTGAATGTAAATTCCAATGAGGCAAATATACAGCCTATGGCCGTGGTTTTTGAAAATGTTACAGATCAGCCTATTACTCAAGCAGATGTACATGATGAGGAAAGGGTTGAGAATGAGCAGGCTAGAGGTATGCCTAAATAACTAGTCCATACTTTGCGTGATAGTAAATTGGATGCACCTACTCATTCAGGTTCTCACCATGAATCTTATGCATCATTTTTATGATTTGGCTGTGTTTAGCTTACATGATGTTGAGGAACCTCTATCTTTCGATGAAGCACATATATTAGAAAAGTGGATGGCTGCCATGCAGTCAAAATATGATGCACTTATAAAAAATGACACATGGACTTTATGTAATTTGCCTCCTGGCAAAACGGCCATTGGTACAAAGTGGGTTTACAAGTTGAAATTCAAGCCGGATGGTGAGATTGATCGCTATAAGGGTCGACGTGTTGCAAAGGGTTATGCACAACAAAAAGGAATAGATTATGAAGAGACTTTTTCTCCCACTTGTCCTATTACGACTCTGCATTTTCTCCGTGCATTGGCATCTCATTCTGGTTGGGATGTACATCAATCAGACATTGTTATTGCTTTATTGAATGGTGACATATTCGAGAAAGTTTATGTAATGCATCCTCACGGTTTTGTCAAGAAAGGACAAGAGGATAAGCTGTGAAAATGTAACAAAGCTTTTTATGGGTCAAAGCAATCTCCTTATGCTAGGTATGAGAAGGCTGACACTCATTTGGTCAAACGCGGCTTTCCTAATAGTCCAATAGAAAGCACATTGTATGTGAAGCATGAGGGTGATTTATTTCTCATTGTGGTTCTTTATATGGATGATTTTCTGATCACACTGGACCAAATGAGAGACATATTGCTAAATGTAAAGCTGATTTGAATGCTACTTTCAAGATAAAAGATTTGGGGTTGTTGCATCATTACTTGGGTATACAATTTAAGCAGTGTGATGGTGGTATTGCCTTATGTTAGAAAAGTTACATAGAGACATTGATATGTAAGTTTGGACTTGAGGATTGCAAACCTATTGCTACTTTTATGGAAACAAGTTTGAAATTGAGTCTTCATGATGCTGGTGATCCTGTAGATGTCACCCTTTCCCAAACTATTGTTGGATGCCTCATTTATGTATGCAACACAAGGCTGGATATTCAGTTTCCAGTCTCACAGGGTAGCAAATTCATGCATAGACTAGGGTCTAAGAATTTGTAGGTTGTCAGCAGGACTTTTTGCTACTTGAGTGGCACTTTACATCTTGGCTTGTTTTATCCCAAAGGGGGATCATTGTTGCCAGACTTAGGTGCTTTTTCAAACTCAAATTGGGTTGGTTGTTTTGACACACGAGTGTCCACAAGTGGTTTTTGTTTCATGCTTGGCAGCTCATGCATATCATGGTTGAGCAAGAAGCAACCTACTATAGACACTTCCAGTTGTGAGGCTAAGTACAGGGAAATCTTCACAGCTACGGTTTAGTGTGTATGGCTTGAACGCCTTATGAGACTGATTTGGGTGTTGGATAGGACACTGCCAACACTATCTACACTGATAGTCAGAGCACATTGGCAATTGTGAGAAATCCAATTTTTCATGCTCGCACAAAGCACATTGAGTTGCATTACCACTGTGTCAGGGAGAGGATCTCAGCAGGAGAGATTAGCTTGGCTTATGTGCCAAGACACGGAAAGCTTGCAGATCTTTTCACAAAGGCATTGTCTCATGAGAAGTTCAAATATTTTCCCAAAGCTTTGGGCTTACTCCCCTTTGTGGATTGATCATGTCTTTAGGGCATGGCACTTCTCTTTACTCTATGTGCGAGCTCTCATTCACCGCATTTCTTCAGGGGGGATTTGTTACCAGCAGTGGTGTGTGTGAACACACTTAGGACCGCCGAGGCATTTTTTCCCTCTTTAGGACGTCTTTAGGCTCGGACATTGATCATGGTGATCATTTTTTCCCTCTTTAGGCCTTTACACTGATCACCATGCTCTTAGGTGGTGTCTTAGAAACATTCCATCCTATACAGACAAAGCTAGAAGACCTTCCCAGAACTCTTTTGTTAGGGAAAAAACAAGGGCGTGCCCAATTGACTAGCAAGCATCCTAATATTATCCCATAACCAGCTTGGAAATCCTACAAACTCTACCAAGGATAAAACCCTTGGAGGGATTCTATCGAGTCAAACATCGGCTCCCAAGGTACCACATAGGCAATACTCCTGTTAAAAAAGAGGGACCTTTATCAAGGATCTTTAAGACATCGGAGACCTCTTTGAGCCTAACCGAGCATAAACCCTTGGCTAGGTATGCGGTATTCCCAATTTCTCCTCCATGCCCAAGAATTTGTAGTCCCTGAAACCACTGAGTCAATTCGTACATGTTAGTGACTCTTCCACTAAATTCAAATACCAATGTAATCTTAGCTTGCATGGCCAACTACTTTTTAATCAGAGCTAGTAAAATCTCCACTGTAATAGCCTCTGCTACCTCAACCTATTGCGGCAAAGATTTCTTTAAAAGCACTAAAGACCCTATCCGCCAATCCGTCTTTGAAAATATCATTACTTTCATCGTGTGAGCAAGTTCTTTTGTTGCCGTTTGGGTCGGTCTCAATCTTTCTGTTAACTTCTTTGAGTTCGTGTTTCAGCTGAGCCTTTACATCCTTTATTTTTTCAAAGGTCTCCCTCACTTGAAGACTCACTTGATGTGGTTTTATTGCCATCTTTAGAATCATAACCCTTAAGAATGCTGGCGAATGAGACTTCTGGATGAGAGATGCAGAGAAAATTGTTGTCTTGATCCCATTTGCACAGATCAGACCCTGAGGCTCGGTGGCCTCAAGGGTCTTTACCTTGAAGTTGGTTTCTTGAGGAAATCGGTCAAGCGGTTTTTCTTTATCATCAGCATAGGGGGCTTTTCCAATCAACACCAATTTGTCAACCCTCAGGAACGGATTACTAGGCGGAGAATAACCCGGCATCACGGTATCAGTGGATGGTCGCAAGTCCGACCATCCCCTTCCTCCATCGGACCAACCGCTTCAGTTAAAGCTAGTTTCCTTTTCGCAAGCGTCTGCGAGAATTTGACGATATCCTCCTCTATGGGAAGTATCTGATCTCCATCCCTAATGCTGTGACTATTCAACCCTTATTGCAGTGGGGGGGTGGTGGCAAACGGGCCGAGAAGAGAGGTCCGATCGATGGGACTATGGCTCAGTACAAATGGAGGCTTGCAACAAGCTAATGATAGAGCAACGGTATTAATTATTGTTTTTTTGTACAAAACTCACAATTGTGAGTGATTCTATTCAAATGCCACAAAGAACAATAAAAATTAGCCTCAAGCTCATCTCAAGCCTTGAGGACCAGATGGATACATCAGTCTACATAGAAGTACGTAGCAACACATTATTACCAAAAGCCCAATCCTTTACACAATAAGGCTTGACCAGGTGGCGAGAGTCGCCCTAAGCCAATCATCTGAGTTTTGCCTTTTACCTATTAATTGTTGTTAGCTTACGAGGGTGAAATGAAGGCCAACACAAAAAGACCAAAAAAACCGATTAATAGCTATAAGACCAAATGGAGCTAGTGTGACATGTTTGAATAACATGTATTAAGAACACTATTCCATTTTTATAACATTGTTACAATGGTTCAACTCATGGGGCTGGTGATGACAGAAAAAAGCAGCTATTTTGAAATGGCAAAGACAAGCTTTGACTCTCTTTTCCATTTTACGAGATTGATCATGGTACACGTAACCTTGCCTATGCCCTCAAAACACGTGTCGTTTCTTTTGACTATTTTACATAGAGAGTAGTGGGAGATCAAAGGTCGAGCTACCAAAAGGAAGTCCATGTTAAAGATATTCTCATTGTTTGAGCCTTGCAAATTCTTTATTGAGATGAGACTGTAAATGCCCTACTTTTTTGACGTAGTACTCAACTAGGCCAATATCTTCCAAAGAATGTGGTTGTGCAGACAAGAATGTGATCATGTAGACCACGTGATGAAAGTTCCTCATTGAATTAAAGAACCAAATTTGGTCTACATAAAGCATTGAACTCTTGGGAGCAATTGTGAACCGTCTGATGAAGCTTGTCGATTAGCTCACATGGAAATTTATAATGATGGAGAAAAAATCCTGCTATTTTTTGTAAGACATGCATTATTCAAGCATTGTCTTTTGTATATGTAGGCCACTCTCAGAAATAGTTGACACTTATTTTCCTGCTTATAAAACCAGGGACATTGAGTAGTGGGTGCCGTGCACCCTTTGTCATCCTCGTATACATGCCATTGTGACTTTTGAGCTTGTTTCCTCTATCGTGCTACTTGTTTTTCACACAAGAAGATTTAGAAATTTTCTCATGTAGGAAAACGGAGTCTTTTCCAATGTTTATCTTACAATAAGTAACATTATGAGCTTCTACTCGAGAGGCACCGCATACCTAGCTAGGTACGATTAGGGGCAAGGGATCACCGGCCCCCCACCGGACCGCTGGTCCCCTACCCCCAATCGTACCTAGCTAGGTATACGATGCCTCCCTCAGAGAAGCTCATGATGTTGAGGTAAGTCGCAATGTGGGAATTATTGTGAGAATTTGTCCAAAACTTCTTGTGCCGATCAATGACCTCGAGCATACATTCTAGGTACGCACCGGTCCAAATAGACTCATTGGTGCTTAAACCCTCAATTTTTATAAGGGCACTACTCAAGCATATTACCAATTAAGCTTTCACAGGAAGGTAGAGACTTGTTAGGTGCCCAAAGCAAGCGTCATGGTGTTAATTTGAGCTTTCAATATAATTTAATAGAAACAATGCCGGTTAAACCAGATTAAGACAAGCTAACCATGATTTTGAGGAGTCTTATTTATATATTTTATAAACGGAAAAGTTGGCCATTATCACATGCTCCTCATCAGCACTTCTTAAACTATTACTATTTTAGTAATGAATAGAAACACACAGAATGCCAAAACTAGGTGTCGCTTTGAATTCTTGCTTTCAACATCCAACAACATCATGTGATCATGGTGTATTTAAAAAGAGATGTATCTTTTTCCAAGGGAATTGCCCTTTGATTACATGACACAAAATTGTATGCTTTACATACCCTTTGAATGCCACTTGTAAAGTTGTGAATATCGCTATGGCACATACTATAAACTAATCTCTTTATCCCTATTTCTTTATACAAAAACTCTATACATGCACCTTAAAGAATGGTAATGCTATTTCAAAGGTTCAATTATTGTACTTTGATTCCTTAGTATATTGCATGGATATATCAAATCCACATACCAAAACTAGGCAACAAACGCTTCTATTGAGCATGAGGCACAGCAAACTCACATACCAAAAGTAGGCAACACATGCTCTCTTATTTAATAAGAGAAGTTGTGGTGGTGCATTCCCCGCAATGTATTTCTTTATGGAGTTCCCTGTGCAAAGGATATGCCAGGGTGCAATGTAGCTTTTCATGACTTATTCAATTCAAGCTCCGCTGAGCACTTTAAAAAAAAAAAAGTTGTTTTTGCATTGACTTGTGGACCTTTGATGTTTCTCATAGCACCTCCTCCTTGACCTTTTTATCAGAAAACTTCACAGCGTTGAGATTTCTCTTGAATCACGTTTTTTTTTTTTTGCAAAACTCACAATCGTGAGTGGATAGTATTAAGAACAGAAATATACACCAATCCTCAAGCTCAGACCGAGCCTTGAGGGTCAAAGGATTACAAGTAATCTGCTTGGCAGAGAAACCACTCCTACTCCTCGGCGTTGAGATTTCTCTTGAGTCACGATAATTTTAATGCCCTTTTTATTAACCTTTCCAGCAATTTCTTTCTAGAAAGAGCTCAAGAGTTTGTTTCTTGCTTTAGAAAGCCAAGGAGACCAGTGTGTGATGGAGTTTTTAAAGTATCTGATCATTTCTTCCCACTCCAATGTTTGCATTGCTCTAATATACTTTTGTACTAGCTCGCCCATTGTGCCACCCAATCTCAGGCTGGCCCACCGAGGGCAAGCAATTTGTTTTACACCTCAAGATCTTTCCACTAGCCACCTTCAAAAAAGAGCTTTGCCTTTTCGATCATAGCCTTTGCCATAATGGCCCATGCATGGTCTTGCTTGATGATTAAACCCACAAATTCGGTTCACTGGGCCTCTGCATGAACAGTAGGGTTGAGTATCCTAGTGATGCCACCTTGCTCAACTGGCCTAGCTACAGACTCCCATTTGGCCCACTACCAGGGTATCGAGTCTTTGGTGTTATTTCTCCACAAGAATCTTTCACTGCTTTCAAGAATTCTTTCCAATTGCAGTTGGCTATCTTCAAGAGCGTGCTAGTAAAGGTAATTTACGAAAGCATAAACAAATTAATTACTCTAAATCTACTTGGGAATGGAAGCACCGCATACACCCACCTTATCATCTTGCTCCGTACCTTATATGATCCACTGGGATCCCAATGGGGACCCGAGTTGTCAAAATACTTCCCTTTTGATACAATCTCCCCCGTCCACATTCATGGGTCAGATGAGTCATTTTTTGAGAGAGAAGAGCTTTGTTAAGAGTTGGTCGTTGTTAGGCAAGGACGTCCCTTGGATCTCCCCTATCACTACACTATCATCGATCATAGTAAACAAAGGATGAGACCCGATGGTCAATTGTAGTGGGGCAAGAGGAAACCCCTGCTTGATTGATCTCTTGACTTCAAATGATCCCACAATTCTATTATTAAAGAAGAGATCAGATTGGCTTCCAAGACTTATCCTTAGAGAACCTTTTAAAACCAAAGTACATAGAATTTATTTTCATGCCATTAAGAAACCAAGGCAAAGATCACTGAGGTCGCACAAAACCAAGGCCAACACCGCTGAGGGTTTGAGTAGGTTGCTGCGGTCGCCTAAAGGTTGAAGATTTCAAGCAGTTCTGAGGTCGAGCAGACTCAGCAAACGCATTGGTGTGAGTCGCTGGTTGGAAGGGTCAATTGGGGATGCCGGGTGACTGGCATGAGGTTAAATTCTGCGCTTCTTCCACTGCTTTATAATAAGCGCGACTTTGTAGTAAGGGTCATGGTCAAAATACTAGGCGCTTTAACTTGTGCTAGTCGCCGGGGGCGGGCGGCGGGGCGGTTGGGAATGGATCTTGATAGTAGAGGCGATACCTCGGGGGAAGGGTCGAATCCAGAGCGCAGTGGCAAGTGCTTAGACATGGACTTCGTGTTTGCCCCCGAAGGGAGGAAAAGGGCGAATGATTCAGATACTGACACCTTCGAGCCTGAGAAAGTTCTGAAGCCGTCATCGTTTGAAATCTTACACTTTGTTTAGCCGGAGTAAGGTTGAAGATGGGTTCGTAATACAGGCTAACTTCAATCAGAAGCTCGCATTACAGGGTTTAGAGATATGCTGCTCCCACTCGATGTTATTATACTTTATGGGCCGATGGATGTCTGCCCAAGGATTGTGGGATTGGGTGACAAAGGTGATGAACAACAGAAGTGCCATCTACCAATTTACAGCGGGTGGCATAGGTTTCTATGTGGCTTAGTGCTTGTTTGAGCATACAGTGCATGACCTTGTTATCAGAGAAGGTGTCTAGGGAGCTTCACACTTTGCATATGCAATGCCATGGATGCCCCAATTTTTCCCCGATGAAAAGTTTATGAAATTTTGTCTGGTGTGGGTCACACTAAAGAACCTTTTTCTTTGGCTCAGGGGCCATGTGGATACTATGGTCAAACTTATGGGCTAGGTGTTGTTTATTCCCAAGTTATAGCGTGTCACAGCGGGCTTGGATGCGAGAGTATGTATATTGTGGGACATGATATAGCCTATATCCAAGTACCTGGATCTCAATATGGGAGACTTTGGTGCCTATCGCCAAGAGCTAGCCTTTGCCTCATTTCCCAACACTTGTTACAAGTGTCGAAGGATCGGTCACTATGCTAGAAGTTGCCAAGAGACAGAAGTTGTCCGCAACCCGTGTTACCATATACATGTGGTAGTGATGTGTGTGAACACACTAGGACCGCCGGGGCATTTTTTCCCTCTTTAGGAGGTTTTCCCCCTTGTGCATTGTATATACGTCCATCACTCTAGGGCTATCAATCTTTCCATTGCACACTAAGTAACATACTCTCTATTGTGTGCCTTGAGCTTCCTTCGTCTTCTCCAAGCTGTGTGTGTTTCTCTGCAATCCTAATTCCAACAATTGGTATCAGAGCAGGTCACGTCTTCTCGGGCTTAGTCGCCAGCAGCTGCTCCAACACACGCCTGCTCACTTTCTCTGATTTCAGTGAGCTTCGGCGAGCGTTCGCAGGTCGACAAAAATTTTGGGAGATCGAAGAGCTAGGTCTGCTCAGAATTTTGATTTGGGCTCATTTCGGCTTCCATTTCCACTACAGGCAGTACTGCACAGGCTATTTCGTCATTTTGTGCAGAATTTCTGTCAGTGCCGTTTTTTGCATAACAGGTGCCTTTTAGTCTTCTACGGTTTATGCTATATAGCATAGGTTGTTCTCGCTCCGTTTCTCCTATTTTCCGGTAGTTTTCACATCAGGTGCAGCATTTACCATGGCTGACAACAATAACACAGATGTGTTCAAGATATTTGCTGCTGAGGACAGGTTGGATGGGGACAACTACCCTATGTGGGCTTATATGATGCAACATGTTTTTGTGTCAAAGGGTGTCCGGAACATTGTGAAGGGCATTGATGTACGTCCTGGTTTTGAGGATGTTGCAGGTCTTGCTGCAAGGATTGTAGCTGTTAGAGTTGTTTTGTCTATGGCAGAATAAGCTCGTTGGGATATTAAGGATGCGCAGTCTCATGCATTGATTGCGTTGTTTGTGAAGCGCACCATTGTTCCTCACATCCGTTCAGTAAAATCTGCAAAACAGGCTTGGGATATTTTAGCAGGTCTTTATGCAAGCCGCAATGAGGCTAAAATTGCTTTGCTGCGTAAAGAGTTGGAGTCGAAGATTATGCATGAGGAAGATGATATGGACACTTTCCTTGCTAGTGTCAAGGATATCAATGAGCAGCTTATTTCTGCAGGTGAAGTCATTTCAGACAGTTCCCTTGTGCAGACTGTTCTTGATGTCTTACCAGATTCTTACCAGACTTTTGCTAGTACTTGGAGATTGATGACCCAAGGAAATCCTGAAGTTGTCAAGTTTGATGGATTATACACATTGCTGTTGCAAGAGTCACTTTCTAGAAAAAACAGGACTAGGCAGCGTACAGTTGAACAGGCTTTTATTGCTTCTCAAAGAAGGGGTGGTAATTGTAATGTAGCCACTTCTTATGGTTCTGCTCCGAGTGGCAAAAATTCTATTCCTAATGCTTCTGCTGGCAGCACTTTGTCTGGGAATTCTGGTGATAAGGGCAAAAAGAAGATGTGTTGCCATTATTGTAAAGCCAGTGATCACTTGATCAAGTCGTGTCCTAAGTTGAAGGCCAAAGAGGCTAAGAAGAAAGAGGGTGGTTCCACTGCAAATGCTGGTTCCACTACAAATGCAGCCATTGTTGAGTCTTCTGTGAAAGGAACTGTAATGCTGATGTTGATGCAGATTGGGCGTTTAGCACAGAGTGCACTTACAATCCTGCTGTCCATGATGCATGCTTGTCAGTTTCTGCAGATTCACATGTGGTATTTTGACAGTGGTGCTACAAAGCACATTACCTCACATCGCGAATTGTTTACCTCTCTCGAGTCTGTCTCTCATGGGAATTCAATCACTTGTGCCAACAATGCCTCTTATCCAGTTCAAGGAGTTGGAAAGATTGTGCTTACTGCTGCTAATGGCAATTCTTTCACACTTGTTGATGCACTTTATGTACCTGGGATCGAGAAGAATCTCTTGTTTGTATCCGCACTTGCTAGACTTGGACTTGTAGTTAAATTTGTGGATGAAAGATGTACAATTCATGATCTCAGTTTTGGTGATAAAATTGTTGCATCTGGGCTTTTGTTCCGTGGGATGTATAAGCTCACTTTGTATGACAAGTGTGGACAAAATTTTGCAAATACTGTTGCAGATTCAAGGGCTATTTCAGATGCAAAACTTTGGCATGCACGTTTTGGTCATCTGAATTTTGCCAGTTTGCTGCGTTTGCAGAAATCTGATATGGTTGCTTCTTTGCCGCCTCTTGAAGCACTTGTCAAACATGTTTGTAAAGCCTGTATTTTGGGTAAGATGCAGCGTTCTAAGTTTCCAAAGGATGGTTCAGTTCGGGCCACATGCAGGTTGCAGCTTGTGCATAGTGATGTTTGTGGGTCCATGCAAACTCCGTCCTTGGGAAATTACTTGTACTTCATGACTTTCATTGATGATTACTCCAGGCATGCATGGGTATTTCCGCTTAAAGCGAATTCCGAAGTTTTTATGTGCTTCAAATAATTTCTGGCTATGAATGAAAATGTCTCAAAATGTACTATGGGCACCCTCCGTTCTGATCGAGGGGGGGAGTATATGTCTCATGAATTTAATGCATTTCTGGCTAGTCGTGGGATAAAACACCAATGTACAGTGCCTTATACACCTCAGCAAAATGGTGTTGCTGAGAGGAAAAACAGGTCACTGACGGAAAATGGCACGATGTATGGTCAAAAGTCAAGCTTTACCGCATTCTTTTTGGCTTGAGGCCATCATGTGTGTCACTTATGTACTTAACATGTGTCGGAAAGCTTTGCAGTCTATTACTCCATATGAAGCATGGCATGATAGAAAGACTTCTATTGAGCACATGCGTGTTTTTGGTTGTTTGGCATATGCTTTGGTGCCACAAGTGCAGCGCAGAAAATTGGATGATAAGGCTGTCAAATGTATTTTTGTTGGTTATAGTGCTGAAAGCAAAGGTTACAGGTTGTATCATCCGCAAACAAAACGTATTCTGGTTTCACGGGATGTAGTGTTTGTGGAAGATTCTGTTTAGCCCTTACTGTCATGTACTAGAGACAGTAATGTAAGCTCACAGGACATTTATGACACTTTGTTGCCTCTTTTCAGTGGTGGAAATATGAATGTAAGTTCCAATGAGGCAAATGTACAACCTATGGGGGTTTCTGAAAATGTTTCAGATCAGCCTATTACTGATGCAGATGTACATGATGTACTTGACGAGGAAAGGGCTGAAAATGAGCAGGCTAGAGGTATGCCAAAATGGCTGGTGCACACTTTGCGTGATAGTAAATTGGATGCACCTTTGTCTAGTCGTACTCGTTCAGGCTCTCGCCATGCATCTTATGCATCAGATTGTTATTCTTTGGCTGTGTCTAGTTTACATGATGTTGAGGAGCCTCTGTCTTTTGATGAAGCACAGAATTCAAAAATTTGGATGGCTGCCATGCAATCAGAATATGATGCACTTATAGAGAATGACACATGGACTTTATGTGATTTGCCTCCTGGCAAAAAGGCTATTGGTACAAAGTGGGTTTACAAGTTGAAACGCAAGCCGGATGGTGAGATCGATCGCCATAAGGCTCGACTTGTTGCAAAGGGTTATGCACAGCAAAAAGGCATAGATTATGAAGAGACTTTTGCTCCCACTTATCGTATGACTACTGTGCGTTTTCTATGTGCATTGGAAGCTCATTTTGGTTGGGATGTACATCAATTAGACAGTGTTACTGCTTTCTTGAATGGTGACATATTTGAGGAAGTTTATGTAACGCAGCCTCGCGGTTTTGTCATAAAAGGACAAGAGGACAAAGTGTGTAGATGTAAGAAGGCTTTGTATGGGTTGAAGCAATCTCCTCGTGCTTGGTATGAGAAATTTGACACTCATTTGGTCAAACAAGGCTTTCGTAACAGTCCGATAGAAAGCACATTGTATGTAAAGCGTGAGGGTGATGTACTTCTCATTATGGTTCTTTATGTTGATGATTTGCTGATCACTGGACCAAATGAGAGACATATTGCTGAATTTAAGGCTGATTTGAATGCTACTTTCAAGATGAAAGATTTGGGGTTGTTGCATCATTACTTGGGTATACAGTTTAAGCAGTGTGATGGTGGTATTGCCTTGTGTCAGAAAAGTTACATAGAGACATTGCTATGTAAGTTTGGACTTGAGGATTGCAAACCTATTGCCAGTCCCATGGAAACAGGTTTGAACTTGAGTCTACATGATGCTGGCAATCCTGCTCATGTCACTCTTTACCAAACTACTGTTGGCTGCCTCATTTATGTATGCAACACGAGGCCGGATATTCAGTTTGCAATCTCACAGGTCAGCAGATTTATGCATAGCCTAGGGTCTAAGCATTGGCAGGTTGTCAAGAGGATTTTCCGCTACCTTAGTGGCAATTTACATCTTGGCTTGTTTTATCCCAAGGGAGGATCATTGCTGCCAGACTTACATGCTTTTTCGGACTCAGATTGGGCTCGTTGTTTTGACACACGAGTGTCCACAAGTGGCTTTTGTTTCATGCTTGGCAGTTCATGTATATCATTGTTGAGCAAGAAGCAACCTACTGTGGCCACTTCGAGTTGTGAGGCTGAGTACAGGGCAGTCTTCATAGCTACGGTTGAGTGTGTATGGCTCAGACGCCTTATGGCTAATTTGGGTGTTGGACAGGACACTGCCAACACTATCTACACTGACAGTCAGAGCGCATTGGCAGTTGCGAGGAACCCAGTTTTTCATGCTCGCACAAAGCACATTGAGGTGCATTACCACTATGTCAGGGAGAGTTTCTCAGCAGGAGAGATAAACTTGGCTTCTGTGCCAACACAGGACAACCTTGCAGATCTTTTCACAAAGGCATTGTCTCGTGAGAAGATTGAAGCTTTCCGCAAAGCTTTGGGCTTACTCCCCTTTGTGGAATGATCCTGTCCTCAGGGCATGGCACTTCCCTCTACTCATGTGCCAGATATCGTTCACCGCATCACTCCAGGGGGGATTTGTTACCATATACATGTGGTAGTGATGTGTGTGAACACACTAGGACCGCCGGGGCATTTTTTCCCTCTTTAGGAGGTTTTTTCCCCGTGCATTGTATATACGCCCATCACTCTAGGGCTATCAATCTTTCCATTGCACACTAAGTAACATACTCTCTATTGTGTGCCTTGAGCTTCCTTCGTCTTCGCCAAGTTGTGTGTGTTTCTCTGCAACCCTAATTCCAACAACTTGGTGATCAAAATGACCTGGAGACGTATGTCCAAGGAGACAAGTCCGTTGTCAGATTCCAGCCCACGTGCAATGAAGGGCGGTGATTGTGAGATGCACCATGATGAGGTAAGCAAAGAGATAGAGTCCCCTACTGAAGAGATTCAAGATCAACTAGTGCCGACAAGCATAGACACAACAGACCATGGTGGGAGTTGCAAATAGACAGAGTGCCACTTAGTGGAGGTGTTGCACATGCCAAAGCTTGTCACTAAGGATTTTGAAATACAGAACCCAAAATTGGACCTTGTTAGCCATATTGTTAAGGTATTCGGCCATATGACTACACTATGAGTTTGCTGAAAAGAATGGCAAGACAAAAGTGATATTTGCATCATTTCTCTGAATTCGGCTTGGCGGTCAAGGGGTTTGTTGTGGCAAGGCTTGCTCCTTGGTGGCAACCACAAGCCAATCTAAGGACATTTGTATGTAACATCTTCCAGGTGGCTCCCTTTGTCAGTTGATATATTAGTTTCTTGGTATGTTGAGTCTTTGTGGTTGGTTGATGTCCTGGCTCAGAAGGAGCACGAATTTCAATGTAACCCTTTTTTATTTCATAATATTTATATACACTCACTATTGTGAGTTTGAAAAAAAAAACTAATGTCTTGAAGTTGAGCATGGCTACCCATGAGATTCCATGTGATTTTTTTTGTTATCTAATATATCTACTACTCACAAGTATGAGTACTGCAAAAAAAAAAAAGCAAAAAATCTTGAGTTTGATAAAGAAAAGGGTACAAATTTAACAAGTAAGAGATTTTTGAATTACCACTTGAAGTCATGCCATATATATAGGCCTTATGTGTAGTGGACTCACCAAGCACATAACATTGACGTCAAAACATGGTTTATCAAGAGAATAAGGAAATATACCAATCTCATCTGGTTATATGTTGGTTAAACAATTGCTCTCAGCCCTTGGGTGCAAGCATGCACTGTGTGTGTGTGTGTGTGTGTGTGAGTGAGAGAGAGAGAGAGAGAGAGAGAGAGAGAGAGAGAGAGAGAGAGAGAGAGAGAGAGAGAGAGAGAGAGAGAGAGAGAGAACTCCAATCAATGTTGTAAATGGGTGGCAACCTATCAGGGGTCCAACCTAAAGAGTAGCACTTCCTTTGTTCTTGGACTCCATTGATGACACCTTACTCCATTAGGTGCAAGCATATGTGTGTGTGAGCGTGTGTGTGTGTGTGTGTGTGTGTGTGTGTGAGAGAGAGAGAGAGAGAGAGAGAGAGAGAGAGAGAGAGAGAGAGAGAGAGAGAGAGAGAGAGAGAGAGAGAGAGATAGCTCCATCAATGGTGTAGTAAATGGGTGACAACCTATAAGGTGTCCAAATTAAAGAGTACTACTTTCTTTGTTATTGGACTCCATTGATGACACCTTACTCCAATCCATAGAAGGAAGGATACAACACTAGAAGTGAGGAAGACCTCTACCCAGCCTGTGTCTTTTATGGTTGTGGATGTAAGAGGTCTACATCACAATCCAAACCAATAAATTAAAAGTTATAATGGGAGATAAATCCCATCTCTTGCGATGAGTGGGTTAGGAAAAGGGAAAGATTTTTTTTCCTTCTTGGCTAGCAAATAAGAAACCTTTGCAGAGGCTCTATCAGCTAAAGGTTGCAGGTCATTATGGAGGGGTGCACCTTACAAAAACTACATACCATATGTGTGTTTGGCCAAGGGCCAGGACACACATGGAGCATGGGGGTCTATATATAGCTAGGGCCAAGGGAGTATATATATATAGTACGTTTGGGTGGTGATGATCACGTGGTTGTCCCTAGTCTTGTCCCTAGTCTCTTACACTGGTATTAGAGCCTCCCCAATCTCTTACAACATGTGACAAGTGCCTAATAGAAGACCCCTCTACACATTTTGTGGATCGGAATAAAACTACCTCTCCTTCTTTATAAATTTGTGGCTTTTTATAAAATTTGAAAATGCTCCTCATGTACAAGTGTAAATCTGCAAAAAGACCATAAACTATAATATATTTTCTAATCAAAGATTATTTACAAATTTGAATTAAAATTCCCCTCATGCACAAGTTAAATCTACAAAATATCTGACCTATAATATACAGTCTTGTCGAAGTGTATGTGATACACCTACTTATCTTAAAGTTGCACCCTAGGGTTGGGTCATGGAACACTTATGATAGTGAAAATTTTATTTTGTTTTAAAGTATAGGAATGTATTTACTATAACTTGGTTGTGAAAGTTATTAAGGAGATGTTTAAAGAGCTATATGAATGACATTTTTGAAAAAAATAAGTAAAGGAACCATGATTTTACATATAAAATAATGCCGTAGTGATTAGAAAACAAGAGGAATGAGTGAGCCTAGTGTCCACTTGGAAGTATGTCTATGGGAAAGTGGGACCAATTAGTTAGGTACTTTTCATAGCAAGTATAGATGTTAGTTAAGGATATGTCTTCTATAATATTTTGGAGTTCATGGATGGCCACCATGTGTCTTAAATGTGGGGAAAAATGCACCATTTAAAGATCCTAGGTGTGTAGATATTGTAATCCATCCCCAAGTTTCACAAGATCTTTCTTGCTTCCTCTCTGGAATCTGGCATCACATTATCAGTTGGCAGTATGTGCTCTTTGAGCAATCTACACAGCGGAAAAAATGCGGTACAATTGTGTAAGTAATCTATCAGATTATTATACATCTAGAGTTTTTTATTATACACGTTGTACTAGATCACCTGAAAAGCGCTGTGACGCTAGTGTCACTTCATCCAAACTTTGTCTGCATGTTGAGAAGAACCAGGAGCGCCTTCAATCTAGACACACGTGCTTCATCATACAGTGGCGTATCGACTTCACTTCTCATATCATCATAGATAATCCTTTCTGAATCCATGATCGTCTCGATCATTTCATCGACCTTATGCTCAAACATTGCCTTGTTGAGAATGTGGTCTGCATGATCATCCCCCGATCTGATAGAGGCTACATCTTGTGGCCTCACATATGCTGCTTGACCAAAGCGCCTGCGAACAAGTCTATTGGGTTGCAAGATTACTACATGTTGGCCAGCGTCAGAGTTTGACGAGTTATAATTGGCAACAAATCTATCTATAATAGATGTATCGAACTCACCAAATTTGCAAATGTGCTGCAAAAAAACGTGTCTTGTCTGTCGCACAGCATGCTTACATTGATTACAAGGACATAAGATCCTCGTTGTGAGATAGGTGTTTTGGTTGGACGGCCCCACATCCTCGTCACTACTCATAATGAGGGTAAAACTTGAACATAAATTTAATATTCTATTGGCATCCTCCGTCTTTTATCTCTCTCTCTCTCTCTCTCTCTCTCTCTCTCTCTCTCTCTCTCTCTCTCTCTCTCTCTTTGTTCACACTGTAAACTACCTCACATTCTCTAGTCATGTCCAATCCCCGCACACCTCGGTCTAGAGGTGCACGGAGATCAAAACCACCGGGTTATAATCTTGTCTTTATTGGTCAATGCCTATATTTGTGGGTATGAGAAATCTACACACCCATGTCTACATGATGGTGCATGTAGTGTACAAAACCCCTTTGCCTCTTCTCTAGCTATAGCATTTCACAGCATCTTAACATCTTTTCACAGTAGATCTTTGTTCGAGGGATTACTTAGCACATTACATGTTGGCCTCCAATCTGAGTATCATGCCGTTGAAAGATTTCCAACTTAAGGTTGCATCCGTAGAGAGGAAGAGAGGGATCACCGTTCATCTAACTCTAATTTTTTAACCGTAATCCCGAGGGTAGACTCTAATATAAAAACTCAATCCAAAATATAATCTTAAATCTAACTTAATTGAACATGTGGTGATTCGTGGCTAATTGAATATGGTTAGTGTGTGAGTTAATAGGTGTCAGATTCTGATGGGAATATACATATTGTTGTGTAACTAGTGTTTTCTCTGTGGGCAAAGCGCGCTTTCATTGAAATGCACTAAAATATAACCTAAATCTAAAAAATGTTAGTCCATCGAACATAAATCTAGATCTAATCTAATCTTAAACTCAAAATAAACCTAAATCTAATCTAATCTTAAATCTAACCTAAACCTAAATGTAATCTAACTTAAATCTAAATTTAATCTAGTTAATTTTAAATCTTTTCTTAATATTAAATCTAAATCTAATTTAATATTAAACTCAATATAAACCTAAATCTAATCCAATCTTAACACTAGGTTGGTAATGGGACACTTTTATGTCCTGTTAAGTGACCATTTTACTTGAATTATGTCAAGAGTTTCAAAATGGATTTTGAGGTGCTATCTGTCTAGAAATTTGTCTCATGAGCTGAAAAAAACTCGACATTTTTTTGGAATATCAATTCCATCTTTAACCTTGTCCTTGCACAACATTTCACAACCTAAACTGTGTGAAAAAACGGGTCCTGTTTTTGGCTTTTTTCAACTTTTTACAACTATACCACTCTAGAATTCATGTTTGTGAGGTCTATAATGCTAGAGAACTATCTTTATTAGTCCTCAACATGTCCCGATGCTTTTAGGGAGAAATAAATGTTAAAGTTGTAAGTTATGACCAAATTACAAAAATTGTCAAATCCTGTTTTTTAGCCAATTTTAGCTCCTCTATGATTTTTTTGGTGGCTTTCATGATATCCAAATGCAGTTTTGATTTTCTATGTCGCATATTGTAACATAAAGCTAATATTCCTTGAGTTTTGGGGCACCTAATACCCTATTTTGCATAGTAGACAACGATGGTTGATTTTTTCAATTACAGAAGAAAATGAAACATTCTAGTATATCAAGTATAGCTTTTTCAATATTGTTAGTTTCTTGTGACAACTATATGCATTTTGTAGGTAGTAACCATATCTAGTCATAAGGATCAAATTTGGCTAGATATTGAATAGTTTCTATGGGATTCTACAACTCATAATGTTGACCCCATCTTTTTCATGTTTGCTGTATTTAGCACTTCATCTTTGTCCCCAAGATTCCCCTTGGTAAGAGATGTATTATTCTTTTGACATGCTCCATGGCTCCTTATGAACCTAAAGGAAAATAGGGAACTAAGAAAACATGCATATATTATTTGTATTGAGCGTGGCTATAGAAACTTTGATGATAGGTTTGCAGAAATGATAAAAATTCAACTTTTTTGTACCTATTTCTTTTGGCAAAAAAAAAAAAACTGAGTGAGAAGCAATTATATGTTATGATCAACAACCCATTGAAGTTAACTAGGGAATTTATCTCAAGTCCTACAAAAATCCCTAATCTTATTTTTATGTAACAAAACGTAAGAAATGACTGTTTTGATGAAAATGTACTGGTCCATCAACTTTGGAGGCTTGGTGTGACCAAAAGATGAGAAATTTTACAAGTTTCTTTTTTTTTCCATGTGTAGTAGGCCTTGAACTATAACCTCATGAAAGGATTTTACAAAATGAGTGGATCTACTATGGTTTTGGAGGTTTTTTTCAAAACCCTGAAAGGACACTTTTATGTCCTGTTAGGTTACCAACCTAGTGTTAAATCCTAAACCTAAATGTAATCTAACTTAAATCTAACATAGCTAGCTAATTTTTAATACTTTCCTAATTTTAAATCTAACTTAATCTTAAACTCAACATAAACATAAATCTAAACGTAATCTAACCTAATCTAATTTAAATATTAACCTAATATCTCTCTCTCTCTTTGTTTTCTCCCCTTACCTCTCTCTTCTGTCTTCTCCCCCCCTCTCTCTCTCTCTCTGGTTTTTTATTATCTCTCTTTTTCTCTTTGTTTTCTCCTCTCTCTCTCTCTCTCTCAATGTGTGTGTGTGTGTGTGTGTGTGTATGAATTCTTTGTTTATGCATGTGTGTGTGTGTGCGTGTTTTGTTTATGCATGTGCTCTCTCTCTCTCTCTCTCTCTCTCTCTCTCTCTCTCTCTCTTTCTGTTAAAAACACAATGTGTGTGTGTGTGTGTGTGTGTGTGTGTGTGTGTGTGAGAGAGAGAGAGAGAGAGAGAGAGAGAGAGAGAGAGAGAGGAAGGGAACATGAGAGAGAGGAGAGGGAAGGAGCATACCTGGCTCTCCTTCCTCTCCTCATGTATGTGTGTGTGTGTGTGTGTGTGTGGAGAAGAAAGAGAGAGAGAGAGAGAGGGAGAGCGTGGGTTACCTCTTTGCTTGAGCGCCGAGAACTTAGATCTGAGATCTGAGTTTTCGATCACTCTTGGTTTATTTTTTACCCCTATCGCGACGTCGCTATAAGCATTACTATGAGCGTCGCTATGTAACAAATAAAATAGCGACGCCCATAGCGACACCATGGATTTTCACTTTTGAGCGTCGCAACCCGAGCGTCGCTAATGTGAAGTACCTCTTGTAGTGTTTGCTATATTTAGCACTTCATCATTGTCCCGAAGGTTACACTTAGTAAGAGATCCATTATTCTTTTCACATGCTCCATGGATCCTTTTGGATCCAAAGGCCCAAAGGGAACAAAGAAAAAACTGTATATAGTATATGTTTTGGGCGTGACTATAGAAACTTTGATGATAGGTGCACAGAATGACAAAAATGCAACTTTTTGGTACCTATTTTTTTGTCCCAAACAAAAACAGTGAGAAAAAAGTAACCATATTTTTTATCCCCAACCCATTGAAGCTAACAAGGAATTTTATCCTATGTCCTTTAAAATTCCCCACTCTTATTTATATACAATCAACCGTAAGAAATGATTATTTTGGGCAAAATGCACTAGTCCATCAACTTTGGAGGCTTGTTGTGACCAACACATGAGAATTTTTACAAATTTCTCATTTTTGCCATATGTAATAGTGTTTGAACTATAAGTTCGTGAAAGGAATTTTCATAGATTCTAATATTTTCTTTGTGAAATTTTGGTTTAGAATACTTGTTTGACAGTATTGTAAGGTTCTAAAGTGAAAAGCAAGGTCGTTTTATGTTTCAGTAGGTCAGGACGTTTAGTTCAATTTTGAAAAAACCGCGTTTTTAGTTTTTTCATGCTTTTTATGCCTTTCTGTGGTTTTATGGAAAATGCAGGGCTGGATCCTTAATCCACGAGTTTCGAGGAAGATATGGTGCAATTATAGGTAAATTTGCTTTTCAGATGCTTTTCATGCTACTTTTAGCTTTTCATAAATTTTATTGATTTTTAGTGAAAAGTGAGCCCGTTTCTTATTTTGGATGACAAGGGGAACCCATGGTTCAATTTGGATGTTTTTCTCCCCTTTTTACGCCTTTTTAAAGCTTTTTGTGCTTTTTGACGTTTTTAAAAAGGAAAATTGGAGAGTCGATTGCCAAAAGCAAAGGCCGTTTTTTTAGCAAAGTGCCAAAAAGCTGGGGGTCTATTCCTGGAAAAGAGATAGCCCTACCTACAACTTGTGGCACACTCCAGCTTGCTAGGAGCAAGTATAAATTGACCTGAAGGCCGTAGTTTTCAATGCCGACAGTTGCGTCTACTACCGCACGACAATACACATCTATGATATGGAGTGGTGCAAAGTCTCCATCACCATATCCATAAGATCTTCTCTCTTATTCCCGGAAAGAAGAAGAAGGACATTGTCTCTCTACTTGCTTACTATCTCCTCTTCTCTTTTTACGGAGTGTGGGCTCTCCAACGACTTCATGGTGAGAACTTCTACGTAGCTCTAATCACCACCCTCTTGTGAAAAATCAAGAAGCCTCTCAAAAACCCATAATCAATCCTAAACCATGGTAAGAAGCTCTAAACTACATAGCCATCATCTCTTTCTCTCTCTATTCCGTTTGTGAGAAGCTACACTCTTGGTGGTTGCTTTTTCATATACAAGAGCATGTATGGACTTTCCGAGTGTGTATGAGGTTGATCCATGCTTGTTTCATCATGTTTAGTATGTTGATTTATGCACATGATGTGTTTATGCTCACATACGTACATAAAAAGCGCATTTGATTTCACGTGCGTAGGCGGTAGGAATAATATTTTGAGCATATCTCACAAACCGCTATGAATCAGGTCAAACCCTTTGAACCAGAGATTCAACACATCATTTAGAACGTTCTCTCTCTCTAGGGTATCATGTAAATTCAACACAAGCTAAGAGTTATGGTAAAAAAACAATTGCCCATTGCACAAAAAAACATTTGGACCTCAAGCTCCTTGGAGAATCACTATATAGACTCATTGGATGAGAAAACCCACTTAGCCAAATGAGAACCTTCATTGAACTTGCTGATAGATGTATTTGGGTCTCTGAGATCACTTCGTGAGTGTGAGTTTTTAATAGTTCCATATACGGGTTTACCTACGCGTGTAGGGGTGCTACCAAGGGGGAGTATCATATGTCATTGTGAGTTGGATGAGCTGCTCATGTATGATTTATGGTTTGTTTCGGTGAGGTATAGTTTTACATGAAATTCCTAAGGAAACAGGCTAGCCTTTTCATCACAGATTACAAGAACATCAAAGGGGTTAGTGTGACATAACACCACATTCATTTGAAGGAAGGTAGCAAGCTAGTTGTACAAAAGTTGAGAAGGCTTGGAGTAGTTTTGCAAGATACATTGTTAAAGGAGGTAAAGAGAATTCTAAAAGATGGATTCATTTATCCAATGGAGGACTCATAGTGGGTGTGGTGGTGATTGTTAAGTATGGAGCCTGATTTACCCTTGTAATTTTTTGTGGTAAAAGCGCACATTTGTAAGGCCCCCATTATGAGGAGAAGCCATCGTGCGTGAAGGAAAATCACTCACCGGAAACCAAAATTTTCACGGACAAGAATCAGGGGCAACTTTAAAGGCCTCGGGGGCGGAGGCCCCCGAGACTTTTTTTCGCCGGAATATTCCTTTTCGCCGGAATATTATGGCCGGACGGCGGTCGGAAAGTGGTCGGAAAACAACCGGTCGGTTGGCCGGTGGCCGGTAGTCAATGGCCAATGGCCGGTGGTCGGAAGTCAATGGCCGGTGGCCGGTGGCCGAATTCAATGGCCGGTGGCCGAATTCAAAAGCGGACTTGTCTTCTCAAGGGCGGCCACACATGGGCGGATTGGAGGGTCCGATTTGGACTTATTCGCACAAGGGCGGCTACACATGGCTGTCTCTCATAAGAGAGAGCAGCCCTTTTGGCCTATAAAAGGAGGCCATTTCTACACACATTTCATAGTGTGAAGTTGATGCAACAAGGTGAGTGTGAGGTGGTGAGAGTGAAGCAAGGCGGGAGCTCCATTAAGGGTATAATCCCTTTGTAAACTACTTCTTGTTTTGAAGTACCAAAGCCATTGAGTGGCTGCTTTCCCGTGGACGTAGCCCACATTGGGTGAACCACGTATATCGTGTGTACTCTCTCTCTCTCTCTCTCTCTCTACACTATAATCTCGTGTATATAAATTTGTCTCTCTCCATTAAGTAATCTACTCAATTATCTATTTAGCTACGTCTTATTTCCTAACAACTGGTATCAGAGCAAGGTTTGCTCGTAGCTAAATTATCTCAAGGAAAGGATTCCTTGAATTGAGTGGGAGTTATGGCGGAGGAGGGGAAGCTCAAGATTGAGAAGTTCAACGGCAAAAACTACCAACATTGGAAGATGCAGATTGAAGACTATCTCTACCAGAAGGACCTCTATTTGCCACTAGGCGGTCTTGCGAAGAAGCCCGCAACAATGGCAGATGAAGCATGGATTGTCCTTGATCGAAAGGCACTGGGAACAATCCGGTTAAGCTTGGCGTCAACGGTGGCCTTCAATGTTTCGGAGATGAAGACCACGGAGGACTTGATGAAGTCACTTGACGACTTCTACGAGAAACCATCGGCATCCAATAAGGTATTTCTTATGAAGCGCTTGTTCAATCTAAAGATGGCAGAGAATGGTTCAGTTGCAGAACACCTAAATGACTTTAACACAAACATAAGTCAACTTCGATCAGTGAAAATCAATTTTGATGACGAAGTGCGAGCTCTCCTTATACTATCATCTCTACCGGATAGTTGGGACAGCCTTGTGATGGCTGTAAGTAATTCTATCTCTGGCACAAATACTCTTAAGTTTGATGATGTTGTGGGTGTTCTTCTAAGCGAGGAAATGCGAAGGAGAAGCACAGGAGAATCATCAAGTGCTGCACTATCAGTGGAAACAAGAGGAAGGCCTAAGGAGAGGTTCAAAAACCAAAAGGGTCGTGATCGCTCAAGACGGAGCAAATCACGAACAAAGTCAGTTCTTGAATGTTGGAACTGCGGCAAGAAGGGCCACGTCAAGAAGGATTGCTGGTCCAAGAAGAAGAAGGAGACAGAGTCTCAAGACAACAAGCCAACATCGGAGGCCAATGTGGCAGGTAAAGTAGAGCAAGATGCTCTAATTCTCTCATTAGACAATGTGTCTAATTCCTGGATAGTAGATTCTGGGGCTTCATTCCATGCGACACCACACAAGCAACATTTCCAAGACTACACCAAAGGTAATTTTGGGTATGTATACTTGGGAGATGATGAAGCTTGTGAGATTGTCGGCAAAGGTACAGTTTCTATCAAAACTGCTAACGGAAATGAATGGAAGCTTAAAGATGTTAGGCATGTTCCTTCTCTTCGCAAAAATTTGATCTCTACAGGACAATTGGACGATGAAGGTCACAACATTGCATTCGGAAACAAACGGTGGAAGATCTCAAAGGGATCTTTGGTGGTTGCCAAGGGTGAAAAAGTCAGTACACTTTACTTGTGTGCTGTTAGCACGCAACCTTCAGCTTGTGCAGCAACTACAGAAGTTGACAGTGCGGTGTGGCACTACCGACTTGGGCATATGAGTGCCAAAGGAATGCAAATCCTTCAAACAAAGAAGCTTCTACCAGGTTTGAAAGAAGTGGACTTAGAGTTCTGTGAAGATTGTGTTTATGGTAAACAAAAGAGGGTAAAATTTCAAAAATCAGGAAATGAAAGAAAAAATAAAAAACTTGAGTTGGTTCATTCTGATGTTTGGGGTCCTGCAAGTACACCATCACTTGGTGGCTCATTGTACTATGTAACATTCATAGACGATGCGACTAGAAAAACATGGGTTTATGTCATGAAGAATAAATCCGATGTATTTTCCATATTTCAAAGGTGGAAAGCCTTTGTGGAGAATGAAACAGGTACCAAGGTTAAATGCCTCAGATCCGACAATGGAGGTGAATATTGCAGCCAAGCTTTTGAAAGCTTTTGTGCTAGCAATGGAATTCGGAGGCAAAGGACAACCCCAAGGACACCTCAACAAAATGGGATTTCGGAAAGGATTAACAGGACAATTATGGAACGAGCACGAAGCATGCGGCTACATGCAGGCCTACCGCTTGAACTTTGGGCGGAAGCTGTAAGTACGTCTGTGTACTTAATCAATCGGTCACCCTCAACGGCATTGGATGGGGGAGTTCCAGAAGAGGCATGGACAGGTAAACCGGTGAATTATGCATTTCTCAAAGTGTTTGGGTGTGAGGCTTTCATGCACATAGATAGAAGCCTAAGATCAAAGTTAGATGCAAAGTCCAAAAAGTGTTTCTTCATTGGCTATGGAGAAGGAGACTTTGGGTATCGCCTATGGAATCCTGAAGATGGTAAAATCTTAAGGAGTAGGGATGTAATTTTTAATGAACAAAATATGTACAAAGATTACTTGGAAAGAAAACAAACAAAAGAAACAGGTGATGAGTACATGGAGCTTGAGGACGGTGAAGACTCAAGGACTGCAAACGGTGACAATGTGCAACAACATCAACCAAATGAGGAGCCTCAACCTATTCCCCGAAGATCTACAAGAGCAAGTAGACCTCCAGAAAGGTTTGTTCCTTCCTTCAACCATCTCTTGATCTCAGATTCTGGAGAGCCGGAATCATATGAAGAAGCTATGCAACATGAATCCAAAGAAGAATGGACGAAGAGTATGCAAGTGGAGATGGACTCACTACATCAGAACCAAACATGGGAGTTGGTTGAGTTGCCTAAAGGTAAGCGGGCACTTCAAAACAAATGGGTGTACAAGATAAAGGAAGAAGAAGGTGGGAAGAAAAGGTACAAATCTAGGCTTGTGGTAAAAGATTTTTCTCAAAAGAAAGGTATTGACTTCAATGAAATATTTTCTCCTGTTGTAAAAATGAACTCAATTAGGCTTGTCTTAAGCCTTGTGGCTGCTCATGATCTAAATCTCGAGCAAATGGATGTAAATACGGCATTCCCTCACGGTGACTTAGAGGAGGAAATCTACATGCTTCAACCAAAGGGGTATGAAGTAAAAGGTAAGGAGAAAATGGTTTGTAGATTAAAGAAGAGCTTGTATGGTTTAAAGCAAGCATCAAGACAATGGTACTTGAAGTTTGATCGATGGATGTTGGATCATGGATTCACAAGATGCAACTCGGATCACTGCGTCTACACGAAGAATTTGGGAGATGGGAAATTCATCATCCTAATGTTGTATGTTGATGACATGTTGATTGCAAGTGCTAACATGCAGGACATCAAAGACCTAAAAGAGGAGCTGTCCAAATCTTTTTCAATGAAAGATTTAGGTGCTGCAAAGAGGATACTTGGTATGAAAATATCAAGGGACAGGACGAAGAAGACAATAAAGCTATCTCAAGAAGATTACATCAAGAAGGTACTAGAAAGGTTTGCAATGCAAAATGCAAAACCAGTTTCTACACCTTTGGCTGGTCATTTTAAACTAACGAAGGATATGTGTCCAAAGACACAAGAGGAGATAGCCTATATGTCTAAAGTTCCATATGCTGCAGCGGTAGGTTCTCTAATGTATGCTATGGTCTGGACAAGGCCAGACATTGCACATGCAGTGGGAGTTGTGAGTAGGTTCATGGACAACCCAGGTAAAGAGCATTGGCAAGCTGTGAAGTGGATACTTAGGTATCTAAAAGGGACAACAACAAATGCTTTGTATTTTGGAGGAACTGATATTTTTCTAGAAGGGTATGCTGATGCAGATATGGCAGGTGACAAAGATACTCGAAGGAGCACTACTGGCTATGTGTTCACGGTTGGAGGCACAGCAGTAAGCTGGGCTTCAAAGCTGCAGAAAGTGGTTTCACTTTCTACCACGGAAGCAGAGTATGTAGCAATGACGGAGGCAAGCAAAGAAATTCTGTGGCTTCACAGATTCTTAGAAGAGCTTGGATTCAAACAAGACAATTGTGTCTTGTACAGTGATAGCCAAAGCGCTATCCATCTTGCGAAGAACTCAGCCTTTCATTCAAGGACAAAGCACATTGAGGTGAGATATCACTTCATACGCACTCTTTTGGAAGAGGGACAACTAAAGCTAGGAAAGGTGCATACAAGTGAAAATCCTGCAGACATGTTTACAAAGGTGGTCAACAAGGAGAAGTTGAGCTTTTGCTCATCTTCAATCAGCATTCAAGGATAAAAAAAACCAGAATGGAAAGCAGTCACAGGTTTGGTTTGGAGATCAGTCTCCAAGTGGGAGATTGTTAAGTATGGAGCCTGATTTACCCTTGTAATTTTTTGTGGTAAAAGCGCACATTTGTAAGGCCCCCATTATGAGGAGAAGCCATCGTGCGTGAAGGAAAATCACTCACCGGAAACCAAAATTTTCACGGACAAGAATCAGGGGCAACTTTAAAGGCCTCGGGGGCGGAGGCCCCCGAGACTTTTTTTCGCCGGAATATTCCTTTTCGCCGGAATATTATGGCCGGACGGCGGTCGGAAAGTGGTCGGAAAACAACCGGTCGGTTGGCCGGTGGCCGGTAGTCAATGGCCAATGGCCGGTGGTCGGAAGTCAATGGCCGGTGGCCGGTGGCCGAATTCAATGGCCGGTGGCCGAATTCAAAAGCGGACTTGTCTTCTCAAGGGCGGCCACACATGGGCGGATTGGAGGGTCCGATTTGGACTTATTCGCACAAGGGCGGCTACACATGGTTGTCTCTCATAAGAGAGAGCAGCCCTTTTGGCCTATAAAAGGAGGCCATTTCTACACACATTTCATAGTGTGAAGTTGATGCAACAAGGTGAGTGTGAGGTGGTGAGAGTGAAGCAAGGCGGGAGCTCCATTAAGGGTATAATCCCTTTGTAAACTACTTCTTGTTTTGAAGTACCAAAGCCATTGAGTGGCTGCTTTCCCGTGGACGTAGCCCACATTGGGTGAACCACGTATATCGTGTGTACTCTCTCTCTCTCTCTCTCTCTCTACACTATAATCTCGTGTATATAAATTTGTCTCTCTCCATTAAGTAATCTACTCAATTATCTATTTAGCTACGTCTTATTTCCTAACAGTGATCCCTAAGAAAAATAGTAAATGGAGGGTGTGTGTGGATTACAAGCCTCTAAATGCTACTACAAAGAAGGATCATTTTCCTTTTCCATACAAGATGACATCTTGAATGAGGTGGCAGGGCATGAAAGGTATACCAATTTTGGGTCATAGGTTCTCCAAATGTTTCTAGATACACATTGCATATGAAAATCAGTAGTTAACAACTTTCATCACACCATGGGGGTGTTTTGCATATAGGGTTATGCCATTTGGCCTAACTAAAGCCCCAACTACCTTTCAATGGGTCATGAACTTGGTCTTCCATCAATATTTTGGTAAGTCCAAAAGAGTTTTTATCGATGATTTTTTCTTCTACAACTCTAGGGCATTGCACTTGAGCAAGGTTGATGAGGGATTTACACAGCTGGGCCTATTGGGTGGGCAAGGTTGATGAGGGATTTACACAGTTGGACCGTTTGGGTGGGCAACTCAACAGGGATAATTTCCAATCCCAAGTGAACATTTTGGGACATACAATGTCTCAAAGAGGAATTGAAGCCGACTAAAAGTGAACTCACTCCTTGCTCTACCTTCACATTCAAACATGAAGCAATTGGCATCATTTCTACAAAAGGTACACTATTTGAGCCTCTTTATTCACCTTCTCTCATAGGCCATCTATCCACTACAACAACTCATCAAGCAGGCACCCTTTGAATGGGATTAGAGTAGGGAGAGGTGTTTTGAGGAGGTTAAGGTAATTTTGTGGAGGTTAAGGTAATTTTGGGCTCTTTACCTACTATCTTGAAACCTTGATGGAAAGAGGTCTTCTAAATCAACCCTGGCCGTGGGTGTGAAGCATTATGGGTAGTCTTAATGCAAAAAGATCCAAAGACACCTTTGATGAGACATGTATATTTTGCAAGCACAATTATGACAACATTCGAGAGGGGTTTCACCTCTACAAAGCAGCTATTCTTGGCCTTTAAATTTGTAATGGAGAAATTTAGGGCCTACTTATTTCCTAAAAGGTTTGTTGTGCTTACCATAGATGATGTTTTCACGGTATGCTTTGTAGAACATGGAACTATCCCCAAGGATAGCAAAATGGGTGGTGCAATTGATAGAATTCAACTACACATGACAAGTGGAGAAGTCTATTAGGACATGCTTAGATGATGTGCTAACACACTGATGTTATGAGTTATTGGAGAAAGTGCGACCTAGTACGACTCCACCTCTGTCTGAACCTGAGGTTCTATTAGAATCTCATAGTCTATACTTTGTTGGTGTGTACAAGAGGGTAAAAGACTAAGCCTTAATAAGAATTGTTGTTTTAGATCCTTTGAGAAAAAAGATTTTTTGCAAAGGTTTTTGCCTAGAGGAGGCTCATTCCAACAATGAGGTAGAGCATCATGCTCTCATCTTGGGGTTGCAGTGGTGACTCTGTAGTGGGATCACTAGGTTAAATGTTTTTGGCAATTCTATGTTGATAATAAAGCAAATGGTAGGGGTATGGGCGTAGGAAATGATGCATAATTCAAGAAAGTGCCTTCTACTAAGGAGATTAAAGGGAATTTGATAAATTGTCATGAGGGACTATGTGGGGGGTATTTTTCTCAAGAAATGACTAGTAGGAAGATTCTCCAAGCTCATTTTGTTTGTTCAAGTCTACCACTACAAGAGGCTATTTATATTAGAGACGCTCACACAGCGACGCTAAAATAAAAATTTCTTTGCGTCGGTATGAGCGTCGCAAATTTACAAGTAAATTTGCGACGCTCATAGCGACGCCGGCTGGGCTAAAAAAAATAACAGAGAGCGCCCAAAAATTCAGATCTCAGATCTGAGTTTTTGAGCGCCCTCAAGCAAGGAGCAGGTAACGCTCTCCCTCTCTCTCTCTCTCTCTCTCTCTCTTTCTTCTCCACACACACACACACACACACACACACACACACACACGAGGAGAGGAAGGAGAGCCATGTATGCTCCTTCCCTCTCCTCACTCTCATGTTCCCTTCCCCTCTTTCTCTCTCCCTCTCTCTCTCTCTCTCTCTCTCACACATAGTGTTTTTGAGAGAGAGAGAGAGAGAGAGAGAGAGAGAGAGAGAGAGTACAAACATAAACAAAAATGCACACACACATACATAAACAAAGAATGCACACAACATTGAGAGAGGAAAAGAGAGAGAGAGCATGCATAAACAAAAAACGCACACATTGAGAGAGGAAAAGAGAGAGAGAACGTGCATAAACAAAAAACGCACATATTGAGAGAGGAAAAGAGAGAGAAAACATGCATAAACAAAAAAACGCACACACATTGAGAGAGAAAGAGAGAGAAACTAATTTAACGTCGTAGGAAACTAATTAAAATTAAAAGACCTAAAGATCTAGTTGACGAGGAGTTGAACTCAAGACCTATTATTCAAGAGGGAAATGGCATAACCAATCTATCATACTTGGCATGGGTGATAGAAAGGTTATACCATTTATCTCTTTTTATTGGCACACAGATCCACACACGCGCACACACACAAGAAGAAGAGAGTTATAACGTCGTAGGAAACTATCCTAAAAGACGTTAAAGATTAGGTTAGATGTAGACTTACGTTAAATTAGATTTAGGTTTATTTAGGTTAAATTAGATTAGATTTAGGTTTATTTTTAGTTAGATTTACGTTTATTTACGATAGATTTAGATTTACGTTATATTAGATTGGATTTAGGTCTCCATAGACTGCGATGCCTGCATGAAGCGGGTGAAGAAAACCCTCAATGGAATATAGGGTATTGCTGCCTTCACTCATGGTGGGCTTCGTCGATCCAAAAGTACTGGTGAAATGTCCTCAGAAGATAGGGAAGAATGTGGATCTTCAGGGCGGCAAGAGTCACTACATCCCCGACAATGACCATCTAGACAACCTCTAGTCATTCAACAGCAACTTCAAAGTTAGTAACAAGAGCAAGAACGGTCCAAAGGGCCAATTGCTGTCGTCAGATGTGGATGGATATGAGGCAGCTTCACCGTCGGAAGTTAACTCTCACATCTTTAGTGATGAGAATGCCAACTCTTGCCGAGTTATGTGAAAAATTATGTGTTAAATCAGTTTTAAGGTTCTTATAATCCATGTTAGTTTAGTTCTTTGTTTTTAATATAACATAATTTATGTTAGATTTAGATTTATGTTATATTAGATTAGACTCAGGTTTATTTAGGTTTACCCACACACACATACACACACACACACACACACACACACACACACACACACACACACACACACACACACACACACACAAGAAGAAGAGAGTTTTAACGTCGTAGGAAACTATCCCAAAAGACGTTAAAGATTAGGTTAGATGTAGACTTACGTTAAATTAGATTTAGGTTTATTTTTAGTTAGATTTACGCTTATTTACGTTAGATCGAGTCCACGCAAGAATTAAATATGGTTTAGGGTTTAGAGTTAGACGAACAGTGAAAAGATCTACTGTGAAAAGATGTTAAGATACTGTGAAGTGCTACAGCTAGAGAAGAGGCAAAGGGGTTTTGTCCACTACATGCAGTATCATGTAGACGTGGGTCTGTAGATTTCTTGTACCCACAAATATAGGTATTGACCAATAAAGACGAGATTATAACCCGGTGGTTCTGATCTCCGTGCACCTCTAGACCGAGGTGTGCGGGGATTGGACATGACTAGAGAATGTGAGGTAGAGAGAGAGAGAGAGAGAGAGATAAGACGAAGAATGCCAATAGAATATTAAATTTGTTGTCCAGGTTATAAGATTTTTATCCTCATTATGAGTAGTGACGAGGATGTGGGACCGTCCAACCGAAACACCTATCTCTCAACGAGGGTCTTATGTCCTTGTAATCAATGCAAGCATGCTGTGCGACGGACAAGACGTGTTTCTTTGTAGCACGTTCGCGAATTTGGCGAGTTCGATCCATCTATTATAGATCGAGTTGTTGCCAATTATAACTCGTCGGACTTTGACGCTGGCCAACAAGAAGTAATCTTGCAACCCAATAGACGTGTTCGCAGGCGCTTTGGTCAAGCAACATATGTGAGGCCACAAGATGTAGCCTCTGACAGCTCGGGGGATGATCATGCAGAGCACATTCCCAACGAGGCAATGTTTTAGCCTGAGATTGATGAAATGATCGAGACGATCATGGATTCAGAAAGGCTTATCTATGATGATATGAAAAGTGAAGCCGATACGCCATTGTATAATGGAGCACGTATGTCTAGATTGAAAGCACTCCTGGTTCTTCTCAACATGCAGGCAAAGTTTGGATGGAGTGACACTAGCGTCACAACGCTTTTCAGGTGATCTATTACAATTAGTTTACTTTAATAAAACTCTAAATGTATAATGATCTGATAGATTTTTACACGACTGTATCGTATTTTTATGTTGTGTAGATTGCTTAAAGAGCACATACTACCAGCTGACAATGTGATGCGAGACTCCCGAGATGAAGCAAGAAAGATTTTGCGAACCTTGGGGATGGATTACAATTCTATCCACGCTTTTCCTAATGACTGCATTCTTTTCAGAGGGGAATACATAGACATGGAGAAGTGTCCGAAATGTGATTCCGAAAGATATCGAGTAGATCTCCACGGGACAAAAATTCCACAAAAGGTTTTGCGACATTTTCCTCTGCTTCCTCGCATCAAGCATTTCTTTGAATGTAAGTCCATGGCCGCCCTAGCATCATGGCATGAGGAGAATAAATCTTCGGATGGTGTGCTACGAATTCCTGCAGATTGCGCAGCCTGGAAACATATAGATAGAACATGGTCGGATTTTGCCAGGGAAGCTCGAAATTTGCGCTTAGGCCACAAATATTGTATTTGAACAATTTTTCTCCGTGTTGTAAAAGCTCTGGCTCTCTAAGTACCTTCCATGGTGTATAATGCTCTTTTCTACTCGCGCTCACATCTTTTGATTGAAAATTCTGAGTTTTCGACTTGCCTCTTCTATCACTCAATTCATTGCGTCATTGTATTTATATGTGTCATTACGTCATTGTATTTAATGGTCTTTGCGTCATTGTCTACTCTATTCATTCAATATTAAGTTTAAATATTCGTGTGTTTAATGCAGGTATGGATGATGATGAGTTTTTTTCTTCTTTGTCACCGCAGCAGAGACAGTGGTACGTGGAGCGTCATCGCTCTGGCGCATCATTGCGCGTTCCTACTCCATCCGCATCTCCCTCTCTTTCGGAGCATTCGGCGCGCTCCGAAGCTTCGGTGTCGACGAGACGATCTTCACACTCGTCTAGACACCGGCGCTCTAGTGCTGGCGGTGGCGGTTGTTGTGGGGATTCCGCTGCCGATGCCTCCACACCGCCTCGTGTTCGACGAGGCTCTTTACCCTCCCCTTCTTTGTCCGCCCCCACACCAGCCACAGCATCGCCATCTACGCCAGGTTTTGCGCGGCTGACTGTTCCTAGCAACTACACACCTCTACCTACTCCGCCAGGAGCCACCCCACTCGACACTCCTCGCTTCGAGGCCCAGACGCCGGTGGAGATACCTAACGTCCGTACCCCCATCGACACGCCGCTAGAGACCCCTGCCAGGACACCCAGGTTAACGCGTTGTCAGGAGTTTTTTGGAGCAAGGGATTGCGCATATGTACATACACATGCATGGTGCATCATATAAAGGATTGCCCATTTTCCTTAGCCAGGTGGTTATGTGGGGCCCACATGTGTACAAGTAGGACAGGGTGTACATAGTGCATCGATTTTCACTATTACTAGTGCCACTGTGTTTTTCTACAATAATGAGGAGTTTATAGCGTGTAAAACTTGTTGAGGAAGCTATCCACGGGCCGACGACGTGAGGTCAGCAGGTGCGTCAGATGGCATCTAGTGGCGTCAGGAGGGCGAACAAGGTCAATATTTGCACGCAGATGAGGATGGACACAACGTGGGTGTTTTCTTGTGAGAGTTACGCAGAAAGGTCATCATTAGGACCACTTTTTGGGGCCACTTCACGTGGTGGCGAGATTCATTATTGGAAAAAAGCTGAGTGCCAGGTGTGCGGATGATGCAAAAAGGTGACAACTATGCACTGCGAGGTCAGTTTTTGGCCTGTTTGAGGTCCGTTTGAGGTCATCTAAAAGGCCAAGGGTGCCCAAGTAATAAAGCTAAGTGTGGGAACTGAAAAAAGAGAGAGAAGGCCAGAAAAAACATGGAGAAGAGAGGAGGAACACCCGCAGGTGTGTTTTTTGGGTTTTTGGAGCCTGTTTTGGCCGTAAACTGCTCGTCCGAGGTCGGATTTGAGCACTTTGACATTGTAGACTGGGGTTTTGGGCCGTTCCGGACGTGATGGCGCTGTCCATTTTGCCAAATTCCTCACTCTTTTTCTGTTGTTTTTCTGTGTAAGTTTCTCTTAGGAGCGAAGTTTTTGCTCC
The DNA here is from genome assembly GCF_014529385.1 of Adiantum capillus-veneris. Classification (NCBI taxonomy): domain Eukaryota; kingdom Viridiplantae; phylum Streptophyta; class Polypodiopsida; order Polypodiales; family Pteridaceae; genus Adiantum; species Adiantum capillus-veneris. The sequence continues at coordinate 72,271,261 of NC_140940.1, read as the reverse complement.
AGTTTGTGATTATATCTGGCTTATTTTACCCATACTGTGTGAGCTATTTGCCCCATTGGTGTTGGCCCAAGATCAATTGTATCTAAACATCAGAAATTCTCCTCTTTGGAGCTGAGTTTTTTGGGTGTGTGTGTGTGTGTATCTCTCTGTGTGGAGTGGGTAAACGGATCGTCTCTCTCCTCTCACTCCATAGGTGTGTGTCCTGTCTTGGCCAGGTGTGTTGTGTAAGCCGAGTGGTGCCCCATAGTGTGTGTGTGTATCTTCCCAAGAGTGTGTGTTGGGTCATTATAGAGGCGCCGTGTGTGTTTTCATCCCGCTCACATTCTTTTGGCGCCCGCACGGAGGATCTTCTTCGAGTACCTTCTGCTTCGAGCTTCGAGCTTCGAGCTTCGAGCTTCGAGCTTTGGGATTACAGGTTGTAGGTTGCAGATTACAGGTTACAGGTTATAGGTTACAGGGACAGGGATAGGGACAGAGACAGGTACAGGCACAGGTTATTCACACAGGTACAGGTAGCTGGAGTACAGTGATATACTAGCAGTGATGTCACTTGCAGTTGTTGTGGGAATGCATCACTTGGCACCTATTTGAGCGCACTGTCTGCTGGATTGTATGTTACTTGTGGAAACTGCCATTGTACGCATTTGTGGAGCCATACTTGGTTGTATTTGGCAGTCCCAGCCATTTCTGAGACTTGGTCTGGAAGATAGTCATTTCTCAGACTTGACTCTATGCGATTTGCATTAGCCTTCGTGTGAGGGTCGATAGCGTGAGGTTTTTATTGAGCTGGGGGATTCTCAAATGTAGAGATCCTTTCGGTGATACAGGTAGCTGGAGCACCCTTTTTGTGACCTCGCCATAGGCTATGTACTAGTGAGTCCTATTTGATGCTCGGGTTCTATTGTTGGCAGTTTATGCATACAGATACAGTCTATATTTTGGGTTCCTATTGCTCTACTTCTAGGGAAACTCTGTCGAAATTTTCCCAAGTTATGATGGCTGGTTTTTTGGTATTTTGAGCCATTTATGCTGTTATGCTGCTGAAATTTTGGCAAAATCAGAGGTTAAGTCAGGTGTGCCTTCTTGGGAGCTTCATGGTTGGCTTTAATGGATGATCAAAATGGCCCTCAGTTCACTCCTTTTCATTTAACTCAAAGAATTCAGATTAATGTTCATGTGTCCAGGAAGATCTTTTTCCAGCAGCGCATAGTCTTTATGTTTGGGCCAAGAAGATTGAGAGAGATCCTGGAATGTCCTTTGCCTGTTGTCATTCCGATGATTAACTATGAAAACTCATTTGATGTGCATGTGTTTATCCTTATCTAAAGTTGAGCTCCATTGAAGTTTCTGGGGATTGGGTAGTCAAAAGTCTTGGGTTCTGGCACGTGTGTTTGAAGGGGTTCTCAAAGCATTGTAACTTGGGTAGCCATGGCTTTCTCTTATCCCGAGTTTCATGGAAGAAGTGATGAAGATGTGGAAGAATTTTTGGAAAAGATGGAGGTTGCCTGCATTAGCAACCAGATTCATGACCCTACGCAAATGTTACGCCTTCTCCAAATTTGTTTGAAGAGTGATGCACGAGTTTGGTCTAAAGCATTTGAAGAGGAGTTGCGTGTGGCTGATCCACCTGTAAGGCTGAGTTGGGACAATCTACGACATGGGTTGGAAGTGGAGTTTGTGAAGATAGAAGATCCTGACAAGGTGTGGCAAGAAGTACATGCTTTGGTGCAAAAGGAAGGTGAGCCAGTAGATGCGTACATACGTAAGTTTTCATTGGCATGGGAGCGAATGTGCAAGGCTTTAGCACCACAAGTACCCCCGCCTGACATGATGAAGAAGGACAGGTTTTTGGCTGGTCTTTGGGAGAATATACGTTGGAGAGTGGAGCTAAAGAAGCCTAGGACATATGAGGATGCACTAGAGGTAGCAAGGAACAAAGAGTAGAAGCTGAGGAAAATGAGCCAGTTAGGGGTGGAGTCTTTGCCAATGAGGTCTGAATTTCAGCCTATAGAGTCTTTACAAGGGCGCATGTCAGGGGTTCATCATGAACCAGTAGTTCCTGTTACTACTCAGGTTATGCCGGCAGTGGTCACTACAGCAGTGCAAGATGATGGGCTAAGGCAAGACATGAGGCAAATGGTAGATTTGATGAAGAATCTCAGCCTAAACATGCTAGGTCAAGTGGGAAATAATCGAGGTCGAGGGAGGTTTGCAAATCAGCAAGGAGGTGAAGAAAGGCCTAGGAATGGTGTTGGACAAAGCAATGGTAGGTTTTGGAGGCAGACGCCCACATGTTATAATTGTGGAGAGTTGGGTCACATCAGCACGCAATGTGATAAGCCACCAAGGATGGGGGGAGACATGTATCCATTGCCAAGACAGGTGCTAACTAGGTCAAATGATTATGGCATCGATATTAAGGGAGACGAAGGAACCAGTGGACTGACCCAAGAGGAAAAGGGAAAGACAAAAGTGCTAAGTGTAGTCACCTTGGAGAAGGCATCAAAGCTAGAGGATACATTAGTGATGCCTATTGGGAAGAGGACCACAGAGGATAAGGAAGGAAGAAGTGCCTCAGGTCCTAGTAAGAAGAAACGAAAGAGCCATGAAGGCGAGGATGTCAAGGCCAAGAGGAAAAGGAGAGCTCGTCGAAAGTTTCATGTTTCAGATTTTCCACTAGGGGATGGGCAATTAAGCTATGACTTGAAGGAGGATCTGACGAGCAGGAAGGCAGATGTTACTTTTGGGTAGCTTATAGAGATGGTGCCTAAGCTAAAGCGACAGTGGAAGAGGATGGTTAACCCAATGGAGAAAGAGCCAGAGAGAGGTTCAGTGAAGGTGTTGGCAATGGACGAGCTACCAGACATTTGTCCAATAGTAGATGTGTGGCATAAAAGGAAAAATTTGGGACAAGGTTATGTGGATGGCGGAGCCCAAATATGCGTCATAACAGACTCATGCGTTGAGAAGATGGGTCTCACAGTGGCTGGGGTGTCAGGTTTTCGGATCAGATTGGCAAACCATCAAAAAGTAAAATGCTTAGGTGTTGTAAAGAGCTTAGAAGTGGAGGCATATGATGCAAAGGCAGTGGTTGATTTTCATGTGATGCCAGCAGGGCTGGGAGCATATCCTATTATACTGGGAAGACCATGGTTACGTGCAGTGGGAGCTGTTCAAGATTGGCGACAAGGTACGATTAGCCTCTATGGAAAGACAGGTACCAAGAAGCTTTATAATATGGACACAAGGAAACGATTAGAGGAGCTTTATGAAGATGAGGATTAGTCTAGTGATGAAGAATCTTCCACGGTGACAGATTAGGACAGTGATAGCACTACCAACAGTGATGAGGATGCTGATGTTGAATTTCTTTTGATGGACAAAGAAATCCAGGAGATTGGTTTAGTTGCATTTGCGAATGAGGTTGAAGATGAAAGTGAAGGGCCTTATGAAGTGATTGAAGGGCTGATGCAAACCAAGGTTGAGTTGTCAAAGAAGCAGGAATTGATGAAACAAATGATCAGTGGAGACCTCTCAGCTATGGAGAAGGATATATATTTGCACATGCTGGCTAGTTTTCCTGATTTGTTCATTACTTCATATGAAGAGATCAGAGGGTTCAAGGGCAAAGAGATGCATATAGAGCTGAAAGAAGGTGCTAAGCCAGTGCGGCAAAGGCTAAGAAGGATGGGTCAAGAGCAAATGGAAGCCTTGCGGGTAGAGGTGGACAAGTTATTGAAGGCAGGGTTCATAGTTCCAGTGGAGACCACAGAATGGGTGAGTCCAGTTGTAGTCAGTCCAAAGAAGGATGGGAAGTGGAGAATTTGTGTGGATTTTAAACCCTTAAACGCATCCACTAAGAAGAACTCATATCCTCTTCCATTCATCAATCAGAACTTGGATTCACTGGCAGGTTATGAGAGGTACAGTGTGTGTGATGGTTTTTCAGGCTATTTTCAATTGAAGATTTCTCTTAAAGACCGCACAAAGACCACTTTTATTATGCCATGGGGCTGCTATTGCTACACAGTATTGCCATTTGGGTTGTCAAATGGACCTTCCTTCTATCAAGAGAGAGCAAATTGGGTGTTGGAACCATTCATTCGTAGTTGTGTTAAAGCTTTTATGGATGACTTCTGTGTCTATAGCAGTAGGGCTGAACACCACGAGAAGCTGTAGATGGTATTGGCTCGATATGATGAATGTGGAGGACAACTAAATCCAAAGAAATGTCATCTAGCATAGCCAAGGGTGAAGTTATTGGGCCATATGGTGTAAGAAAATGGCATTGAGGCTGATCCAGATAAGGTGAAGTCTATTATTCTTCTTCCATCACCTATGAGTACGAAGCAATTGGCAACCTTTATACACAAAGTGAAGTACATGGCACGGTTTATTCCATTGTCTTCGCAGCTTCTTTATCCATTATAGCAAGTGGCAAAGCATGATCCATTGCAATGGGATGACAAGTGTGAAGAAGTGTTTCAAGAGGTGTTAGGGGGGTTGTCAGCCATGCAGGCTCCTGATTGGGAGAAAGTTTTTTATGTAAATCCATCAGTAGGGGATGATTCCATTGGAGCCATGCTATTGCAAAAGGGGAAGGGCAGCCATTATATGAGGCTAGTGTATTGTGCAAGCCGAGTGAAGTTGGTAGCGGAGAGAAAGTTATCGGAAGTAGAGCTAGTGATGGCCAGTGTAATATTTGCTTGTCGACGATTTCGTCATTACTTGATACCACGGCCTTTTGTTTTCTTGACGAGTTAGTTTGAGTTCTCTTTTCTAGTGGAAGATAGTACAAGGGCTACCCTAACTGATTTGTTGACCTACAAGGAGAACCCCCTTATTGTTAAGGAAGAGGTGGTGAGAAAGGTAGTTGAAGAAGTGCCACAGATCAGCAATGCACATGTGTTGTTCTTTGATGGTTCATACAGAAAGAGCCATGATGTAGCTTCAGGGGGTATAGCACTTTATGATCCAGAGGGGAAGCTAGTATGCAAGAGAGGGTTCAAATTGGATGCGCATAGTAACAATGAGGCTGAATATGCTACATTGGAAGCCGGATTACACATTTGTTTGAAGCATGGGGTTCGAAGGTTGAGCATAAAAGGTGATGCCTTATTAGTGGTGAAGCAAGTGCTGGGTGTGTGGAAGAGCAAGAACACCTCATTGAAGGAAATGTGCTTCAGAATTAAAGGCCTGTTAAAAAAGTTCGAAGCATGGAGCATCAGACACATTGAACGTGCTCTAAATGGAGAGGCACATGAAGCAGCTCAAGGCATGATTGGGGAGCTATTCGTGTTGAGGACCAATTTACCTCTTTATCATGGCCGGGAAAGTTTGGCTCAAGAAGAGGAGTTTTTGCTAACAGGAACCATTCCAAAGGAGATTCATAAGTCTAAGAAGTATGGCTTTGTGCGTAGAGCATACAGGTACAAATTGATTGGTGATGTCTTATACATGAAAGGGGTTGATCTCGTGTTGAGACGTGTACCTTGGCGGGAGGAGCTTTACAGAGTGTTGGAAGAGAATCATGAAGGAGCATGTGGTGGCCATTTTGCTCTAAAGATCACCTTGCATAAGATTTTGCAAGAGGGGTATGTATGGCCTAGTTTGCACAAGGATGTTCACCATTGGTGTAGGTCTTGCAATAGATGTCAAGCATTTGGGAAGAGAGTGTTGGAGCCAGAGCTACGAAAAACCATTATGGCGTTTGATGTGTTTGAAAAGTGGGGGATTGATGCAATAGGCCCGTTACCTATCACAAGCAGGGGCAAAAGCTATATCTTGACGGCAATGGACTATCTCTCTAGATGGGCAGAGGCTATAGCAATAAAACAGATCACTGTAAAGGATGTGGCAAAATTTGTGTATGATGAAATATGTTGCAAGTTTGGGGTGCCATTAGAGCTACTTTCAGATAAGGGGCCAGGATTTAGAGCTAAACTGCTAGACTTCTTATGCACAAAGATGAAGATTAGGAACCAGCATACCACTCCTCATTACCCGCAGTGTAATGGCTTAAATGAAAGATTCAATGGTGAGTTGGTACAAATTCTTTCTAAAGTGACAGAGCACCAAGGAAAGAATTGGGATGAAATTATGTCTATAGCTTGCAAGTGACTTGAAAACTTATCTTTGAAGTGCATTTCATTGTTTTGTAACACTAAGTGCTAAACACTTGGATTTTATAAACATAAAAAAGGCCATCTCTACAAAAAGATATAATAGTTTTATGGATTTTTTGGCAAAAGAGCTTGAAATTTTACTAAAATTTATGTCTTATAACTTACCAGAATTCTCTCCATACAGATTGTATTTTGATTTGGAGAACAATCCAGCGTTTTCTTTCCCTCATAACCAATCTATGGTAGAAGCAAGGTGTAAAAAACTTCTTTCTAGCTTGACAAATAAACTATCAAAACTTGGTAGAAAAACAGGACACTTTAGTGTCCAATTACAAAACTAGTGTTAATTAAACCTATTTTATGGTTAAGAAAAAAAAAATTGAACTCCAAAAGTCAACACGTGCACCCAAAAACCATAAAATTCATATTTTTTCAAAAACTTTTGAAACATCATTTTTGACTATCCAAAGTCCCCCCCCCCCCCCCCCCCCCCCCCCCAAATCTATTCCTCAGTTAAAAAGTGAATTTCTCTCTCTAGAACCCCTTTTCCAACCCCTCCTTGATTGGAATCATCACACTCACCCTCTACTCCAGCACTCTCTATCTACACCATCTCGATTGTTGCAGCAAGGAAGCTTCTCTCTCCTCCCCTCCCACCTCCCATTGCCACACCAAGCAAGGGTTATCCACCTTCTCCTATCTCGATTGCCACAACACTCCCCCCCCCCCCCGATACTACCAACTCCCATTGGCACACCAAGCCAAGTCATTCACTTTCTCCCACCTACATTGTAGCAACAAGCAAGGTCCTGCTCCTCCTCCTAATTTTCTTTGTTCACCCATGGCCAACTCTACTCCGCAAATGAGGCCAAAGGATAAGGTCACAGCACACTTGCATGCCACAACACAAGAGGTATAGATGATGAGTGGGTGCCACAAGAGTTCACCAAAGGTGCTTGGGTATACATGTAGCCATATGCTATTGGCCCTCACCGTGTGCAAAATTGTGCAAACTTGAATCATCATTGGAAAGGAAAGCTCCTTGGCTTCAAGAATCGCAAAGACAAGGGGACCGTAGCCATTGTGCAACATGTTTTCTCAATGTCAAGCATGCACTTGCAACAACTAGCTTGATTTCCAACACATTGTAAGTACATGTTTTGAAAATACAAAGCTCGGTGTGAAGTCACAGTGGAATGTTTTTATGGATTTATACTTAAGATTTGCCATGCATTTATAGTCATATTTCCACCCACATTGGTGGAGGAGTAGCCACTACATAGTCTCTCCGGCACATTCAATGCTATACATGCGGGTATTGGAGCTACAATTTTTGCACATCTTTGCCCAACCAAAGTGGTTCAAAGAAGGATTTTCTTCTATTGTCACTCCTATATTGTGCCTACTTCTACACAAAAGTTTGGAAAGCTTGAACCCATCAAAGTATCTTCCTTATTAAGTATGGAGTGTCCACAACCAGATTTGTGGTCGATAGCATCTTTCAAGCAAAAGATGATAATAGATGTCCAAAACTCCTTGAAATATTCTAAAGCTTGTAGGTATGTGGGCTTGAGTTGGTGTTTACCTATTCATTGTTTTGTACACATTTTTAAAAGAGTTTGAATTTGTGGATATTACCACATTTTCTTGTATCTAAAGATGTGCATTATGAGGAATTAGGGAGGCTTTTTGAAGAGGTCTAGGGTTTTGTGGAGGGCATGCACAATGGAGACAGGTACCATTGTAAGGTTGGAGCTTCACGTATTGGGATGCGCTATTTAAAATCTCGCACCTCCATGTACATATGATTTCACTATGATCGTTGGATATGAAAACTTGGAGTGTGGACTCCCTTACAGAGCATAGATGGTGCTATTGCAATCTTTGATGTTGCAGTGAGGATGCTGAACGATGCTTTGAAGGCTATCCAAGTAAACAAGCATTGGACCCTCAATAATGTGCGAGAACATTTGGCTATTATGGGTTTTGAGGACCTTCAACAAGTACAATTTTGTTTGCAAGGTCACAAGGTGAGATTCCAGTATCCTTCCACCACATTTTCGGTCCATCATAGTTTGATGATCATTGGCTATTTATTGTACTGAATGTCTGCAAATTGGGAAGAAAATGAAGAACAAATTGAAGGTCCAGGAGGATTGGGGCATGGATGGAACTATGCTATCACTCTTATAGCTTTGTAACTCTTGCAGTTTTGGAAATAATCCCCTATGTAATCAATAAGATTTGCTTCAGCAAATTTAAGACTTTGAGTATAACTTTTCACATTCAGATGAAAGTTCACTTTTTGTGAAAGTGCGTTTTATTTTTTTTATTGGGAAAAGTGCCTTCTTTAAAAAAGGGACCATTATAAAAGGGGGGTTGCATAACTCATTCAATCTTTTCACTTTCACAACCCTTGAGCTCCTCCACTCTCTGCCTGCACCCCGGGCTAGATATGGATGCCTCCACAGCCTCTGCATCTGCACCCACATCCATCCCTTTGTCATGCTTCACCCTCTTCCTCAAGGAAACCAACTACAAAGGGAAGCTAGACCTCCACACCTTCTTTACTTGTCTCCTCGACCTTGATGCCACAATTGCCCTTCACATGGATGCATTTGCCAAGATTTCAGCATTCATGGAGGAGCACATCATAAAATATTTTGTATCTATCTCCCCACATGCAGGGATTTGGGTACCTTGCGATCTCTTGCACTACATACACAAAGGTGATTGCCCATTCTCCAAGCGGTTGAGACGGTTCCAAGAAATTGTCACCGACACATGCCATTTCTTGGACGAGCAAGCCCCAGGGGTGTTAGTGCTCAAGAAGCGCAAGTTGGGTGTGGAGTATCTTTCTTGGCTGGCAACATTCATCTTCTTTGTGAGCGAGGAACATAATTTGGAGGAGCTCCACCTACCATACCTTCAGGTTGGGTCAAAGCCATTGCTTGCAACCTATATTGATTTCCATAGCTCTGGAGCATCTCCTTCACCGTGCAAGCAAAGGGGTGTGTCAAATTAGGAGCTCAGTTGTCTTCTGGTAGTGACGGATTTTTTCAAATGCCCTTGGTATTTTACAACGCTGTTGAAATTGTCTAGGATATCAAAAAAGTTGTAAGCTTCCTTTCCCACAACTCTCTCAATCAATGATCAGTAATTGGGAGGGGATAGTTATGTCGAATGGTGGCAGCATTTACCTATTTAAGATTTACACAAACTTGAAATTTGCCATTATTTTTGGGTACTATCACAATTGGTGACACCCAATTTGTGTGTTCAATCAAAAAAGTTGTAAGCTTCCTCTGGCCATCAAAAAAAGTTGTAAGCTTTCTTTCCCACAACTCTCTCAATCAATGATCAATAATTGAGAGGGGATAGTTATGTCTAATGGTGGCAGCATTTACCTATTTATGTTGTACACAAACTTGAAACTTTCCATTATTTTTGGGTACTATCACAATTGGTGACACCCAATTTGTGTGTTCAATCTCATAGTAACTTTGTTTCCTTAAGCTTGTCTATCTCCTCTTTGACCTTTTTGGCAAACATTTCATTGTATATATAGGGATGTTGTCTACGAGGTTTTTCATCACTCTTAAAGGGTAACATATGTTGGCAAATACTTGGATCAACTCCCTTAAGGTCCTTGTATGACCATACAAACCCATCTCTATATCATTTGATAGTAGCTATCAAAAACTAATTTTCCTCCTCCATGAGGTATGTGGCAATATATACGGCTTTGGATCTTCTCCAAGTTTAGCCAAGTCAATGTGTTTGGGATTTTCAAAGCCATCATAGGATGTTCCCAATTCCTTAAGCTCCCTCATTGTAGATTGAACTATGATCATGCTATCTTGTATGGTGTACTTTTTTATAGTGAGAGGGTACATCAAATTTTTCAGTGTCACATCCCTCTTCACTTTCCATTTATGCAATCCAAACCTCTTTCAAGCTTTGCTTTAGCTTTTGATATTCACATTTTTTGATCCATTTTGATTAAAGCATTTTACTTGTGTCTTTAGGTTTTCCTTTGCTTCGTTTCTTTGGATTAGTCTTTGTATAAGCTAGTTTCATAGGTTTTTGTGTAATTTTATCCTTGACATAGTCATTTTCTCCCAGAAGCATCAAATACTGTGCTATGCTCAAAAGTTGAGGCATAGGTTTCTCTCAGATGTTTTTCTGTTTTTTTACTCACTAAGCTCAATACCTCTGCTATCGTGTTTATTTTTGGTTGGGAAAATCATAGAAGAATAACTTGTTTTATTTGGTTTAATTTCATTTTTTGAGCTACTCGATAGCTCGTCCTCAACTTCAATCTCTAATTCATCATCTTGTGAGTCTTGGAACTCTTTGTCACTTTTGTTACTCATATCTCGGATGAAAAACTCATCCAGTATGCATTTGCAATCAATCATTTATTGATTCATTGTCTCCTTAGCTTCCATTCCTGGTTCCAAGATAACATTTATCATCTGGAAGGGCTTTATGTCAAAACCCTGATTGTCATAGAATTTTGTTAAGGTTAGCTCGTTCTCACACACATCTAGAGTAACATTTGATCCCATCCAAAAGGTTCAAATAAGTCTTTAAGAAATGGTTCCCAAATGTAGCTCTTGTATGTTGAGAAGACAAGGAAAGAGAAGAACAAAGATAAGATACAGACAGAGTGCAACTCCAAATTGTGTAGAATATGCACATCGGATGATATATATATATATATATATATATATATATATATATATATATATATATATATATATATATATATATATATATATATATATATATATATATATATATATATATATATATATATATATATATATATATATATATATATATAGGGGACTCAGGGCTATATATAGAGTGGGTTTACATATACGCTCAACAACCCCACTCAAACAAGGGTCCCTAACTATGGCCTCAAGGGAGAAACCCACTACCCTATATATACCCACCATTATATCAACTTACAAAAAAATGTTTATAAAGAGCTACATCATTCGTGTTATATACAACGATAGCCTCAAAGGCTAAATGAAATGATTTGATTAGCATTTTAAAGTTTCAAGGAATGCTTTGGATCATCTTCAGTTTTGACAAATGTATTCCATCTTTGAGATACTTCACTTTGTCTGTGAGTTGTGTATAATCTATCAATATCACAAAATCAAAGAGCACAAGATAGAAATCATATCAATGCTAGATAAATACACAGACGTAAAGTCTTTGACATGGTTTGCAACACCTGAAAACTAATTCAAACAAAACATATCAAATCAATATTAGATCCATGTGTATATTATATAATCTTCTTAACAAGAAATACATGTAATATGTGTACATATACACAAAGACGGTACACAAATTTGACATTACAGCATCATGGAACATATCTATGAGATAATAAATATCTTAAACACAATATATCATGAAACAATGCCACAACATCATGCAAAAAGCATCTAAATCATTGTGAATTAATTATATGAAATAGCACCATAGTATCACTCTTTTAATCATTAAAAATATATATCATGAAATAGTGCCATTACGAAATCATGGTTACTCTTTTAATCATAAAAAATATATATCATGAAACAGTGTCATGACAAAATCATGCAATAAGCATCTAAATTATGAAGAAACTTAATAGAGAAATAACTCTTTTAATCATAAAAAACCATCATGGAACAATACCATGGCATTATAAAATAGTTAGATATAACAAATTCCATGACATCATGATAAATAATAAATCATCAAGAATAACACCATAGCATCATGGAAAAATACCATCATAACAAATTATCATGAAACAACACCATGAAATAAAAAATTCTCAATCATAAATGAATCATCATGGAATAACATCATGGCATCATGGATAAAATCCATGAAGAAATAAATATCTCAAACATAACAAAATATCATGAAACAAGATAATGAAATAATAAAATGACATCATGAAATGATCTCAATCGTTACAAATCAATATGAAATAATATCATATCATAATGAAGCAAAAACATATAATAATAATGATCATTTTAATCATAACAAATTATTATGGAAACACATATGGTGGTCCCCAACACATGGTGGTTCCCAACACTTGACCATTATAGACACACTCATGTCATAGATAAAACCATCTTCATTTCTCTCCCCATATCTATTTACATTCTCTAGCCTTTGATTCCATATAGATGTTGAAGACCACCACTGAAACCCTCCTTGGTACCTCGGGCATCACTGCCCACAAGACCCACTCTTCCAATTGCACTTTTGTTTTTAATTTCTAGAGTATGCAAGCCCTATTTATTGAAGCTAGGTTTCTAATTTTCTTTTTGTTTTTGGTTTTTAATCTAGCTCATAGTTATGTACAATAGCTGCTTAATGGGGGGTTGTGAAACGCATCCATCATATAGCCCTCCCTTGATGGTTAAAGACATTTATGTCTCTAGCATATTTCTTATTCTAAGTGCCCATCTTCTAGGTACGACCTTGTCTCAACAAAATCCTCAATATGTGGCTTTGATTTGCAATTGTAAGGTTTTAGACACTATTCATTTACTTGAATGTGATGCAACTTCCCATCCAGCTCTTCCAACCTATAGCTTTCATTTAAGAACTTTTGTGCCACCATATAAGGTCCTTCCCATTTTAGCGGAAGCTAACCATCCTTCCTTCCTATGGTCAAACCGGTTGTCATATCGTAGCAAAAGAGAGCCCTCTTTGACGTCCCTCTTTGTCAGTTTTTGGTTGAAGTTTCTTCTTTTCTTTTCCGCGAGTGTATCATAGTGTTGAAATGTTAATTCTCTGTCCAATTCTAACCTCTCTAGATTTCTGCTCTACATTCTAATCATCCCCATGATACGCCTTTAAAACTGGTAGTCTTGCTAGCTCCACTTCTACGGGGAGAAGAGCCTCTTGTCCATACATTAAGTGAAAAGGAGTGTAACCCAAATTTTTTTTAAAAAATGTCATGTATGCCCAGAGTGTTGCATCTAGGTGTTTATACCAAGATTTTGGGTGTATATGCATTTCTTTGGTGATAATTTTACAAATAAGACCACTCACATTTTCAACTAGGCCATTGCATTGAGGGTAATAAGGAGTATAGTGCCTATGCTTAATCTTTAATTTATCCATCAACTTTTCCACTAGGTCTGCTCCAAACCCCGCCACTCAATCAAATAGGATCTCTAAAGGTGTATCAAACCTACAAAAAATTCACTCAAAGATGAAGTCACCCACATGTTTGGCAGTGATCCTTCTAGAGAGAGTTTCTCAGCTCTGTGGTCATGTAGTCTACCCCCATGATGACATAATCCTTTCTGGTATATGTGCATGGTAGCATCCCTATTGCATCAATGCCCCATTTATCAAAGGGGTCGTACGTGGTGACGGGACTCTATGTCTCACATGATCCTCCTAGGTTCAGCCTTCTGATAGACCTCACAAGTGCGGCAGCAGTGTTTCACATCTCGTGTGACGAGGTTGTGTGCTCTTGTGACGCTGTTAGCGACGGAAATACACTGGGTTTTTATAACCCCCGGCGTCGCTAAAACCGTCGCTAATAGCGTCGCTACGAGAGCGTCACTTTATGCGTCGCTATAAGAGTCGCTATATAGAGATGCTCATAGCGTCGCTCATAGCGACGGTCATAGCGACGTTTACACAGAAGTCTATAGTGACGCTCATAGCGACGCTACAGAGCCATAAATAGCGACGCCCGAGAGAAATTTTTTTTGGTGACAGGGCATTGAATGCCCTCCCACCCATCAACCATATTGTACTTGATTCACTTTTTTAAAAAAAGTGAAAGGGTAGATAATAGACCCAAAATAGTCACCCACAAGATGCATTGTTTGCAAAATTGACAAGCGTAAAATTGACAATTGTACACATCATAGGCAAAATGAATTGATTGGCAAATGTAATAATGACAATTGTACAACATCATAGGCATAAAGAATTGATTGGCAAAATGAACTGCGGTGACAAATGTAATAATATACATGGTTCAAAAAGACGTATAAAATCCTTCTCATGATACATAAGCTATGAGAAACCCTAAACTAATGCTAACTAGCTACGGCTAAACTGACGTCGTCTAGTCAGACGTCTCATCGCGTCCAAGCGGCATATCTGTCGGATTCTGCAAAAAAAGACAATAAGACAGCTTTCAGTAAGTATAAACATATAACGACATTTATAAAACAATACAAAAAATAGAAAAGAGTAAACCCTAATACTAACCATGCCGCCACGAGAATTGAGAATGTCCATCAGGGCGTTTAAACCCTTCCTGCCTGCGTACTCGCGCTCGTACGGTGTGGGATCACGTCCTGTCATCGACCACTGTCAAAACATACAAAGATTTGATTATGTTAGAATTAAAAAACTCATAAATCCTAAACTATCGAACATAAAGAGCAATGCGAAAACACTTACAAAATCGGCTTCAAATGATGCCCATCCATCGCTCCCCAAGTGGTGCGAGCTCTCTGCCTCTACTCGCGCTTTGGCTGCATTCTTTTGTTGCTTCCACTTGTCGGGATTCTCGCGCGCTGCTTTCTTCGCATTCTTCCAATCTTCTTTGGCCAGCCAATCTCGCCTGTTTCACCCATGCTTGATTGCTTTTTGCACTTCGGAACGCTTGTGTTTGCAGTATTCACGCATTCGAATCTTCATCAGGCCTTCATTGAAGCGCTGATCCCGTGTTGGAACGGGAAACTCATCATGAAGTATGCTGATGACTCTGGATTTTAAATCACTTGGTACTTCACTGCATTTGTTTAGTATGTAGTGTCTAAACAGCTGAGAGCAAACACCACGCATGCGCGAGATCACCTTCTTGCCGTCATCATCCATGATGATGCCGCCGCTGAAGTCGACGGAGTAAGGCAAGCCCTCTGGCCGGTGACGCTGTGAGCGGGATGAAAACACATACAGCGCCTCTATAACGACCCGACACACACTCTTGGGAAGATACACACACACACACACACACTATGGGGCACCACTCGGCTTACACAACACACCTGGCCGAGACAGGACACACACCTATGGAGTGAGAGGAGAGAGACGATCCGTTTACCCACTCCACACAGAGAGAAACACACACACACACACCCAAAAAACTCAGCTCCAAAGGGGAGAATTTCTGATGTTTAGATACAATTGAGCTTGGGCCAACACCAATGGGGAAAATAGCTCACACAGTATGGGTAACATAAGCCAGATAAAATCACAAACTGGAGCAGAAACTTCGCTCATAGGAGAAACTTACACAGAAAAACAACAGAAAAAGAGTGAGAAATTTGGAAAAATGGACAGCGTCATCGCGTTCGGAACGACCCAAAACCCCAGTCTACAATGTCAAAGTGCTCAAATCCGACCTCGGATGAGCAGTTTACGGCCAAAACAGGCTCCAAAAACCCAAAAAACACACCTGCGACTGTTTCTCCTCTCTTCTCCACGTTTTTTCTGGTGTTCTCTCTCTTTTTTAAGTTCCCACACTTAGCTTTATTACTTGGGCACCCTTGGCCTTTTAGATGACCTCAAACGGACCTCGAAAAGGCCAAAAACTGACCTCGCAGTGCATAGTTGTCACCTTTTTGCATCATCCGCACACCTGGCACTCAGCTTTTTTCCAATAATGCATCTCGCCACCACGTGAAGTGTCCCCAAAAAGTGGTCCTAATGATGACCTTTCTGCGTAACTCTCACAAGAAAACACCCACGTTGTGTCCGTCCTCATCGGCGTGCAAATATTGACCTTGTTCGCCCTCCTAACGCCACTAGATGCCATCTGACGCACCTGTTGACCTCACGTCGTCGGCCCGCGGATAGGTTCCTCGAGAAGTTTTACACGCTATAAACTCCTCATTATTGTAGAAAAACACAGTGGTACTGGTAATAGTGAAAATCGATGCACTATGTACACCCTGTCCTACTTGTACACATGTGGGCCCCACATAACCACCTGGCTAAGGAAAATGGGCAATCCTTTATTTGATGCACCATGCATGTGTATGTACATATGCGCAATCCCTTACTCCAAAAAACTCCTGACATAATTTGCCCATCCCCTAGCTTGCTAGATCATTCATGATCAGCAGCAGCAAAGAGAGATATGAGACTCGCCGCATCACAGGTCTCCTCATCCCTCACCATCACTGCTTGATCCACAGACAGCTCATCTTGCTCCACCATCATCAATCTAGCATGATACAATTTAAGATGCAACCCATTTACCCTTGACTTATGTAGAACACCATCCAGGTTAGCCAGCTGATATGTGCCATTTGGAAAACACTCCACTACCTTGAAAGGGCCTTCCCACTTAATTTGAAACTTCTTTTGGAAGGTGTGGTCCAGCTTACTATTGTAGTGCAAAACCAAGTCATGTTTCTTGATACCCTTACTTGTAACCTTTTCATTTATCTTTGCCAAAGCCTTATCTTGCATCTGCCCATAATGCTCCAATGCGCTCATCCTATCCAACTGGACCTCTTGTAACTGCAAGAGCCTCTCTTTGAATGCATCACTAGGCGACCCAAGCAACTTCTCTAACATCTTGACCGCAGGCAACTCTACCTCCACAGGCAATAGTGCTTCCTTTCCATACACCAAATGAAATGGAGTAAACCCTGTACCTGTCTTCACTGAAGTACGGTAAGCCCATAATGCACTAGGCAATTAGGTGGTGAAAAAGAGTATAATTTTGGTCTTCCAAAGGTCCCCTCATGAAATTGGTACTATTCTAGTGCAATTGACTTTATATGTTTAAACCAAGAAACTACGTATTTTTTGGGCTCCCTAACTTAATTAAATCTCGTTGCTTGAACTTTATCTTGAACTTTTTATAGTTCTTGATCATGATAGATTCTAAAATGCAAGGTTATATTTTTAAAAGACCCTTTAGGTAACATATTTAAGCATATCAAGAGGGTTTTCTTAAATAAACAACCTGCTACAAGTAGCATTTAATTTAAAATGGTTTAAAAAGGACACTTAAAGTGTCCTGTTTTGGTACCAAACTAGTGTTAATGGGGTTTTACGAAGATAAGATTTGATTTTTCAAAATTTTGGGATTTTTTTAGAATCGGATAAAAAACGAGGAAAGTTGGAGGTTTTGGGTGGCCCACCACCCCCCTCCCCCCCCCCCTACACACACACACACACACACACCTTCTCACTAGGTAAAAGTCCATTAAGAAGTGTAACACTACTTTGTCCCCCTACTGTTTTAAGAGCATATAGTGTGTCCACTACCCTCTTCTCATTAGATCGCCTATAATTAACCTTAATTCCAAAGCCCCTAGAGGGTTCATATTTTTTCTAATGTGATCACGAGCTCTTATGATGAACTCTTATGATGAACCCAAGCACCTTCGATGAACTCTTGTGGCACCCACTCATCATCTATACCTCTTGTGTTGTGGCATGCAAGTGCTTTGAGCTCATCCTTTGGCCGCCTTTGCAAAGTAGAGCTGGCCATGGGTGAACAAAGAAAATTACGAGGAGGAGCACGACCTTGCTTGTTGCTTCAATGTAGGTGGGATAAAGTGAATGAATTTTCTTGTTGCGCCAATGGGAGGTAGTACTGACAGAGGGGGGGAGGAGTGTTGTGGCAATCAAGATAGGAGAAGGTATATAACCCTTGCTTGGTGTGGCAATGTGAGGTGGTAGGGGGGAGCTTCCTTGCTGGAGAGAGGAGCTTCCTTGCTACAACAATTATGGAGATGGTGTAGAGAGAGAGAGAGAGAGAGTGTGTTGGAGTAGAAACCAAGGAGGGGTTGAATAGGTATTCTAGAGAGAGAAAATACTTTTTGACTGAGGAATAGTTTTGCGGGAGCTTTGGATAATAGTAAAAAATGATGTTTCCAAAGTTTTTGAAAAGAATTGAATTTTAGGGTTTTTGGGTGCACATTTTGACTTATGGAGGTCAAAAAATGTTTTTCTGACCATAAAATAGGTTTAGGAGGGGTTTAAGAATATAAGATTTGAGTTTTTAAAAATTTCAAAAATTTCAAAATTTTGGGATTTTTTCAAAACCGGATAAAAAAGGAGGGAAGTTGGAGGTTCCAGGTGCTCCCACCCCCCACCTTCTCACTAGGTAAGAGGCCATTAAGAAGTGTAGGACTACTTTGTCCCCCTACTTTTTTGAGGGCATAGAGTGTGTCCACCACCCTCTTCTCATTGGCAGCCTCTAACTAACCTTAATCCCAAAGGGCCCCTAGAGGGTTCATATTTTTCATAATGTGCCAATGTACCAAACACCTATGTGGTGAGAAAAAATGCTGTTACGACCTATGCTAGGAGCAAGGGCTTTCGCCAAGTGGGGGATATACTTTTTTGGATCTATCACACCTCCTACATATAGAGCACATGTTCAATACATCATTGTGGCCATAGATTATCTAACCAAATGAATAGAAACCAAATATATGAAAAGAAATGATGCAAGGATGACTACACAATTCTTATATGAAAATGTATTTGCACGATATGAGCTACCAATTGAAATAGTGAGTGACAGAAAACCTCACTTCCTAAATGAAATGACTGAATTCTTGTTGAAAGAATTCATGTTGATTCATCAGAAATCAGTGCCATATCACCCTCAAGCAAACCGACAAGCAGAGTGGGCATATTGATTTAAAAGGCATTTCTAATGGATTCAAAAAATTATAAGGTATTCCTAATTCAAAGATTCTCTCAACAAAAACGATGCCCTAGTCTATAGCACGTAGCAACGGGCAACGATGAAGCATGTAGATTTGCAACAATATCAGCTAGGAAGAACAAATAAAACATTCAGAGGGAGAGAGAGTGCAAGGACACTATAAAGAGAATAAAATGCTAAAGGGAAAATAAACGAGAATAGAAACACAAATACACCAATGTGAAGTTTTATATGGACGAGAGTGTATAAAATAATGAAAAGTTTTGTTTGTTTGATATGGCCATTTCAAGCATATTGGTGCATACAAAGAAAAATATCTTTTGATGTATTTGTGAGACGTTCTAGAATGTGATACACTGCTTAGAAGTACTTTGGTAAGCAAAAATTATTGGATCATTTCAAGTATTCAAAATTGCCTATGCAAAGACTTTGATATTTTAATTCTTGAGACATAAGCATTCAAAACCTCAAATACCTTCAAACTTTCCATGTAGATCAACTAAATGTGTCGAAGTACATGGTATGGAGACAATTGGGGCCTCCAAAACCTGGTTTCAATGATATTGTGGAGAAATCAAGACTTTCAAGAGTTTTTGCACAATAATAAATTCAAGGTAGGTTTCAAGCAACAAAAGTTAACTGAGTTAGGGAGCCAAGAAAGTACATGATTTCTTGGTTTCCACATATAAAGTCATTTGCAATTGTCAAACTCTACTATAATAGCTTTCAATTTGAGAGGACCTTTGAAATGCGAAAATTATGCTCTTCGTCAACACATGCACAAGTATAAAATCATGTCTATAACTTGCAAGAGAACTTGAATCTATTTCTTGTAGGCCATTTCATTGGTTTGTAACACTAAGTAGTGATACTTTGCTTTTACAAACATAAAAAAAGCCTTCTCTACAAAAAGATATAGGAATTTTATGAGTTTTTTTGGGCAAAATAGCTTGAAAGTTTACTAAAATTTACAACTTAAAACTTACCACAATTCTCTCCATAGGGCTTGTAGTTTGACATGGAGAAAAATCCAATGTTTTCTTTTCCTCATAACCACCCTATGGCAAAAGCATGGTGTAAAAAAATTCTTTCTAACTTGATAAGTAAATTTCCAAAACTTGGTAGAAAAACAATTAGTGTCTTTGGACACTTGAGTGTCCAATTACAAGACTAGTGTTAAATTAAGAGTAGCAAAGAACCTAGAGTGGATAGGACATGAACTTTCTAACAAGGTAAACCAATTAGAAAAGCTAGATGTCCATGCATGGTCATGGGTATGCATGGGCATGTGTTCCCATCATGTATGGCCATGGTTCATGTGTATAGGTAGTCTTGTGACAAGTGTTAGACTAGGCATGGAAAGTGTAGCATGGGTAGATAGGGTAGAGCATGGGCCAATGAGTGAGGTGTGGGTAATGTAGCATGGGACTAGGACACCACAAACTCCCAATTTAGCATGAAGCTAGCTCTACCTCCTCTTTTTGCAAGGTGTGTGTGTGTGTGTGAGAGAGAGAGAGAGAGAAAGAGAGTATTAGGCAAGTGAGGACACCTCACTAGGCAAACCCCACACTTGGCATGGCACTTGGAGGTTGTGTGTGTGTGCGTGCATGGGCTCTCCAGTTCCATTTTTATCAAGTGAAATCGACCCCTCCTTGAGGGGAGGGCTATATAAGAGTAGTTCACCCCTCTCTAGACACACACAATCCCCAAGTCTCATAAGAAAGTGCTGCTACCGAAGCTTCCATTGGAGGAGCCTACCTACATCCATTAGCATACACAAGGAGGCTTAATCATGGTGATTAGTTGAAGTTATATTACTCTAATTGCTCCATAGCCTACTCTATATTGAGCCTACTCTATTCTATTAATTCTACTAGATGGTTACAATATAATTAATGTGGGTGATTATCAATAGACTCCTACCTAGTGATCATTCTTTTCCTTACCGGATTAAAGAGCACTAAAACTACCATAATCTCTCAAGGAGATCTAATTCCATTAATTATGTATAATTGATGTTTAATTGTTTCCTACCCAACTATGTGATTTTAGTACATGATTAAGAAGGAATTAATCTACCTCTTATGCTCTAGTTAACCCATGATTAAAGGGTGAAATCAATCTCTCTTTTGTGCACTAAATTTCTACATGATTATGTTCCCTTGTGTATTAAAGATTATGTATCATTAGAGCTCTATTTGCACTAATCTAATTGTACATATTTATGCATGGTAAAGTATATTTTGACCCTCTCTTTTATCCAACTCTATGATTGGTTATAGGCATACATTGTGCATAGTAATGATGAGCCAAAATTGATGCATGGATGTGATTCATATATATTGCCTATGGTGGATGTAATTATGGTAATACTATGGTAAATATTATGCATGTGTGTTTATGGTAAGCTTGTTTTCTTCATTCATCGTCGAGTGACTAATTAGGGAAATAATTCTTTTACCTTAAATCACTTGTGCATATCAGCATGTCGATTAAATCTTAGCTAGTTTTCACTTGTCAATATTGCTCAACACAAAGTTTATGTGTGATTATCCATAGCTTAAATCAACTTCTACTTGAGGAAAGCTATGGCTTAAACGAATTTCATTGCACTCTCCTAGATGTAGAGTATTGTTATGAGTAAGATTAGATACTCTTTTTCCTAATCCTCGTGGATGCCTAATCATTGTTGATATGGTTACTTGATACCATATTTTAGCCTTCTTTCTTCGGAGTTTTTCTAACCAAAAGTAGTGAGATATGGCTCCCAAGAGGACACATTTTGGTGGTGCTAACGACCGCGAGGCAGGAACTAGCAACATGGTGAACAACGGTAAAGCATCGAATGAGAGAGGAAAATCTGGTTATCTCATGAGGCATCAAAGAGGAAATTCATGAGGTAGAATGAATCTATATTTTTGTATTTTATTTAACCATTGCATTATGATAATTTCAAGAATGTTTAAACTCCCCAAATTATGTTAGAAATCCAACTGAGACAACGGCATTGGTATTTTTAAAGGTTTTATTTAAATTTAAATTGGAAGTAAATAGGAAAGATATGCTTTATGGAAACACTGTTTGGAAGTAGGAAAGAATGGTTGTTAGGAAAAAACTATCTCAAACAAATTTCATTCATTATTCCAATGTCGATTTACTCTGAATCCCCTACTGATCATAGGGCCGTAGCTCGTGAAGTTATCACATGGGGTAAATCCATGACTTGCTTTCTATGTGGTGGATATGTTCATGGCTTGCTTTCTATGCGGTGCATACATGACTTTACCCGGAGAGTTACTCCATGAATTGGGTGGAATCATGGACTGGTTGTATGGGCGGACAATTGACAACAGGTGGAGTTAACATTCGCTGGAGGTCCTCACGACTCCAGGACATTGAAATTATAAATGAAGTATTGTTTGTTGAGTATTTTTTTCCTAGGAAAGATACGTCTTGGTGCCGATTTGACAATGTTTGAAGGGATGTCTTAACGAACTTGTGATGGAAACCATAAAAAGGAACCTAAGTGTTGAACAACAGTGTGTTAGTAATTAGGCCACACAAAGAATGTGTGTGACTACAGGGTGGAAAGTGGGGGCTTGGCTCAGGTTGCCAAATCCTACGAGAGGGTGGTCCCGATCAATCGGGAACTCTCTGCCCTTTGTAATAGAGTATGTCATTAGATATCTCATTATGCTAGAGCAGAAGAAAATTGGTGTACGTGCCTCTAAAAGCTACGGAGAAAAAGGCACCGAGGATACTTCTCCTCCTGGAATATGAGAATAGGTCCGATAGTATGTAAGGTGAGATGCGGAGGGGACCTCACACTCAAGCTTTAATGAAAAGCTCATCATCTACTGCAAGATTGTGAGAAGGGAGGCATGCAACAACTACTCTTGGCTTTGTGATGCAAATCCAACCAAGAGCCAAGCTCCATTGCATGCTCATCTCCTCTACCATGCTAATTACTAAGATATTATAAGCTATTAAGAGTGATTTTCTGAGGAGACATACTTATTTCTCATGATAATACTCCTTCTTCCTCTCTATCTACTCTCATACCCCGCTAGATCTCACCATCTTTGAAGGTGTGTGAGGTCTTGGATCTGAGACCGTGAGGGAATTGATGTTGTGTTTTCAAGTGTGAGCTTGATGCTTGAAGATTCCATCTTCATTGCACCAACAAGGTGAAGGAACACAAAGCATTGTATTGTAAAATGTCTCCCTTGATGAGGAAACCTACAATACAAAGCCTTTTGGAGGGGGGACGAGCTCCAAATAAATCCGGTCCTCAACTATTGTCAATAGCTTAATTTCTCTTTCTTTTTGAAGAATTGTGCATGCCTATCTAACTAGGTGTTATGGTTTTGTTGCTCTCTCCATCCAAGGACTCTTGCTATGCTCATTAGGAATCTAGTCTATGTTATTTTCCGCTACACACAAGTTACTAGACCATTAAATGTTACAAGAATCATCCTTGAAAATGTATGTCATGTATCCAATATCCCAATGACTATATGTGATCTTTACTAGATAGCTCCATGTGACTTGTTCAATATATGAGAAGTAACCCAGCCATGATGCCCTTCCTACAGTATATGTGATTCAGACATTAAGAAAAAATGGTAAACGGTTTGTGCCAAGTTTCTTATGCCAAGGGTGTGTGACAGGACTTGGTCTACTGATACCTTTGATGCCATCATCCACAACCATCCTTGAAAAAAAAATTCAAGAGCTTCCTTTGTATTATGTGTATATTTTAAAAATACCATAATTACTAACACTATATCAATGTGCCATGTTTGACTAAAACAACTCCCAACATTCCTTATCACTTTTTCGACACCTTCAAACCTTAAATAGATATATCATGTACATTGTTTTTAATCAAATCGAAACAATCATGCTTGCTTTATTGATGAAATCCTGTGTCTTGAATGCTCATCACATCAAAAGATTATTTGTGATCTGTAATGGAAATGGCCTATGAACATTGACAATAGTGGAATTGAGAGAACTATAGCGAGTATTTTTATGAGACTACTTTGAGAACATAAAGGGTGAACTTAATTAGTGGTATCAACATAACCATCATGAACAATACTTTTTCAATAGAGAGAATTAGAAAACTTGACAATAGTTGAGGACCAGATTGATGTGAAGCCAATCCCCCCTCCAATAGGATTTTTTATTATAGACTCTCTCATCAAGAGACACTTGTACAATACAATCTTTGTGTTCCTTGTGACCTAGGTGATGCATTGAAGATGGAAAGATTCATTCATCATGAGTATAAAATAGAATTTGTAAAAGCATTAACCATCTCCGGTCTCAATCCCAAGGCCTCAAACACCTTCAAAGGTGGAGAGAGCAAGAAGGGAATGAGGGTAGGGAAAAATAATAAGAATCATTCGTAGGAGAAAGAAATAGCTCCTCACTTATCATCACTCTTCTTGCTTAGCATAGCATAATAGCATAGTAATGAAGATAGAGAAGATGACAAGCTTAAGCATTGAAGCATGGCTCTTGGTTGGATTGCATTCCATAGCCAAGAGTGTTGGTGTAGGCTCTCAACTTCTCAACAAGCTTGGAGAAGGAGATGGAGTTCTTGCACTTTCACCAAGTAAGAATGTGTGAGAGAGTGTATACCCTTAAGCACACCCCTTACTTTCTTTGGTCGACCTCTCCTTGCATCTCAAGCTTGAAGCTCATTGGATCCCTCTAAGCCTAGCCAATCCCATGCACAATGCATTTCAAGCAACATGGGTAGTCTTTGGACAAGTGTACTCATTACCCATCTGAGAGAGAGAGAGAGCTTGAAAATATCTAGATATTTGTTAAATTGAACTAGAAGCTCATTGGACCCCTCTTTAGCCCAGCCAATAGGATTCAAGCACACTATGTGGCTAAGCATAGGGAGAGTCTGAGATGTGTCCATGTGCCCCTTGAGAAAGGGGGTGCCCTTTGGGTGAGTAGGAGGTTAAGTTAAAGATTCCCCTAACTTTGGGGCTTTCCCCCTCCTTTGTAGGGTCTCTTTTTGACTCAAGCCCCTCAAGTACCACCCCATGCATGGGAAACTTCTCAAGAACCTTACTCATCAAGCATGGAAAGCACCTCAAGCACCTTAGTCAACACGCACGACAAGCACCTCAAGCACCTTAGTCAGCAAGCACGACAAGCACCTCAAGCTTGGGTAGGGTTCCCACCTCAAGCACATACCTAGCTTGCCTAAGTTTTAAGGACTTTTAACAATAACCTTTGGAGGTCTTTAATGAAGCTAACCCTAAGGTCTTTAAGCTCCAGTAGATGCATGTTTCTCTTTGATAGACTATCTCCTTTTGGACCCCTATTGAGATGTAACCATCTCTCCTCTTGGTCCCCTGCTGAGATAAGTCTAGAAGCACTTATTACACATTGCTCTTTGGTAGACCATCTCTCCTCTTGGTCCCTTGTTGAGATATATCTAGAAGCATTTGTCTCTATTCTGGCTCTAGTTCTTGTTTATTCTCCCACATTAAACGATCAGTTTAACATGAGAAATTCATTTGGGTTACCTACATATTAGATTTTATGACATGATCCTACTGCTCCATGTAATATTAATAATAGAATAACCAATATATATCATACCATATTACCCAGGTGGAGGTGTGATTAAGGTTACATATTTAAGTGATACGACTTTCCTTTTATTGTGCCTTCTTGATCATCATGTATTTGCCAATGTAGAAAAACTTCAATGACTCGATTTCTATGAATATATATAATAATCCAAAAGAATCTGCATCCACAAACATACTCTACCTGGATATTGCCACTTTATTTGTGTCACCAAGGCCTACGATGATGATTGATATTCCTTCATTGATCGGCATAGTGCTCATGATTACCGATGGAGAGGGGGAATGGGGGAACACACCCAATACAAAAAAGACTGCCTCTCTATAGCCCAGGGCATACACAGCACCCCAATCCACTAGAGTTAACCTTCAAAATTCACAACACATGTTGGAAAGCAATCGCCTGTTCACGCAACGACACATAAACACACACACACTCAGCTACCCAAGCATTTCACGACTCATTTTGAACCACACCCCATTGCCGCATAGGAAACCACACTGTCACTTCCATTACACACACAAAGAAGGAGCCCGGGGGGCACACACATCCGCATCAGCACCACACACACAAGCAAAAGAAGTAGAGAAGGGGGTAGGGGAAAAGACATGAGAGAAACACAAGGGAGGCATCACCACTACTCAGACACTATGTACAACTCATTGACACCCACATGGTCGCTGCACAAGAGAATTCACACTTGATGCTTTGCAGGCACACACCTCTGCACAAAAATCTCACCCAAGAACTCACACACACTCTATCTTGGCTCTCTGCAGGCTCACGGACTCAAGACCCTAGCAAGAAGCCAACTCTGGCAAAAAGCATAAAAAATGGATTAATTTTGGTTTATATAGGGGAGGGGGGGGGGCTTTTTGCCTGTGCTTCGAAAAGTGGGGGGACCCTTTGGGCACGGGATCAACCTACTAAAGAGTGCGCTGCCATGTCATCTACACTACAAGAACCTGTCCAACACCGCCAGCATCATCGCCGCCTCACGCAACCACTACACCACCTATGCCCACCAAAATCACGGCCAAGCGACCAACGCCATCAACCCCGACACAAGCAGCACCTCCACAAAGCCCGCCATCGCCATGAGCTCCAAGTCCCTTGTATGCTTTCATGCCTTGCCAAAAACTAGCTCAATAGATTAGACCTGATGTAGAGAGCTTGCCTCAAGAATTTGAGAGATTAGGATTAACTCCGCTCTTGATAGATTAAGCTTTGGCTTCAACGGATCAAACAAGATTGGATTAAGCTTAAGGCTAAGAAGAATCCGGTAGAGTTGGATTAGAGAGCTTAGAGAGGTTTTAAGTATGGGTTAGAGAGATTTTATTGTGGCTTTGAGTAGGTTTAGGAATGACTTAAGAGCGAAAATAGGTTAAGCTTGCGAGGTTAGGGAGCTTAAGAGCTCAAGAGCTTCAAGATATGTGGAGGAGATTAGCTTTGGAGATTATGTGGAGGAGATTAGCTTTGGAGATTATGTGGAGGAGATTAGGAGGAGGAGATTCAAGAGTCCGGATTAAGAGCTTGGGCTAACCTTTTCTTCTGAGATCGGGAGCTTTTTTCTTCTTCCTTAAGGAGAGAAAACCTATCAGCCTTGGCTTCCTCCTTCGGAGAGAGGGACTCCACAACAACATGATGATGAGAGCCGTCCCCCCTTGTGTTTTTTTCATGGGCTCCTATTTTTAGCCATCCCATTAGCGATATTGCTAATGGGACTGACTGCTTAAGGATGTGGCACGCCAAATTTTGAGCAGCACGGAATCCTACCTCACTGGTGCTGAAACCCATCATGCTGGTCCTCTGATCCTATCCCGCTTCTTCGGCGTCCTCATCGGAGCACCACACAGCTCGATGTAAACTCCTCTTGTCTCCTACGTTGCTGTCCGTCGCCACAGGTCTTCACGCCATGCCCTTTGTTCACACATGCCTTTAAAAAAGAGACTGGCCTATAGTTTAAGCCCTTGGGCGGCCATTGGTTTAGTCCTTGGGCGGCCGGCCGTAATGGCTTATAAGAGGCCTTTTGAGGGCACCACATTTGGAATACATTTCGAGTAAAGCATCACCAAGCTTATCCATTGGGCGGCTTCCTTGTGACATGGCTTATGCGGTCAGACTTCGTAAAGGGCATCACATTTGGCATACAAATCGGCCTTGCATTGGGTTGGACCCACATTAAGCATACATCCCGGCAAAGGCATTGTCAAGCACAACATTTTGTATACATTCCGGCCAAAGCAGTGCCTAGCACGACATCTGGTTTTTAATGACAATATCATCATGAATTTTATTGCTCATTTTAGTGTTGCAGACCTTGCCGCAAGCCATTAAGATGCAAGTGTAGGTGATTACTTTTGACAAAAAACCCTTGACTTCGTATCCGCTTAAGCCATAGCTGGGTTAGAAATTTCCTGCTATCAGCAAACTTTAGTAAATAATTATTGTCAGGCTCAACATATGAACCAAACCATTGCTGCATGACGTCCTGAAACTTTGTCAATGTCAAAAATTCTTAGATAGCATTTCGATCGAGCCGACTAGGGCGGTTCGAACCCGGCCCTCGGTGATACTTAAATTGGCCATATCTTGCCACAACTGAAACCCCAATTGACAAACTGAAAAGACCGACATGCTCCTGAAAGTGAGCACTTCGGACTCATGCATTCCTATCACTTTTGACCTTTTATCAGCAGCTGCTCAATCCGGTATAGATATGCTATTGACTCAACTTAAAACTGTCATAACTTCTTACCCGTAGCTCCGATTGTTGAGGCGTAAAGACAGGCATGTAGAGCTTTTTGAGTACTTCAACTTGGATTAATAAAATCCTAGCTATGACCACTTCAAGAATACTCACTGTTTAGCATTACCAAGACATCTTCTGACCCGAGCCGCATCTGGCACACTTTCAGCTTAAATTGGCTTGTTAGCAAGCCCTTATAACTGTTGATTAACCATGTAGGATTCAAATACTCTTGAAAAGCATTCTTTTGCTCATTTTCTTGTCATGGGAGCGGAGAGACATGACAATGTGGAAGCCTCTTGTTAGTCTTAGTTCAAAAGCCTTCAAAAAGCTTCGAAACCCCCCCCCCCCCCCCCCCCGCTCCCTTTTGAGGACCACTTTTGTCCCCACTTCAGAGTTCCGCCATTTGTTGCTTGAGAATCCAATGCCCGAAGTAAAAATTCCACATGGTCTCCTTGGTTCCCAGCTTGAATTCTCGTTGTGCTTGTTGCACTTTAACTTTCTTGGGCCCGCGATCCGAGGCAACCAAAACTTAAAAAAATCATCTGCAACCACTTCACCCTCGAATTCTCTAGGCTTCCCCAAGCCGTAACTCTGTGCTCGAAGCTCAAAATCACAAGCCGTCAATCCTGGTTGACTCCACACAATATGCTCTATCTGCTTAAACCCTGTTGAAGCTCAAGAAATGCCAGATGGCACGTCCTCTTATGCAATTAAGTGGGCTCAAACCCGGCCCCCAAAAAAATTCCAAATGGCCACAACTTGCTATCCAGAACTCTAATCCGCAATCCAAAAAGACAAACGTGCTCCATAATTTGAGCTCTACACATTTATTTGATGACATCTGCATGGGCCACCTGTCCCTAGCTGCCCTATCCATCACGGATGTGCAACACCTTCCAACTTTGAACTTTTAGTATCTTGCATATCGTGGCTGTGTTTGACGAGCAGCCTACACTGGATTGTATAGCGCCTCAAACATACCATCTTGGGCACCTTGATCTGTCATCCTAATTGAACCACCCTTGAGACCCTTTTGGCCTAAAAACCGCATCTAACATACATCCCTACTGCTGCCATTGGTCTGCCTAAGGACCTTATACCTACTTTAGCCTTCTCCACTATACCTGCCTGCAGCCTTCGCTTGGCATATACCACTTTCTAGCTTGGACCAACATCGGTTGCACCACCGATATGTGTATGTTCCCAAATCATTAATAGATTAAACTATAATTGGAATTTTCAAACACATAGAAGTTTGGAACATCATGCATCTCAGTAGGCATTGGAGCCTACCTGGGTGTTCAAGATGGATTCCATTTTGGTTCATTTTAAGTGTTCCGGATGTCGCGTATCACTTCTTAAAGATTGAAGCCAATCTGTTGCCGTGGGTAGAGGCTGTCGTACATGTAGCCTCCTCTGTATGCCGAGATTGGGTTTGCTTGGATTTGTGAGTTCCTTGTGTTTGAATGGGGGAGAAAATGTGTGTGTGTATGTGTGTGTGTGTGTCTAGAAACATAGCAAACAGTGAGTAGCTCTTACATGTATGGCCCAAGATGGCATATGGCTATGGCGAGGGAGGGATTATGGTAGGCATGTGCTAATGTATGGGCTGCAGGTGTGTGTGTGTGTGTGTGCATGTGCGTTTAGAGGGGTGATTGGAGCACGGATTTATGCAAAACAAGATTCCATCTATGAGAGCGCACAACTTTGATGAAACCCCTATATACGACTCATATTAGGGAATATGACCCCCCTTTCTATGCTTATACGACAATCAACGAAGAAAACTATCATACCCCTATCTTACATATAAAATTTAGATCTCACATGATCTAACTAAATAAAACTAGTCAAAGAGTGTGTAGCATAGTGACTGACAACGTACAATGGAACCACTTGTGTTGATAAGTACATGTACCCTTGATGTGTATTAGTTTGACTTCCAAACTATGTGCCCGATGAACCTGCACTCTAGCTACTTGTCCCCCAATTCTAACCCATCCAAAGCTGGTGTAAATCAATCCCTCACCTGATCCAAATCAACCCTCATCTATGACTGGCTTGATGAAAAATTTGATGTGTGACCTGATAGAAAACATCCCCAAAATTCATCCAAGTTCTAGTGCACACCTGTGACCAATCGTTACAAGTAATCAACCTGGGTTAGTCTCCCCCCCCCCTCAATAAATATGATACCCCCCTCCATTATTTTTTAGTTTGGGAGATAAATTATTGGAGGACTGCCCCAAACTTGTACGCTTATGTAACTTGTAAAAAAAAAACGCCTCCCCTGCACTTACATGGTGGGATAAGTTTTCCATGGTGAATCCCCCGTCCCCCCATTACATGATATACATTCCAAAAAAGGTATAATTGCATCTTGATCTAACTTGTGCCCAAACAATCCTCGCAATATTGTGACATATTATAGCGTCTTCATCATCATATCGGTTATCACTGTGTACTTTACTTGGTGGCATTGGGAGTGACCCCTATTGTATGTTTTGAGGATGCCGTCTTAGTCTGAAAATTGAAACACTCAAAAATATAAAATAATACAAAAAGAGACATTGATTTCAAGGATATTTTATCAAATTTGTAGATCCTTAGTGGGGGAGTGAGGGAGTGGGGTGTTTGACTGGTAATTGTGTGTGTGTGTGTGTGTGTGTGTGAGAGAGAGAGAGAGAGAGAGAGAGAGAGAGAGAGAGAGAGAGAGAGAGAGAGAGAGAGAGAGAGATGAAATGAAATGAAATGATATATTAACATCTTCAAGAGGGGAAAATGGCCTATGAGACCAATCCATTACAAACTGGTGAATCTAATACCATAGTTGGGTACAAAAACATAGGTACATAAAAGAGATACTAAGATGACCAAATAATCAGTAAGTTGTCTCTAGTATTGTCTCTCTCCTATCTCCTCAGTAACTTGTCTCTGTGTTTGAGTAACTCAAGTAGATTTAGTCCAAGACATCTCTGTTCCTAATAGCTCATGACTCTGGAGAAAGAAGCGACCCCATATCTTGTAATACACTCTACACTGACATATATAATGCATCTCTATTTTTGGCTCTGTGTGGCATAGACAGCGTATCGTGCTGGTTGGTGATATCCTTTTGAACCTACTAGTCTCAATCTCAAGCTGATGTGAGGATGTACATATCTTTAGAGCCAATGGCACATTGTAACCCATGAGAGAGATGTGTATCCATATAGTTGTGTCAGATCACAAACCCATCTTGTGTGAGTTGGAGAAGATGCTCTTTATAAAAAGACATCTTTGTTCCAACTCTTGAATCGGCTCTATCCATGTCCTCTTGGTGTCCTGTTGGGTCAGGTCCTGGTGAATGATTCCAATAATTCCACTTGTGTAAGAGACAGCAATGGTGCATCAAGGGAGTAATAGAAGGGAGGTAATTTTTCTATGTTGAACCCATGTATATGGAACCATGATGGTCTATGTGCATACCAAAATGATTGCTCCCCTTGTTTAACTAATTTCAAGAGGACTCAAGGGACAATTTGGCATATCTGTCTCTGACAGTATCCCATAATTTGTGTATAAAGGAGATTGAACCAGTAAGCACCTCTATCTCCATAGGGGGGGATGCCAACTCCACTCTAATGATCTTCTGTGGCATGGAGGCCTTAGCTCTAATCAACCAAGAGATCATAGTTATCAAGGACCTCTCCATCCCTCTCCCCCATCTTGACCTATAGAGGGTCCCCAAATCCGAATGCCATAGATCAAAGTTGAAGCTACAAATGTAATCATGTTGTAGCTTGAGAACGCCTTGAGTAGGAATAACAACTTGTTTTGCATCTACAAGATGATTGGGATTGGGAATATAGGGTTTAAGCACACTCACGTGAAAAACGTTGTCACGAGTTTTTTGGAGCAAGGGATTGCGCATATGTACATACACATGCATGGTGCATCAAATAAAGGATTGCCCATTTTCCTTAGCCAGGTGGTTATGTGGGGCCCACATGTGTACAAGTAGGACAGGGTGTACATAGTGCATCGATTTTCACTATTACCAGTACCACTGTGTTTTCTACGATAATGAGGAGTTTATAGCGTGTAAAACTTTTCGAGGAAGCTATCCACGGGCCGACGACGTGAGGTCAGCAGGTGCGTCAGATGGCATCTAGTGGCGTCAGGAGGGCGAACAAGGTCAATATTTGCACGCAGATGAGGACGGACACAACGTGGGTGTTATCTTGTGAGAGTTACGCAGAAAGGTCATCACTAGGACCACTTTTTGGGGCCACTTCACGTGGTGGCGAGATGCATTATTGGAAAAAAGCTGAGTGCCAGGTGTGCGGATGATGCAAAAAGGTGACAACTATGCACTGCGAGGTCAGTTTTTGGCCTGTTCGAGGTCCGTTTGAGGTCATCTAAAAGGCTAAGGGTGCCCAATTAATAAAGCTAAGTGTGGGAACTGAAAAAAGAGAGAGAAGACCAGAAAAAAAGTGGAGAAGAGAGGAGGAACAGCCACAGGTGTGTTTTTTGGGTTTTTGGAGCCTGTTTTGGCCGTAAACTGCTCATCCGAGGTCGGATTTGAGCACTTTGACATTGTAGACTGGGGTTTTGGGCAGTTCCGGACGCGATGGCGTTGTCCATTTTTCCAAATTCCTCACTCTTTTTCTGCTGTTTTTCTGTGTAAGTTTCTCCTATGAGCGAAGTTTCTGCTCCAGTTTGTGATTTTATCTGGCTTATTTTACCCATACTGTGTGAGCTATTTGCCCCATTGGTGTTGGCCCAAGCTCAATTGTATCTAAACATCAGAAATTCTCCCCTTTGGAGCTGAGTTTTTTGGGTGTGTGTGTGTGTGTATCTCTCTGTGTGGAGTGGATAAACGGATCGTCTCTCTCCTCTCACTCCATAGGTGTGTGTCCTGTCTCGGCCAGGTGTGTTGTGTAAGCCGAGTGGTGCCCCATAGTGTGTGTGTGTGTATCTTCCCAAGAGTGTGTGTCGGGTCGTTATAGAGGCGCTATGTGTGTTTTCATCCCGCTACATTCTTTTGGCGCCCCCACGGAGGATCTTCTTCGATTACCTTCTACTTCGAGCTTCGAGCTTCGAGCTTCGAGCTTCGGGATTACAAGTTGCTGGTTGCAGATTACAGGTTACAGGTTACAGGTTACAGGGACAGGGACAGGGACAGGGACAGGTATAGGTGATCCACACAGGTACAGGTAGCTGGAGTACAGTGATATACTAGCAGTGATGTCACTTGCAGTTGTTGTGGGAATGCATCACTTGGCGCCTATTTGAGCGCATTGTCTGCTGGATTGTACGTTACTTGTGGAAACTGCCATTGTACGCATTTGTGGAGCCATACTTGGTTGTATTTGGCAGTCCCAGCCATTTCTGAGACTTGGTCTGGAAGATAGTCATTTCTGAGACTTGACTATATGCGATTTGCATTAGCCTTCATGTGAGGGTCGATAGCGTGAGGTTTTTATTGAGCTGGGGGATTCTCAAATGTAGAGATCCTTTCGGTGATACAGGTAGCTGGAGCACCCTTTTTGTGACCTCGCCTTAGGCTATGTACTAGTGAGTCCTATTTGATTTCTATTGTTGGCAGTTTATGCATACAGATACAGTCTATATTTTGGGTTCCTGCTGCTCTACTTCTGGGGAAACTCTGTCGAAATTTTCCCAAGTTATGATGGCTGGTTTTTTGGTATTTTGAGCCATTTATGCTGTTATGCTGCTGAAATTTTGGCAAAATCAGAGGTTAAGTCAGGTGTGCCTTCTTGGGAGCTTCATGGTTGGCTTTAATGGATGATCAAAATGGCCCTCAGTTCACTCCTTTTCATTTAACTCAAAGAATTTAGATTAATGTTCATGTGTCCAGGAAGATCTTTTTTCAGCAGCGCATAGTCTTTATGTTTGGGCCAAGAAGATTGAGAGAGATCGTGGAATGTCCTTTGCCTGTTGTCATTCCGATGATTAACTATGAAAACTCATTTGATGTGCATGTGTTTGTCCTTATCTAAAGTTGAGCTCCATTGAAGTTTCTGGGGATTGGGTAGTAAAAAGTCTTGGGTTCTGGCACGTGTGTTCGAAGGGGTTCTCAAAGCATTGTAACTTGGGTAGCCATGGCTTTCTCTTATCCCGAGTTTCATGGAAGAAGTGATGAAGATGTGGAAGAATTTTTGGAAAAGATGGAGGTTGCCTGCATTAGCAACTAGATTCATGACCCTACGCAAATGTTACGCCTTCTCCAAAGTTGTTTGAAGAGTGATGCACGAGTTTGGTCTAAAGCATTTGAAGAGGAGTTGCGTGTGGCTGATCCACCTGTAAGGTTGAGTTGGGACAATCTACGACATGGGTTGGAAGTGGAGTTTGTGAAGATAGAAGATCCTGACAAGGTGTGGCAAGAAGTACAGGCTTTGGTGCAAAAGGAAGGTAAGCCAGTAGATGCGTACATGCGTAAGTTTTCATTGGCATGGGAGCGAATGTGCAAGGCTTTAGCACCACAGGTACCCCTGCCTGAAATGATGAAGAAGGACAGGTTCTTGGCTGGTCTTTGGGAGAATATACGTTGGAGAGTGGAGCTAAAGAAGCCTAGGACATATGAGGATGCACTAGAGGTAGCAAGGAACAAAGAGTGGAAGCTGAGGAAAATGAGCCAGTTAGGGGTGGATTCTTTGCCAATGAGGTCTGAATTTCAGCCTATAGAGTCTTTACAAGGGCGCATGTCAGGGGTTCATCATGAACCAGTAGTTCCTGTTACTACTCAAGTTATGCCAGCAGTGGTCACTACAGCAGTGCAAGATGATGGGCTAAGGTAAGACATGAGGCAAATGGTAGATTTGATGAAGAATCTCAGCCTAAACATGCTAGGTCAAGTGGGAAATAATCGAGGTCGAGGGAGGTTTGCAAATCAGCAAGGAGGTGAAGAAAGGCCTAGGAATGGTGTTGGACAAAGCAATGGTAGGCTTTGGAGGCAGACGCCCACATGTTATAATTGTGGAGAGTTGGGTCACATCAGCCCGCAATGTGATAAGCCACCAAGGATGGGGGGAGACATGTATCCATCCATTGCCAAGACAGGTGCTAACTAGGTCAAATGATCATGGCATCGAAATTAAGGGAGACGAACGAACCAGTGGACTGACCCAGGAGGAAAAGGGAAAGACAAAAGTGCTAAGTGTAGTCACCTTGGAGAAGGCATCAAAGCTAGAGGATACATTAGTGATGCCTATTGGGAAGAGGACCACAGAGGATAAGGAAGGAAGAAGTGCCTCAGGTCCTAGTAGGAAGAAAGGAAAGAGC
The DNA here is from genome assembly GCF_014529385.1 of Adiantum capillus-veneris. Classification (NCBI taxonomy): domain Eukaryota; kingdom Viridiplantae; phylum Streptophyta; class Polypodiopsida; order Polypodiales; family Pteridaceae; genus Adiantum; species Adiantum capillus-veneris. The sequence continues at coordinate 72,235,770 of NC_140940.1, read as the reverse complement.
CATGAAGGCGAGGATGTCAAGGCCAAGAGGAAAAGGAGAGCTCGTCGAAAGTTTCATGTTTCAGATTTTCCACTAGGGGATGGGCAATTAAGCTATGACTTGAAGGAGGATCTTACGAGCAGGAAGGCAAATGTTACTTTTGGGCAGCTTATAGAGATGGTGCCTAAGCTAAAGCGACAGTGGAAGAGGATGGTTAACCCAATGGAGAAAGAGCCAGAGAGAGGTTCAGTGAAGGTGTTGGCAATGGACGAGCTACCAGACATTTGTCCAATAGTAGATGTGTGGCATAAAAGGAAAAATTTGGGACAAGGTTATGTGGATGGCGGAGCCCAAATATGCGTCATAACACACTCATGCGTTGAGAAGATGGGTCTCACAGTGGCTGGGGTGTCAGGTTTTCGGATCAGATTGGCAAACCATCAAAAAGTAAAATGCTTAGGTGTTGTAAAGAGCTTAGAAGTGGAGGCATATGATGCAAAGGCAGTGGTTGATTTTCATGTGATGCCAGCAGGGTTGGGAGCATATCCTATTATACTGGGAAGACCATGGTTACGTGCAGTGGGAGCTGTTCAAGATTGGCGACATGGTACGATTAGCCTCTATGGAAAGACAGGTACCAAGAAGCTTTATAATATGGACACAAGGAAACGATTAGAGGAGCTTTATGAAGATGAGGATGAGTCTAGTGATGAAGACTCTTCCACGGTGACAGATGAGGACAGTGATAGCACTACCAGCAGTGATGAGGATGCTGATGTTGCATTTCTTTGGATGGACAAAGAAATCCAGGAGATTGGTTTAGTTGCATTTGCGAATGAGGTTGAAGATGAAAGTGAAGGGCCTTATGAAGTGATTGAAGGGCTGATGAAAACCAAGGTTGAGTTGTCAAAGAAGCAGGAATTGATGACACAAATGATCAGTGGAGACCTCTCAGCTATGGAGAAGGATATATATTTGCACATGCTGGCTAGTTTTCCTGATTTGTTCATTACTTCATATGAAGAGATCAGAGGGTTCAAGGGCAAAGAGATGCATATAGAGCTGAAAGAAGGTGCTAAGCCAGTGCGGCAAAGGCTAAGAAGGATGGGTCAAGAGCAAATGGAAGCCTTGCGGGTAGAGGTGGACAAGTTATTGAAGGCAGGGTTCATAGTTCCAGTGGAGACTACAGAATGGGTGAGTCCAGTTGTAGTCAGTCCAAAGAAGGATGGGAAGTGGAGAATTTGTGTGGATTTTAAACCCTTAAACACATCCACTAAGAAGAACTCATATCCTCTTCCATTCATCGATCAGATCTTGGATTCACTGGCAGGTTATGAGAGGTACAGTGTGTGTGATGGTTTTTCAGGCTATTTTCAATTGAATATTTCTCGTAAAGACCGCACAAAGACCACTTTTTTTACGCCATGGGGCTGCTATTTCTACACAGTATTGCCATTTGGGTTGTCAAATGGACCTTCCTTCTATCAAGAGAGAGCAAATTGGGTGTTGGAACCGATCGTAGTTGTGTTAAAGCTTTTATGGATGACTTCTGTGTCTATAGCAGTAGGGCTGAACACCATGAGAAGCTGCAGATGGTATTGGCTCGATATGATGAATGTGGAGGACAACTAAATCCAAAGAAATGTCATCTAGCACAGCCAAGGGTGAAGTTATTGGGCCATATGGTGTCAGAAAATGGCATTGAGGCTGATCCAGATAAGGTGAAGTCTATTATTCTTCTTCCATCACCTATGAGTACGAAGCAATTGGCAACCTTTATACACAAAGTGAAGTACATGGCACGGTTTATTCCATTGTCTTCGCAGCTTCTTTATCTATTACAACAAGTGGCAAAGCATGATCCATTGCAATGGGATGACAAGTGTGAAGAAGTGTTTCAAGAGGTGAAAGAGGTGTTAGGGGGGTTGTCAGCCATGCAGGCTCCTGATTGGGAGAAAGTTTTTTATGTAAATCCATCAGTAGGGGATGATGCCATTGGAGCCATGCTATTGCAAAAGGGGAAGGGCAGCCATTATATGAGGCTAGTGTATTGTGCAAGCCGAGTGAAGTTGGTAGCGGAGAGAAAGTTATCAGAAGTAGAGCTAGTGATGGCCAGTGCAATATTTTCTTGTCGACGATTTCGTCATTACTTGCTACCACGGCCTTTTGTTTTCTTGACGAGTTATGCATTTTTGCCACAGTTAATTAATGGTACTAACATGTCAAATGTGGTGAAGAAATGGGTAATTGAGCTGCAAGAGTTTGAGTTCTCTTTTCTAGTGGAAGATAGTACAAGGGCTACCCTAGCTGATTTGTTGACCTACAAGGAGAATCCCCTTATTGTTAAGGAAGAGGTGGTGAGAAAGGTAGTTGAAGAAGTGCCACAGATCAGCAATGCACATGTGTTGTTCTTTGATGGTTCATACAGAAAGAGCCATGATGTAGCTTCAGGGGGTATAGCACTTTATGATCCAGAGGGGAAGCTAGTATGCAAGAGAGGGTTCAAATTGGATGCGCATAGTAACAATGAGGCTGAATATGCTACATTGGAAGCCGGATTACACATTTGTTTGAAGCATGGGGTTCGAAGGTTGAGCATAAAAGGTGATGCCTTGTTAGTGGTGAAGCAAGTGCTGGGTGTGTGGAAGAGCAAGAACACCTCATTGAAGGAAATGTGCTTCAGAATTAAAGGCCTGTTAAAAAAGTTCGAAGCATGGAGCATCAGACACATTGAACGTGCTCTAAATGGAGAGGCACATGAAGCAGCTCAAGGCATGATTGGGGAGCTATTCGTGTTGAGGACCAATTTACCTCTTTATCATGTCCGGGAAAGTTTGGCTCAAGAAGAGGAGTTTTTGCTAACAGGAATCATTCCAAAGGAGATTCAGAAGTCTAAGAAGTATGGCTTTGTGCGTAGAGCATACAGGTACAAATTGATTGGTGATGTCTTATACATGAAAGGGGCTGATCTCGTGTTGAGACGTGTACCTTGGCGGGAGGAGCTTTACAGAGTGTTGGAAGAGAATCATGAAGGCGCATGTGGTGGCCATTTTGCTCTAAAGATCACCTTGCATAAGATTTTGCAAGAGGGGTATGTATGGCCTAGTTTGCACAAGGATGTTCACCATTGGTGTAGGTCTTGCAATAGATGTCAAGCATTTGGGAAGAGAGTGTTGGAGCCAGAGCTACGAAAAACCATTATGACGTTTGATGTGTTTGAAAAGTGGGGGATTGATGCAATAGGCCCGTTACCTATCACAAGCAGGGGCAAAAGCTATATCTTGACGGCAGTGGACTATCTCTCTAGATGGGCAGAGGCTATAGCAATAAAACAGATCACTGCAAAGGATGTGGCAGAATTTGTGTATGATGAAATATGTTGCATGTTTGGGGTGCCATTAGAGCTACTTTCAGATAAGGGGCCAGGATTTAGAGCTAAACTGCTAGACTTCTTATGCACAAAGATGAAGATTAGGCACCAGCATACCACTCCTTATTACCCGCAGTGTAATGGCTTAAATGAAAGATTCAATGGTGAGTTGGTACAAATTCTTTCTAAAGTGACAGAGCACCAAGGAAATAATTGGGATTTGGAATTTCCTAGTGCATTATGGGCTTACCGTACTTCAGTGAAGACAGGTACAGGGTTTACTCCATTTCATTTGGTGTATGGAAAGGAAGCACTATTGCCTGTGGAGGTAGAGTTGCCTGCGGTCAAGATGTTAGAGAAGTTTCTTGGGTCGCCTAGTGATGCATTCAAAGAGAGGCTCTTGCAGTTACAAGAGGTCCAGCTGGATAGGATGAGCGCATTGGAGCATTATGGGTAGATGCAAGATAAGGCTTTGGCAAAGATAAATGAAAAGGTTAAAAGTAAGGGTATCAAGAAACATGACTTGGTTTTGCGCTACAATAGTAAGCTGGACAACACCTTCCAAAAGAAGTTTCAAATTAAGTGGGAAGGCCCTTTCAAGGTAGTGGAGTGTTTTTCAAATGGCACATATCAGCTGGCTAACCTGGATGGTGTTCTACATAAGTCAAGGGTAAATGGGTTGCGTATTAAATTGTATCATGCTAGATTGATGATGGTGGAGCAAGATGAGCTGTCTGTGGATCAAGCAGTGTTGGTGAGGGATGAGGAGACCTGTGATGCGGCGAGTCTCATATCTCTCTTTGCTGCTGCTGATCATGAATGATCTAGCAGGCTAGGGGATGGGCAAATTATGTCAGGAGTTTTTTGGAGCAAGGGATTGCGCATATGTACATACACATGCATGGTGCATCAAATAAAGGATTGCCCATTTTCCTTAGCTAGGTGGTTATGTGGGGCCCACATGTGTACAAGTAGGACAGGGTGTACATAGTGCATCGATTTTCACTATTACCAGTACCACTGTGTTTTCCTACAATAATGAGAAGTTTATAGCGTGTAAAAATTCTCGAAGAAGCTATCCGTGGGCCGATGACGTGAGGTCAGCAGGTGCGTCAGATGGCATCTAGTGGCGTCAGGAGGGCGAACAAGGTCAATATTTGCACGCAGATGAGGACGAACACAACGTGGGTGTTTTCTTGTGAGAGTTACGCAGAAAGGTCATCATTAGGGCCACTTTTTGGGGCCACTTCACGTGGTGGCGAGATTCATTATTGGAAAAAAGCTGAGTGCCAGGTGTGCGGATGATGCAAAAAGGTGACAACTATGCACTGCGAGGTCAGTTTTTGGCCTGTTCGAGGTCCGTTTGAGGTCATCTAAAAGGCCAAGGGTGCCCAAGTAATAAAGCTAAGTGTGGGAACTGAAAAAAGAGAGAGAAGACCAGAAAAAACGTGGAGAAGAGAGGAGGAACAGCCGCAGGTGTGTTTTTTGGGTTTTTGGAGCCTGTTTTGGCCGTAAACTGCTCATCCGAGGTCGGATTTGAGCACTTTGACATTGTAGACTGGGGTTTTGGGCCATTCCGGACGCGATGGCGCTGTCCATTTTGCCAAATTGCTCACTCTTTTTCTACTTTTTTTCTGTGTAAGTTTCTCCTATGAGCGAAGTTTCTGCTCCAGTTTGTGATTATATCAGGCTTATTTTACCCATACTGTGTGAGCTATTTGCCCCATTGGTGTTGGCCCAAGCTCAATCGTATCTAAACATCAGAAATTCTCCCCTTTGGAGCTGAGTTTTTTGGGTGTGTGTGTGTGTGTGTATCTCTCTGTGTGGAGTGGGTAAACGGTTCGTCTCTCTCCTCTCACTCCATAGGTGTGTGTCCTGTCTCGGCCAGGTGTGTTGTGTAAGCCGAGTGGTGCCCCATAGTGTGTGTGTGTATCTTCCCAAGAGTGTGTGTCGGGTCGTTATAGAGGCGCTGTGTGTGTGTTTTCATCCCGCTCACAACGTCATGAACTTTAAGGTTTGAGGGTAATTGCAACTTGTAAGCTTGGTCACTTACAACCTTTACAATCACATAAGGTCCACAATATCTTGGACTAAGCTTCTTGAATTTTCCCAAGGATAGATTTACTCCTCTTGGGTCTAACCCTGAGGAATACCTTATCTCCTAGCTTAAAAGTTCCTTTGGATCTTTTCTTGTCTGCATAATGCTTCTCTCTATCCTCAGTTGCTTGAATATCCTTGCGAACTGCTCTAATCTGCGCTTCCATGTCTTCTAACGTTTGCATCGAGGCCTCCACTTTAATAGTTGGATCAAAAAAGTTCAGTGGAGCTGTACACTCTTGTACATAGAGTGCCTTGAATGGTAACATTCCTATGCTTCTATGATCGAAAGTATTATAAGCATATTCTACTAAAGGAAGATATTGAATCCATTTCCTTGGCTCTTGTGAACAATAAGCTCTAAGAATATCTTTGATTACTTGGTTTACCCTTTCAATACGGCCGTCGATCTCTCAGGATGATATGATGTATTGAAGCATAGCTGAGTTCCAATTGCTTAAAAAAGAGAAGTCCAAAACTTCGAAGTAAAATTTGCATCTCTATCACTGACGATTCTTCTTGATAACCTGTGAAGTCTAAAGATTTCCTGATGAAAACCCTACTAATGTTAGAAGCACTGTGGGTCATCTTGACACGTATCAAGTGAGCCACCTTAGTGAGCATATCGACAACCACAAATACAGAATCGTAGCCTCTGATAGGAGGTAATCCAGTGACAAAATCCATACCCCCATATCAAGAGGTTTGAGTTCCTTGGGAAGCTTAATTCGTTCGGCTTTCGTTCGCTGGCAAGATAAATATTGCTTTACGTAACCAAGAACATCACCTTTCATTGCTGGCCAAAAATAACTTCTTCTGATTGCATTCAAGGTTTTTGCATACCCTGGATGTTCAGAAGTTCGAGAAATCATGAGCTTCAAATAAAATTTCTTTCTTTAGTGCTGGATCCTTAGGTACATAAAGTCTTTGATCAAGATAAATAAATTCCCCTTGAAGAGAATCTTTAATTGTTCTAGAAGTTGCTTTAGATCCTTCACCTTGCTAAATCTATGTTAACAGTCGTTGATACTCAGGGTCATTTGAAGAAGCTTCCCTAATCCTTTCTAGAATAGGATTATTGGGTATAGTGATAGCATTGAGGAAAGACTTATGACTGACTCCATCCGCAACTACATTGTCCTTCCCAGGTCGATACTTGATATCAAAATCATATTGTTGAAGAATTTCAATCCACCTCCTCTATCTCATGTTGAGGTTGGGTTGCACAAAGATAAACTTTAAGCTCTTGTGGTCTGTAACTAACTAAAATTTGCGACTCAAGAGATAATGTCTCCATAGCTTCAATGCATGGATGACAGGGAGAAGTTCTACATCGTAAGTCGGATAGTTCTTCTCATGATCCCTGAGCTTGTGAGAGGTAAAAGCTACAGGTCTTCCTTCTTGAGTAAGAACTCCTCCTAAGGCAAGACTGCTGGCATCGGTCACAACTTTAAAATCCTTACTGAAATCTGGAAGCTTTAGAACAGGAGAAGACACCAAATATCTCTTTAACTTAGCAAAACTAGCTTCGTGCTCTGCTTTCCAATCAATTTGCATTCCTTTCTTCAGAAGTCCTATCAAAGGTGCTGCAATAAGAGCATAATATTTGACAAAAATCCTGTACTACCCTGTAATTCCAAGGAATCCTCTGACGTCACTGGACAAAAGAAGGTTGAGGCCAATCTACTATATCCTTGATCTTCTTGGCATCAATTGAAATTCCATCGGTGGATATAATGAAACCTAAATAGCTAACTTGGGGAGTACAAAAAGTACACTTGCTTTCCTTAGCAAAAAGGTGATGTTGACGTAGAATTTCCAACACTTTCTGGACATGTCCTTCATGCTATGCTTTGTCTTTAGAGTAAACCAAGATATTATAAAAAGAGACTAGGACAAAGTCATCCAAGTAAGGTCTAAAGATATCCTACATTAGTCGATTGAAGCTTGCAGGTGCATTAGTAAGACCAAAGGACATAACTGTGAGTTCATAATGCCCATACCTAGTATTAAAAGCTGTCTTTGGTATGTCTGATTCTTTCATTTTGATCTGATAATATCCTCACCAAAGATCAATCTTTGAGAAGATCCTGGATCCATGGAGTCTATCCAGCAATTTGTCAATTCTCAGAATCGGATACTTGTTCTTGACAGTCACTTGGTTAAGTCCACGATAATCTATGCATAGCCGCAAAGATCCATCCTTATTCTTTTGAAAAAGAACTGGTACACCCCAGGGAGAAGTACTAGGTCTAATGAACCCTTGCTCGATCAGTTGCCTAAGCTGTTCTTTAAGTTCTATAGCTTTTGGTAACGACATCTTGTATGGTCTCTTAGAAACAGGTTCACATCCTGATATAGTATCTATCTCATGGTCTACTTCACGATACGGTGGAATATTGGTCAAGTCTTCTGGGAAAACATCGCCATAGTCCTTCAACCATTCTGGGTGAAAGTTTGAATCTGATTGACCCACCTTGTTAAGCTTCACAGCGTAAATTTGTTGTCCCTTCTTAAGTCCCTTTAGAAGTCTACTAGCTTTAAATAAATGAGCCTTGGGTATCCCATTTTTCCCTTGAACTAGAACTTCATTCCCAAGGTTATCTATGAACGTAAATTTTCCTTGAGCACAATGAATATGGGCTTGGTTTTTTTTCAACAAGTCCATTCCTAAAATTCCGTCATAAATTCCTAAAGGTAAAGTACGAAACTGCACAAAAGTAGCATAACCCCCTAATTCAAAATCTATCAAGCCTGTGAAATGTTGAGATAACACTTCCTTCCCATTAGCTAGTTCTACTAATAGTCTATTTGCAGGATACTGGTTTAACTTTAACTTTCTCATGCATCTAGGAGATAGAAATGAATGCGTACTTCCTCAATCTATGAGGAATTCAACTTTATCACCTTGGCATGTTTCAGGAGCTTGAATTACGGCGAACATAGAATCGCACATTGGGACATTTGGTAGCAATTGAAGTAGCTACCATATGACGATTCTAATAAGCAAGGTTTTTCGGTATGTTATCCCAATTATTTGGTCTATCCCTCTTCGCTAAGTATTTTCTTCTACCCTGAGCAACTTTCATGATTTCCACAACTAACGGCTTGGCTCTTAACAAATCATCTTGCAATGTTCTTGGTCTAAGAGCTTCCAATCTACTATTCAATGGTTCAATGAGACCTTGACAGAACTTGGCCACTTGTTGTTCCAAGGTCATCTTTGGCGCATATCTCTTCAGAGTCACGAAATTGGAGTAATATCCCTCTACAGTCAAGGATAGTTGCTTGAGTGAGAAAAATTTGTTCATTTTTATGGCCCTATGAGCTGGCGGAAGTAACGTTCGGTCACTGCAGCCTTAATTTCTTCCCATGACTAAGAAGATCAACAATGTCAGAGTCTCGGCAATGTTGTTTCCACCATATTTTGGCATCTCCGGTAAGTCGAAACATGGCAAGTATAGTTTGATTCTGCAGATGAGTTCCCGCAGCTTCAAAATAATTCTCCATGGCTTTGATCCACACCTCCCCATCTCGTTCTAGGTTAACCCCTTCACTTTTGAAGTTGGGGGGTTGCGCTTGCTTGAGATTGTTTTTTTTCTCTTGAACCGCGGTATAAAGAGCGTAGTTTCTTTAAATCCATGGTAAGACATCCTAGCTTCCAAGCATTGATGTAATAAGTCCCGCCTTCATTGCTCCATTCGATCTCCCAGCCTTTATCTATCCGAGTCAAATGAGGAGTGTGAGCCTTCATCAGTAGCTCCATCATGCTCTGTCGGAAAAGATAGTTTGGAGAACGACAGGCACTCTCATAAATAATCTTGAAGACTTGGAATTTGCGATACTCAACCACTGGATCTTCCTAAAATATCGACGCATAAGCCTTGGATTAGCTAACCAATTTCTCTTGTTTTTTAATATTTTCAGACAGTATGAAATTTTTCCAAACTAACCTAGGCTTTGAACCCTAGGCTCTGATACAAGCTATCAGGTCCCCTTTCCGTCTCACCTTGACAGAACTGGAGGACACTTGACGGTTGCTAGATCCTAAAAAAAATACCAGTGGATGGTCTCTCATCACTTAGTGAGTTGAGTCCAAGCCACTAGTGAAAAGGAGTCTAGCTCCGCCCCACAAGGGAAGCGTAATTAAGTACTATCGTACCTATTCTCATCTTCCAGGAGGAGAAATATCCTCGGTGCCTTTTTTCCCATAGCTTTTAGAGGCACGTTCACCGAGTTTCTTCCGCTCTCGCGTAATGAGATATCTAATGATGTACTCTATTGCACAGGGCAGAGAGTTCCTGATTGATCGAGACCTGTTAACCCTCATGGCTCACGGACACCATATCACCTACGACGGACGTTGTATTATTTACTTGGTAGAGTCAGGTACCAGGCTTGTCGGTCCAATAGGAAAAGGGTAAGAGTGATCGCCGACAAGAGATGCACTCTAACTGGAACATTCAAGGGATTAGTTGGCTAAGCATGGGTGCCCAAGTGTGAATGGGGTGAGCTCATATAAAAGTCAACTAAACCTAAAATTCACTCATTCTCTCATTTGTGCAATTGAAGAGTGCTCTTGCTCCATCTCCATCTTCTTCTTCTTCATCTCCTGTGTGTGTGTGTGTGTGTGTGTGTGTGTGTGTGTGTGTGAGAGAGAGAGAGAGAGAGAGAGAGAGAGAGAGAGAGAGAGAGAGAGAGAGAGAGAGAGAGAGAGAGAGAGAGAGAGAGAGAGAGAGTGATCGAGCATTGCGGCGGCACGATGGCGACGAGGCGGTTGAGTGCGGTGTATCGGCGTCTCCCTCTTCTTCACGGCAAGGAATCCTCGATGACAGGAAGCGTAGAGGGGTGAGTGACACACCAATTCCATCTTTGAGCTTACTAGTTTAGGATTGTTGTGTGCTTGGAGCCATTTGTGGCTCGCACACAGTGCATCGACAAGTTCCTTGCATTGACACGTGCGACATACGTGCACATTTTTGGCGCCGCTGCCGGGGAATGCCATACACTAAGCTTGAATGGCACTCTGTGCTTCTTTTGTGGTGCAATTTCAATTGTAGGAAAGGTAAGTAAGGAGGGTGTGTGTATTGAGAAGAAGTATTTTGTGCTACTACTGTGTATTTTTTTTGTTAATGGAGTTTTCAAAGGTACTGTGTTTTTTCTCTGTGTAAGGTGTTAGTATTAAGGTTGTTAGTTCTGTGTAATGTAATGTACAGTAAGTAGGAAGTAGATCTATGAGAGCTAATAGAGTGTGTTAGTGTGTAGCAATAGGTGTATTAGTTGAAAGTACATAGGTAGAGCGTGTGTGTGCTCTCGCGCAGGCCGCGGCGACCTTATCCTTAAAAATAAATTGTAAACAAAAAAATTTAAAAATTTAAAATTTTAAGGTAGGACCAGCATCGGGAATATCTCCTAGACCTAAGCCCAGACCCAAGCCGAAGCTCACGATCAAGCTTAGGCATCTATCGCCTTTTAAAATTATGAATTTTAGCTTCAAACGTAGCTAAAATTCAATTTTTTGAGGACCAACGGAGCTTCAGGTGACCGAACATTGTGCTGTAAAGCACACCGCAACCCTCTGCGTAATATGCTTGTTATGGGCTATCACACACTTTAATAAAAAAATCGATCGTTCAAAAGCATTAAAAACGTTAAAAAAAACACGAGTGAAAACGGACGCCTAAAAAAGTAAGCGGTTAACCTTCGAGGTTATTCGCCGACGCTTGTAGGGTGTCAAAGGCACATGCATCTACGCTCTGGTCGTGTGCTAGAGACGGAGCACTAGAGAGAATTTTGACTTATGCGAGTTCTCATTATCCACCTACCTTAGGTTCCTGGCCCTCGATGGGGACCCAAGGTAGTACAAACCAAGACCCGAACATAGCGGCTAGTGACTCTTCCTCTGACTATGACGTCATGGAGGGTTTCCCAATGCCTAATCCCGATAGCTCAAGCCAAGACATGCATGCCATGGGTCCATGGTCCAGGCCAAGCGTGCTTAGCCGCTTGAAGGAAACCTTTAGTAGAGCCACTCGCTCCGAACATGGAGTTAATGATGTAAATGAGGGGGGTGGGAAAGTAAATTCTCCATTCATGACCAAAGTAGACCCTATACCCTTAGATAATGTGCAAGTAAATACTTCATTCACTGCACCTCCTGACTCTTCAGAGATATTCCCCTCCGAGGTCATATTACCCGATGGTAGAAGCCTTGCCGAAGTGCAAGAGGTTGAGCAATATATCATTGCAGTGAGGGAAAAGGAAATTTAGAGCTTACGCAAGGCGGAGCAATGAAGAGAGTTAAAATCAAAAGGGCCTATGTCAATATCTTTGCTAGGAGAGAAATCAAGTGCTCCTGACTTAGTAACCGCTAAGGGCCAACCCCTAGAAAGCAATATTGCATCTAGCTCAAAGGACACCCTAGATGGAGTGTTCCTAAATGATAACTGGGAGTACAAACTACAAACAGAAACTTTGACCGACCTATACACAAGTCACACCTATCACGTGGGTTGGTTAGATGTCCTACAATCCACAATGGGTGCTACTAGTGTGGAGGATCAACAACAAAGAGTTTGTGAGGTCATCCATAGGGTTATCAAGTTAGAGAGAGAGAACAAGGGGATCAACATGCCTTCAATGGGTCTCATGAGATTCTTGGATACAAGAAAGGCTAAACAACCGACCTTATCGCAATGGAGACTCCCTCGGTAAGTCCGATGGATCCCCCATATGTTGTTTCACCAGGGGTCTCGGTGCAATTTAAGCCCACAAGTGATAGCTTTACCTTTCCAAGTATAGCTCATCTTTCCCTTGATGACACCACGACTACCATGCCTACCCGAATGATGGGCATGCTAAGAAACACGCCATGGACCTCATTTGTTAGTAAAGCACCGCTACATGGTAGCTCAATGCCTGTAATAGTACCTCCAAGTGTGTACCAATCGTATATAGGTCATCACACTCATGTAGTCCCTACCCCTCCCCTTGTTTCAACTACCTATGCTCCACAACCATAACACCCAAGTTATTATTTCCATGGGACTATACCGGCTAGCATTAGCATGTCACATCCGACATCTGCTATGCCTAGGGCCACACATATGAACTTTGGGCCACCACATGGCACAACATTGTACCCAACGTGGAACCCGAGGGCGTGCTATGCACCAAGCCCAATGCCAATACCTACTCCACATGTAGTCTCTAGAGCGCCTTCATCCACGGTGCCTGCTCACTTAGGTGACTTGGCAATATTTGCTCAAGCCATTGGTTGATCTATTGTTGAGAATATGCGTAACATGCCTGCTGATAGAGAGCCTAGAAGTAAGGCAATACAAATAGCCAAGATCACACCAAAATTTAGTGGAGACGGGGATGTGAGAAAGCATATCAAAGTGTTTGAACAAATATGTGATCCTCTAGGAGAACACAATGACCTGCATAAGAGTAATTCTTTAAGCCTAACCTTAAGTGGGAAGGCTGGGGATTGGTATAGGACCCTAAGGGTGGAACAAAAAACGATTTACCCTACTCTTAGGAGACTGTTCTTGAAAGAATACATACGAGAGGGAGTGCTTTGGGGTGTAGCCTCTCAGCTCCAGAAAGCCCAACGAGAGGAAGGAGAGTCGTGAGAGACTTTATAAGTCGCTTGAAGCATTTTAATTCTCGCTGTAATCCAAATGAGCGCTTCAATAATAATCAATTGCTTGATAGATTCATTAGAGGATTATGACATGAGGATATCTACAATGGCCTAGTCATTAGAGGTATCACTAGTTGGGAAGCAGACACCACCAATGCAATCCAATTGGAGGATAATTTAATGATTCAAGGAGAAAGAGTGTCTGTTGAGACTAAATCTATTAGCTTCCAAGCATCAGGGCATCAACCAATGACCTTAAAGTCTATTGCTAAGGAGCCAAAGATATCTGAGATGACTCTAGCAGATCTCACCAAGGCTATTCAAGAGAGTCTTAGAGACAATCGTGCTCCACAAAACAGTCATATGTATCCAAGAAGGGAGCGACAATGGTGCTCAGTATGCTGTGGACCGCATAGTACCAGTGAATGCCCTACTTTTAGAGTAAAATTCAATGGGAACTGCAATGCCTGTGGGAGGTATCATCATCAAGCTAAGGTTTGCATAGTATTTAAGCGCGCGGTGGCCAATAGACCAACCTTAGCATGGACAAACACACCTCGAGTGCCTGCATTGATGCCGGCCCCACCTCTTGAACAAACAGCACAACACATGGTCCCTAGGGCCCAAAATGTTGTTCAAACATCACCCTTACCACCTCCAGTGCCAGGACTGCAACCACCACATCCGAGAATCACTTCTGTGAATCAAGTGGGTTGTGAGTCATCTATTGTTTGTTTGGAAGGCTGTGAGGAAGATATAGATCCTAATATTTCATATGGGATGGATGTGCTTGAAGAAAGTCCACAATACTACATGGAGGACTATTGGGGACAAGTCAAACCTGTATATCAAGTAGCTGCTCTTGCGGGAAGAGGAAAAAATATCAATTACACGGCTAAGAGACCACCTCTTCAATGCTATGAGTGTGGAGGTCCACATTGTGTAGTCGAGTGTCCTATTAGGCTACAAAATAACACCACACTAATGCAAACCAATCAACAAGCACGTCTACAATGCCTATACTCATGTGTAATCGATGTGGCATAGATCATTTGATTACCCAATGTCCAAATAATCCAAATGCACCGAAGATCACACCATTAAACTTGATTGAAGTACTGAGGAGCCATCACAAAGTACACCTCTGGTACCAGTAAACGTACTCACACGATCGATGCTCCAAAAACAAAATTAAATTCTTGAGGAAAGAGACACGACATCATTTGCCCAATCTCAGAAAAAGAAGAAAACATGAAGGAAGAGATCGCAAAAAGCAGCGAAGTCAGACCCCAGACCAACATAGGGACTGGTGACGACCCCATATATATGAACGGCGCTGAAGAGGATTCCGATTGAGGTGAAACCATGGAGACCAAAACGACCACTAAGATAGAAACCAACAACGAAGATCTTCATGAGCCACAATGGCCAGGATCCAAGAAGAAGATAGGAACTTATCCAAACCCTACAGAGGAGATTGAGCGAGTCAAGAAATTAAGGAGTTTGGTAGAAGATACCCAAAGGGATCTAGAACCCACACCTAGGCAGATCCAGATTACAGACACCGTGTTCCCTATGCAACAACAACCTCACCAAGTCCATAGACCCTTAGCCATACCTAGTGTCATCCAAGAAGAAAGTGACTTAAAGTCATGGGAAAGTGGGCGTACTCAGTTCTTGATGGAAAGAATGTTTGGAGAGGGACTACTTGATCCTATCGAAGAAATGGAGATCCCATCTTCCCCACCTCAAGGGAATCAAGGCCAAAAGGTGCCGTTAAACATTGCCAAATTGATGGATTTCATGTCTTCAGAAGTTAGAACCACCATCATGTCCAAACCCTAAGGACCCTAAGCTAGTCTCAGCTCTTCGAGCCTTCCTCAATGGAGAACTAAAGTTTGGGCTACCACAATTTGCACAGATGGATGGAGCTGGGGAGATGCCAATAGAGGAGGAACACTTAGATCCACAACCCAACCTAGATGACAACCTTGTTATAGAAATATCTGTTAATAAGTTGGGACAATACTTTGAGGGTGATGAATCCAATGCAACCATACCAATCACTACTAAGGGATTAACTGTGAAGGGAATCCTTGATGGTGGCACTGGGGTTATCATTGTGACTAAATTGATGGGACTATGGGAAGACCTCACCTTGCGACCACAGCCATTGTAGTGAAGATGGCCAATGGGTCTATTGTTAAACCTATTGGGATTCTAGAAGATCTCAAGATCAAGGTCTTTGGACATAAAATAAGGATTACCTTCATTGTTATGGATTTCTCCAAACACACTATGGCAACGAAGATGATCTTAGGACGTGCTTTCATGAGGGAAGAAAAAATGGTGCATGACTGGTCTAAAAACCATGTCTACTTGCAGCTCCAAGATTCTGTCATTTGAGTGGATCTTGTGTGACTGGTCGGGCACATCCCTAGGAAACAAGTTTATAATTGATCATAGATCTGGCACCACAGTTCACTCGGTACCATTGCAGTATTGTTACACGTGTAATGTTATAGAATTGATATTTTATTACTTATTACAGCTGACACGTGGAAAAGACTAGACCCAGCTTGGCCTATGCAAATGTATTTGTATATCATGTACATTTTATTATTCAAGTGCTCTTTTATGAGCTTTGGCCAATTATGACCGACCGGCCAGTTTGTACTCATTTTTTACCATTCAAGAAATCTATAAATGAAATACGTGCAAGAGGAAAATGGTCACTCTTGCACGTGGGGATATTGCACCCAGTGTCTGCGTTGCTCTTCTCATCTCTCCTCTCTTCTCTGTCGCCGAGCCGACGTAGCACTCCGCTCTAGGAGGTGCGCCTGCACGTGCTCTCTCGCTCTATCTCGCTCTCTTTTCCTCTTTGTTCGTGTACGATTTGATTATATGCTCACAGGATTTGTCAGTATGCATATTTGTGGTGTTTTATTGTCTCTATCATGCTATTCGAGGTATTTTGCAGGGACGCTACGTCTTCCATTTGTAGCAGTGGTATCAGAACTAAGTTACGCTCTTAGTAAGAACCAGTATCGAAGTTGTGAATTTGGTATCCAAGTGAGGTGCACAATTTGGTTTTTGGAAATGTAGATCTTTGCAGTCAAGTACCATAGATAAGTGCAATTATACAACTCTAATTAGCTTCATTTGATTTTATCTTGATTTTTGACATATTTTTGGAAAAATCTTTGAAATTTCTGGGTACATTAAGGATAATCCTTTATCACATTGCAATGAGGAAAAGCGATACGAATAGGATAGTTTGAATCATGATATTGTAAGCATAAGAGTGCATATGTAGTTGCATGGCATGGTGATTAGTTTGAGGCTTTAATTTAGAGTAACTAGGATAAACCCTTTGTGAGAGTGAACCAAAGATGAGTGCAAGGGCCCCCGATATGATCATGGAAAAATAGGAAATATGATTTTATTGTATGTACCGCTAGAAGAAGCAGAAGAAGAAGATAAATTTTTAATATTGTATATAATCCATGTTGACAGAGCTCACATAACTATCCGGCCGAGTGTTAATCTCAAACTCAACTATACACAAGGGGATGTCGGGATACATGTAGAAGATTACTACCATCAAGGTAGTGATTACCGTTGTCAACAAGGTAGTAATTACCGTCCACAAGCAGACTTAGTAGAGCACCATGGAGAACACCCCCAAGCTATTCATCTTGACTCTTAATTGTGTAAATCAACTCCAAATAGTAGAGCCAGACCGGGGATCAAAGCCGAAGCCTGAGCAAAATCAGTAGCATTCTAGGGGCAGCAACCTTGCAGGACAGTAGGCCTGATGGATGGTAGTAGCGGCATCAGAGGCAGGTGAAGGTGCAACTGCAGGCCCGATAGCTTATACGACACCAACCACAACAGTCACTCTCTCTATCTCTCTCTACAATCGCGACTCTCTCTCTGTCTCTATCTCTCTCTGGCCACCACCCGCCATCAACCTGTCTTTTGCTGACGTTTATCACCAACCACCACGGTCTCTCTCTATCTCACACATAGTCGTCGGCCTTTCTGCTCTGCAGTTCCAACTCACTCTCGCCCACCACCTCACTTCCTAGCATGTGCGTGCATGTACTGGCTGCGGTCGTAATCCTTCTCTCACTTCACTCACCCACCATGCACCACACAAGCTTCCACCAACCACAAGTGTCTCTCAATATTTTTTTTAATTATTATTTTTGCCAACCACAGCTGTCGAACGTCTCACTCTCTCTTTCTCTTAGTTGTGCCTCCATCCACCTACTTTCTCTGTGGCACCATTTTTGTTATTTTATTACTAGCCATCGCGAGCAACTGAAACAACCACTTCTCTCTCAGAGCCGCATCACTCTTTCACTTTATCTCTCTCACCCTCCCTCTATTCTCTCCATGGAGCCCTTGGTCACCTACCGAAGACCTACCCACTTACCATGCTGAGGTGCTCCCACTCATTCTCGGAGTCGACCTGCTTCATCCCACCCTCCCTCTATCTCTTGCATGGCTCCAGGCAGTAGAAGACCACACTTCAACCACCTCTCGCTCTCCTCTCTTATTGCCTTCTCAGGCTGATGTGAGTGCCGTTTATGAAGAAAGGGTACACGTAGGTATAGAATTTATGTAGAGGCGGCCTGCACGCTGCCGGATAGTGTGGGGATGTCGCCATTCTAGATAAAAATGACGACGTGCAGGCTGGTATTAGTGTGGACGTTGATGACGTCAGGGTCGCTGTCGAGGATACGAACGCTGCCCATGATCAACTACTGCATCAACAGGGAGACCCTATGATCCTTGAAAATTCATTTCGTTACAAGAATCGCGAGAGATGCGCCCTCTGCTATTAGAAGAAACAGTTGCCACAACGATAGTAGGAGCAAGGATGGGTGCCGCGTGCAAGCAGCAGGGAGCATTGACTGCGTCTATTGGCAACGATAGATCAGAGAAGCCACGCCACTGGATGAGGGGGTAAAGGCCGGAATATGGTTTTTATATATACAAAATGGGCTTCAGTGTTGACGTCGTGACCAGCTGGTCGGGTTGGTTAGCGGAAGAGTTTGTTTGCGCATGAGGCACCAGGGTTGAAATTAATTTGTCACCTTCAATTTTGCTTACTATGTGCTGTCGTGAGAGAAGAGAAAGCGGACGCATCTCTAGATATTCTATAACAATATAAATGAGAAGCTATCAGTATGCACAAGGCGGGAGTATATATGAGTCTCTCTCCCTCTAGTTATCATGCAGACATCGAACTCTCTCTCTCTCTCTCTCTCACCCAGTACTCTGCATACAAACATGACATTGACGAAGCTTTTACTATTTTTTGGGACACTGCCGCTGCAGCTCTGACATTGCTGATGATGATTTTTTTGAAGTATTTTTACTTTCCTTCATTTTATTTTATACCCAGACATAGTATTAGAACCCTAAGGATTGTATGAGGTAGGTCCCATAGGAAAACATTTCATTACTCTCTCTCCTCCCCCCCTCGGCTACTGCATTGGATGCACACACACCTATGGCATCCCCTCCACTACTTACAGAGCCGGACATTGACGAAGTTCTTCAGCAATCACTGTAATACTTTCTCCGACCACGCGTACTTGTTGGGCATTGCCAATGATGATGCTGGATTTTAATTCGTCAAGTCTTTCACTTTATTTTTGTACCCCGACATTGGAGTAGATCCCCAAGGATTGTATCTGATTGTTCTCATAGGAAATTTTGGCATTTTGACGTGAATGTTAACATAACATTTCATTTCATTTCTTTCTCTCTCTCTCTCCCCACCTCGTCTGCGATTCGTGCACACATACCTACAACCAATGCAATAGATCAGCTCGCACAACAGGTTATTACTAGGGTGACATCTCTTTTGATTAGCTTAGAGTCTTATTGCAATTGTTCTAAAATTGAGTTATATATATTGACAATAAGAACACTGTAACTAAAAATACTTCTCAGGTTTTTCTTAAATTTTTAATTTTATTTTTGTGGCTTTCTACACACACACACACACACACACACACACACATTGTGTTTGAATGTCTCAATAATACGCAAACTGGCATTCCCTGCTTCATGCATCTTCATTCTTCTATCCAAGATAATTAGCCCTTTACTTTGCCAATTTTGTATGACAAGGGTATACCTCGTGTTGTCCACGTTATCTAACTATCAAGGCATTATTTAGCCTGCTTTAAGCAATTTGTACAAGCTGTAGACTCCCATCATTCTCACTACATATTTAATCGCCAAGTTTAATTATGTGGTTTTGTAAGCCTTTTTTTAAAAAATTAATTTTTATATGTACAAGAAACCTTCATTCTCTTACATCATTTTATGTCTAACTAGAAATGCATGTCGTAAATGAAGGCTTCTAGGATAGAGCAACTAAGACTGTATTAATTTTGTGTTGTTTATAATTCCCCTCACTTTCTAATTGATTCAAGGCTAATCATAGTACATGTCTGTAAGTAATCATTGTCATTTTGTCTCTTACATTGAGCTATACGATCAAATCGAATCTCGATCCTATCTTTTATGTTTGTTTGTGACTCTAGATTGATTTATGCTATTAAGTCAAAACTGCAGAGTTTTTGTTCTCGCTACGTTGTCCCTCACATTTCAGTTTCAACAAGATTATGGATCACTTTTTTTATTTGTGTTCCAGTTTAATTTATTTTTAACATCGCCTTTAGCAATTCCAGGTTCCAAGACTATACGTTCTCAATGTGCAATCAACCACTTAAGTCGAATCAAATTCTAGATAGGCAAAATATTTTTTAATCTCATGGCCAAATTATTAACACAACATTAACACATTCTAGATTTGTTAACTATACTTTGGTTAAGTTTCACAAATGCAGCTTTCTCGTACTTGTGCCTCTCCCCCACACGCACACACTGGTATATATATTTTCAAATGCAGTATACCATCCAGGTACATACATCCAATACCTCCTCGCTTTCTTATCTTTCGAGCTATAAAACTAGTCATTTCTAATATGGTGACTTCCATTACGCACTAAATGGAGTTTTACTGAGAACATTTGACATTAAGCTATGTAGATACTCCCACGAGCTATGATACTTTGCATTCGTAAACAAATAGTTGTAGTGATTTTGTATACTCCAAAGTGGTGTCACACACATAGTAAATACTTTTCTCTTTTATGTCTTGTCTAGTCCATTGGTCCCATGCACACAGATCTTCCGATTTATGCAGTGTGTAAATGCTCATCTTGGTGTAGATTCATTGATTTAGGCAACACCAGTTATCTGTGCAGATCCGCCGATTTAGGCAGCACATTGACAAATTAAAAATTCACAATGGTAAATGCAAATCCGCCGATGTAGGCAACATTAGTGCAGATTCGCCGATCTAGGCAACACATCTTACTAGTGTAGATTCGCCGGTTGAGGCAACACCGATCACGAAATCATGTTGCAATGGCTAGCCACCACTGTAACTGGTATGATTTTGTTACCCATGTATACAAAATGAAGAATATTTGGATTTGGATTGGAAATGGGTACATGTTGGCAGATATTTGGAATTGGATTTGGAATTGGTATACGATGATTTTTTGTCGCGACAGTATTTATCAAATTGGACTTGAGATTGATGAGAATTGATGAGTGTGACCAATGATATCCCGCTTCATCAGGGTATGACATATACTGCTTATTCTAGTGGTATGGGATACTAGAATAGGTAGTATCTGGATGACGCGGCAGGCATAAGCTAATGTTTTTTAGTTTCATAAATTTTTATTTTATTATGTGATGTTTTTGACACAACATACTAATCACTGTTTTTGACAAGTATTGTTTGCAGATTTTTATCTTCGCAACTGAGGACAGTTGCTTTTCAATGGAGAGGTATGTTATAGAATTGATATTTTATTACTTATTGCAGCTGACATATGTAAAAGACTAGACCCAGCTTGGCCTATGAAAATGTATTTGTATATCATGTACATTTTATTATTCAAGTGCTCTTTTATGAGCTTTGGCGAATTATGAGCGTTCCGCTAGTTTGTACTCATTTTTGACCATTCAAGAAATCTATAAATGAAATACGTGCAAGAGGAAAATGGTCACTCTTGCATGGGGGGAGATTGCACCCAGTGTCTGCGTTTCTCTTCCCATCTCTCCTCTCTTCTGTGTCGCCGAGCGGCGTAGCACTCCGCTCTAGGAGGTGCGCCTGCACATGCTCTCTTGCTCTATCTTGCTCTCTTTTCTTCTCTCTTCATGTACGATTTGATTATATGCTCACAGGATTCGTCAGGTATGCATATTTGTGGTGTTTTATTGTCTCTATCATGCTATTTGAGGTATTTTGCAGGGACGCTACGTCTTCCGTTTGTAGCATGTAAAGCGGACACTGATGTTGGGGAAGATTCTCCTTATATGGAGGTACTACCTGGGATGACTGAGTCGGACAATGTGGATTGGGTCCACCTAGCAGCAACCATAGACACTTGGGGAAATAGGGGGACGACCTGGGTAACACCTGAGGGGGATGAAATGCCACCACTCGTACCCTTAAATATGCTACAAGCAATGCATATAGATTTTGACAAAACTCATCCTAATATAACAAACAAAACATACAAGTGGGTCCCTAAAGCTCCTTTAGCGACCATAGCTAGTGTCAAAAAATAGAAGCCTTGTAAGAAACGCCCCACTCGCCCCAAAAAATGTAAGGAAACCTGGTGTTGGATTCCTAAACGACTATTGGAATCCCAGAATACTATCAAGGAAATGATCAAATCTTGATGCCAAAATGTAGATTGTGTTCTTACCTGTCACCTGATCCATGTGAGCCCAATCCGGTAGCTCCAAAATGAATCAATAATCACGGAAAGAAAAAAATAACAGAATGCTACACACCCGCTCCAGAGCTAGTTTGGGTACCGAAGAAAGAACAATTTGTTCGACCTAGCTCAAGAAGGGGGGAGTCCCATGAAGTTTCTAGCTCCTCATATAATGCATCCATAGAGGTAAAAGCTTCTCCACAACCTCCATCTACCATTGTACATATCCATACAAGCAAGAAAGATTCTGCACCTCCTGTTGTAAGTTCACCACCTTCAACAATGTTGCAAATAAAATCATGGGAGAGTACCTTACCACCCTTGCAACTAGATGAAATGCATAGGGCGGTCGAAAACTATTGGTTAAAGCCTTCATCCATAACAACTTGGAACAATTGGTTTCAAAAGGTGACGACATCATTCCAAAAGGTATGATCTACCCAAGGAAGGGGGGAGTGTTTGCTACTGGCTCTCCTTCCTGTCCTCGTGTGTGTGTGTGTGTGTGTGTGGAGAAGAGAGAGAGAGAGAGAGAGAGAGAGAGAGAGAGAGAGGGAGAGCGCACGTTACCTTAGCTTGCTTGAGCGTGCGCCGAAAACTTAGATCTCAGATCTCAGATCTGAGTTTTTGGACGCTTTTTTACCCCTGACGGCGTCGCTATGAACGTCGCTGAGTTACTTATAATTTAGCGACGTGCATAGCGACGCCGTGGGTTTTCACATTTGAGCGTCGCACTGCGAGCGTCGCTAATATTAAGTGCCTCTTGTAGTGAATGACCTTGCTTTGCCTTTTTCGTATTTTCATACATCAGACAAACATTTGGGTCAGTTTTGGATTTTATTTTTTTTTGCTTTTTGTGCTTTATGGCGCTTTTTTGTGAAAAGCACGAGTGGATCCTCAATCTACAAGGTCCAAAGAAGCTAAGGTTCAATTTTGAAGAAATATGCTTTTGGTGCTTTTTAGTGAAAAGTACATTTGTTTTCTAGTTAAGGTGGGCTAGGTGAAGCAGTGATTTAGATTTTGTGTTTTTTATATAACTTTTTATGGTTTGTGGCGTCCCCAAAAAAGCAAAGTGCTTTTTAATATTGTCTAACCACAAAAATATTATTCTAATCACCGTATAGGTACAAAATGGACATATGGTGGAGAAATGGAATTAAATGAGAACCATAAGGATTTCACTTGCTTCCCTCTCAACCTTCCTCCCTAACCTCTTAAGCTTCAATCTTAGGGAATGTATATATAAAGCCTTATACTCACAAAAACAAGACAAAAATAATAAAGAGCAAGAGCAATTAGCAAACGAGTGTGCACAATAAAAGTCAAAACGTTGACCCAGACCTACACATTCACATCCCGTACATTGAAATAGAAACCTGTGCCATAAAACATTTTTGATCCTCATCACTCCAGTGATAGAGGGTAGGTAGGATTAGTACGATATGAGTGTTTCTTTTTTAGAGTTTAGTGATTAGCAAAGTTATTTCTTCCCACTGATGTGCCTCCTAGAGGTATTCTTTGTGTTTCCTAGTGTGTACAAGAACGTGTTGTTGTGGTTAGGATTTGGACCTTCATGGATTCTTTCTCTCGTTCACACTTCAAATCAAGCGCAATCGTCAACACAAACAGGTGTTTCTTGTCCATTAACATTGCCTCTTATCTTTTTGCATCCATGTTTGTCTGCTTTAATTGTGATTGGTAGCATAATATCAGTACATTTGCTTAGTATCAAACATTTAATTCAATGTAATTTTTTGTCATAAGCACTTGTCTAGGTTTAAAAATCAAGCAGTTCGACTAAGCTAGTTTGACCAAGCTAGGTGTTAAAGATCTTCTCTTAATACCATGGGGAATGCCTTCCTAATAATTAATGGTTACTTAAGTTCTTAATCCGATTTAGGCAGCATTGTGTGAAATGTACTAGGGATTTCTAGTGGGCTTAGTCCCTATTGACCTTTAGCTTAAGTATTATAAAGGGAGTTTACTAGTGTGACGAGCCTGGGGAGGTGTAACAGTGTTATATGACCCCCCAAAGTTACAAAATTAAAATGTTGAAAACGAACAAAAAAAAAACAAAGTGCCACAATGTAAAATCTTAAGCTGGAAGAGAAATCTCAGCTTGATTTGGTACTTCACTCACATGTATCGCCTATGGTACTAGAGCCCTAGAGGTTCCCAGTGTGGGCACTTTTTCTTGAAAAGCAAAAAACCCAAGGCATACAAAATAAGCACACACATCAAAATGGAATCATTGTAAAAAGACTTTGGGGGGTCAAAGAAAAGGAAATAAGTCAGGCGATGATTTCATGAGAAATTCCTTTTATCGTAGCTTAACTCTACAAGGTCTTCTAGGTATAGCCTCTAGTCAGCCCTCGGACATGAAATACTTGGCTCTCACGATTAAACAACTTAATTGACTAGAGGAAATTAAGAAGCTTACCCATGGTATTAATAGTCGATCTTAGTGCCTTCCGATCGTTAAATTAGCGACCCCAGACTTGTTTAATTTTTTTATCTTTACAACTGTTTATGCGTTTGATTATATTGAAATTTAATGTTTATTGCTGACAAATGGTTTAAAATTTTGTTACCAATCAAATTTTCTGCCTACAACTACTGCATATGCTTTTTAATTGCTTATGAGAATGCAATTACTGTGCCAATGTTGTTTGATTTTATAGTGACAGAAGAAGGCTAAGGACATTCATCTCAAATGCTCTTCCACCTCGAGGAACGAGCTTCAACTCAATAGCTTCTGAGGACGGAATCTACATCAAGAAGGGGGCATGTTAACCCTCACGGCTCCACCCTATCACCTACGATGGGCATTGTATTATTTACTTGGTAGAGTCAGGTACCCAACTTGTCGGTCCAATAGGAAAAGGGTAAGAGTAATCATCGATGAGGGACGCACTCTAACTGGAACATTCAAGGGATTAGTTGGCTAAGCATGGGCACCCAAGTGTGAATGGGGCGAGCTCATATCAAAGTCAACTAAACCTAAAATTCACTCATTCTCTCATTTGTGCAATTGAAGAGTGCTCTTGCTGCATCTCCATCTTCCTCTTCTTCTCCTTGTGTGTGTGTGTGTGTGTGTGTGTGTGTGTGAGAGAGAGAGAGAGAGAGAGAGAGAGAGTGCGATTGGGCATTGCAGAGGAACCACGACCGCGAGGCGGTTGAGCGCGGCATAGCGGCGTCTCCCTCTTCTTCGTGGAGAGGAATCCTCCACGACAGGAAGCGTAGAGCGATGAGTGACACACCAACGTCATCTTTGAGCTTACTAGTTTAGGTTTGTTGTGTGCTTGGAGCCATTTGTGGCTTTCACACAGTGTATCGGCAAGTTCCTTGCATTGACACATGCGACACACACACACATTCATCTCAAATGCTCTTCCACCTCGACGAACGAGCTTCAACTCAATAGCTTTCGAGGACGGAATCTACATCAGGAAGGGGGGCATGTTAACCCTCATGGCTCACGGACACTTCCAATTTAAATTTAAATGAAACCTTTAAAAATACCAATGCCGTTGTCTCAGTTGGATTTCCAACATAGTTCCGGGAGTTTAAACATTCCCTAAAATTATGGTAATGCAATGCTTATGTAAAATTTAAAAAAATAAATTCATTCTACCTCATGAATTTCCTCTTCGATGCCTCATGAGATGACCAGATTTTCCTCTCTCATCGGTGCTTTACCGTTGTTCTCCATGTTGTTAGTTCCTACCTCGCGGTCGTTAGCACCACCAAAACGTGTCCTCTTGGGGGCCATATCTCACTACTTTGGGTTAGAAAAACTCCGAAGAAAGAAGGTTAAAATATGGTATCAAGTAACCATATCAACAATGATAGGCATCCAAAAGGATTAGGAAAAAGAGTATCTAATCTTACTCATAACAATACTCTACATCGAGGAGAGTGCAATGAAATGCTTTTAAGCCATAGCTTTCCTCAAGTAGAAGTTGATTTGAGCTATGGATAATCACACATAAAGTTTGTGTAAAGCAACATTGACAAGTGAAAACTACCTAAGATTTAATCGACATGCTGATATGCACAAATGATTTAGGGTAAAAGAATTCTTTCCCTAATTAGTCACTTGACCATGAATGGAGAAAATAAGCTTACCATAAACACACCGGAATAATCTTTACCCTAATATTATCATAATTTCATCCACCATAGGAAATATATAGGAACCACATCCATGCATCACTTTTGGCTCATCATTACTATGAGCGATGTATACATATAACCAATCATAGAATTGGGTAAAAGAGAGGGTCCAAATCTACTTTACCATGCATAAATATGTACAATTAAATTAGTGCAAATAGAGCTCTAATCATACAAAATCTTTAATGCACAAGGAAACATAATCATGTAGAAATTCAGTGCACAAAAGAGATATTGATTTCACCCTTTAATCATGGGTTAACTAGAGCATAAGAGGTAGATTAATTCCTTCTTAATCCTGTACTAAAATCACATAGTTGGGTAGGAAACAATTAAACACTAATTATATATAATTAAGGGAATTAGATCTCCTTGAGAGATTATGGTAGTTTTAGTGCTCTTTAATCCGACAAGGAAAAGAATGATCACTAGGTAAGAGTCTATTGATAATCACCCGCATTAGTTATACTGTAACCATCTAGTAGAATTAATAGAATAGAGTAGGCTCAACATAGGTCCTCCAGAGAGAAGAGGCTATGGAGAAATTAGAGTAATATAACTTGAACTAATCACCTTGATTAAGCGTCCTTGTGTATGCTAATGGATGTAGGTAAGCTCCTCCAATGGAAGCTCCAGTAGCAACACTTTCTTATGAGACTTGGGGATTGTGCGTGTCTGGAGAGGGGTGAACTACTCTTATATAGGCCTCCTCTCAAGGAGGGTCGATTTTTCTTGCTAAAAATGAAACTAGAGAGCCCATGCACACACACACACAGAGCTCCAAGTGCCATGCCAAGTGTGGGGTTTGCCTAGTGTATGTGGGGTTTGCCTAGGCATAGAAAGTGAAGGATGGGAACCTAAGCTTGGCCTATATAGGGTAGAGCAAACAGGAATCAGGCAAGCCATTCGGCTACTGAATGCTCATTGGACCCCTTGAAAGACTGTCCAATAGTATTCTAGAGAGCTTAATTTCTATTGGTTCTTTTATCAAGTGTTTTTAAATGTATTAAACTAAATATACTCTAACCTAATTCTCATTGGTCCACCTCTATGTCCATCCAATAGGATTTGAATGCACCTTGGGTGAAGCTGGGGTAGGAAGCTGACATTTGGCCGCTATGCCCTTTGTGTAAAGGGAGCTTGGAAGAGTGTGTGTGTGTTTCTCTCTCTTCCCCTATAAATTGGGCTTGCCCCCTCCTTGCTAGTGAGGGCAAGCTTTTTGAAATGGGGCCTCTAAACCCAAACCAATGGGCCTACCCTCACAAAATGTTCGTAAAGAGGTACGCACACTACTTGGGGCACCACCTTTTTTTGGGAGTGGAGAAGGAAACCAATCAAAATAACACTTGCACTCACCCACTCAAGCAACACACTTTGAAAACCCCCTTACTCTATATACACTTTGGACACTTGAACACCATCAACGATTATGCAACCCAATGCCGTGCATCAAAATGAAATATGCAATTTGTGGAATAGCATTCACCTTCTCCCCATAATAATACCCATTATACATCCAAACTCTTCCTCTCTCAAGCACTCATCAAAAAATCATGCGCACAAGACTTGCCTCTCAAACACACAAGAGAATCACTTACATCACACTAACACACTTTGCATAGAGAGCTCATCTCCATCTATGCAATGCCGTGACACAAATAAAATCACCATGAGAGGTAGCCACATACATATGTAATGAAGCAAAAGAGAGTTGGAGTGAGAAATTTCTTTAGACCAATTGAATAAGTGTGGAGAAACAAACCAATGGTAAATTGAGAATAGAACACTTACTTGATTTCTCGCACACCTTTTAAGGGGAGGACAGACGCTGGCTAACCATTACGAATTGCGACACTTGAAAGTTTTGAAGATGATTTCATGATCATTAACATAACCATGAGAGAGATCATGATGTATTTACAAGTTATTGAGGTGCTACAAATGATTTATTGGGTTGATGGAGTAAGAGATTTTAGAATGGAAAGAGTGGAGAATAGAGTTTGCACTTCCTCCAAAGAGGAGGGTTAGGAGGGAGGATGTGAAAGAGGGAGAGTTAGGGTTTTCTCTACTATTGATCAAGAAACAACATGAAGTTGAAAATATAGGTGTGTGTCCTTGAGTCTCTCCAAGGGGGGCTATTTATAGTTGTGTAGAAGTGGGATTATGCTACACTTAATTAGAGTAAGTGATTATACCTAATTAAGTGTCCTTTGACCACTCATTGAATATTGGACATAAAAGGGACTATTTATTCACAAAAAATATCATTTTAGACCGTGAAGTCTCCATAGGGGTGCATAATGTAGGTGGGCCCCACCATAAGGCCCTACGGGGTATCTCAACTTGTCTGTCTTAGCATTTAGAAAGCATCTTTAGGTTGGTCCCATCACATGCAAGTGACCTTGAACACTCATTGCTCTTCTAGAAGATGAGTAGGGGAAAAATAAGATCTCACCCTCTTGATTTACTTGATTTACAGTTCCCTTTTGCTGCGAATCTGACAGATTTACACTATTTTGACCATAACTTTTTACCTGTAGCTCGGAATGACATGCTTCAGAAGGAAAAATTGACCTTCTCAACATGTTTGATATGAATTTGGACTATTCTTCATTCCCATGCACCAAGGAATTCGGTTTGGAAGGTCCACACTAGGCTAGGGAACCTTTTGCTTCCAAGTCTTCTTGTATGGGCCCTTTGCTTGTATGCATCCAAGGGGAATCATGCTTTTTCAAAAGGCTATGATGCTTAAACAAATAGAGGAGGGCCCAATATTTTTTGCTTGTGAAAAGAATATACAATTGGAGTCTTTTTGAAAGGAGAGAAACTATATGTATATTCTTAAGAGATATTGGACCACCTATGTAGGGGGCATAGAAGACTTGTAGAGAGGGACCATAATCTTTGGTAAAGACAAGTGGAGAGTTTATTTCCATGGGAATTTATCTCTATGGGGTGGAAGATGGATATATTTTTTTTCTACTACTAATTCACAAGAGGTAAGAAAGTTTGGGGGTATATAGTTGGTTATTGTATGCTTATTCTATTTACAAAGCAAAAAAGAAAAGGGTGGTAATATAAATATATGACTAAGGTGACATTTTTGGGAAGAGTATAATGTATGTGTCGCCACAAAGGATAAACGAAGAGGGGGAATTTACTCTAGATAACTTAATAGCGTAGAAAAATATATACACATATGAGAAAGAGGACGTTGAGTAGGCTGACAAATTTTGCAAAAAGATGGTTTCCATTTTATGCCACTCATATTAGCCCTCCCCCAAGCCTAGAGATATTCATATCTTTAGGAGGACGGTGTTGATTCTTTTTTTTCTTTTTTTTTCTCTTTTTTTGTCATTTTTCCTTTTCCACTTTTTTTTTTTTTCAATAGGAGGAGTGTCATGCACTCTTTTACTCCATTAGATCTTCTTTTCATTACCTCAATCCCATAAATCGGAGATGGGAGGGTTGCCTTGGGTATGTTCAGATTCCAAGGCTGGTTCTTCTTTGCACATCAAAGCTTTAAAAATAGGTGGAGCATTTGCCAAGCCGAAGGGATCCATGTCAATTTGGAGCTTAGATGATGTAGGAAGATGACTACCTATCAACGGATTGATACGTTGAAAGTAGGGCTTTAATCTCCATCCATTGACTCTGGTCTTGTGGAGTTTTCCTGATAAATCTGCTAATCTGTAACTACCATTCCCAAACTTTTTTTTAATCATGAAAGGTCCCTCCCATCTTTGCAAAAACTTTTTGTCAGGTCGAGTATCAAGTCGGTTATCATAGTGAAGAACCAACATACCTTCCTTCAATCCTTTCCCCTTGAGCTTCTTGTTGATTTTATCCCTTTGGCTTGTCGCTTTGATGATGTAGTGATCAATGGACTCTTCTCTATCTAGCTGAAGTCGTTGGAGATCTAAGATCCTTTCATGTAGAACCTCTTTTGGTTTTTTTGCCACTCTTGCAAGAACGCGCAAGCTTGAGAGCTCTACCTCAATGGGGAGAAGTGCTTCCTGTCCATAAACTAGATGAAAAGGGGTGAAGTGGGTAGATACCTTGAAAGATGTCCTATACGCCCAAAGAGCAGCCGTCAAATGGCGATCCCAATCATTCGGCTGGTCCACAACCTGCTTAGAAATGATCTTACATATCATTCCATTCACTTTTTCCACCAATCCATTGCATTGAGGATAGTAGGGTGTGGAATGCAGATGTTTCACTTTTAACCTCCTCAAGAGATCATTCAGAAGGTCAGCCCTAAAACCCGGGCCTCGATCTGATAAGATTTCTAGGGGTGTTCCAAACCTACTACAGATATGATAAAAAATAAACTTTGATACCTCTTCAGCTGTGATTCGGGTTGTGCTTGTTGCTTCCGCCCATCGTGTCATGTAGTCAACACCCATGATGATGAAAACCTTCCCTGTAGAAGTACGAGGTAGGGGACCTATTGCATCCACACCCCACTTTTCAAAAGGGCCATAAGATATTATTGGGACTCGAGGCTCATATGTTAGTCGTCTATCCCCAGTAATTTGGCATGGCTTACATGCCTTACACCAATATTGGACATCACGATGTAAGCTCGGCCAAATAAACCCTGCTTGTAAAATCTTCCTACTTGTAATATCTTGAGAAAAGTGACCACCACAGGCATCATCATGACATGAAAGAAGAATTTTCTCTATCTCTTGCACACCTGGTACTCTCCTCAAGACCAAATCTTTCCCTTTGTGATATAAATCATCCCCGATCAACTGGTAAGGTGTGGCCTTCTTAACTAGTCTATGTCTTTGCACCTTGTCTAAGTGTTTGGGACACTCACCTGCTTGTAGAAAGAAGATAATGTCTTTTAGCTCCTCTTGACCTTGATATTTGGGTTCATATAGTTTCACACCTCCTACCGCCATTTGAAGCTTTTCATTTGCGAGTAAGTCTGCTTCCTTGTTATGAGTTATCACGATGTGTTGTACCTCTGTTGCTTTAAAACCCTTTATCAAAGATCTTACTCTACTAAGCCACTCAAACAATGTACGATTCTTGCACCTCCAAGTCCCTTGGATTTGCCTGACCACTAGCAAAGAATCACCTTTTATAATAAGTCTTTGTATGCCTAATTCTTTGCATTCTTCTAACCCAAGGGTTAGAGCAGCATACTTAGCCTCATTGTTAGAGTGAACACTGGGTAGAGTGATACCTTTTCTAACCATTACCTCCTTTTGTGGATTCAAAATGATGATTCCCCCTGCTGCTTTGTCTTATTGGCGTTGATAAGCTCTGTCAAAGCATAAAGTATGGGCATTATCAATCTCCTTTACTTTGAACTGTTTTGAGCCTTCCTCTCTTTGTAGTCGTGATCCTTCCCTTTCTCTCACTTTGTAGGTGAGAATGTCTGCAAGTCCTGCTCTTGTGCTATCTTCTACAAGGAAAGTGTATTCAAATTCTTGGAGTTCAAGCACCCACTTTGCTATTCTAGATGAGAGGCTCATGTGTTGTACTACATATGGTAGATTGTGCTCTAAGGTGAGAAAAACAAATGGCACAGGGAGAAGATACGATCGAAACTTCCTTACCGCAAACAAGATTGCAAAGACCACTTTCTCCATTTCAGTGTATCCCTTCTCGGCCGGAGTCATCACCTTGCTTGCAAAATAGATCGGCCTCATGTATGATGTTTTAGGATCGTTTTGCATCAAAACAACACAAATTGCTTCGAAACCTACACTTGGAGTGACATATTAGGTCTCCTTTGGATCTGGTGGCATTAGGATTGGGAGAGAGCTAAGAATGCCCTTCACTTCCTCAAAACATTTTTCATGTTCCCTCCCCCATTCAAATGTAGATTGGCTTGCCAACCTATGCAAAGGGGCGATGGCTTCTGCTAGGAGATGGATGAAGCGATACATGTACCTCACTTTGTGGTTGAAGGTCATTAGCTCCTTAGTTGTTATTGGTGGAGATAATGACAAAAGGGCCTCTACTTTAGAGGGATCCACTTGAATTCCTTGTGAAGAAACCACATGACCTAGCAAAACTACCTGAGATTCACCGATATGACACTTCTCTGGGTTGAGTTGTCCCCCAAATTGATGGAGCCTCTTAAGCCCCTCTTCAACCTTTTGGCAATGAAGTGATCTACAACTATAAATACAGAAATCATCCATAAAGACTCTTATGGATTTTCCAAAGAATGGCTGAAATACAAATATTGTGAATCTCATGAAGGTGCTAGGAGCATTGGTGAGCCCAAAAGGCATTACTCTGAATGCAAAACATCCCCAAGGTGTGATGAAGGTGGTTTTTGGTTGGTCCTCTTCTGCTATTCTAATTTGAAAATATCCTGAATACCCATCACACACAGTGTAGCATTCGTGACCTGCTACTTCATTCAAAATTTCATCTTGGAAAGGGAGAGGGAAGTGGTCCCTCTTTGTCACAGAGTTGAGGGGTTTGTAATCCACGCAGATCCTCCACTTACCATTCTTCTTGGGAGTGACTACAATAGGTGATACCCATTTGCAGTTGGATGCTGGATAGATGAATCCAGCCTTCAAGAGTCGATTCACTTCTTGTAGGAGAGCCTTTTGTTGCACAGATCCTAGTCGCCTTAACTTTTGAGCCACGGGTTTGGCCCCTGGTTTCAATTCAATTCGATTCTCTATGACATCTACACCTCTTATTTGTGAGTAGTTAGTGATAAACAAATTGGGATACCTCCTTAACATATTGATGTAGGACCTCTTATCCTCACAAGTAAGATCTTTTGCAAGCATCTTCTCAAATCTTTCTTCAAGGTGGTGGCATCTTTCATCCCCTCGTGTGTGATTGTCTGTTGGCTTTTCTTCTACAGGAACATCTTGAGTGTTGGCGTTGAATACAATTCCCATTACCTCCAAAGAAGACTCCTCTTCACTGGTTGATGCACTGGTTGATGCTTCCTCCTCACTTGAGTAAGGACTCTCCTCCTCGCTCTCTTCATCTTCCGTGGTTTCATAGTTGATATCTAGTTGCTTTCCTTCTCGCCAATCATACACCACCGGTTGACCCTTCTTAAGAATCAAACGACCACTTCCCCATTTTTGATCTGCATTCAGAGCAATGAGCCAAGGCCTCCCTAGGATGATGGGATAGCCCTCCCCCTTAGCTGGCATGACATACATATCCACTCATGCATCTATGTTACATACAGAGACTTTTACATTTTCAATGATCCCCAAACACTTCACACTTGAGTTGTTGGCTAGCCTAGCTTGACAATTAGAGGACTTTGTAATTTCAAGCCCTAACTTGTTCATTGATTTTTCCATGATCACACACATTTGAGCTCCACCATCAACATATACATTAGACACCTTTTTACCCCTTATGTAAGCATCCACAATGGGTTCCACATCTTTTTGTAGCTTTGAGGCCACAACCTTAATGGAAATATTTGCTTTCTTTTTTGGAATTCTTGTACTTACCAACTTTGGCCATTGCCTTCTTACTTTGGCTGATAGGTGTAGAAGTTGAGGCCATGAAATGTTTGGCTTTTGGGGATTTACAATGTCGCTATAACCATCACTATATGCATTGCCCTACGCATCGCTATATAGTGATGCATATAGCGACGATTATAGCAACGATTATAGTCCTTTTGTAGCAATGCTTATAGCGATGTAGCAAAACCTTATATAGAGATGCTTATAGTGATGCCCAAGAGAAAACGTTTTTGGGTGGCAGGGCATTGAATACCCTACCACCTATCAACCATATTGAATATTTCTAGAATAGAGTAAACCTAAATGAATCCAAGATAAAACCAGATTCACCTTTGAAAGAAATTGCAAGGTATAGATCCAAAGTAGTCACCCACAAGACAATATAACAATTAACTCCATCATGCATAGTATTGTTTGCAAAATAAAGATACAAAACTGACAAAACTAATTGGACGAAAGTAAATTGGCGAAAGTAAATCAATGAAAATTATACACATCATAGGCAAAATCACTTGATTGTTAAGATTTGCAAATGTAATAGTTACAACACAATTGTCATATTGAGGAAATACATGGTTTTCCAATAGTTACAAAAAGACATATACAAGTCATGTCATTATACATGCTACGAAAAAAAATAAACTAATGCTCTCTGGCTACAGCTAGGATAATGTCGTCTAATCAGACATCTCATTGTGTCCAAGCGGCGTACCTGTCCGATTTGCAAAAAAAAAACAATAAGACTTTTTGTAAGTATAAACATATAATTACAAAACAAATCTATTTTCTTAGCTTATCAATAAAATTCAACAAATGTAAAAGAGTAAAGTGAAATACTAATTATGCCACCATGAGAACTCAAAATGTCCATCAGGGCGTTTAAGCCCTTTCTGCCTGCGTACTCGCACTCGTACGGTGTGGGGTCACAACCTGTCATCATCGACCCACTGTTCAAAACATACAAAGAATCCATTATGTTAGAATTTAACAGTACAAATAGACGTAACTACCAAACCTAAAGAGCAATGCAAAAACACTTACAAAATTGGCCTCAAATGATGCCCACCCGTCGCTCCCCAAGTGGTGCAATCTCCCTGCCTCTACTCGTGCTTTGGCTGCCTCCTTTTGTTGCTTCCACTTGTCAGGATTCTAATGCACTGCTCGCTTTGCATTCTTCCAATCTTCTTTAGCCAGTCAATCTAGTTTATTCCACCCATGCTTTGTTGCTTTTTGTAATTCAGAACACTTGTGCTTGTAGTATTCGTGCATTCGAACCTTCATAAGGTCTTCATTGAAGCGCTCATCCCGACTTGACATGGGAAACTCGTCATGTAGCATGCTGATGACTCTGTCTTTTAATTCATTTGGCACTTCACTCCAGGTGTTTAGTATGTAGTGTCTAAACACCTGAGAGTAAAGACCACGCATGCACGAGATCACCTTCTTACCTTCGTCATCCAAGATGATGCTACCGTTGATGTCGATCGAGTACGGCAAGCTCTCTTGCCTGTGACGCATGAACCTGGGTGTTTTGGTAGAGGTCTCTAGCAACATCTTACTAGGGTATGTACATTAGGTGTCTTCACTAGAGCCTGTTCCCCAAAGTGAGGAGTGTCGACTGGGGTGACTCTCGAAGGAGTAGCTAGTGGTGTGTAGCCAAAAACGATCGATAGTCGTGCAAAACCTGGTGTAGATGGAAATGCCATGGCGGTTGTGGGGACGGGAAAAGAAGAGGAAGGTAATGAGCCTTGTCGAACACCAGGAGGTGTCGAGGCATCGGCGGTGGCATCCCCACAGCAACCGCCGCCACCATCACTAGAGCATCCGTGCCTAGAGGATTGTGAAGCTCATCTCATCGACACCAAATATTTGGAGCGTGCTGAATGCTCCAAAGAAGAGGGAGACACTGAAGGAGTGGAACGACATGATGGTGCTCCAAAATGATGACGCTCCTCGTACCACCTCCTCTACTGGGGTGACAAACAAGAAAGAAACTCATCATCCATACCTGCATTAAACACACCAACATTTAATCTTAATATTGAATGGAGAAGAAAACATGGAAAAGTTATAAACACCATCCATACCTGCATTAAACTCATCATCCATACCTCCATTAAACACACCAACATTTAATCTTAATATTGAATGGAGAAGAAAACATGGACAAGTTATAATCTATACTATAGATAATAGAGAGAGAGATTCCTCTGTAGAGAGAGAGAGAGAGAGGACTCATAAAGGGGGAGGGATTCTTGTGTAGAGAGATTCGTGTAAAGTGCATGTGAATTTGTCTCCCATGTGCATTCTACGTATCTTGTAAAAGCTATGTTTTGGACAACATGTGTTTTATATGTAGCTGTGACAAGACACTCTGGCCATAAATTAAATTTATTTTCTATTTTCCATAGTTTTCTCGATTACTTGCGACAGATCTTTCTCTATCATGAGAGAGAGAGAGAGAGAGAGAGAGAGAGAGAGAGAGAGAGAGGTATGTCTAATCTATTTTGTATATGCAGGTTTCTATGTTCTTTGGCAGTTGAAAATTCTTGGACTCCATTAGTATGAGTGATCATGGCAACAATAGTGCTCACCCCAGCAAGGCGGACACGAGAGGGAGGAGAGGGAAAGAGCATACCTAGAGGGAAAGCAATGACGATTAAATATAGTTTAAATTTCTCAAGTATAGCATATAGACAGGAATGGGGAAAAATCCATGTGAATACAATATATATTATAAAATGGAGCAAAATTGCTTAAATACAATGTTTATGGATTTGAGAGGTCTCTCTCTCATTCTCGCACAGCTCAGCATAACTCCCTATGTTAGGACAACCGTGAATCGAATTGTAATCCATCCCCAAGTTTTGCAAGATCTTTCTTCCTTCCTTGCTTGAATCTAGCATCACATTATCAGCTGAGAGTATGTGCTCTTTGAGAAATCTACAGAGCGAAAAAATGGGGTACACTTGTGTAAGTAATCTATCATATCATTATACATCTAGAGTTTTTTATTGAAGTAAACACATTGTAATAGATCACCTGAAAAGTGTTGTGACTCTAGTGTCACTCCATCCAAACTTTGCCTGCATGTTGAGAAGAACCAGGAGCTCCTTCCATCTAGACACACGTGCTCCATCATACAATGGTGTATCGGCTTCACTTTTCATATCATCATAGATAAGCCTTTCTGAATCCATGATCGTCTCGATCCTTTCATCAATCTCGGGCTCAAACATTGCCTTGTTGGGAATGTGGTCTGCATGATCATCCTCCGAGCTGTCAGAGGCTACATCTTGTGGCCTCACATATGCTTCTTGACCAAAGCGCCTGCAAACACGTCTATTGGGTTGAAAGATTGCTGCCTGTTGGCCAGCATCAGATTCCGACGAGTTATAATTGGCAACAACTCGATCTATAATAGATGGATCAAACTCGCCAAATTTGCAAACGTTGTCGTGTTGTGGCACGTATATAGTGTGAACGGGCATTAAACGATTTATTTTATGACTTTTGACGCATAAGTATACTTCATATAATAACTCATATGCATAAATAAAAGCTTTCTACCATACCTTAGCATTACCTTTGAAGTAATATAAATGTACATTACTATTAGAAAGTACTGCAAGAGAAGTATCAATGATTGTGCCTCTTTTTGTCTAGGGGAAAGAATTTGTATATTTCTTCTAATATCTCAGCTATACCCTACCATATATAAACTATTTTTTTCTTTTCACATTTATTTAATAATATAACCCTTCAATAATGCATACCTTCTTGGATACATACAAGATGGAAGGGCCTACTAGAAGACTTTATGAAAAGGAAGATCCAAAGCTTCTTGGACCATCCCAATTTGAAAATCCCGACCTAAGGGCGTAGACAAAAGGAAAAAACCAAGTCAAACTCTTTTAGTAGGCCAATTTTGCCTTTTGAAGCATGTCAATCCGAGTTACAGGTAAAAAATTACAGGGAAAAGTGAAAAATCCTCTCACAACTACACTGCAAGAAGAGATGGTAAACAGGTGAATCAAGCGAAAAGAGGTAATCTTGGTCTTTTTCCATAAAATAAGATATTTTGAGGGTAAAATACATAAGCATGTGAATGTGACACCTCAAAGATGCCTTGAAGGACAAGACACACAAGTTGGGACCCCTGCTGGAGCCACACAGAAGATGCATAGGTGGGGCCAACATACATCATGCACCCACATGGAGTCTCAACGACCAAAAATGCTGAATTTCATGATATTTTGAGTCCTAATATTGCCCATTTTAAGAAATATCCAAAGAACATTTGATTTGGGCTAACTCTTTAGCCTAATCAAATGATTATGTAAAACATGGCTCCCTCACCTATAAAAAGGGCAACCTTCTCTTCATTGAGGCAAGTTATGAGTGAGTGAGAATAGCTCAATTCCATTGTGACACACTCATCTTAGTGCCACACTTTCTCTTGAAGAAAGGCTGAAGTCTTGCCTCATCTTCTCTCTCCATTAAGGTGGTGGCGATAACTCTCATGTAAGATATATGTTGCTAGTTTTCCTTTCATTTGCATATCTAGTCCAATACTTGTCTCTAACTCTATCTCTATCCCTCATTATCTATCTTTAATACCACCACCACACTTAGATCTATCCCTAATTCTATCTTTACTACTCCTTTGATCTCTCTTGTTGTGTCCTAATTGTTTCATTGGAAGGTATTCAAGCAGCAACCTTGTCAATGTAATGGGTACAACCTTCTTGCGGGAAACAATTATGTGCACAAGGTTAGTAACCATATCTTCATCTTCCACAAGCATCTCTCTCTCTTAAGGTTTTCATTCTCTTCAATAAACTCTAGAATCTCCTTGCTATAGGTACTTCTCTCCCCGCAGTATCCTTATTGCCTAAGGGCAACAATAGGGCTTGGGAGAGAAACTCTCTTCTTCTTCTCCTTTCACTTCTTTCACACCTTTATCTTTGAACATACTAAGTATGTCATTGATGAATAACCATAATCCACATAGAGGTAATTTATTTCAATTCCATTCAGTGCAATCTATTAGGGTCAACATTTGGATTAGCCGGAAGATTCACTTTCAGCAACGCATAGCGTTTCTATTTGGTCCTGAAAGGCTCAACGAAGTACTTCTCTCACCAGATCCCATCATACTACCTATTATTGACTATGACTTCTCTTTTGATGTGAATGTGGTTATTTTATTATGAATCAAGAGGATTTGTACTCACAACTAATCCCAATCGCTAGACAAAATATATACATTATAGTAAGCACAAAGCTACAATTCCAAAGAGCAATACGTAGATTATTTGGACAACAAAGATTAAATATCCTTAACTCATCCATTAACCCTTTTATCCTACCCATGATACGATATGATCGTAATCTCGATGTTTTCATTTTTGTTTTGTTCTGACTATCTTTCATGAGTTCTCTCCATCACGTGTGTGTTTATAAGGGAAAGTGAGCGGCGTCTTTGGCTACATTTCTTCTTTAGCTCTAGAAGCTATGTTATCTACATCTTAGATCCTTCTCATAACCCTTGAGCTTCCTCACAAACTCTCACAGCAAGAGGTCCGGTGCCTTCCTGGCAAGACCGCCAACTTCTTGACAACGTCCTGCAAAGAAATGTGTCTTGACCATCGCAAAGCATGCTTGCATTGATTACAAGGACATGAGATCCTTGTTGAGAGATAGGTGTTTCGGTTGGACGGCCCCACATCCTCGTTATTACTCATAATTAATGTAAAAACCTTATAACATGGGCATAAATTTAATCTTTTATTGGCATCCTCCATCTCTCTCTCTCTCTCTCTCTCTCTCTCTCTCTCTCTTTGTTCATACTGTAAACTACCTCACATTCCCTAGTCATGTCCGATTCGCGCACACCTCGGTCTAGAGGTGCACAAAGGAGAGAACCACCGGGTTATAATCTCGCCTTTATTGGTCAATGCCTATATTTGTGGGTATGAGAAATCAACACACCCACGTCTACATGACAGTGCATGTAGTGGACAAACCCCCTTTGCCTCTTCTCTAGCTGTAGAAATTCACAGATCTTAACATCTCTTCACAGCAGATCCTTCTTCGAGGGATTACTTAGCACATTACATGTTCGCCTCCAATCTGAGTATCATGCTGTTGAAAGATTTTGAACTTAAGGTCGCATCCGTAGAGAGGAAGAGAGGGATAACCGTTCGCCTAACTCTAATTTTTTCCCGTAATCTCGAAGGTAGACTTTAATATAAAAACTAAATCCAAAATCTAATTTTAAATCTAACCTAATTGAACATATGGTGATTTTGAGCTAATTGAACATGGTTAGTGGTTGGGTGAGTTAATAGGTGTCAGATTCTGATGGGAATATACATATTGTTGTGTACCTAGTGTTTGCTCTTAGGGAAAAGCCTTCATTGACATGCCCTGAAATCTAACCTAAATCTAATCTTAAATTTAACGTATATCTAGATCTAATCTAATCTTAAACTCAACATAAACCTAAATCTAATCTAATCTTAAATCTAACATAAACCTAAATGTAATCTAACTTAAATCTAAATCTAATCTAATCTTAAATCTAACCTAGCTAATATTAAATCTGATCTTAATTTAAATCTAACATAAATCTAAATCTAATCTAATCTTAACACTAGTCCTATAAAAAAGCATCCACTTTTGTGGCTTTTTGAGACTTTTGTAAAAAAATTCTCAACATTATGTTAGTTATCTAAATAGAAGATGGTTTCAGGGAATTATGACCAACACTCAATATGAGTTGATAAAAAATACTAGAGAGCTAAATGAAGGTCTTAAGGTGTCTTTTCATTGCCATCTTCTACAACTAATTTGTGCGGATGGACAAAAATTTTCTATTTTCTTTTGAAAGTAAATCAAATCATTGCTAAGCAAGCCCAAACTTCTTTGAAAAATTCCTCACTAGGTATGTGATAGATGTACCAAGATTTTTTAACCCATATACAAAGACTGCCGACATTTTTTACTTCTCCAAGTTAAGTGTTGAAGTGTAGTTTTATGTAAAATTTACTAATTTTAGAAAAGTATTTTTTTAAATTTTTGAGATCTTCATGTAGATTGTGTATTTAGAAACCTTTTTCATATCTTGAACCCATATTTAAGAGTTTCATGAAATTTTTTGATGTCGTATAGAAAAGCTATGTTTCATTTACTAGAATCCCGATGTGAGCCATTTTTGTGGCTACAGCCAAATTTGTGGCTCATTACAAGTCTAGTGTTGAGGCGGTCCGGGGCGGGAAACAAGAAGAGCGGCCTCTAAACACCCTTCGAGGTTCCCATGCTGCTCAATTGGGGCTGGGGAAAGCACAATCAGAGACAACAACAACCCACAGCCAGAAACCAAATAAGAAAACGGGCACCACCTACTTGTAGATGCGAACTAGGACGCACGTGATATCTCCTTGTACTCAAACGTACAAAGAGAGGGGAATGCAAGATAGCCACACACACCAAACACAAACATTCACCACGCCAGAGAGAGGTAAAGAGCACAAATCAACTTGAGCAACTCATTCTTAGCCTTAAAGACTAGATGCACACAAAGCTTGATGAGAAATAGAGAGACAACACAAAACTTGACCTTGTTGCCAATACACAAATTGTCTTAGGGTCACGGGAGCCCTCTCATCGAGCACCCTCTTACAATTGAAAGTTTTGGCAAACAATTCAACAAGTCCTCAAACCACCAAGCATGAAATGACACAACAAACTTCAAGGACAACATACCTTCAACCACCTGGTGAGCCAACTTATCAAGTCAATTTGGAGAGAAGAGTCGTAGTTGCAGCATACAATTGCACCCAAAACTATGAATCTTATTTATGGACAAGAGTAGGCTATAAGTGTGATTGCAGAGTATAGTATCACTCCACTCCTCTAGATGGCATAACTAACTTCAAGCTTCTCCATGCACCTATGTGTAGTGATGGAATAGAGCACTCACAATGCACACACTCTACACAACTAGGCTTGAAGAGTGGTGTGTTATGTGTTGAGAATGGTGTGGTGTAGTGTGATCATGTGATGATTTACAAGGGAGAGAAGGGCTCTATTTATAGGTTTTAGAAGCCCCGATTAGGATTAGGCCTAATCAAGTTTATTTGAAGGAATAAAAGATTATGCATATTTTTTTATTTTTTTTAATGAGGGTGGG
The DNA here is from genome assembly GCF_014529385.1 of Adiantum capillus-veneris. Taxonomy (NCBI): domain Eukaryota; kingdom Viridiplantae; phylum Streptophyta; class Polypodiopsida; order Polypodiales; family Pteridaceae; genus Adiantum; species Adiantum capillus-veneris. Next base: position 72,193,994 of record NC_140940.1, on the reverse strand, counting down.
TCTCTCTTGTCCTTTGAGTCACATGGATGTGGGCTCAAGGGAAGAGAATTATTGAGGATGATAGGAGAGAGGATTGAGTGAATAATTTGGGAGTGCCTACTTTAGTCGAGGGTGCATTTTACAGTAAGGTTAGTGGTTAGTAGCTAGTAATTATCACTAAAGAATATTTACAAAATCATTCACCAAATGGTGAGATATATGATGAGAAAAGTTAGAGAAGGGATGAGCTTGTAAAGAGAGGTTAAAGCTTTGGAGAAGTTGACATTCACCTCTTTACATCACCGGAAGAAGAAGCAGTCAGCATGGCGAAGCAGCGTGTGTCGATGAAGCTATGTTATTTCAAACCTTGGAAAATTCATGATAAAAAGCCTTCATTTGCAGAGGTTATCCTTGGATTTTTGCTGATTTTTTTAAGTTCTTTACAAAGCTGAAAAGAGTATGGTAATATGGACATATATGTAGAGAGAAAGGGGGACACATAGGGTGTAGAAATGGAGGATGAAGGCTATGGAGGTGTGAGAGATGTAGCAATGGTGAAGAGGGTGAATTAGGACATGGGAGTTGCAGGTTTGGGAGTGGGAAGGAGAGGGAGGAGTGTGTGTGAAAGAAGAAAATGATAAAGTGGAAGAGGGAGTGTGGCTGCATAGCATGGGCAAACTGGGGTCCACCAATAAAATCATAGCTCAAAAAAATATGAAAAAATTTGAGGTCAAAGTTCAGCTCACGAACTACAAAGTTTGTTTGTATCACCTTTTCAAATTCGGGGAGCATGTGATCTTTAAAAATTAAGCAAAACCGACTGTTTTTTACATTGCATAAGGTCCTTGTGAGGTCCTTCTTTGGATGATTCTTTTGAATACCTCCAAGAGTGAGCTCCCCATGGTGCATGCATGCATTCCACATACCCTTGACCTTATTTGGTAGTTCTATAATTGAAGATATTGTTGAGATCATGATATAAATAAATAGTACAACTAAGAAAATCAAATATTAAGGGGTCTAAAAAAATATGTACATGTCAAATATAAATAATATAGGTGGAAAAATTATAAAGGGGTCAAAATAAATCTCTCTCATAAAAAGATGAATAATTTTGGTGGTCTAATTTATGAGAGTAATAGGGAATAGATGTAGGAAGGAAAAATCACAATAGTGAAAAAATATACACATAAATAGAACTAGTTTTTTTAATATTTTTGTTGGGATGGAGTTACACCAAAAATAAGAGAAGCTTGCATGAAATTATTTTTATATGGAATAAAGAGTATGCAAAATGGTAAGAAAAAATATGTTAATGGTGAGTCAATGTATATAGCATAAATAACACACCATAGGTAGAAATATGTAAATAAATACCAAAATAATTATGAAAAATCCTTTTATTTAGGCCCTATATACAATGAAATATTTACACACAAATGGGCCATAATATACTTATATTTTTTTATTTTTTTGGCTCAAATAGCCCAGTGACTAGCTAATTAAGGGTTTTTAAGAAGATATGGGAAAAGTCCCCTAACTCACACACACCTATATACAGTGAAATGGTAGGGATAACCAAAATGTTTGAGTGATTTGATAGGGTGAGGTAGCTTACTATGGCAATTATGGAAAGCCAAAAAACGGCTATCAGTGTTAAACTCAACATAAACCTAAATCTAATCTAATCTTAAATCCTAAACCTAAATGTAATCTAACTTAAATCTAACCTAGCTAATCTTAAATCTTGCCCTAATTTTAAATCTAACGTAAATCTAAATCTAGCCTAACATTAAACTCAACGTAAACTTAAATGTAACCTAAACCTAAATGTAATCTAACCTAATCTTAAATCTAATATAAATCTTAACCTAATCTTAAGTCTAACCTAATTTAAAATCTAGCATAAATTTTAAATATAAGTTAAATGTAGTCTAACGTTATCTTAGATCTTAATCTAACCTAATCTTAAATGTAATTTTAAATCTAACCTAACCCTAAATCTTAATATAGCAATTTATTTCATATTTTCTCTACTTTTTTTTATCTGTCTCTCTCTCTCTCTCTCTCTCTCTCTCCCCTTACCTCTCCTTTTTTTCTTCTCTCCCGCTCTCTCTCACTTTGGTTTCTCTCTCTCTCTCTCTCTCTTTCTCTATTTTCCTCTCTCAATGTGTGTGTGTATGCATTCTTTGTTTATGCATGTGTGTGTGTGTGTGTGTTTTGTTTATGCATGTGTGTACTCTCTCTCTCTCTCTCTCTCTCTCTCTCTCTCTCTCTCTCTCTCTCTCTCTCTCGCTCTCGCAAAGACACAATGTGTGTGTGTGTGTGTGTGTGTGTGTGTGTGTGTGTGTGAGTGAGAGAGAGAGAGAGAGAGAGAGCGAGAGAGAGAGAAAGAGGGGAAGGGAACATGAGAGAGAGGAGAGGGAAGGAGCATACCTGGCTCTCCTTCCTCTCCTCGTGTGTGTGTGTGGGGGGGGGGGGGGAGGGGAGGGAGGGAGAGCACGGGTTTACCGGTTTCTTACTCAAATCTGAGTTTTTGGTGCTCTTGATTTATTTTTTACCCCTGTCGGCGTCGCTATGGGTGTCGCAATGAGCGTCTCTATAGGCGTCGCTATGCAACAAAGATAATAGCGACGCCCATAGAGACACTGTGGATTTTTTCTTTTGAGCGTCACACTGCGAGTGTCTCTAATGGGAAGTACTTCTTGTAGTGTTGGGGATCATTCTTTCTTTCACCTGCAAGCACTCCAATTAGGTGAAGGAAGTTTTGAAAATGTGAAACAAGTTTCAGTGGCCATCATCTCTTCTAATATCCTATCTATGCGACAAAGATCTACAAGGACCAGATAGGAAGCAATCCGACTTTACAAATAGTGCTAGATGAATCAACTGCTACTATTGTTCATCATTGTGGCATGATATTGGCCCGTGCTCTTGTTCGTTATAGCAATAGGCCCATGTTGATCTTCAAGTTTTGGAATGGAGATCACCTTGAGCAGTGGATTCAAGCATGTCATCATGATGGAAGAAAGCCCGCAATCAGAGAGTTTCAGCACACATCTAGAATTGTACAACAGTTCATAGACAACATTTTGCCAATATGCATTGTTCTTTTGAAAATGATGAAATTAGTGCATAGTCACAACTTCATTCACAACAATCTACACACTAGAAATATTCTACTACATTTTGGCAAGTGAGGAGTGTATGATGGGATCGCGGACTGGGGACAAACTACACCATCAAACACTCTGGCAACATTTCCCAAGCTTTCAAATCTCAACCCTCAAACTAGAGCTCAATTCAAGCAAGATTATCCATGGAATGCCCCTGAAAATATCAGCACCAATCCTCCTCCTTTCACCAAAGCATCTGATATATATATAGTCTCTCATATATTCTTAAATGCTTGGTTGCACGTATTCCAGAGTCCTTTGAGGTTCTCAAGCACGAATTTTTACGAAATGTAAACAAACATCTTTCCTGTGTAAAAATCTCCAAACCCTTAGATAGGCCTAAAATATAGGATTTAATCCTTTGTTTGAATGGATCCCAGAAAGTTGTCTATCATGTTGTAACCGAATCTGGCTTAAGGCCTGTTGATGATTAAACCAATAACAATATATTTTTGCCATTAATGATGTGCAATTGTGGTGATATTTCAAACTAGATCTTTAATTGTATATTCAAATAAGTCTTTAAAGTTCCTCAAGTTAGGGTTTTAAAGTATTTCAAGTTGGATTGCCAAAATCCTTTTAAACATCTCTCTTTTCTAAGTGCTAAGGCTTCGCTCATTAAAGTTTATTGTTTTGCATTTTAGATAGGAAGATATTGCTCCCAGCCAAAATGCACGGTAGCCTAATGATCCTTTGATTAATCACACATTCGCACAACAAATTTACAAAGAAGAGATTCGGGTGGCTCAAGAAGATCTTAGCACTTTGGCTGCATCCCAAGAGGACGAATCGAAACTTCAAGGGGAGCCACTAAATTACAGGCAATGCAGATAGCTATGCCCAAATCATTTTGTATGCAATACATTGTTTTGAGTTATTGGAAATGCTAAGGCTTCCCTCCCTTAAAATTTATAGATTTGAAACACACTATTCTTGCTTGCGAGGAATATCCTTCAAGTTTTATCCAAGTACGCAAACTGCCACCAAATAATAATAAAGTGTAACAATGCTATTGTGATTATGTATTGAGGCTCAAAGTAGATTTGATCGATTGTCCCACTATAGGAGGCATTAGCAAAGGATGCTCGATCGAGAAGATTCATGCACGGGAAGCCAATCAAGAAGACCCTTCTTGCAAAAGAGGTTACAACACCATATTAGAGAGTTTGAAACTTTAGAGCTAATTTAGGAATCACCAATATCTTGAAGATTTGTTCAAATGGACAAATCTTCAAGCTTTCTTTTAAGATTAGAGCCTTTCATAGGGTAGTACTTGAAATGGTCTTTCAAGCCATGCTCTCAAAAATTTGGATAAGATTTGGCCATGTGGTCAAATTTAAGCTTGCTTTGAAAGTGGAAAATTGGGACATGCCCAAATTCACTAATATGGTGTTTTACACATATCTTCCCAAAGGAGCCGTAGTCATTGAATAGCTTGCAACCCAAGGCGTGGATTTGCCAAGTCAAGGAAAGACCCCAGCCATGTTGTGCGCTCGTATAGCAGAGTTAGAAAGAAATTTGGCATGGTACGAGGCAAGAAATGGGCCTGAGATAGGCAATGTGGGTCCAAGCGATTCATTTGAAAATTAAACATTTTGCGTATTTGAGCTTTTAGGGGATCCATCCCATGATCTAAATTAAATCTCTCAAATAAAAATGAACTCCTTTTGTATCTTAAATCTCAAGATTTGTAACTAAAACCTCTTTTCGATCTGTAAATCTCTATTTGTTGGAACAAATGAACATGTCGGATCCTGTTGCAATTGTGTAAGTTTTATTATCTCTCCCTCCCTCTTTTTGACGCTAATAGAAAGAAGATGGAGAGAAAGAAAGACAATGAGAGACAAAAGGAAGAGAGAGGGAGAGAGAGAGAGAGAGAGAGAGAGAGAGAGAGAGAGAGAGAGAGAGAGAGAGAGAGAGAGAGATTGTGAAGCTAAACTCCACACAGCTTTCACATTACAAAATTAATTGAGAATATAATACAAACTTTACAGCTCATGCGTCCCCTCAATCACACACACCATGTCATCAATTTCTTTGACATTTGAACATTCCAGATCAATATCTTCCGGGTTCCATTCCATACCATCACGGGAGTTGAGATCATTTGCAATTGATTCGTGTGTTTGAAAGAGTCCAAATATTTCTTCAATGGCACGTGTGGCTAACTTTGACGGCTTATGCATAAGTCGCATGTTAAAAAATACATACACCAAGTCCGCAGCTCATTTAGGACTTAATCCATTTCGTTTTTAGTATGCACAAAGGAAATTGAAGACCAATTTCTTTCACAACTACCACTTGAGGCGGAAACAAACAATACTCTCACAACCACATGTTGAAGTTCCAGTTTTTCTCCACCGTACTCTTTCCACTAAACTAGTGCACTCATCGTCTTGATAGCATCTATATGCCAAGGATCCCCAAACATTCCTTCTCTGCTAGTATAGGCCGTCTTCTGTGTGTATGCCACCTATCCATCCACATTGCCTAATAGTGGGGCACACGCTTTCTTGAAATCACTGATCACTTCATTGTTTGAAGATTGATCGTGCATAACTTGGGATCTAAGACAAAACCTGCTCTATGTAAAGGAGTATGCAGTTTCTCCCATCGTCTTTTGACAAACGAAATCATCATGGATTTCTCTTTTCCTGCATAAGATGTACAGCCTTTTAACTTGCAACAGGCTTCATGCTTGTACCAGCAAACCCGTCCAAAGATAGAGGCTTCTTTATCCACTAATCATATCATATGAATGAAGGGTTCTGTGACAGTAACAATTTTGTCTACAGTGCTCCATAAAGCAGGAGAGTTTACAACTTTATAGCATTTGAAAGCAGCAAGTTCATACTTGGAATATCTATCAAGTCAAATGTCCCATCTTCTATCTGCCATTGTCTCGACAAGGGCTTCTTTAACCTGTTGTAGTGTAGAGAGAATGTAATACGCTGTCACAAAATAGGTCACACAAAAAATTTATAAAAATCTGTAAACTTTTTTATGGGGACTTTTTTCTAAATAAAGCGTAAGAAAATGAATGATCTATTATAAACTTCATCGAGTGGTTTGCATCTAGAAGAGTTTGCTTAATAGAAGGAACTTTTCCAAAGTCTTTAAGAACAGATTCAAAGTGTGAGCAGCACATGGAACCCATGTAATCTCTGGATACTTTACTTCAACTACTTTTCCAACTGCTTTGTAGTTAGATGCATTATATGTGACAATGGATGTAACATTTTTAGGCCCCCTGCTCTTCTGATCGAACTCTCATACACACCAGCAAGATATCCACTAGTTTGTCAATTTCTTCAAGAAAAATGGAACCTCTTGGACAAATCAACATCACATTAATCAATGTTTTTTTTTGACAATTTGTCCAACCATCTAGAGTGATTGTACATCCATATTGTGGCACATAATCAAGAGTTGTGTGATTTAAAATATTCTCCAATTTATTTTTCACTTTATCTAAACATTTGGTATGCATCATATTATAATTAGGTACCATAAAACCCTTCTTCGTTGTGCTCATTAAAGCATCTTTGAAGATAGGATTTTGAATGACATTAAAAGGAATTCCATATGAGACAAATACTTGTGTCTACTTAAGATGGAGTTCAAGTAGCCATTGTTTATCAAATGCCTGATGCAAAGTAGAACCACTTGGTGCAAGTTCTCATCTAGTCCATGCTTCACTTTGGCTTATCTGAGAAGAGCTTGTGGTAGGATTATAGCTACAAGCCCGAGGGAAGGATGAATGACACCCTCCCTGATTTTAAGTAGGGGTCGATGGAGAGTTTTGATCATTCTCGAGTGTCATCTCCACATCCCTAGCCATAGATGGAGCCATTATTTTGGGACCACCCTTTTTTTTACCTCAAGATGTGCTCTCTTTTCCTTGAGCACCCACTCAAGATATTTTTCTTCAATACCCCTTGGGGGGTTTTTCCAAGCTGTCATGTTTCTAAGAATTTTGAACACGTGTTCTTTTATCCTATGAGCATTTTTGCTAAAACTATGGCCGCATGTCTTACAACTTAACTTTGATGTAGTCTTTCAACTGGCCAATTCATCTACGTAGATCCACTCATATCCTTTCACCATCTTTTTAAGATCTGCAAACTTAAACACCTACTTACTAAAAACACATTTAAAATCAAACTCTCATACCATTTACATTACTTTATTTGCCATCATTTTTAAAAAAACATAAATTTTCAACCTCTTTAATTCTAAATATCCAATTTTTTTTTTTCAAGTGTAGTCTTTCACTCTATACCTAAATCATGATAAATAAATTGCTTAATCTATCTCAATAACTTCCAAGTGTGAATAAACTCTACATAGAGCAAGATATCTTTATAAATCCCACCTAAATTACATCCAAGTGTGAGTGTAACTCCACACATGGCAAGAAATTCACTACTTATCTAAATCTCTTCTAGGTGTAAGAATACCTCTACACAAAGCAAAAGATTACTATTTAATCTACCTAAATTGTTTGCAGTGTGAGTATTACTTACGCATGATAGACAATCATTAGATAAATCTAACATGAGTTAGTGCCACGTGTGAACATAGTTCAACTCACAACAAGTAACTCCTAACTTTAACTATCTAACTTAAGTTACTTCTAAGTGTGAACATAGTTCAACACAAATCAAATAACTACTAACTTTAGCTAACTTAAATCACTTCCAAGTGCCTCTACACAAGGCAAATAATCACTAACCACTTTACTTAACCTACCTCCCAGTGTAAGATATACTTCACACACAACAGACAATTTTGAACTCAAAAATCCATAGCCTTAAAAAAACTACAATGAACAATTTAACTCTTTATCCTACACTCTTTACTAAAAAGAATATATAACTAAATGTTAAATTGTTTTTTTAAATATCTTTTTTGATGTTGTAAAGCTCACCTATAGATGAGATAAGGGAGGAGAGAAATTTATAGAATGAGGAAAACAATCCATTTTCACAGTATATAAATGACTATATTTTGATCAAAATACTACTAAGGTCTGAGCGGCTTCAAGCATGTGTCATGAAAGAAGTAGTATACTATAAGAGCATGCTGAATTTGAATGGGTATCGATGTGACCCATTTGATGAAGATGTATAGCTGAGCCATTCTAGAAGAGTACTTGAAAAACCTAAGTAAGTTTTGAAATACATACCAAAGGAGGTGGTCAACCCACAAGATAGATGTTATGCATCCAAAATTGATGTCTTCTTTCTTGCAATTACACTTAACAAAGGGGTGGAAAGTGTTCCAACAATTCAGTAGAAATCTCCTTGTGTCCTTGGTTTTGTCAGTGAGTGATAGTCCTTTAATTCAGCAATGAGGAAAGAGTTACTACATTTAGAGGAATCTATATCTGCCAAAGAAATTTGGGATAAATTGAAAGAAAAATCAGATGAAAGGAGAGGTTCATCTTGAAGGGTAGTGGATTTTCACTGATCGACAGCCTCTATAGGGATGGACCATAGTATGTCTAAAGACAAGACAGTGAAAGGAGCATAGTGATTGATAAGCTCAAAATCCCATAATTTGTATTCTAGTCTAATGGCATCTAGCTCAACTTGCCTTGGTGGAAGTAAAGGCATAACTCCTGCAAAGGTGGAGGATAGAGACTTATCAATTTTTCTCTCAACTATTGCATTACGAAGGAAGGAAAAGGCTTCTTTCTCTTGAGGATCTAAGAGCTGCAAATCTATCAAGGGGCTGATGATGTTCTGGGTTTGTTTGGTTTCTATGGGTAGGGATGGCAAGTCGTTGATGAGATAAAGATTGTTCACAATGGTGGGCAAGGAACTGAAGTAAAACTCTAGGACACTACTATCTTGTGCATCTATAAAGTACACGGAACGTAAGAAATTATCAAAAGAAGGGAGAAGACTAGTGGGATCTTTTCTAGATTTTGCAAGGATATCAATCCATCCATTTAGAGAAGCATTCTTGAGAGTAGATAGAGTTTTATTGACTATAGCATCCAATTCAAAATCTAACAGGCGTTTGTGAAACTCCAAACCTTTGAAGCAAGATTAAACAAATTGAGTTGCAAGAGGGGGAACTGGGATGTCTTTTTCAAGAGAGTACCCAAGTTCCACCAACAAAATGATCCATTTTGTCTGTATCACAAAATTAAGAGTCAGGTCTGAAAAGTAGACATTTCTGTATATAAAAAGGATATTTTTGGTCAACTAGTTAAGTTAACTATACAAGACTACCGTTCCACGCGTAGTGGGGGAAACAAAGATGTGTGTGTTTATGATTGATTATCCTCATCACTATGATTTGCATAGTTAACAAAGCTAAAAAAGACCTTATCAAAAAATGTTTATTAACGACATCATGTATACAATTTTCTTTCACAAAAAACTTCTCAAACCAAGCCTGCTTTGATTATATTCCAACAAAACCAGCAAGACTGATGCAATGGATGAACAAGAGGTGCCAATGCCCCCAGAGGAAGAAGACTCAGACCTATACCTTTCACCATCCAAAAAAGACATCAAGTTAGAACTTGGAATGCCTCTATAGGGAAGATAGGTACCAGGTATCCCAAACCGCTTGTTATCGCTACCTCTTACCCAGGATTTATCACTCACTCACCCACTTCTTTATATTGTATACTAAATTCAGTTTTTTTTAGCTTTCCTAGGAAGAAAGGGTCCAGTTCTAGATGGGGAATACTTTGCAATTGAACGGTTTGGTTTATAAGCTTGCATTTATCTAGGCAACTAGCTGTTGACATCCTAGTGGTTTGCTTGTATTTGACAATTCTAGGTGCCAACTCAACTTGTAAACAAAACCATTGATAAGACATATGCATATCCATATATTAGTTTATGCTTACAAACCATCATTTAGATAACACATTTTAATTAGATGAATCCAGTAAGAGTTGTCATAATAACTAATATCTAATTCTCCTAAATGATTTTCTCATGTTAAACTGATCATTTAATATGGGGAAGTACTAGGGGAGAAAAAGCTAGAATATTGGTTAGGTTGGAAGACCGGTGACAATAGGGATCCAAAAGAGGGAAAATAGGGATCCAAAGGGGGGGTCATCTGCAAAAGAGCAATGTGCATCAATGGGCTTCAAAGACCCTAAGGTTCAGCCCAATAAGACTTCCAAAATGCTAAGGTTCCAAAATTCAAATCCAATGGCCAAAGTGTGGGGGAACTGGATGGTCATGGGGAAGAATTAAAAGTCTTCCCACATCCCTAGAAAGGAGGGGGCGATCTCAATTTGTAGGAGAAGAGAGAGAAACACACACACACACACACACACACACACACACTCTTCCAAGCTCCCTTTACACAAAGGGCATAGCGGACACATGTCAACTTCCTACCCCTGTTGCCTGCAAGGTGCATTCAAATCCTATTGGATGGCCATAGAGGTGGACCAATGAGAGTTAGGCTAGAGTAGATTTAGTTTAATTCATTTAAATACACTCAATAAAAGAACGAATAGAAATTAAGCTCTCTAGAATACTATTGGATATTCTTCCAAGGGGTCCAATGAGCACTCAGCAGCCCAATGGCTTGACTGCTTCCTATTGGCCAGAAGACTAAGAGGTCCAATGAGAGTTTAATTGCATTATTTAATACCTAAATCTCTCACAAAATGGGAAAGGGAGACACATGTCACGAGGCTATCACTTATGCTTCTGAATTGTCATTAGCTATGCTTTGAAGGGGCCAATAGGATGCCAACATGAGCAAATAGCAAGAGGGTCGACCAAGAGAGAGACACACACACACACACACACACACACTCATACAAGATCTCAAGAATACATCCTTCTCAAGCTTTAATGGAAAGCTCATCATCTACTCCAAGCTTGTGAGAAGGGAGGCCTACACCAACAACTCTTGGCTTTGTGATGCAAATCCAACCAAGAGCCAAGCTCCAATGCATGCTCATCTCCTCTACCATGCTAATTACTAAGCTATTATAAGCTATTAAGAGTGATTATGTGAGGAGACATACTTATTTCTCGTAAGAATACTCCTTCCTCTCGATCTACTCTCATATCCCGCTATCTTTCACCATCTTCAAAGGTGTGTGAGGTCTTAGGTCTGAGATTGTGAGGGTATTGATGTTGTGTTTTATAGTGGGATCTTGGTGCTTGAAGCTTCCATCTTCATTGCACCAACAAGTAATTGAAGGAACACAAAGTATTTGTACTGTAAAATTTCTCCCTTTATGGGGGAAACCTATAACACAAAGACTTTTGGAGGGGGGACCATATCCATGTAAATCTGGTCCTCAAATGTTGTCAATAGCTTAATTTCGCTCTCTTTTTGAAGTATTTTTCATGCCTATCTAACTAGGTGTTATGCTTTCTTTGATCTCTCCATCCAAGCGCTCTTGCTATGCTCATTAGGAGTCTATTCTTACTGAAATTCTCACTATGTCTATGTTATTTTCCGTTACACACAAGTTACTAGACCATTAAATGTTACATTGGTATCAGAGCACAAGGTTTCTCTTATGGTGCCTTCAAGGGGAAAGAAACCTCGGTCGCTCACTTAATTGGGAAATTGAGGATCCATGTCCAAATCTATGTGGACAAGGAGGACTTCTTTATCTCTGCTCTCAAGCACGAGGATGTAATCCTAGGGGCACCATGGTTTGAACGCATGGCTTCCAATGTTAAATTCCTTGAAAGGAAAATCTATTTTAGGTTCAACAAAAAAGATATGTACATAGATGCTAAGGAGTTGGGTAACACCATACCCATTGTACATACTCAAGCTTTCAATAAGTCAATAAAGAGTTGTATCTTCGTGTATACGACTTTTGTTAAAGATTCTCAAAATGAACCTAATTCTTTAGCAAAAGAAAACATAAACAATCACAAGGAATTAAATTTATCCAATTTTCTCAAGGTATTTCAATATGTTTTTATTTTTGACATCCCTTGTGAACTACCTCCTAAACAAGGCAATGATAACCATGCAATTGAAATTCTTCCAGGAAATTCACCGCCTAATAAACCTCTTTATAGAGTTTCCCAAGCTCAATGAGAGGAGATTGTGTGGAAAGTGCATGAATTAGTTGAGAAGGCATGGTTAGTTCTAGCTCATCTCCATTTTGTTCACCCATGTTATTAGTGCAAAAGAAAGACGGCACATATCATATGTGTGTCGACTATAGAGCACTAAATAGGATCATTATCAAGAATAAATTTCCCATTCCATGAGTAGAAGACCTATTTTATAAGCTACAAGAGTCAACCTACTTCAGTAGGATTGACCTAAAAAGTGGCTACCATCAAATAAGGACAGTTGATCAAGACATTGTAAAGATTGCATTTCACACTACGTTTGGTCTTTATAAATACATTGTCATGCCTTTTGGCTTGACCAATGCACCATCCACATTTAAATTCACTAGACAAACAACACCTCTTGGTTACAATATTTCAAGTTTTACGAGAGAATAAACTTTTTATTAATTAAAAAAAGTGAATTTTTCTTACAAGAGATTCAGTATTTAGGTCACATTATCTCTCAAGATGGTATCCAAATGGATCCATCAAAGCTAAAGGTAATAAAAGGATGGCATAATTCAAGGAATCTACATGAACTAAGAAGCTTTATAGGTATGTGTGCATACTATAGACACTTCATAGAAAAGTTCTCACAAAACGCGGGACCATTACATGACCTAACAAAGAAAAACATTAGGTATACGTGGTCTACCAAGGAGAACAATTCTTTCAAAAAATCTTAAAGAAAAGATTATCTCTCAACCTGTGCTTACACTGTCGGATCTCTCAAAACCATTTGAGGTCCAATGCAACTCTTGTGGTGATTGCCTTGGAGTTGTTTTACTCCAAGAAGGGCACGCCATAGCCTACGAAAGTTGAATACTGGACCCTTTTTGAGCAAGCTCTAGGAATATATGAAAAGGAAATCCTTGCATTCTACATGCCTTAGACTCGTGGAAGAACTATTTATTGGGGACCCACTTTCCATCCTTCTTGGGTGTGACAACAACAGGACTCACCCATTCTGCAGTGCTCACAGGACATATGAAACCTGCTTCAAGAAGCTTGTGTACCTCTTCCTTTAAAGCATTAAGCTGTACATGTCCCATTCTTCTTAGCTTTTGGAGTACGGGCTGATCTCCTTCCTTGATTGGAATGTGGATTTCCTCTCCCTTAAAGCCTCTAATTTCCTCATAAGAAGTGATGAATAAATGGGGAAATTGTTGTATCATGTGTAGGTACTCACCCTTCTCATGACTAGTCAAGTCGGGAGTCAACATACCTTGTATCAGCTCCTGTTTGACATTAGGTTGAGCTGTGGGTTGCATCAGTTCTTCAATTTGCTCATAAGGACCATGCAGAGATATCCTCATTCTCCATAAGGCCAAGAAATCTTTGCTTCTCATCATGATCTTCTTCAAGAAACAAGAAGGAAACATCTAGATCGCTATTGCTGCTATCTTCCACTTAACTTCCATCATCCCCATTGTCTTCTTCTTCACTTGAGTACTCATTAGTATAAATTTGGACTCACAAAGGGGCCCTTTAAGGAGTTTGACTTTACCTCTCTCTACCAAAACGGGCGTATGGATAAATTTTTGCAAATAAACTCCAAAGTTGGCAGCGGTTTGACAGTTAGAATGTCCTCTTCAAGATCTATCTATACTGATATATAGCACGCCATGAGATTCCTCGTATTTTAGAAGATTCTTTTTTTGATTCACCTATGATGTGACAACTCTGTTGGAATCTAAGTGAATCAAAAAAAGAATCTTCTAAAATATGAGGAATCTCATGGAGTGCTATATATTTGTAGATAGAGCTTGAAGAGGACATTTTAACTGTCAAACCTCCGCCAACTTTGGAGTTTATTTGCAAAAATTTATCCATGCGCCCGTTTTGGTAGAGAGAGGTAAAGTCAAACTCCTTAAAGGGCCCGTTTGTGAGTCCAAATTTTGCCTAATGCTTCTTCATCACTTTTCTCATCAAAATCAGCATCCAAAGATTTCTTTCTAGCCATGTCAAACCTCTTCTTATCACCCCTTCTATTGTAGAGAGTGATGGTACCATGTCCCCAATCCTGTATAGCTTTGATTGCCTGTAACCATGGTCTTCCAAGGATGAGAGGGAAAGCACCAATACGTGCGGGCATAACATGACAATTGACCAGCACCTTAACATCAAATGCATCCACCTCCAAGTCCTTTACAACTCCCAAGCACCTCACCCTTGATTGGTTGGCAAGATTTATACGAAAACCTGAATTCTTCACCATGTTCAGTCCCAACTTTGATACATAAGCTTGAGTAATAACACATACCTGTGCACCTCCATCAATATAAGCCTCTCCAATGCACTTCCTCTTATGCCATGCATCCATAGTAGGACATATAACAGGTATCTCATTCAAATACAAGACTCTCACTGACCCCCTTGCAGGCTCATTCTTCATGGGGTTGACTACGTGCTTCCATTGCCTCTTTAACTTGGGACACATCCCCATGAGTTGCCCAAAGGTAACATCACTCCTTTCTATCCACCAAATCAGACCTTAAACTATAATTTGGTTGCCCTTCTCCCAAAGGAAAGTCAGATGCATTGTAATGTTTCCTGGGCTTTCTCTTCTTCTTCTCTTTACCTGTACCTGTTTCAACCTGTTTCCCTCTTTTATGGCTGGGACTTGCATCACTCATGTCATGATCTCTTGTAACCCTCTTACCTACAGGCATGAACACATCTCCCAAATCATCCTCTTTCTTCTCCAAACAAATTATGCTTACCACTTTTGTTTTGCCCTTCTCTTCCGCTGTCAAACCACTTCGACCTGCTTCCCCCTTAATCTCAATACCATAATCTTGAGCTCGAGAAGGAATTTGTGGAGGAAGAGGAAACATGTCACCACCCATTCTCTTTGGCTTGTCATATTGAGGGCTTTTATGAACCCATTCACCACAATTGTAACATTGAAACATATCCCCTCTTCCAGCCATGCCTCTTCCTCTACCACGTATAAAACCCTCATTGCTTCCATAACCATAGTTTTGACCTCTTCCACCTCCCATCATATGCACACTAAGATTCTTCATAAGACCTACAACCTCTTGCATCTCCTTACGAAAGGCATTCACATCATGAGAAGCTTGTTGATCATAACCTGGCTCCCTAATGAGGACCCTTGGTTGCTCTACCGCTTTCACTTCAAGCTTTGGCTCGAAATTGATTCCAGGTTGATGAAGACGCTCTGCTTTCCACTCTTTATTCTTTGCAATTTCAACTGCCTCCTCAAAGGTCATTGGCAAGCGTACATTACTCCTCAAGCTTGCAAGAAACCTGTCCTTCTTCAACATAGCTGGAGAAATTTCAGCACCCAAAGATGTACACCACTTTGTCCACAATGCATTGAATGCCTTCAAAAAGTCTTCTATGGTTTGGCCTTCACCTTGTACTAAGCCTTGAATAGACTGCCATACCTTTTGTGGGTCTCCCACCTGTTGAAAGTGTGTAATAAAAGCATGCCTTACCATTTCATAAGTCATAACTTGAGGAGGTTGGGATGATTGTAGCTCCTTTTCATAGCCTTCCAACCATTCCCTAGCATCTCCCTTCAAACAGAAATAGAAGATTCGCAGCACCAACGCTGGGTCTTGCTTCTCAGCATCAAGAATGCAAGAAAACTCCATTCTTTCAATGAAAGCTTTGGAAATTTCATTTGATTTCCCACTAAACTCCGGAAAATTAAATGCCATGTCTTCAAAACCTGTAAACTGAAGGTAACTTGAAGCGATTCCTCGATGGCGGGCACCAAAACACTGTTGGGAAACAAGCAAGCTGAAACACCTCTATAGAGATGTCACCCAAGAGCGTTGAAAGAGCACTACAAGAACACCAAAATCCTTGGAAAATCCCTTTGAAACACCACAAGTCCAGCAAGAGTAGTCCCCTTGGGAATTTAATGGCCGTCGCCCACCCAAGACACTACTGAGCAAAGGAGCAAAACCCTGTCAAAGCACGGATTTACAACACACGCCGACCAATGCATATAAATACAAGATCTCCCCCTACCCAAATGAGCACCACAAACCCACAACTTCAACCTCAACTTCACAATTCATAGAAACAAGCCCTCCCAATCTGTCTATATGCAATTTTCCACAAGGCTGACATAGTCGTAACCCTGCGGAGAACTAGTCATAACTTGAAGAGCACAACTCCAATTGGGGCACTTTAAAGATTGTAAAAAATATTGAAAAATGAATGGCGATAAATCTAAAGATGACCAAAATTGATTCCATACACCGCCATGAGAAAAATTGATGCGAACAAAAAGTTGTCCCAGCACAACTACACGTAGAGGAGGCAAGTCGGGGCAAAAACCTGCATCAAAAAGCACCAAGGAAGCACAACGAGCTAAAACCTGCAAATTTATGATGTTTGGATGAACTTTTCTTAAGAGTGTACATGAGTTTAAGTTATATACAAGTCTCGCTTCAAAAAACACACTCACGGGCACTTACAGTAGCCCGATAGCTGTCACTAGACTAGCGACTTGCAATGCATGTACACGTGCTTGCTAAAGCAAGCTAAAAAACCCACAAAAAGAAAGCCCACACACCCTTTTGACATCGGGAGTCATGTACGTTGTGAGCGGGATGAAAACACACACAGCACCTCTATAACAACCCGACACACACTCTTGGGAAGATACACACACACACACTATGGGGCACCACTCGGCTTACACAACACACCTGGCCGAGATAGGACACACACCTATGGAGTGAGAGGAGAGGGACGATCCGTTTACCCACTCCACACAGAGAGATACACACACACACACACCCAAAAAACTCAGCTCCAAAGGGGAGAATTTCTGATTTTTAGATACAATTGAGCTTGGGCCAACACCAATGGGGCAAATAGCTCACACAGTATGGGTAAAATAAGCCAGATATAATCACAAACTGGAGCAGAAACTTCGCTCATAGGAGAAACTTACACAGAAAAACAGCAGAAAAAGAGTGAAGAATTTGGCAAAATGGACAGCGCCATCGCGTCCGAAATGGCCCAAAACCCCAGTCTACAATGTCAAAGTGCTCAAATCCGACCTCGGATGAGCAGTTTACGGCCAAAACAGGCTCCAAAAACCCAAAAAACACACCTGCGGCTGTTCCTCCTCTCTTCTCCACGTTTTTTCTGGTCTTCTCTCTCTTTTTTCAGTTCCCACACTTAGCTTTATTACTTGGGCACCCTTGGCCTTCTAGATGACCTCAAACGGACGTCGAACATGCCAAAAACTGACCTCGCAGTGCATAGTTGTCACCTTTTTGCATCATCCGCACACCTGGCACTCAGCTTTTTTCCAATAATGCATCTCGCCACCACGTGAAGTGGCCCCAAAAAGTGGTCCTAATGATGACCTTTCTGTGTAATTCTCACAAGAAAACACCCACGTTGTGTCCGTCCTCATCTGCGTGCAAATATTGACCTTGTTCGCCCTCCTGACGCCACTAGATGCCATCTGACGCACCTGCTCACCTCACGTCGTCGGCCCGCGGATAGCTTCCTTGAGAAGTTTTACACGCTATAAACTCCTCATTATTGTAGAAAAACATAGTGGTACTGGTAATAGTGAAAATCGATGCACTATGTACACCCTGTCCTACTTGTACACATGTGGGCCCCACATAACCACCTGGCTAAGGAAAATGGGAAATCCTTTATGCACCATGCATGTGTATGTACATATGCGCAATCCCTTGCTCGAAAAAACTGCTGACATAATTTGCCCATCCCCTAGCCTGCTAGATCATTCATGATCAGCAGCAGCAAAGAGAGATATGAGACTCGCCGCATCACAGGTCTCCTCATCCCTCACCAACACTGCTTGATCCACAGACAGCTCATCTTGCTCCACCATCATCAATCTAGCATGATACAATTTAAGATGCAACCCATTTACCCTTGACTTATGTAGAACACCATCCAGGTTAGCCAACTGATATGTGCCATTTGGAAAACACTCCACTACCTTGAAAGGGCCTTCCCACTTAATTTGAAACTTCTTTTGGAAGGTGTTGTCCAGCTTACTATTGTAGCGCAAAACCAAGTCATGTTTCTTGATACCCTTACTTTTAACCTTTTCATTTATCTTTGCCAAAGCCTTATCTTGCATCTGCCCATAATGCTCCAATGCGCTCATCCTATCCAACTGGACCTCTTGTAACTGCAAGAGCCTATCTTTGAATGCATCACTGGGCGACCCAAGCAACTTCTCTAACATCTTGACCGCAGGCAACTCTACCTCCACAGGCAATAGTGCTTCCTTTCCACGTCAAGAATTAGCTTTTGCCCCACGTCAAGATATAGCTTTTGCCCCTGCTTGTGATAGGTAACGGGCCTATTGCATCAATCCCCCACTTTTCAAACACATCAAACGTCATAATGGTTTTTCGTAGCTCTGGCTCCAACACTCTCTTCCCAAATGCTTGACATCTATTGCAAGACCTACACCAATGGTGAACATCCTTGTGCAAACTAGGCCATACATACCCCTCTTGCAAAATCTTATGCAAGGTGATCTTTAGAGCAAAATGGCCACCACATGCGCCTTCATGATTCTCTTCCAACACTCTATAAAGCTCCTCCCGCCAAGGTACACGTCTCAACACGAGATCAGCCCCTTTCATGTATAAGACATCACCAATCAATTTTTACCTGTATGCTCTACGCACAAAGCCATACTTCTTAGACTTCTGAATCTCCTTTGGAATGATTCCTGTTAGCAAAAACTCCTCTTCTTGAGCCAAACTTTCCCGGCCATGATAAAGAGGTAAATTGGTCCTCAACACGAATAGCTCCCCAATCATGCCTTGAGCTACTTCATGTGCCTCTCCATTTAGAGCACGTTCAATGTGTCTGATGCTCCATGCTTCGAACTTTTTTAACAGGCCTTTAATTCTGAAGCACATTTCCTTCAATGAGGTATTCTTGCTCTTCCACACACCCAGCACTTGCTTCACCACTAACAAGGCATCACCTTTTATGCTCAACCTTTGAACCCCATGCTTCAAAGAAATGTGTAATCCGGCTTCCAATGTAGCATATTCAGCCTCATTGTTACTATGCGCATCCAATTTGAACCCTCTCTTGCATACTAGCTTCCCCTCTGGATCATAAAGTGCTATATCCCCTGAAGCTGCATCATGGCTCTTTCTGTATGAACCATCAAAGAACAACACATGTGCATTTCTGATCTATGGCACTTCTTCAACTACCTTTCTCACCACCTCTTCCTTAACAATAAGGGGATTCTCCTTGTAGGTCAACAAATCAGCTAGGGTAGCCCTTGTACTATCTTCCACTAGAAAAGAGAACTCAAACTCTTGCATCTCAATTACCCATTTCTTCACCACATTTGACATGTTAGTACCATTAATTAACTGTGGCAAAAAGGCATAACTCGTCAAGAAAACAAAAGGCCGTGGTAGCAAGTAATGACGAAATCGTCGACAAGCAAATATTGCACTGGCCATCACTAGCTCTACTTCCGATAACTTTCTCTCTGCTACCAACTTCACTCGGCTTGCACAATACACTGGCCTCATATAATGGCTGCCCTTCCCCTTTTGCAATAGCATGGCTCCAATGGAATCATCCCCTACTGATGGATTTACATAAAAAACTTTCTCCCAATCAGGAGCCTGCATGGCTGACAACCCCCCTAACACCTCTTTCACCTCTTGAAACACTTCTTCACACTTGTCATCCCATTGCAATGGAGCATGCTTTGCCACTTGCTCTAATGGATAAAGAAGCTGCGAAGACAATGGAATAAACCATGCCATGTACTTCACTTTGTGTATAAAGGTTGCCAATTGCTTCGTACTCATAGGTGATTGAAGAAGAATAATAAACTTCACCTTATCTGGATCAGCCTCAATGCCATTTTCTGACACCATATGGCCCAATAACTTCACCCTTGGCTGTGCTAGATGACATTTCTTTGGATTTAGTTGTCCTCCACATTCATCATATCGAGCCAATACCATCTGCAGCTTCTCATGGTGTTCAGCCCTACTACTATAGACACAGAAGTCATCCATAAAAGCTTTAACACAACTACCACTGAATGGTTCCAACACCCAATTTGCTCTCTCTTGATAGAAGGAAGGCCCATTTGACAACCCAAATGGCAATACTGTGTAGCAATAGCAGCCCCATGGCGTAATAAAAGTGGTCTTTGTGCGGTCTTTAAGAGAAATCTTCAATTGAAAATAGCCTGAAAAACCATCACACACACTGTACCTCTCATAACCTGCCACTGAATCCAAGATCTTATCGATGAATGGAAGAGGATATGAGTTCTTCTTAGTGGCTGCGTTTAAGGGTTTAAAATCCACACAAATTCTCCACTTCCCATCCTTCTTTGGACTGACTACAACTGGACTCACCCATTCTGTGGTCTCCACTGGAACTATGAACCCTGCCTTCAATAACTTGTCCACCTCTACCCGCAAGGCTTCCATTTGCTCTTGACCCATCCTTCTTAGCCTTTGCCGCACTGGATTAGCACCTTCTTTCAGCTCTATATGCATCTCTTTGCCCTTGAACCCTCTGATCTCTTCATATGAAGTAATGAACAAATCACGAAAACTAGCCAGCATGTGCAAATATATATCCTTCTCCATAGCTGAGAGGTCTCCACTGATCATTTGTGTCATCAATTCCTGCTTCTTTGACAACTCAACCTTGGTTTGCATCAGCCCTTCAATCACTTCATAAGGCCCTTCACTTTCATCTTCAACCTCATTCGCAAATGCAACTAAAAAAATCTCCTGGATTTCTTTGTCCATCAAAAGAAATGCAACATCAGCATCCTCATCACTGCTGGTAGTGCTATCACTGTCCTCATCTGTCACCGTGGAAGAGTCTTCATCACTAGACTCATCCTCATCTTCATAAAGCTCCTCTAATCGTTTCCTTGTGTCCATATTATAAAGCTTCTTGGTACCTGTCTTTCCATAGAGGCTAATCGTACCATGTCGCCAATCTTGAATAGCTCCCACTGCACGTAACCATGGTCTTCCCAGTATAATAGGATATGCTCCCAACCCTGCTGGCATCACATGAAAATCAACCACTGCCTTTGCATCATATGCCTCCACTTCTAAGCTCTTTACAACACCTAAGCATTTTACTTTTTGATGGTTTGCCAATTTGATCCAAAAACCTGACACTCGAGCCATTGTGAGACCCATCTTCTCAACGCATGAGTGTGTTATGACGCATATTTGGGCTCCGCCATCCACATAACCTTGTCCCAAATTTTTCCTTTTATGCCACACATCTACTATTGGACAAATGTCTGGTAGCTCGTCCATTGCCAACACCTTCACTGAACCTCTCTCTGGCTCTTTCTCCATTGGGTTAACCATCCTCTTCCACTGTCGCTTTAGCTTAGGCACCATCTCTATAAGCTGCCCAAAAGTAACATCTGCCTTCCTGCTCGTCAGATCCTCCTTCAAGTCATAGCTTAATTGCCCATCCCCTAGTGGAAAATCTGAAACATGAAACTTTCGACGAGCTCTCCTTTTCCTCTTGGCCTTGACATCCTCGCCTTCATGGCTCTTTCCTTTATTCTTACTAGGACCTGAGGCACTTATTCCTTCCTTATCCTCTTTGGTCCTCTTCCCAATAGGCATCACTAATGTATCCTCTAGCTTTGATGCCTTCTCCAAGGTGACTGCACTTAGCACTTTTGTCTTTCCCTTTTCCTCCTGGGTCAGTCCACTGGTTCATTCGTCTCCCTTAATTTCGATGCCATAATCATTTGACCTAGTTAGCACCTGTCTTGGCAATGGATACATGTCTCCCCCCATCCTTGGTGTCTTATCACATTGCGGGCTGATGTGACCCAACTCTCCACAATTATAACATGTGGGCGTCTACCTCCAAAACCTACCATTGCTTTGTCCAACACCATTCCTAGGCCTTTCTTCACCTCCTTGCTGATTTGCAAACCTCCCTCGACCTCGATTATTTCCCACTTGACCTAGCATGTTTAGGCTGAGATTCTTCATCAAATCTACCATTTGCCTCATGTCTTGCCTTAGCCCATCATCTTGCACTGCTGTAGTGACCACTGCTGGCATAACCTGAGTAGTAACAGGAACTACTGGTTCATGATGAACCTCTGACATGCGCCCTTGTAAAGACTCTATAGGCTGAAATTCAGACCTCATTGGCAAAGACTCCACCCCTAACTGGCTCATTTTCCTCAGCTTCCACTCTTTGTTCCTTGCTACCTCTAGTGCATCCTCATATGTCCTAGGCTTCTTTAGCTCCACTCTCCAACGTATATTCTCCCAAAGAACAGCCAAGAACCTGTCCTTCTTCATCATGTCAGGCGGGGGTACCTGTGGTGCTAAAGCCTTGCACATTCGCTCCCATGCCAATGAAAACTTACGTATGTACGCATCTACTGGCTCACCTTCCTTTTTCACCAAAGCCTGTACTTCTTGCCACACCTTGTCAGGATCTTCTATCTTCACAAACTCCACTTCCAACCCATGTCATAGATTGTCCCAACTCAACCTTACAGGTGGATCAGCCACACGCAACTCCTCTTCAAATGCTTTATACCAAACTCGTGCATCACTCTTCAAACAAATTTGGAGAAGGCGTAACATTTGCGTAGGGTCATGAATCTGGTTGCTAATGCAGGCAACCTCCATCTTTTCCAAAAATTCTTCCACATCTTCATCACTTCTTCCATGAAACTCGGGATAAGAGAAAGCCATGGCTACCCAAGTTACAATGCTTTGAGAACCCCTTCGAACACACGTGCCAGAACCCAAGACTTTTGACTACCCAATCCCCAGAAACTTCAATGGAGCTCAACTTTAGATAAGGACAAACACATGCATATCAAATGAGTTTTCATAGTTAATCATCGGAATGACAACAGGCAAAGGACATTCCGGGATCTCTCTCAATCTTCTTGGCCCAAACATAAAGACTATGCGCTGCTGGAAAAAGATCTTCCTGGACACATGAACATTAATCTGAATTCTTTGAGTTAAATGAAAAGGAGTGAACTGAGGGCCATTTTGATCATCCATTAAAGCCAACCATGAAGCTCCCAAGAAGGCACACCTGACTCAACCTCTGATTTTGCCAAAATTTCAGCAGCATAACAGCATAAATGGCTCAAAATACCAAAAAACCAGCCATCATAACTTGGGAAATTTTCGACAGAGTTTCCTTAGAAGTAGAGCAGCAGGAACCCAAAATATAGACTGTATCTGTATGCATAAACTGCCAACAATAGCACCCGAGCATCAAATAGGACTCACTAGTACATAGCCTATGGCGAGGTCACAAAAAGGGTGCTCCATCTACCTGTATCACCGAAAGGATCTCTACATTTGAGAATCCCCCAGCTCAATAAAAACCTCACGCTATCGACCCTCACACAAAGGCTAATGCAAATCGCATATAGTCAAGTCTCAGAAATGACTATCTTCTAGACCAAGTCTCAGAAATGGTTGGGACTGCCAAATACAACCAAGTATGGCTCCACAAATGCGTACAATGGCAGTTTCCACAAGTAACGTACAATCCAGTAGACAATGCGCTCAAATAGGCGCCAAGTGATGCATTCCTACAACAACTGCAAGTGACATCACTGCTAGTATATCACTGTACTCCAGCTACCTGTACCTGTCTCTATCCCTGTAACCTGTAACCTGTAATCTGCAACCTGCAACCTGTAATCCCGAAGCTCGAAGCAGAAGGTACTCGAAGAAGATCCTCCGTGGGGGCGCCAAAAGAATGTGAGCGGGATGAAAACACACACAGCACCTCTATAACGACCCGACACACACTCTTGGGAAGATACATACACACACACTATGGGGCACCACTCGGCTTACACAACACACCTGGCCGAGACAGGACACACACCTATGGAGTGAGAGGAGAGAGACGATCCGTTTACCCACTCCACACAGAGAGATACACACACACACACACCCAAAAAACTCAGCTCCAAAGGGGAGAATTTCTGATTTTTAGATACAATTGAGCTTGGGCCAACACCAATGGGGCAAATAGCTCACACAGTATGGGTAAAATAAGCCAGATATAATCACAAACTGGAGCAGAAACTTCGCTCATAGGAGAAACTTACACAGAAAAACAGTAGAAAAAGAGTGAGAAATTTGACAAAATGGACAGCGCCATCGCGTCCGGAACGGCCCAAAACCTCAGTCTACAATGTCAAAGTGCTCAAATCCGACCTCGGATGAGCAGTTTACGGCCAAAACAGGCTCCAAAAACCCAAAAAACACACCTGCGGCTGTTCCTCCTCTCTTCTCCACGTATTTTCTGGTCTTCTCTCTCTTTTTTCAGTTCCCACACTTAGCTTTATTACTTGGGCACCCTTGGCCTTTTAGATGACCTCAAACGGACCTCGAACATGCCAAAAACTGACCTCGCAGTGCATAGTTGTCACCTTTTTGCATCATCCGCACACCTGGCACTCAGCTTTTTTCCAATAATGCATCTCGCCACCACGTGAAGTGGCCCCAAAAAGTGGTCCTAATGATGACCTTTCTGTGTAATTCTCACAAGAAACACCCACGTTGTGTCCGTCCTCATCTACGTGCAAATATTGACCTTGTTCGCCCTCCTGACGCCACTAGATGCCATCTGACGCACCTGCTGACCTCACGTCGTCGGCCCACGGATAGCTTCCTCGAGAAGTTTTACACGCTATAAACTCCTCATTATTGTAGAAAAACACAGTGGTACTGGTAATAGTGAAAATCAATGCACTATGTACACCCACATAACCACCTGGCTAAGGAAAATGGGCAATCCTTTATTTGATGCACCATGCATGTGTATGTACATATGCGCAATCCCTTGCTCCAAAAAACTCCTGACAAAGTACGCACAAATTTACAAAAAAAAGGGGTGTCAAAAATGCACCCAACAACGTACATAGAGGGAACACATGCTACAAGATCTATCTTGCAATTTTTAGATACATAATTATATTTCCTATAATGTACATATGCATATCTAAGTATAATAATAAGATTTCTATCTCATCCTATTACTTATCTCAAGGGTAACATATTCTTACTTTACCGTCAAAAAATACTATGGAAAAAGCGTCAATATCTCTGCCTCTTTAACTTGGGACAAAAAGCATTGATTCTTTATTTCTACTATCTCATTATTATCTCACGTCCTAGCTAGATCCTATGTCTAGGGTAACTTCCAATATATATATATTCTATGTATTTTTCATATATTTCTTTTTAATAGCTAGTAGGAAGAAATCATATCCTAGTGGGACACTAGCTTCCATGATTCTCAAAGATACCCTTATTTTAATGCACAAAAAATTATCAAGGAGCAATGTCATGTTTTTATATTGCATGAGGTGTCCATTGGAATCAAATGAAAGTATAGGCTAAGGGGACCACAAGAAGACTTTTGCTGCCAAAAGTGTACCCTATTTTGATGATTTTTGTACACAAGGTTCCAATCCCAATTGGAAAAAGTATATAGAATGAGAGTCGTAGCTAATGAGCTGAATTTTTTGTTCATATTTTTACTTTTTAATTTGGAGCCACAATTGAGGAGATATGATCAAAATACTGGACCCCAGTCTTCCCACACCATGCAGGGACAATTCATTTCAAACTTTTTCAGCTTTTGTTCACACTCGCTCTTCTCTTCTTGTGTAAACCCTTGGGGATTCCCTTTCCCTATAAAAGGGGACCTCTTCTTCCTTGAAAACCATCCAAGCCATTGTTGAGAGAAATTCATGAATGAGTGAGAGTAGTAATGCCTTATTGTACTTAGCCATAAACATAAGCCTAAGCCTACACCTACTCCTAGAGGAAGATTAGCCATTCTTGGAAGATTAACTCTAATCAAAGAAGGTCTTGATCTTGGTGCATCAATCAAGGCTGAAGTCCCCCCTCTTCTTCTCTCTCCATCATAATGGTGAACAACTCCCAAAGAGTTTGTGAAGTAAGGTGTGTTTTACTTTGATATTTTGTTGATTTCTTGTTGTTTTCTTTTTCACCTCTAATCCAACATATATCCCTAATCTCATCTCCCTTTATAACCAAACCTATCTCTCTCACTCTTAGAAATTCATTCTCTCTATAAATTCTAAGTTCTCCTTGCTACAGATACATCTCTCCCCGTAGTATCCTTATTGCTTATGAGGAGGAATAGGGCTTGGGAGGAAACTCTTTTCTCTTCTCTTCTCTCATATGTACATTTTGTACATACTAGAGTTATCCTAGATGAATAATCCACATGATGAGAAATTCTATCGCTTCCTCTCTGTGCGATCTATTAGAATTAACATATGGACTAGCCGTAAAATACACTTTCAACAACGTATAGTGTTTTGGTTTGGCCCAAAAAGGCTCAATGAAATACTTCTTTCACCGAATCCCATCATACTACCTCTTATAGACTATAACTTTTCTTTTGACGTAAGCGTAGTTATCTTGTTATGAACCAAGAGGATTTGTACACAAAATTAATCCCAATCACTAGACAAAACATATATATTATGGCAAGTAGAAAACTACAATTGCAGAGAACAATTCGTAGCATGTTTGGTTGGAAAAGATTGAATGCCATTAACTCATGTATTAACCCTTTCATATTACCCATGATACAATATGATTATAGCCTTGATGTTTTCATCTTTGTGTTGTTTTGATATTCTATTTTGTGTTCTTTCTTTGAGTGTGTAAGTACAAGGGAGAAAGAGTGAGACTTCTTTAATTGCACTTCCTTCCAAACCTTGGAATTCATGGCATCTATGGTTTAACTCCTTCATAAAGTTTTTAGAGTTCTCTCACAAACTCTCACAGCCAAAAGCCCAACGCTTTCCTAGCAAGACCACAAATTTCTCTACATATTTTTGGTGAACCCGACGTGAATTTTCCAGGGTGAGAGTTTGTGGGTAACCATGGGTGATCATGTTGTGCAACAAGGTATGCGTTTTGACCCAGCAACAATGCAAATGTTTCAAGCATTTGCAATGTTCATGCAACAACATGCCACCGAAGGAAGGGAGATTTCAACAATGAAGGCCATCATCAACAGAATGGATCAGCTCAATGGTAAAGATGTAACCAAGTACTTACATGAGTATGTGAAGGAGATGGAGCTGCATCGCATGTCACAAGGTGAGATGATTCAAAGCTTTCAGCTAGTTGTTGGTCTTGAAGTTAGAGAACATGTTAGGGGAATTAAAAATGGGCATGGGAGAAATTGAGAGAACTCAAAGTAGTTTTAAAGGAGGAATATTTCATGGAGGACTCTGAGAGAGTGACCAAAAGGACATTCTTAGAATGGGTAGTCAAGACAAAGCAAGAAATATCAATAACAGAGCTACTTAGGGAATTTGAGCGGTCCTATGCACAACTCACCAGGACAGAAAGGGCCACACTAGATGCAGAGAAGACATATATTTTCTTACAAGCTACAGGTAAAGAGTTTCAAGAAAATTTGGAGCTTCTTCTTGAAGATAAAGATGTTGAGCAAGGACTAAAGATCAACTGGAATGAGGTTGAAGGTGATGTCTCACTGCTTGCCAAATGACAAAGAAGAAGGGACAAGATGGTAGTAAACACTATAAGTCCTTCCACCTCAACTTCTGACAAAATGGTAAATCCTACTTTTATCGCTCCTAAGTTTGATGAGTCCATGCTAGATGATCTTGTGAAGGGAATGCGTGACTTGAAGGTGAAGCTTGCAAAGATTGAAGAAAAAGACCAACCATCAGGGCCACTTCCTAGGCAAAGACAACAGCCCAAAGAAGGGTTTATTTATAGATGTATCTGGTGTGATAGTACAGACCATGTAAGAAGGGAGTGTGATGATTTTAGTGATGCTTTGTCAAAAGATATTGTCTTTTTTAAGGATGGTAAAATCCACTTAAGAGATACAAGTCTACCCTTGAGAAATAACTTTGGGAAGGGAGGAACACAAACCTTAGTTGAAGATATGACAACTAGCCATGCCACCTCTTCACTTGAGGCAGCTACTTATGGAGTAAAATTTGAGCATCTTAGTGATGAAGAGGTGAGTGACCATCATGGTGAAAATTGGCCAAATGTCATGCAATTAGCTAAAAAGAGAAAGCCTATAAAAGAGATTCTACATGAAGTAGGTGATTGCATACATCTAGAAACAGGATGGAATCATCTAGTGGACTCATTGTCAATGCATGCCTACATTACAAAATGCCAAGAAAATGAGACTCTTGTTGTAGAAGAGAAGCGCAGACGTGAGAATGTTGATCAACGACCATCAAAAAGAGCTTCTAGAACTAGGGGAAGAAGCGACTCAATGCCTTCTCAAACAACCCCAACACACGGAGCATCTCCACCTGAAGTACTCATGGAGGAGTCTACAACAAAAAAGAAGAAAGAGCCAACAAAAGATAAGACAAAAGGCCCAACTTATAAACTACAATCTAATATTGAGGTTTCTACCGATTTAAAGAAAGTCTTGGAGGAAAGGATTATGAATAGCAAGATTGAGTTCACTCTGGGAGAAATCCTTGGCATTGCAATGTGTGAATTCCACAATGAGATCATTGACATCATCAAGTGAAAGAGACAAACTCTTGCTGAGGTTGCTCGTCCACAGGTTTACTGGGAAACCTTGAAGACACAAGGGATGCATTTGAAAAATAAGGAGGATGATGGAGCTATGGTAGGATGGTACCAATCTAGTGGGAGAGTGAAGCAAGTGCATTTCTCAAATGATGATGAAGAAGTTGAAGCTATTCTCAGGAGCTACTATTCACGAAGTCATTGGGCAAGGGCTACTACAAAAACTTTCGTCAAGGTAGGTGATCTTGAAGAGCCATTTGTTGCCTTGCTTGACCATGGTTCATAAATAAACATAATGTCAAAGAGTCTCTACAACAAGTACAAATGGCGGATGGACACAGATCATGGTTGGATGGTAAAAGTGGCAAACAATTCATCCGGTAAATTTTATGCAGCATGTCTGGGTGTGAAGGTAACAATAGGTGATGTAAAGATTGAACAAAAATTCTTTGTACAGATACATCTTTATATCATCTCCTCCTTGGACAAACCTACATTGTGGGAGTTCAAATGGAAACAAAGGTAATGGACGATGGTTCAGCATATGCTAGGATATGCAGCAAAGATGGTAAACATGCTGTCAAATTTTGCAGAGTTTGCGTAAACCATGAAAGAAATCATGACAACCTCAGAGAACATCCTCTACCAAAGGTAAGCAAAGAGTTTCATGATCATAGGGAAATGATGGGTTTTGGCCAAGTACCATTGTAAAGCGAGATTGCAGTGGTACAGAAAGAAAAAGGGTCTCGCTTGATCCAAAAATAGGTGAAACTTTCTCAACAGGCTCCTTCGTAACAAGGAAGGGATCAGTATGTTTTACAAAACTTGAATATTTGAAGAGATGTGAGAGGCAATATGTACATAATGTACAAATAGGCATGAAAGAGAGTGGGTTGTTAGAGCCTACTGAAAGTTTTTTGGGTTTGTTGAACAAGTTTCTTTTGTAGATACTATGGGTGAGCTTGATGCTATAATGGGGTCTAGTTTGCATCTTGAAAATGAGGCTATGGAAGTTTGCTCTATGGAAATGGATCAAGTAATAGAAGCCTTTAAAGAAAATCAAACAGTTGGCCCAGAAGTCCATGTTGAAACTAAATACAAGAGTGTAGCAAAGAAGGTGAAACCAGTAGCTTCACCCTTACCACCCTACAACAAGGAAAAGATTGAGCAAGATTCCTTGCAACCAAGTTTAAGGGATCCTAAAAAGATCGGGCATACCTTCACAAAAGAGTCTTTTCAAGAGTTGCAGATTGGTTGCGAGGAGTTTCTAACACAAGAGGAGACAAAGTGCAAATGCTTTCAAAGCATGGTAAGGCTTTTGCATTTGAGCCACATGAGATAGAATGTGTTGATCCTTCTATTGTAGCTTCTATGGTAATTTTCACAATAACTCATGTGCCTTGGAATCTACGATCTATTCCAGTTCCAAAGGCTCATTTGCCAAAGTTAGTGGAGCTACTGAATGAGAAGATCAAAATGGGAATTTTGGAGCCTTCTTGTGCTCCATACTCAAACAGGTGGTTCACAGTTCCGAAGAAGAATGGTGCTCTATGGTTCATTCAAGATATGCAACCAGTGAATAAGGTGACAATTAGAAATGTAGGTGTAGGTCCAATTGTGGATGAGTTTGCAGAGGCATTTGCAAGGAGGGAAATCTACTCGATGGGGGATCTCTACTTAGGTTATGATCAATTTTAGATTGCAATATAAAGCAAAGACTTGAAAAACATGAGGACACCTTTGGGTTTGGTAAGGACGTGTACCTTGCCACAGGGAGAAACCAACTCCGCTGCACATATAATGAATGAGATAAATAAGGTCTTACGTGACCTTATTCCTCAAATCACAATGCCTTTCATTGATGATTTGCCTATCAAAGTATGTGAAGAAAGTGAGAAAGATGAATCTTTGGATCTCAGGGGATCTCGCAGGTTTATGGTAAATCACATAAATGATTGTGATAAATTTTGTCTAGGTTGGAAGAAGTGAATCTTACTTTGTCAGGGAAAAAGTTTATGTTTTGTGTCAATGAAGTGCCCATTGTGGGACACATGTGCGGGCTATATGGTAGGAAACCTTGTCCAACAAAGGTAGATTCATTCCAAAGAATGAAAGAAACATACACTAGCATCACTTAGGTTAGAAGGTTTTTGAGAGCATGTGTCTTTCATGCTGTTTGGATTCCACATTATGCACATGTAGTTGATCCTCTTTATCAACTGCTTAGAAAGAATCAAAAGTTTACATGGACATAAGCACATGTAAAAGCCATGAGAAAGATAAAGGATTTGCTTTAGTCATCACCAACTTTGAGAAAGGTAGACTATGAGTGTCAAAGGCTAGTAATTGTGACAATAGACACCAGTCCTACGGGGATTGGATGGGCAATAGGGCAAGATGATGAAGAAGGACACAGGTATGTGGTGAGATTTGTGAAGATGAAGCTTTGGTATCATCCAACAAAGAAGAAATCAAGGAAGATGTACAAGAGGGATGATCTTACAAAGAGAGAATGTGGCACATACCGGAGAATGTGCAGGTTTAGGGGGGGTGGATGTCGTGTTTTGACACGTACATAATGGAAACGCATGCTACAAGATCTATCTTGTAATTTTTTAGATACATAATTATATTTCCTATAATGTATATATGCATATCTAAGTATCATAATAAGCTTTCTATCTCATCCTATTATTTATCTCAAGGGTAACATATTCTTACTTTACCGTCAAAAAGTACTATGGAAAAAGCGTCAAAAGCTCCGCCTCTTTAACTTGGGACAAAAAGCATTGATTCTATATTTCTACTATCTCATTATCATCTCACACTCTAGCTAGATGTTATATCTAGAGTAACTTCCAATATATATATATATATATATATATATATATATATATATTCTATATAATTTTCATATATTTCTTTTTAATAGCTACTAGGATAAAATCATATCCTACTGGGACACTAGCTTGCATGATTCTCAAAGATACCCCTATTTTAATACATTATTGCAAGCATGATTACAAAACTTTGTCAAGGAGCAATGTCATGCTTTCATATTGCATGAGGTATGCATTGGAATCAAATGAAAGTCTATGCTAAGGGGACCACGAGAAGACTTTTGCTGCCAAAACTGTACCCTATTTTGATGATTTTTTTACACAAGGTTACAATCCAAATTGAAAAAAGTATATAAAATGAGAGTCATAGCTAAGGAGATATGATAAAAAAACTGGACCCCAGTCTGTCCACACCATGGAGGGACAACACATTTCAAACATTTTCAGTTTCTGTTCACACTAGTTTGTCTCTTCTTGTAGTAAACCCTTGGGGATTCCCTTCACCTATAAAAGGGGACCTCTTCTTCCTTGAAAACCATTCAAGCCATTAATGAGAGGAATTCATGAAGGAGTGAGAGTAGCAATGCCTAATTGTACTTAGCCATTAACATAAGCCTAAGCCTACACCTACTCTAGAGGAAGACTAGCCATTCTTGTAAGCTATCCCTGGAAGATTAACTATAATCAAAGAAGGTCTTAATATTGGTGCATCAATCAAAGCGGAAGTCTCCCCTCTTCTTCTCTCTCCATCATAATGGTGAACAAATCCCAAAGAGTTTGCAAGTAAGATGTGTTTTACTTTGATATTTTGTTGATTTCTTGTTGTTTTCTTTTTCACCTCTAATCCGACATATATCTCTAATCTCATCCCCCTCTCTAACCAAACCTATCTCTCTCACTCTTGGAAATTCATTCTCTCTATAAATTCTAGGTTCTCCTTGCTATAGGTACATCTCTCCCCGTAGTATCCTTATTGCATACGGGCAAGTAGGGCTTGGGAGGGAAAGTCTCTTCTTTTCTTTCATATCTACATTTTGTACATACTAGAGTTATCCTAGATGAATAATCCACATGATGAGAAATTCTATCGCTTCCTCTCTGTGCAATCTATTAGAATTAACATATGGACTAGCCGTAAAATACACTATCAACAATGTATAGTGTTTTGGTTTGGCCCAAAAAGGCTCAATGAAATACTTCTTTCACCAAATCCCATCATACTACCTCTTATAGACTATAACTTTTCCTTTGACGCAAGCGTAGTTATCTTGCTATGAACCAAGAGGATTTGTACACACAATTAATCCCAATCACTAGACAAAACATATATATTATGGTAAGCACAAAACTACAATTCCAAAGAAGAATTCGTAGCTTGTTTGGTGGGCAAAGATTAAATGCCATTAACTCATCTATTAACCTTTTCATATTACCCATGATACGATATGGCCATAGCCTTTGATGTTTTCATTTTTGTATTGTTTTGATATTCTCTTTTGTGTTCTTTCTTTGAGTGCGTAAGTGCAAGGGAGAAAGAGTGGGACTTCTTTGATTGCACTTCCTTCCAAACCCTAGAATTCATGGCATCTATGGTTTAAATCCTTCATATAGTTTTCAGAGTTCTGTCACAAACTCTCACAGCCAAAAGCCCGACACTTTCCTGGCAAGACCGCAAATTTCTTGACAACGCGTTAACTTTGTCTCTACCACAACTGAAGCCTGAAAATACATGAAGACAATAAAATCAAGGTAGATCTAGAATAGATTATAATTTGGCATATATGATTGTAAATAAAAAAAAACAAACATATTTTATGTACATTAATAACAACCAGCAATGAAAGGTATAAACATATATAACTCCTCCCTGTAGTGTGACGTGGTGGTCAGCAACAACCAAAGACAAGAAATCTATCAAAACCAATCTCCCTACAGTGCGATATGGTAGTCAGCAGTAGTCAAGGACAAAGGATTTAAAATACCTAGCCCCTCTCTACACTGCGACATGGTGGTCAGCAACAAGTAGAGAGAATAAATTTATTAAATCCAATCAATATGCAATGTGACGCGATGGTCAATAATAACCAGGAGTAAAGGATGTAAGATACCTAACCCCTCCCTGCAGTGTAACACGGTGATCAACAACAACCATAGATGAAGAATCTACTAAATCCACTCTTCTTGTAGTTCGATGTGATAGTCAGCACAACAATCAAGAACGAAGGATTTAAAAACCTAAAATCCCTCCCTGTAGTGTGACACGTGGTCAACAACAGCCAGAGATGAGAAATCTATTAAATCCAATCTTTCTGTGGTGAAATGCAATGGTCAACAACAGCCAAGAACAAAGGATTTGAAAACCCTCAACCTCTCCGTGCAATGTGACATGGTGGTCAACAGATAGAGATGAAGAATTTATTAAATCCAATATTCTTGTGGTGCAACACGATGGTCAGTAAAAGCCAAGAACGAACGATTTAAAAATCCAATCCCCTCCTTGCAGTGCGACACGGGGGTCAGCACAACAGATAGAGACCAAGAATCTATTAAACCCAATCTTCCTGCAGTGCGACGAAGTGGTCATCAACAACCAGGTAGAAAGGATGCAAGATAGCTAATCTCTCTCTACAATGCAACTTGATGGTCAACAACAATCAGAGATGGAAAATCTAGTTGCACATCCTAAGCTACTCCCTGCAGTGAAACACGGAGATGAGCAACAGTCAAGGATGAAGCATCTAAATTCTAAAACCCCCCTATAGTGTGTCACAAGGATCAACACAGCCAAGGCCGGGTGTCTAAACTCTCCCTCTTTGCAGTGTGACCCGGGGGTCAACACAGTCAAAGAGAGCGATTAAGCTGCAAACTAACACTGAGGTGCGAGAAAATCTCCACAACAATAGTGCTAGAAAATACATTGTCAGAGAAAAAAACATAAAAAAGAAGCAAAAGAGATTACCTGACTATTTGCTCTCTCTCTTTCTCTCTCTCTGTCTCTATCGTTGATGTCACTATTGTGACAGTTTGTTTGAGCTGTTGCAGTGCCTTTTTTTTTATAAAGCAAAAGATATTTTGATCAAAATATGTTTTATTCAAAGATACACGTATAATATTGGTATACAACGTATAATACCAACTTATACGTACAATTTTTGTTAAACAAATGCATAAATGCAGCTTAGGGTGTAATGTGATACTTGATGACCACAAGTTTGTAGAAGAGTGAAAACTCATGATCTAACAACCACTAAAAAAAATAGTTGCATGACCCACATTCTCTTCACTTGGTTAACTTACATTGTTGGTCTGAGTTGGAGCTATAGAATGTACCAATGAGAAAGCATAAGAGATTTATATCATCATTGAAAAGGAAATCTCCTTGGATTCAAGAATCTCAAGGACAAGGGGACCGTATCCATTGTTCTACATGATTTCTCAATGTCAAGCATGAAATTGAAACAACCACTTTGATTCCCAACACATTATAGGTACATATTTTGAGAATACACAGCTGGGTGTGACATCATAGTGGAATGTTTTTATGGCTTCATAATTATGATTTGGCTTGATTTTACAGTCATGTTTCCATCTACATTGGTGGAGGTGCACCCACTTCATAGCCTCTTTGGAACATTCAATGCTATACATGCGGATATTGGAGCAACAATTTTTACACACCTTTGCCCAACCAAATTGGTTGAAAGATGGATGTGCAAGCTTTGAGTGTGGACTCCCTTATAGTGTATAGATGGAGCTATTGCAAGATTTGATATTATAGTGAGGATGCCCAATGTTTATTTGACAAGTCAACAAGCATTGGACTCTCAGTAACGTGTGAGAACATTTGGCCATTATGGAATTTGAGGACCTTCAACAAGCTCAATTTCATCTCTAAGGTCACAAGGTATAATCCTTCCACCAAATTTTCAGTTCATCAAAGTTTGATAATCATTTCCTACTTGTTGTTGAATGTCTGCAGATTGGAAAGAGAATGGAAGACAAAATGAAGGTCCGGGATGATTGAGGCATGGATGGAGCTATGTTATCAATGTTATAGATTTGTAACTCTTACATTTTCAAGAACTATCCCCTCTGTAATCAATTTTCTTAGCTTTGGCAAATTTTGGACTTTGAATATAGTTTCCATTATTCAATAGCAATCGTGTACAACTTGTCTTAGTAACATTTTTACTTATTATTGAATTCTATGCATCACAATGAGACGAAACTCCATTTTTTTTAAAAGGCCACTATTATAAAAGGGAGGGCTTGATAACTCATCCTCCTAACTTTTCACTTTGGAAACCCTTGAGCTCTTCCACTTTCTATTGACACTACGATCTAGATAAGGAATCCTCCACAACCTCTGCATCTGCACCCACATCCACCTCTTTGTCACGCTTCACCCTCTTCCTCAAGGACACCAACTACAAGGGAAAGCTAGATCTTCACACCTTCTTCACTCGTCTCTCCGACCTTAATGCCACAATTGACCTCCACATGGACGTGTTTACCGAGATTTCAATATTCATGGAGCAGAACATCATCAAATTTTTCGTGACTACCCCCCACATGGAGGGATCTGGTTTCCTTGCAATCTCTTGTGCTACATCCACAAAGAGATTTCTCGTTCTCTAAGTGGTTGAGATGGTTGAAGAAACTGGTGCCGATGCAGGTCATTTCTTGGACGAGCAATCCCCTGGGGTGCTAGCCCTAAAGAACCACAAGTTGGAAGTGGATTACATACCTTAATTGGCTACTTTCATCTTCTTTGTTATCAAGGAACCCAATCTGGAGGAGGTGCATTTGCTACACCTTCAGGCTAGCTCCATCGTCAAAGATACCAAGGAGCAACATGGTGTTCCCATGAAACCCTTCGGCTGAAGGCCGGACACTTCATCTTGAGTACCCTAAGGGGATCACGGAAGTGGTTGAAAACCCCATCATTTTAAATACCACTAGTATCACTCTAGAGGATGCTCCATTGATGGATGAGTCAATCCTAGAAGTAGAGATTGGTTGCTTATCATCAGTGCTGGTGGATGGGGAGGAACTCCCTTTTTTGAATGACTTGGAGAGATCATTCGGTCTATGCATGGTTGAGTGCCTGAGTGTGCTATGCACAAGTACCTAGTTCCCCCTAGACTCCATGCTAGATACCCTTGAAAGCAAGATCTTACCACTTGGTGACTCTGTCACTAACACTATTGCACTTGTGTGTGTTGAGGTTCTAACAACATAGAAATTTCACATGGCAAAGAAAGACTTCCAAGACACACAAGCCAAGTTTGTTGCTACAAGGACTCCTATACTGATACCAAATCCCCCCTCTAATGAGCCAGAGTTTGTGGATGCAGTGATGGCGTGCATCGACTTAGATGCCAAGGGCAATAGAGAGGAGGAGGACAAGGAGCATGATGTAGTTCCTATCTTACTTTAAAGTTTTTTGTCCTCACCTCAATTGTCTTTTTCTTACCCTTGATTGGTTTATGGTAGGATTTCCTGAAGCTTGATGAGTTTGCAGCATGGACGGGTGACAAGTCGATGGCCTTCGGACCGCATTTCCTCCCTTGCTTAATACATAGGAAAGCTTCCTCTAGTGGTGCTGCCATTGTACACAATGAGTTAACTCCCCAAGGTCAGTTCATGACATGATCTTTGAAAGCCTTGAGCAAAGTATTTTTCTTGAGCACACTTGCCCAAATTTATCAACTTCTCTTCCTAGTGCGAAGATCCCTAGCATGCAATGCATTTGGCACTCGCTTCCATGGCAAAGCTCTTGCCTAGATAGGGATACATGCCTCCATTGGCTCAACTGACCATGAGGCAATAGGACACTCCCTCTTGGCTGGGGAGTCGCTTTATGCACAAGAGAGACGCTAACAAATGGCCAAGAAAATTATGGGCTCTTCAAGTAAATGATGTAGCATCCTTGTTTCAAAGTACTAATGAAATATATGTAGTTGCCTCACTATCTTGTACGTGGTGCACACAAGGCCAGTACAAGTAAAAATGGGGGTGGCTACAAGGGCTTGTAGAACATCCAAACATGAACCCTTGTTTGGATGTTCTACGCGTCCTTGTGGCCACACCCCTTTTTGTAGTTTTTGGGCATGTGTGCACCCAGGACACTGGAAAAGCACAAACTTTGCTTCTTTCATGCACTCTCTCACTTTTGCTCTAGCACTGCCAGGGGGGAGGGGGTGAGATAATGCATGGAACCCTAAATTCAAGATGGATTTGACATTTTCCCGTCCTAGGGTGCACACAAGGCCATTACAAGCAAAAAGAGGGGTGGCCACAAGGGCGCACGAAAGAGCCAACCCAAGGGCACACAGAACATCCAAATAGGACCCCCTGTTTGGCTATTCTATGCGCCCTTGTGGCCACCCCCCTTTTTGCTTGTATTGGCATTGTGTGTACCCTAGGACACTGAAAAAGGAGTCAAATTCAACTAAAATTTTGGTTTCTAGCATTATCTCACTCCTCTCTCCTGGCCCCATTGCTAGAGCGAAAGCTGACAGAGTGCATGCAACCTTGAAATCAAGAAAATTTTGTGCCTCTTTAGTGTCTTGGGGTGCACACAAGTCCAAAAAATGAAAAAAGGGGGTAGCCACAAGGGCGCACAGAGCAGCCAAATAGTACCAAAATAGTCAAACAGGGGGTGGTTGTTCTACCACCCTTGTGGAACCCCCCTTTTTGCATTTGTTGGGCTTGTGTGCACTCCAATACACTGAAAAAGCAGAAAATTTTCTTGATTTCAATTGTTCAACTATAGATACACCCCCTTCCCCTCTAACACGAGTGGACCCAATGTTTGTACATTATACATACATCATTCAACTTAAAAACAATAAGAAGATAAAGAACTTGATTGATTATGGACATAGAAGGTACAAAAATTTGAATCCTTTGATCATGAACAAAATGTTTGGTTGCAAAGGTACGGTGGGTAGAACAATAAAGATGAGTTTCACTTTGGCTAGTGCTCAAAGTCTGACCTCAAACGACATGCAAGGTTCATGTATTCTGGTTGTACAGTCACTCTCTTTGCATGGATGACACAAAGGTTCATATCCTCCAACACAAAAATTATTGGGCCATTGTAGCTTCTTGAATTGCCTCAAGCGCCATTGACAACATTCTATATTTATTTCCATAACTTTGAAGCACCTCCTTTACCGTATGAGCAAAGGGGACTAGTTGAATGAGCAACTCGGTTGTCTTTTGATAGTGCTAGATTTTTGAAAATGCCCTTGAAATATTACCACAATGCTGGGGTTGTCTTAGGGACACTTTCACATTTGTTGGTGGGTGGTGATTAGCTTCATAAAAAACTTTCATTTGCAGAAATTTACATGCTTTGGTGGTGGTGGTTCCACCTCCTCTGTCTCCTCATCGTCCTCCTCTCTTGTTGCGTCCCGATCTTGTGTTTTAGGGAGATCTCCTTGCCCATGGGGTGGTTGTCTTTCCCACCAGTGACACCTGATGTGTGCATATGATCTTGGCACGCTGCCATGGGGGATCTATCTCAGACTCATTGTGTGTATGCACCACTCAAGCTCAAGACCTCCCTGCTTCCGCTTGTTGGTGTGGTAGTTGTTCCCTTTCACTTGAGGATAATGATTCTCCTTCTTATTTCCACCATTTTTTTGTGTGCAACATGACACTTTGACATGGTGCCCCTTGCACTCATTGCTGCTGCCATTTTTTCTCTTGAGCCTACAGCTCATGAGTTTGTGATGAGCCCTCTCCCCAACTACCTTTCCCAAAGCTTGATGAGCGCCAAGAATGGCCAGGTGTTCGTGGGTGTTTTCTTGTGTTTCTAAGACACACCAGATTTTCACAACCTTGGAGAGTGTTTTTGCTAGCAGGGGTATTCTCTTTGGTAGTTTTTTTGTTGGTGCGCGCCATGGGGTATTGTGGGAGCTCAGTTGTGGCAAAAAATAAAAGTGACAAGTGAGTGGATCTTATATTTATAAAGGCCCGTTTTAAAGTGGCCCATTTTGGAAGGGTCCTTTTACACTATAATTTTTCTTTTAAAGCTTTTTTAAATAAAATGGTTGTCCCCAAACTTTAACTAAAAAATCTGTGAAGAAGAGTACACCAATTAGCATTGAATCCACTTCGACCCTTGTTGGACCCTACATTGGCGAGTGGTTACTGGCGCTAAATCCATCTTGACCATTGCATCAGACCCTTTTGTTGGTGCCATTTGGCATGCTTGGCGGGGCCTTGTGACATTCACCACTTGTTGTTGTGTTCTTGATGACTCAATTCGCACACTTCTCTTGCAATCTTAGATTCTCATGCACACTCCATGGTGAGCTTATGAGGAAATTTTGGGCAAAAGAACCAGTTGAACATCTATTCCAAATAATTAGACTGTACCATATGACCACCATGTCGAGTATTTTTAAAATATACCCCCCTAGCTTGATAATGGGACTTCTCCATGCCTTGAGTGCTAAAAATCTCAAGCAATCCACATTTATGCATAAAAAATGCTCCATGCACAAATAAGATATGATGTTCACATGAGAAGATGGTGCGAATTTTGAATTGAAAACAATCTCTTTATATAATTTCATTATGTAACATGGTTTGCCATGTAATGTGTGATGTTATTTTCACCCCAAGCAAGGGTAAAGACCTTGGTGAAATCCGCCAACACTTCTTGAAATGATTTGTGTTGCTCCTCTGTTGTGCTGGCAAGACCCATAACCTTGACCATTCTATCAAAAGTTTCCCAAACTTTCTTGTGCTTGTTTGCAAGCTCACCATTTGAGTCATTGTCAGTAGTACCTTTGCATAATTCCTCCCGAGTTCCCATAGGTTACATACCTTGTGGTTGGAGCTGTTTTGAGCATCATGTTGGCATGGGTTCCTTGTGTTGCTTTCTTCAAGAAGTGTCTAATTTTTTGTCCACTCATCAACACTTGTTGGGCGATTTCATGGGCCTCCCGTGTGTTCTTTGCAGCAACAATTGACACATTTTCACTGTATAACAGCAAATGGAATTGAGAAGTGTCTCCAACCTTTTGATCACCTCCTGGGACATTGCAATGGCTTCGTTGTGAAAGCATAGTCAATGTGGAGCTCCAGTGGCCTATTGAAAATGTGCATAAATGCGTGCAATGTACAAAAATGTACATTAGATAGAGAAAATGGATTCCAAGACTTGTCCCTTAGTGCACAATCTGGGGCCTTGAGAAGGGGGCATCTCAAAACAGATGCTTCCCATTCCCTATCTTCATCTCTAACATCAAGATTGTCCAATTGTTTGTCTCCATACTCTTGCCATGGAAGCATTGAGCCACCCTTTGCACCATGGACGCTGATGCGCAAGGAATCATTAGATAAGAAGAGAGAGGGAGGAGGGGGAGGGAGGGAGAGGGGAGGAGGAGGAGGAGAGAAGGGGGCAGGGAGGGAGAGGGGAGGAGGAGGAGAGAAGGGGGCATGAAGAAAGAAGGGAGAGGGAGGGAGAGGGGAGGAGCAGGAGGACATAAGGGGGCACGAAGTGAGAGGGGATAGTGAGAGGATGGAGGAGGAGGAGAGAGCAAAGGTTTTTTTCTGGAGGGGGAAAATATTTTTGAAAAAGTGGACTCTTAGGGATTTTAGGTGAAAAATAAGGTCAAAAAATGGTTCTTTTAATATGCATATATAGGGCGGGCGGGGGGGGTTGGCAAGTAAAAATGGATTTTTAAAAAAGAGCAAATTTTTGGCCCTTAGTTATGCAAGATTTTGCTAATGTGACGACAATCCTTCACTCCCTTCACTTTCAAAAAGCTAGAGAGACAAAGGGACCTCCTACGTCCAAATCTTATATGTGCCTAAAAAAAGCATAGAAAAGCTTATTCAAAACTATCTTCTTGAATTCCCTTATCTCCTTAACACTAGTTTGGTACCAAAATAGGACACGTAAGTGTCCATTTTTTATAAATTTAAATTAAATGCTACTTCCATTAGATAGTTTATTTAAGAAAACCCTCTTGATATTCTTAAATAGTTAGCTAGAGGGTCTTTTAAAAATATAACCTTGCATTTTAGAATCTACCATGATCAAGAACTATACTCATCAAGTTGACCCTCGCAAGACTACGATTGATGGTTTTAAGAAATCAACTTTATAAGCTCGAGAAAAAATGAAGCTTCCTTGTAGAAAATTTTAGGTGTCTTTTCCATAATTTTGCTATAGATAATTGAACGTTACATGTGCAAAAAAAATGAATTGGGTGTATATAAAATAATGGAAAGTTCTATGTGTTTGATATAGCCATTTCAAGCATATCTCTGTATACAAAGAAAAATATGTTTTTGATGTATTTGTGAGTTTTATAAAGTGATGCATTGATTACCCTTTCCATCTAGGACTCAAGGTGGCAAATAGAAGGGATTTGGTATACAACAATTATTGGATTATTTTAAATATTCAAAACAGCATAAGAGAGAACTTTGAAATATTCATTCTTGAGACATAAGCAATTAAAACATCAAATAATATCAAACTTTCTATGTAGATCAACTAAACGTATCAAAGTACATGGTACATACACAACTGGGGTGCCCAAAACCTTGGTTTTAATGTTATTATGGAGAACTCAAGATTTTCAAGAGTTTTTCCACGATAAAAAATTCAAGATAGAGTTCAAGCAACGAGATTTAATTGAGTTAGGGAGCCCAAAAAATACATAGTTTCTTGGTTTCAATGTATAAAGTCATTTGTAGTTGTCAAATTGCACTAGAATAGCCCCAATTCCATGAGGGGAGCTTTGGAAGACCAAAATTATGCTCTAATTCAGCACGTGCTCAAGTATGAAATTATGCATGTGACTTGGAAACTTGTCTTTAAAGTGCATTCCATTGTTTTGTAACACTAAGTGCTAACACTTGGCTTTTATAAACATAAAAAGGGCCATCTCTACAAAAAGATATAAGAATTTTATGATTTTTTGGCAAAATAGCTTGAAATTTTACTAAAATTTATGACTTAGAACTTACCAAAATTCTATCCATACGGATTGTATTTTGACATGGAGAAAAATCGAGTGTTTTCTTTCCCTCATTCCCAACCTATGGTAGAAGCAATATGTTAAAAACTTCTTTCTAGCTTGACAAATAAATTGCCAAAACTTGGAAGGAAAATAGGACACTTTAGTGTTTCAAGACACTTGAGTGTCCAATTACATTAGTCTTAATCCCTAAAAATTAGGATTCCTTACAAGGCTTATGCAAAGTCCATATTTTCTTAATGTTTCAAATACAAAATAAGGATGTATTTAGATATAGTGCTTATATGTCTTCTCTATAATCACTTCATTTCAAGCGCTTCATTACTATCTTTCACACATTATTGAGAAATTTACGGTCTTGCCAAGAAAGCACCGGGCTTTTGGCTGTGAGAGAACTCCAAAAACTATATAGAGTTAAACCATCGATGCCATGAAGTATAGGGTTTGGAAGGAAGTGCAATCAAACAAGCTTCATTCTTTCTCTCTTGTACTCACACACACAAAAAAAGAACACAAAAGAGAATATCAAAACAACACAAAGATGAAAACATCAAGGCTATGGTCATATCGTATCATGGGTAATATAAAAGGTTTAATGGATGAGCTAATGGCGTTCAATCTTTGCTGACAAAAGAGGCTAAGAATTGTTCTTTGGAATTGTAGTTTTGTGCTCGCCATAATATATATGTTTGGTCTAGTGTGTAAACACCAAGGGACTGCCATGCCTGGTCCATCCGCCCAACCTCCCTTTAATAGGCTCCTAGCCCCTTTCGGGCCCCTTCCCACTGGCAGCCGGCCCTTGGCCAAGTCCTTGACCCCTTGGTTTGGCCGTTGGCTTGACATTACTCCCCCCTTGGAGAAGCGTTTTCGTCCTCAAAAACAAAAGTGGGGAATTTCTTCTTAAGAGAACTAATGTTTTCCCAAGTGGCACCCTCTTCAGGGCTATCTTTCCACTTGACTAAAGCTTGACTACGTACATGATGACGAGTACGGAGTTCATGAAAATCTAAAATGCGTTCAGGTTCATGCGGTTGAGTGGGAGGTTCATTGAAATCAACCAATATCTGCTGGCCGATAACATTGTCGTCCCCATGCAAGCGTTGACGTAAACGACTTACATGAAATACCGGATGGACACGCGAATGCGCAGGTAACTCAAGTTCGTAGGCCCTATCACCAACTCGCTTGATTATCTTGAATGGCCTACAATAACGTGGAGATAATTTGGGTGTAGGTCCAGTCTTCAGACTTTCTGAATACTCTAGCACACCCAAAAATACCTCTTCACCTTCCGTGAAGGTAACTTGCCGACATTTCTCATCAGCATACTTCTTATACCGATCCTGTGCTTGTCGAACATTTTGACGAGCAAGTCTCAGCATTTCCATATGATCTTGGAGAAACTCCTTGACCTGTCGGAGCTTCTCAGTTGCCAACCCCACCATCACTGGTGATCTAGGTTGAAAACCATACATAAGCATGAATGGACTAAAACCAGTTGTAACATGCTTAGCACTATTATATGCAAACTCAAGAATAGGAAGATAATCTTCCCAATCTGATTGCTTCTTGCTAACGTATGCTCATAGCATATCCTCTAGCACTTGGTTGACTCGTTCCGTCTGACCATATGTTTCAGGGTGATTAGCCGTACTTAAATTAAGTTGTGTACCCAATCGTTTAAAAACAACCCTCCAAAAATGACTGTTAAACTTGGGATCACGATCACTCACAATATTACTTGGAAATCCATACAACCTGTAAAGATTTTCCACAAATAACTTAGCTAATTCTGGAGTCTTAATGGTGGACTTGGTTGGAATAAACCGACAAAGTTTAGTCAACCGGTCTACGACCACCCATACCGAGTCATGTCCTCGAATAGTGGTTGGTAAACCCACAATAAAATCCATGGAGATACTTTCCCATTTACCATTGGGAATCTCTAAAGGATGTAAGAGTCCTCCTGCTTTCAGCCGCTCTGCTTTATTAACTTGACATTTTTGACAATGCAAGACAT
Organism: Adiantum capillus-veneris; assembly: GCF_014529385.1. Lineage (NCBI taxonomy): Eukaryota > Viridiplantae > Streptophyta > Polypodiopsida > Polypodiales > Pteridaceae > Adiantum > Adiantum capillus-veneris. Next base: position 72,149,280 of record NC_140940.1, on the reverse strand, counting down.
AGTCTTGAACATACCCATGCAAACCTAGCCAGTAAAATTTTTGTCTTTCGTCTTACGAGTGCATAAGTTTTATTAATTCCCGGGTGCCTTGCACTTGGACTATCGTGACATTCATAAAGAATTTGGCGCCGAACGTCCGCGTTCGTCGGTACACACACTCTCCCCTTGTGGAGTAGGTACCCATCATCTATGGAAAAATTCTTCCATCGCTGCAGTTCCTCACTCAAAAGAGGAGAACTAGGTGTGGAGGAAACAAAACCACTACCAACATTGGAGTGAGAAGGATCCCTCTTTCTAGCATAGCTCCACACCTTGGAGTATGCAGTATCATGCTCGCACTTACCTTTGAGAGATTCCAAAAACTCACTCTGCAATTCCGTGAAAAGGAGAGAGTTGATCTCTGTCATTTGGCTGAGAGCATCAGCCACTACATTGTACCGCCCTTTACGATATCGTAGCTTGGCGTCATACTCCTGAAGAATCTCAGCCCACTTGGCATTGCGACCCTTCAAATCACTTTGTTGTGTAAACCACTTGATGCTTTCATGGTCAAACACAATCTCGAACTGTGCACCATACAAATAATGTCGCCATGTCTTTAAAGCAGGCACTATTGCATAGTCGTTCGTAAGCAGTGTAATTCTGTTGTGCTGAATCCAGCTTCTTGCTTTCAAATGCAATCGGCCTTCCCACCTGCAGAAGGATTGCTCCAATCACACGATTACTAGCATCCGTTTCCAAAACGAATGGCTTTAAGGGATCCACAATAGCCAAAACAGGAGCTGTGGCTAATGTGTCCTTAAGTTTGTCAAAACTTTGTTGTTGTTCTAATCCCCACTGAAAAGTCTTGCCCTTGGCTTTCAGCTGAATTGTCATGGGAACAGCAATATGGGCATAGTTTTTAGCGAATCGACGATAAAAACCTGCAAAGCCTAAAAAAATTTGGAGCTCTTCCAAATTTTTGGGAGAGGGCCACCTCCGAATGGCATCCACCTTGGATTGATCCATGTGTAACCCTGTAGCCGAAATAACATGCCCCAAGTAGTGAATTTCCTCCTTGAGGAAATCACATTTGGATTCCTTGGCATATAACTGATTTTGGCGTAACAAATGAAACACTTGTTTCAAATGTACTAAGTGCTCTTCCTCAGATGCACTATATACAAGAATGTCATCGAGGAAAATGATAACAAACTTTTCCAAGTATGGTCTCAAGACACTATCCATGAGTGTCATGAACGTAGCTGGAGCATTGGTTAACCCAAAGGGCATTACCAAAAACTCATAATGTCCAAACCTTGTTCGGAACGCTTTTTTGGGTATATCCGCAAGCCTGATGCGTACTTAATGATACCCAGATCTTAAATCAATCTTTGAAAATATACGAGCGTGGGTGAGTTTATCAAACAGCTCATCCACTCGTGGAAATGGGTATTTGTTCTTAACAGTAACCGCATTTAATCCACGGTAATCTACGCACATGCGCATACTACCATCCTTTTTCTTCACCAAGAGAATGGGAGAGGCCCATGGTGAATAACTTGGTTGAATAAACCCTTTACTAAGATAGTTAGCAAGCTGACGTTCCACCTCAGTAGCCTCACAATGACTCATTCTATAAGGCGGTTTACTCACTGGCTTACTGCCTGCCACCACGTCTATGCCATGTTGCACAGAACGTGTCGGCGGTAGCCCTGATGGTAAATCATCTGGGAAAACATCCTTGAATTCCCTTAAAAGTTCCTTTAATTCATTAGCAACCTTTGCTTGTTTTGAATTAGTAGACATAGCTGGAAGAGGAGAGAGAGAAGAATGCGACGTTGAGGAAGTTTTATTCAAAACTTTATCATTATTAAAAACATCATCCACATTGGAAATAAAATGGCACAATGAGTAACACAAAAAGAGTTCTTCTATTGCATCATCAGAAGCGAGCTTCATAAGCTCCGCTGTACAAATAAGTGGTGAGGAGGGTACATCCTTCTCCCCCAATAGCAGCACGTGCACACCATTGGATTCGAACATTAGACTATTATGCTCATAGCTACGTCTATGGGATGATCCTAAACTATGCAACCATTCACGACTAAGAACCACATCCGCCCTCTCCATATTCATGACTTGGAAATCCAAAGAGGTACGGTATCCTTGAATTTCCAGAGGCACATCTTTAACCTGAGTTTCCCATATCTCAGCATCATGGCCGTTAATCATTGCTACCTTGTAGCGATGGGAACTTGGGGTTTGGGGCAATTTGAGTCGTTTCACCAGTTTATAATTGATGAAATTGTGCGACGCAACATCGTCTACCAAGATCCGCACCCTGTGCCCTTGGATAGAGCCATGCATACGCACCAACTCACGTGGTCCGAAAGTCTGCTGCCACATGGAGGCCATGCTACAGCACTCATGCAACGCCTCGGTGTGTGTTACTTCCACATTAGCAAACTGGGAAGAGGATTCAAGAGGTAAAAGCTGCACCATGTGCACTACTTTTTCCTTCCCTTGTCTTGAGCAGCAGATTTCCCTTTGGGACAATCCTTTTTGCTATGTCTAGTTCCCAAACATTTAAAGCACAACTTTTCTTTTTTGGATTTCTCAAACTCTTTCGTTGAGAGAGGACCTCTAGACCCCTTAGGCTTTTTGGAGGTCTCTGATGCAGTAGAGACATTTTTTCTTTTATGATGCACATGCTGTGGACGTGTTGAAACAGGTGTAGTGCCATGCATATGCGAACTATGCAATGCCCGATCATCGGGGTCATCATGGATGTGATCTTGCACTATTGCGTCCTCAAGTGTTTGTGGATCCTGGGTTTTAACGTGCTTCTTAAGCTCGGGAGTTAACCCATAGATGAACCCACGCACCTGCTGAAAGGTATCCATCCCTTCCAGCTTGAGGATCACATCCCAATAATGGGAAATATATTCCAATAATGTTTTATGCTGGTGCATAGAACATTTGTCCTAGGCGGTCCAATTTCTATCCTTCTCATTGGTAGGTAGAAATTCCTTCCTGAAGACAGTCTCAAAAGCTGCCCAAGTCTGTGGTAGCATGTCCTTCTCCTTGAGAGACATCCACCATTTGTAGGCCTTGCCGTCCAAAGTCATACTTTTCTGCAGTGCCTTGGCTGCATCCGGGGTACGTCTAAGGTCATGAATACCATCCCACTTACTGAGAAAAATATTCACCGTGTCCTTGTTTCGCTCACGCTCTTCTCCCCGAAAAATTGGTGGCTTTGTATTTTTCAACAAATCGTCCACCCCTTTTTGGGTCAGAGAGTGCAGCGGTCCCGGAGGAGGGCCTTGCCCAGAAGCCGGCCCTTGGCCTGGTGTGGAGCCGTGCTCCTGAGTTCGCTGAGTGGCAGGGCCCATGGTCTGCTCCCGCATATGCAACTTAATCAAATCGGATAATGCTGTGACATTCTGATTTAATTGTGCAAAATTCGTTTCAAGCACAGTCATGCATGTTTGCAATGCACGAAAATCTTGCATGTCCAGCAACTCATACGCATCGTCTATCGCCGTTGTGGCACGATTACTCTCCGTGAGAGGAACTATCCGCGTGGCATCGACAGAAATAACGTGTGCGGACTGATTGAAATCGAATGCATGATGCATATCTATGTCCGAATCCATGTTGTGAACGTACTGTGCAAGAAAAGAAAGAAAAATACCAGTTTCTCGACGAGCTCGTAGCCGTTTGCAACAAGGAATCGTATAATTACGCCTTTGAGAAGGAAGAACGCCGACTTCGAAAATCAAGTTCAATCCACAACCACTATTAGCTTGACAACAAGGAGCAAAACTGGAGTGGATGATTCACTCGAAAGCAGGGAAAAAATTCGATTTGCCAATAGTCTGGTTTGCGTCGTATGCAATACACCAAATAAACTCGAAAGTTGGTGACAAAATTTGCAGCCAAGAAGAAACTTGAAAACACAAATCAAGTTGCAGTTGCCGTCGATTGGGCTTGCATCATATGCAAGAAGCCACAACGGAGAAAATTACAAACAATTGTTGGCTCTTGGAAACTTATAAGTCCGAGTTGCAGCACAACCGGACTGCTTATTGTTGAAGAATCCACAACCGATGTGTGATGTATGGCCACCGAGGAAAAGAGGGCAGCGAAAGAAGGCAGCCGGTTCGTGACCCCGTGGGCAAAGGCTCTTCACTGAGTCTTAGGGTAACTCAAGTGAAGAGAGAAAAAATTCTTTTGACGAATTCTCTGTCTGCAACAGAGGGCACGTCACTGCGCGATGACGAAGGAGGAACAAGCTCGCGATTCGGCCCGATTTTGAGGGTGTCACAGTGTCAGCACTTGTGCAGCTTCCCCTTGCGCTCCAATTGAGCCCGAATTCGAGGGATTTTACGCAGGTCCGATCGAGGCCTTCTTCCCAGCTTAGCACCTCTGCACATGCTCGAGCTTTTCAGCTTCGTCTTCCACTCCTCAACTTGAGGTTGCATGCAACATGCATCCCAAAAGCAAAAACGTGCCTGAGTTCTATGTTTAGCTCTGATATCAGTGTAAACACCAAGGGACTTCCATGCCTGGTCCATCCGCCCAACCTCCCTTTAATAGGCTCCTAGCCCCTTTCGAACCCCTTCCCACTGGCAGTCGGTCCTTGGCCGAGTCCGTGACCCCTTGGTTTGGCCCTTGGCCTGACATAGTGATTGGGATTAATTGTGTGTACAAATCCTCTTGGTTCATAGCAAGATAACTACACTTACATCAAAAGAAAAGTTATAGTCTATAAGAGGTAGTATGATGGGATCCGGTGAAAGAAGTATTTCAATGAGCCTTTCTGGGCCAAAGAGAAACACTATACTTTGTTGAAACTATATTTTACGGCTAATCCATACGCTAATTCTAATAGACCGCACAGAGTGGAAGCGATAGAAATTCTCATCATGTGGATTATTCATCTAGGATAACTCTAGTATGTGCAAAATGTAGATATGAGAGGAGTGAAGAGATGAGAAGTTTCCCTCCCAAGCTCTATTCTTGCCCGTAGGCAATAAGGATACTGCGGGGAGAGATGTACCTGTAGCAAGGAGAACCTAGAATTTGTAAAGAGAATGAATTTCTAAGAGTAAGAGAGATAGGTTTGGTTAAGGTGATGAGATTAGATATATATATGTTGGTTTAGAGATGAAAAGAAAACAACAAGAAATCAACAAAATATTTTGATGTAGAACACATCTTACTTGACAAACCCTTCGGCACCATTTTTGATGGAGAGAGAAGAAGAAGGAAGAATTGAACTTTGATTGATATACCTCCCACTAGGATTTGATTCCTTCCCAGTAGCTATTTAAAAATAATTATAAGAAAAATATGAAAAATATGAGATGATAATGAGATAGTAGAAATAAAGAATCAATGCTTTTTGTCCAACGTTAAAGAGGCAAAGCTATTGACGCTTTTTCCATAGTACTTTTTGATGGTAAAGTAAGAATACGTTACCCTTGAGATAAATAATAGGATGAGATATAAAGATTATTATTATACTAAGATATGCATGTGTACATTATAGAAATATAATTATGTATCTAAAAAGTTACAAGATAGATCTTGCAGCATGCGTTCCTACTATGTATGTGTCACAGCATGACATCCACCCCCTCTAAACCTACACATCCTCCAATATGTGCCACATTCTCTTTTTGTAAGATCAGCTCTCTTGTACATCTTTCTTGCTTTCTTCTTCACTAGATGATTCCAAAGCTTCATCTTCACTTTGATCTTCACCTGTGTTTTGAGCTTCCTCCTCGTCAACATCTTCTGGATCATTGTCTCCTCTTCACTTAAACATTTTGATCCTTTTTCATGCGATGAGAATCTTTACTTCTGTACCATCTAGTTCAGACAAGTTGTCAGTAGCATTTTTATGAACATGCTTTACAACATACAGTCCAAACCATCTTTTTAAAAACTTACGCATGACTGTGTGCTGATTATCAAGGCTCCTATCATATACTAAAACCCAGTCACCTTTGTCAATTTGCTCCTCAGCCGCCGATGTCGCTTATCAAAGTAGTCCTTGTTTTTCAACCTTGCATTTTTGAGTCGTTCTTTTGCAGCCTCAATGTATCCAGGTCTTCTCTCTAGTTGCCTTGTGCGCAATGCAAGGAGACCTTCCCTGCTAAGCCCCTCTTGCCAAGGTAGTACATTCCATGTGGGAATTGTATCTTCAATCGGCATCACTGGATTTTGACCATACATTAGCTCGGAAGGCATGTAGCCGATTACTGAGCTATGTGTTGTACAATCAGCCCATAAAGCATATGGTAACAATTTTGGCCACTTACCAACTCTTCCTTTGCAAGTCTTGGCCAAAGCTTTAATGATAGGAGGATGCCCTCTTTCACTCTTTCCATTGCCTTCAGGGTTGTCAGTTGTAGTAAGAGAAAGATTGATTCCTAATCTAGAAAAGAACTCTCTTGCTTCTTCAACATCCAGTTCACCTCTGTCTGCAGTGATCTTTCCCACACAACCATAACAGCAAATCACCTCATCAAGAAGGAATTTGCACACATATTATGTGGTTGTAGCTCTTAATGCTCTTCCTTCGACCTGATTAGTTATGTCCTCTCGTGCAAGAATCAAGTATCTCATCTGCCAGAGTCCTAAAGGCATTGTGACTAGATCCACAACCCATTTATAATGCACGGCTAGTGGATATGTAGGGTGCAATCCATCACGATGTCGAACACTTGAATACATTTTACAAGTTACACATGACTCTACAAATTGAGATACATCTTTATACAGACCCTTCCTCGGGGGATTCACTATGTCTAAAACTACCATATCACGTGCGTTCAAAACATGTTTGTAAAACCCCTTATCTGTAAACTCTTTTAAGAATATAATGTACCCTTTTCTTCTAAAATATGTAAGTTTTTTTCAAATTAATTTTTTTTTTCCCTTCTGTATATATATTTATGTGAGTTTCAAGAACTTTAAATACCCTTCTGTTGAACTCACGTGATAGGTTACATTTTTATTAGGTTACCTCCCCGGGGACCCTTCCACCAGTATTTTTCTTTCAACTTAGAGAAGGTTGCCCACACACCCCTGTGTCTAGCCCATATACTCTCATGAAACTCTTGCATGAGCTTTACTTGAGTCTCTTTTTTACATATAACCCTTTGTGGTGTAGCACCCTTTTGTTTAGGATGATTCCACAAGTAACCATCCCTCAAAAAGTAACCATATGCTTTCCTTCGTATCCTCTTGAATTCATGTTCAGACCAATCATCATGTTTTTTTAGAGTACTCAAGTAGCTTCCAATAAGAAGCCAATCACCTTCATAAAGATCTTTCAAGAACAATTCAAGTGGATTAGTCATGCATACATTGTTACCTTTGACATGAGAGATGGAATAGAACTTTGTGCCCACATCATCTCCCTCATCAATCATCTGTGGATCATCTTCATACCTTGCCCTTGATAGAATATCTTCCACTTTACTGTCTTTACCTGCAATGTGCTTAAACTCAAGGTTTAAGGACTTAATGTAGGCAATCCACCGCAACATAGCAATGTCTAGCATTGAGTAGCTTGTAGTCATCCCAAAGAAGTGGTAGAAAATCTATTTCTACAACCACACATACACCAATTAGGTACTCTTTTTCATTTTTCAAGGCTATAACCATACCCATATCTCTCTCTTTATCTGTGGATAGTTTCTCAGGTGAGCACTTAGTACCTTTGCTCCAAACGTGTGTCCTTCTTCATCATCTTGTCCTATTGCCCATCCAATCCCTGTAGGACTGGTGTCTACTGTCACAATTACTGTCCTTTGACACTCATAGTCTACCTTTCTCAAAGTTGGTGCTGACTAGAGCAACTTCTCCATGAGTACTTCAGGTGGAGATGCTCCTTGTGTCGAGGGTGTTTGAAAAGGCATTGAGTGGCTTCTTCCTCCACTTTTAGAAGCTCTTTTTGATGGTCCTTTATCAGCATTCTCACGTCTGCGCTTCTCTTCTACAATAGCCTTATTTTGTTGGCATTCTCTAATGTAGGCATGCACTGACAATGAGTCCACTGGATCACTCCATCCTATTTCTAGACGTATGCAATCACCTGCTTCATGTAGAATCTCTTTTGTAAGCTTTCCCTTTTTAGCTAATTGCATGACATTTGGTCAAATTTGACCATGATGGTCACTCACCTCTTCATCACTAAGATGCTCAATTTTCACTCCATCAGTAGCTGCCTCAACTAAAGAGGTGGCATGGTTAGTTGCCATATCTTCAACTAAGATTTGCATTCCTCCCTTCCCAAAGTTAGTTCTCAAGGGTAGAAATGTCTCCCTTAAGTGGATTTTACCATCCTTAAAAAAGACAACATCTTTTGACAAAAATCATCACTAAAATCATCACAATCCCTTCTTACATGGTCTGTAATATCACACCAAATACATCTATTATCAAACCCTTCTTTGGGTTGTTGTCTTTGCCTAGGAAGTGGCCTTGATGGTTGGCCTTTTTCTTCAAGCTTTGTAAGCTTCACCTTCAAGTCACGCATTCCCTTCACAAGCTCATCTAGCATATACTCATCAAATTTAGGAGCTGTAAAAGTAGGCTTTACCATTTTGTCAAAAGTTGAGGTTGAAGGACTTGTAGTGTTTACTACCATCTTGTCCCTTATTCTTTGTCGTTTGACAAGCAATGAAACAGTACCTTCAACTTCATTCCAGTCGGTCTTTTGTCCTTGCTCAGCATCTTTATCTTCAAGAAGAAGCTCCAAATTTTCTTGAAACTCTTTACCTACAGCTTGTAAGAAAAGATATGTCCTCTATGCATCTAGTGTGGCCCTTTTTGTCCTAGTGAGTTGTGCATAGTGCCACTCAAATTCCCTAAGTAGCTCTGTTATTGATAGTCCTTGCTTTGGCTTGACTACCCATTCTAAGAATGTCCTTTTGGTCACTCTCTCAGAGTCCTCCATGAAATAATCCTCCTTTAAAGCTACTTTGAGTTCTTTCCAATTTCTCCCATGCCCATCTTTAATTGCCCTAACACGTTCCCTAATTTTTGGAGCGAAAACTATCTCAAAGATTTGAATCATCTCACCTTCTGACACACAATGTAGCTCCATCTCTTTCACATACTCGCATAAGTACTTGGTTACATCTTTGCCATTCAACTAATCCATTCTGTTGACAACCACTTGTATGGACTTAGTTACTGAAATCTCCCTTCTTTCAATGGCATGTTGTTGTTGCATGAGCATTGCAAATGCTTGAAACATTTGCATTGTTGCTGGGTCAATACATACCCTATTGCTCAACATGATCACCCATGGTTACCCAAAAACTCTCACCCTGGCAGATTCGCGTCGGGTTCACCAAAAATATGTCAAGAAATTTGTGGTCTTGCCAGCAAAGCACTGGGCTTTTGGTTGTGAGAGTTTGTGAGAGAACTCGAAAAACTATATAAAGGAGCTAAACCATAGATGACATGAAGTATAGGGGTGTGAAAGGAAGTGCATTCAAAGAAGATTCATTATTTCTCTCTTGTACTCACACGCACAAAGAAATAACACAAAAGAGAATATCAAAACAACACAAGATGAAAGCATCAAAGCTATGGTCATATCATATCATGGGTAATACGAAAGGGTTAATAAATAAGTTAATGGCATTCAATCTTTGCCGACCAAATAGGCTATGAATTGTTCTCTGGAATTGTAGTTTTGTGCTCGCCATAATATATATTTTTTTTTAGTGATTGGGATTAATTGTGTGTACAAATACTCTTGGTTCATAGCAAGATAACTACACTTACATCAAAAGAAAAGTTATAGTCTATAAGAGGTAGTATGATGGGATCCGGTGAAAGAATCATTTCAATGAGCCTTTCTGGGCCAAAGAGAAACACTATACTTTGTTGAAACTGTATTTTACGGCTAATCCATACGTTAATTCTAATAGACCGCACAAAGTGGAAGCAATAGAAATTCTCATCATGTGGATTATTCATCTAGGATAACTCTAGTATGTGCAAAATGTAGATATGAGAGGATTTGTAGAGAGAATGAATTTCTAAGAGTGAGAGAGATAGGTTTGGTTTAAGGATATGAGATTAGATATATATATATGTTGGATTAGAGATAAAAATAAAACAACAAGAAATCAACAAAATATCAATGTAAAACACATCTTACTTGACAAACCCTTCGGCACCATTTTGATAGGGAGAGAGAAAAAGAAGGAAGAATTCAACTTTGATTGATACACAAAGTCCAAGACCTTCTTTGATTAAAGTTGATCTTCCAAGGATAGCGTACAAGGATGGCTAGTCTTCCTCTAGGAGAAAGTGTAGGCTTAGGATTATGTTAATGGCTAAGTACAATTAGGCATTACTACTCACTTTCTCATGATTTCCTATCATCAATGGCTTGAATAGTTTTCAAGGAAGAAGAGGTCCAATTTTATAAGTGAAGGGAACCCCCAAGGTTTTACACAAGAAGAGGAGAGCCAGTGTCAACAAAAACGGAAAAAGTTTGAAATGAGTTGTCTCTGCATGATGTGGGCAAATTGGGGTCCAACATTTTGATTATATCTCCTCAACCATGACTCCAAATAAAAATGTAAACATATGGGAAAAAACTTCAGCTCATTATCTACGACTCCCATTTTATATACTTTTTCCAATTCGGATTGGATCCTTGTGTAAAACAATCATCAAAATTGGGTCCATTTCTGGCAGACAAAGTCTTCCTGTGGTCCCCTTAGCCTAGACTTTCATTTGATTCCTAAGGACACCTCATGCAATATGAAAGCATGACATTGGTCCTTGACAAAGTTTTGTAATCATTCTTGCAAGAATGAATTAAAATAAGTATATCTTTGAAAATCATGCCACCTAGTGTCCCATTAGGATTTGATTTCTTTCTAGTAGTTATTTAAAAATAAATATAAGAAAAATATAAAAATACATAGAATATATATATATATATTAGAATTTATCCTAAATATGGAATCTAGATAGGGTGTGAGATGATAATGAGATAGTAAAAATAAAGAATCAATGCTTTTTGCCCCAATTTAGAGAGGCAAAGCTATTGACGCTTCTGCCATAGTACTTTTTGATGGTAAAGTAAGAGTACCCTTGCAATAAATATAGAATGAGATAGAAAGATTATTACTTAGATATGCATATGTACATTATAGGAAATATAATTATGTATTTAAAAAGTTACAAGATAGATCTTGTAGCTTGCCTTCCCACTATGTACATGTCACAGCACGACAACGTGTCTATGGTTTAGAGAAAAATTATTGTATAAATTAATTATATATTACATTGTATGTACGCAATCCATCTTCATCTACACTTGGTTCTAGAAGATGTGGACTGATTGCATCAAATCCTTTGTCCATGTGTAGCAACGAGTTTAGTACAATCACAGAGACATGATGATAGTGATAGCCAAGATATAGATTTAGGGTCTTTGCATGAGTTTGACCAAGAAGAAGAATCAATTGAAGCCTCATTAAAGATGGTGCCCTTTAAAACGAGATCAAAACTTCGACTAGGTGTTGTTGATCTTGGATTTGGTCTACAGACACTAAGCCAAGCTATCCCTCTCTCCCCCCTTCTCTGTTGCTTGTGTTTTGCACAGAGCATCCCCTTTCTCTCCTTCTCTATGCATGTTTCTCTCTTGTGTGTCCACATATATTCTCCATAAATCTCTCTCTCTCTCTCTCTCTCTCTCTCTCTCTCTCTCTCTCTCTCTCTTATGCACACATGATGGAGCCTTCTCTTGATTTAGGTATGTGATGATTTTGTTTTTGTCTTGATGCATTGATCTCTTCTTTGTGGTTGCTATATAGATGCATGTACATGCCTTAAGCTCTTTCTTTGTAGGTATTTCTGACCCAGATCCGTGACCACCAATGCACACCCAAACAAAGTTTTCTAAGGAGTTCACAGGATGCTTACAGAAGTAATGGGCTGCACAAAAAAGGGAACAAAAAGAAAGAGACGACACAAGGATTCACAATCAAAAAAGGAAGATTCTTCATGCTATGTCAAAGTGCTGGCAAGAGAAGACACAAGGACTGACAATCAAACTTTAAGGAGAGATATTTGATCAGCCACTCTAGAAACCAGTGTTCTGTATCCTGCAAAACTCGTCACATTGTATAGAGAGAGCATTTTTTTCAGACATTCGCAGCACCTTGTTAGAATTCAAGGTCCCGCACTCAACTATGTAAATACTTTTTAAGAGGGCAACAATGATGGCTTGCATTAACTCCAGGGATGAAGTAGATACAAGGCCCTTCACCAATAGAGCACTTGCAAAGTCCTTGGGTATACATATAAGAAACATCAATTGTGGAAACGTAGGACTACACTTTGAGGATGAAAACAATACTTTTTTGGTTATAGTATGTCAACAATAGGCTCATCATTCTACATGCATCACAGAGGACATTAAGGTTCTTGTGTTTGGTTTCTCAACAACAGTGACCCAAGTCTCTCCAAATAAGAAATACATATGCCAGAGGTGTGTCAGCTAAAAAGATTTTTTTCAGCATCCATTGCATTTGCTAGACTATAGTTCCTTCTAACTACCACTTTCAAGTAGTTTGGTGACCTCTTTCAACCACCTTCAAGTGGAACTTGGAATTTCACAAAGTGATTATATAGGTTCTCACCGTTTGCAAGTAGTTTGATGACCACTTTCAACCATCTTCAAGTGGTTGGAAATTCGCCAAGTTCTTATATAGGTTCTCACCACTTTCAAGTAGTTTCATGACCGCTTTCAACCCTCTTCAGTGCAGGTTGTTGGACATTTGCCAATGCTTTTAGCTCCTTCTAACTACCAATTTCAAGTGGTTTTATGACCACTTTCAACCACCTTTAAGTGGAACTTGGATTTTTCCAAGTGCTTATATAGGTTCTCACCATTTTCAAGTAGTTTGATGACCACTTTCAACCATATTCAAGTGGTTGAAAATTTGCCAAGTGCTTTTAGCTCCTTCTAAATACCACTTTCAAGTAGTGTGAGGACCTCTTTCAACCACTTTCAATTGGAACCTAGAATTTTTCCAAGTGCTTATATAGGTTCTCACCACTTTCAAGCAGTTTGATAACTGCTTTCAACCATCTTTAGGTGGTTGGAAATTTTCCAAGTGCTTATATAGGTTCTCACCACTTTCAAGTAGTTTGATGACCGCTTTCAACCCTCTTCAGGTGGTTTGAAATTTGCCAAGTGCTTAAAAAGATGACCACTTTCAAGTAGTTTGATGAGCACTTTAACCACTTTCAAGTGGCTTGAATTTTCCAAGTTCTTTAAGGTTCTTCTCACCACTTCCAAGTGGTTTCTAAATCCAAAAAGTGATTCTAGCCACTATAAGGTGGTTAAAACCACTTGGAAATGGTTAATAAGAGCCACTTCAATCATGCAAAACCACTTCTAAGAGGTGCTTGCAACCTCAAAAGATGCCTTTTAATAATTTCTTCCACCTCTTTCATCACTTTGAGCTCACTGGAATTTGTCCAAGTGCTAATTAATAAATTCCTCTTTAGTGCTTTAACAAACCTTAAATTTGGTTGCAACAACGTCTGGGTATTGATTTTAATTAGGTTAACCATTTTTGACAGGTTTAATCACTTGCTTAGCATTTTAAACCATTTTAAGTTTTTGTACATTGATACTACTGTCTTTAAAATACAATAATGGGAGCTCACATTATCTCATCTTGCATCCGTTCTTGTGCAGGTAGAATTTTACAGACGTTTCAGGAGATGCATCCTACCATGCACATCTATCTTAGATGCTTTGAGAGTATGAAGCCTTTCTTTGTTCAAAAACTAAACGACCATAATACATGCTACTGTGAGTATCACATGAAAGCTGTGTACGTCAAAGAGGCTTTCAATCAAATGTGGCAAGGAAGGTATGGAGTACATGAAGGTTCTTGCTGGTGTAGATTTAAGGTTTGTGACACTCTAGTCAGCGGTAGTATATGTGTGGCAGCAAATTCCATATTTGAGACCGTCACAGTAGAATGGGAGTCCTTATTGTGTCCCAAACCAAAAAATCCCATGTGTCATTTACACAACTGCTTGATGGGAGAATGCGATTAGTGTAGTGCTAAATGACTCAGATTTTGTCCTCTCAAGGAACATAGCAACAACAACTTCACGGTGGCTATAAAGTTTTTTTATGGTGTGGAGACGCACAAATTGGACAAAGATGTTCAGTGCCACAAAAGGAAAGATCTTATTATTCAATAGATTAGGTATTCTACATTCATTTCTTTCATGAAAGAGAAGCTGAACAAATTTATCAAACATAACTACATCTACAAATGGCAAGCTAACCAATTCAAAGAGTGTCTACAAAATTTTCCAAGTGATGTCGTTGTTTTTGTGGTGGAGTTTGCTAAAAATTATATTTTTAAAATTCAAAATGAGATCCAATCCATGCATTGGTATTCTAGCTAGGTGGGCATTTTGGGTCCACATATGCTATCTGCATTTGAGAACGGGAGACATCCAAAAAAAACTCCATTTGTATATATTTGATGACAATGTGCATGACACATTGTTGGTGCAACAATGCTTTCTACTGCGTGACCAGTGGTTGAAGGACCAAGGTTTTCATTTGAAGAGACATTGGGTATGGTCAGATGGTGTAACATCACACGATGGCCTTTCTACTTTGTTGCTAGGTTTTCTCAGCTTAGTGGGCTCGAGATGATGCACCACTATTTTGGGTTAGGTGATGGATAAGGTGAACATGATGGTACTAGAGCAGTCATAAAGAGGGTATTGAACCTTGATCAGTTGAAGGTGGATAGACACCCCCTGCAATGCAGCAAATGTGGTAAATTACCTCACCATAATGAACAACAAGAAAGGTTGTTGTTTATCCGGGAATAAAGTTGATAGGGTCTTATGGGAAATAAAGGTTGGTGATTTTCCGAGAGATATACAATGGGATTGCATGCCAGTAAGTTGTCTAAAAAGAGCATTTGTTTAGATTGTTGATTGACAATCCATGAGCTTTCATTACACGCCTCTCTTGGAATCCACCCACTCAAGTACCTACGAGATTGAGGCAAGCAAAAATCTCATATTTATTCTAGTTCTCTTTTTCTCCATTTTTTCTGGATGTACACTTCAACAATTTGGCTCGCCCCAAGAACAAACCATTCTGCAAAGTGGTGCACATAGTGCTTCACAGAGTTGTCTTGCTTCACAATTCCAAAGTGCACCATGTCGACATGAGGCGAGGTTTGTCCCTCTTTTTGGTTATGACGGACAAGAAGCATATCATTCATATTAATGATCAAGGCAGGCCTATTGCTCTCAAAGAGGCGAGGAACATGAAACTGAACAACCTAGGGTAGCTCGCAATCAAAATGCCCCAGTTCTTCTTCACTACATTGTCCATGCCCAACATTACCAATGACTTGTACTTCTACTACAGTGCCCAAAAAACCAGCCAATAAATCAAATTGGAGATTGACACATAAGACAAAAAATATATTTTACATTTGCAAAAATTAAATAGCACAAATAGCACATGAAAATCAAATAGCACAAATAGCACATGAAAATCAAATAGCACAAATAGCACATGAAAATTAAATTTTTTGATATGCACAAGTTCTGGGGGAGTCGTGGTTAGTACTTTTCTTTAGATGGGGAGGGTGAACTCCTTCCTAGATAGCTATCACTTACACTTCTTTTTTAGCATTTTTTCAACCATCCATAATGTCTCCACATCCTCAAGGCACTCCACTTTATTCTCTATTTTTTATTCTAGGATCATAGCAAGGCTTAGGGTAAAACAATAGAAAGATTGTCAAGTAGGGATGCTATATCATTGTTCTTTTTAACCTTCCTAGTTATTCTTAACCACTGTTGGTAGCTATATCAATGGTAGCCTTGCCATGGTTATCCCTAGCGACTATTGGTTCAACCTCAGGGTCCATCATGCTATCCACAATTTTCAATTATGTGATCACAACAAGATTTAGGGTAAATAATAGAAAGCTGGTCTAACAAAATTAAATGCTATAGAAATGTTCCTTTTCACCTTCCTAATTGTGGGTTCAGAGACTGTTGGAGTCATCCACAATAGCAACCTTGCCATGGTTCTCCTCGATCACTATTGTTGCATCATCCATTTTACGAGGAGGTCTATCAGCCATGGCCGTGTACTTGAACAACTCAAAACTTTTTAGCCATCAGCCATTGCTTTTACGAGGAGTTCTATCAGCCATTGCTTCACCGCTTTTTGTACCTTTCCTAGCACTTTATAATCCCCCGATAGCACTTTGAGGCTCTTTCTAAGCACTTTGAGGATGTTGCTAAGCACTTCTTGGCACTTGTTAAGCACTTTTAAGCACTTTCTTAGCACCATTGAGCAATATGAAGGACTTCTAAAAAGTTGCTCACCACTTGATAGGTAGTTTCTAACCACTTGGTAAGCAGTTTCTAATGACCTTCTAAGTAATTTGAAGCTCTTTCTATGCACTTCTAAGCACCATTGACACTATGAAGCTCTTCTAAGCTATTCCTTACCATTTATCACACTCTTCCCATACTATAATGGGGGCTCATTGGGAGACCTGATGTGCCCAATGCCCTTCTTGCAAGACACGTTTTGGCATTGCATGCATCAAATTTAGTATGGATGGAAGAATTTTCCACCTACAAGTTAAGAACTATGAAAGATAGAAACTGCATGTCCCAAAGTAGTGTTTGAGCAAATGCCAACTATTCAACATGATCTGATTGATGGTGTTGGTAAAACCAAAGTGTGTCGACTCTAGAAGGTGACATGGATAGATATATGCAGGCTAGCAGAACCTTGCAAAAGGCTGGAGAAGCTAGGAAGATCATGGGCTGACAAGCAGTAGCGGAAATGTAGGCCTCATGCGGTCTATAGGCCAAGGAAGGCTCCATGAGGGGCTAATTGGGGAAGCAAATGAATGAGGTGCAAAGTGCATCTTCTGGGTCCAAGAATGTAGAGCTTGAAGTGATGAAGGAGCAGGTCCAAACAAATCATCAAGCCGAGCTACAGAGCTGAAGTTATTAAAGGTTGAAGGTTCAATGTGTTGCAGATTCTTGCTAGACAAGACAGCTAGGGATAGGTGGTCCAAGTGGAAGTCAAGGTACAAGTTTGTAGTGCTCAAATTATGGAGCCCAACCATCTTTTCAGATTGTAGATCAGAGCCACGGTTTCCACGATTGTTGAAGTTTTGCCGGGGGACTAGGTTGGTTCCCACTTGGCCACATGGGCAATCATGCCATCTGGTGTCTTTTGAGCCCTGAAAAATTTATACAGCAGGGTATAAATCATATGAAGCTAGCAAAAAGTGACTGCAAGTCAAACGGAGCCCGGAACGGAGAGATACTGAAGTCAGAAGATGGGGTACACTTATCCGGAGTTGATTACAGATGATTTGATCAGTTTTTGTAGCCTCGGATAGCGAGCTCAAAAGGGTCCAAGGCGGTGATACTTTTATGGTCCGGGATCGACATTGTGAAGATTTGGCATGGCTTGGTGGCTCTGTACCCAGCTGGGGTGGCGGCGACATTTTTGTGGGGCGAAGCGGATATGCTCGATAGCGTGCGCCCGTCGGTAGTGATTCGACCGCTTTTTGTTGATTGATGACGTGGTGGTCCGGTAGGGGTGGCATCCAGCGGCCCTTGCGGCCCCCGTGTTTTGAAAGGAACCCCCCCCCCTTCCCCCCCAATAGCGACATTGCTATTGCTCATGGAGGGCAGGGGTCCCGCCAACGATAGTGAGAGAGAGATAGCATGAGCCCGGGACCATGGCAAGAGGAGAGTCACATGGCTCGTGGATAGCAAGTAGGAGAGGAGAAAATTGAGAAGTTAAAGGAGCTTAGCCCACCACAAAGAGCCTAGATCAAGCAAGAAGGAGAGAGCCCATCCAAGAGGTATCCATAAGAGGCAAATACAAGGTTGGAAAATTGAGCAGACAAATCATAGAGGCACCATGCAGATACCAAACACCAAGAAAGTGCCAAGTGGTGGTCATGCAAGGAAATTTCTAAAGGAAGCTCCAGTTAATTGTACAGATAGCTCTTATTTTTTAATTTTTTACCCTTATCCAAGCCCTATAAAAGGGGATAGAAGTGTTTTTTGAGGGATTTTTTGCCAGAGAGAGTGATTGGAGCTTTTCAAGTCTGTGTATTGCAAGCTTGCCATTGGAGCTGCATACTTGTTTGTACTATCTCCCTATGCAATAATACCAAATATTTGCCCCTACTTCTTGTGTTGCTTCTCCCCATCCCCCTTCTTTTCTCTTGCTCTTTGTTTACTTGCCGGTGTTTGCAGAGGGTTTGCCTGCAGCTTGAAGTGTGTCACTAAGAGGGTAGAATTGGGGTGTCTTGTTAGCCGGAAAGGGCGAGTTGAGCAGTGTGGGTGTGTTTGTGCTGAAAGGTGTTTTTTGCAAGGTATGAGGCAGTTGTTTGGTATGCGAAAGTGGAGTTGTTAGTGCAAATTAGCCAATTTGAAGGTGTTATTAGAGAGGTTAGGGGTGTTGTGGAATCCCTGGGCTATAGAAAGGCAAACATTTTGTGTACTGGGTGTGTTCCCTATTCCCCCTGTCAATCTTCTGGTGCCCCCAGTGAGGAGCAGCTAATTGCTTGTTGGTGTTGATCAAAGATGGTTGTTTCCATCAAGGAGACATGGTAGCGCATAGCTATGGACCAGTTTTCACTGGAGAAGAAGATTCGAAAGGGTGGATGACAGATTTTGAGTTGTATATGCTATCACTACATATGCCAAATGAAGATAGAAAAATGCAAACAATTCTGATGTTGATGCGGGGAAGAGCAAAGACATGGTTCTATGCTTTGGAAGGAGAGCCAAGGCTTATGTGGACAATGTTGCGGGCCCGTTTTCTACATGATTTTTGAAAAGAGGTATCTCCTGTCGATTTGGGTGCAAGGTTGAAAAATTTGAAGCAGGACGTGAACAAGGAATTTGGTGTCTTCCTCGCCTGCTTCGAAGAGTGCTGGAGGGACTTTGTAGTGGCCATGCAGTCGGTCAATGGTGGTGAGTACTTTAAATTGGAAAATTTTATGGCTTGTTTGCATCCCAAAGTTCGTGAAAAGGTGGATTTTGAGGGCTCGGAGAAATACAACAAGGCTGTTGCTATTGCATGGTCTAAGAGCCAAAAAATAAAGAAGAAGATTGAGCAAGGTGCGTTGGGGTACGAAGTGGTGGTTCCCAATCCAATCTCAAATTCGAGAGAAGAAGTTCAAATGGAGAATCAAACCAATTGAGGGGTAGCAAACCCATTCCTCAACAATGGGTACGTACAGTTTAAGATTTGTCTGAGCAAATGAAAGAGTTGCGTTTAAGTTTTATGTACAGAGGTCGAGCAAGGGCAGGAAGAGGCAGGACTAGGGAGTTGCCTGACAGATGTTACAATTGCAGAGAGGAGGGTCACTATGCTCCAGATTTCCCTCACCCACCAAAGGAAAGGGGCAGCATGTATCCTTTGTTTGGTCAAGGCAGGGGTCCGGCACAGTTTAATGGCCAGAGGGAGCAACAAGCAGTCAAAAACCAAGCTCAACGGATCCATTAGGTAATGATGGAGTGCAAAGGGTTAATATTATTGGTGTTCAGAGGTTGATATTATGGCCAACAAAAGAGCACGAGGTGAAAGAGAGACCGAGACGAAACGTGAGACTAGAGCAAAGAAGGGGAAAGAAAAGGTGAATGAAGGTAGAGAGCAGCCAGGGACAAGCAGAAAAATACAAAGACAAAGAATTACTCGGAAGGATTTTCAGTTGGGATGCGGTAATCCGGAATATGATCTGGTAAGAGATGTTCAAAATCAAAAGGTTAACATCACCTTTGGGCAGGTGCTTGCATTAAACCCTAAATTAAGGAGGCAATGGTCAACCAGCATCAGTATGAGGCTTCCTCAAATAGGAGGAGATGTGCATCCGGTATAGAATCTAGCCTTAACACTAGAATGGTAACCTAACAGGACATAAAAGTGTTCTTTTAGGGTTTTGGGAAAAATTTCCAAAACCATAGTAGATCCACTCATTTTGAAAAATCCTTTCATGAGCTTATAGTTCAATAACTACTACATACGGAAAAAAATGGGAAACTTGTAATTTTCATCATCCCTTGGTCACTACAAGCCTCCAAAGTTGATGGACCAGTGCATTTTGCCCAAAACAGAAATTTCTTACGGTTGATTGCATATAAATAAGAGAGGAGATTTTTGTAGAACATGAGATAAAATGCCCTGTTAACTTCAATGGGTTGCTAACCAAAACATATGGTTGCTTTTACCTCACTAATTTTTTTTTGGGCAAAAAAAATAGGTACAAAAAAGTTGCATTTTTGCCATTCTGCAGACCTATCATCAAAGTTTCTATAGTCACACTCAATACAGATACTATATACATTTTTTCTTAGTTCCCTTTGGGCATCTGGATTCAAAAGGAGCCATGGAGCATGTCAAAAGGATAATGGATCTCTTACAATTGGAACCTTGGGGGCAATGATAAAGTGCTAAATACAGCAAACATGAAAAAACTGGGTTTAGCATTATGACCTCTAGAAACCCATAGAAATTACTCAATATCTATCCAAGTTTGTAGTCTATGATTAGATATGAACTACCTACAAAATACACACAATTGGCCTAAGAAACTAGCAATATTGAGAAAGTTATACTTGCTACTCTAAAATGTATCGTATTATTCAGTAATCAAAAAACTCAACCATCATCATATACTATGCTATATAGCATATTAGGTCCCCCAAAACTCAAGGAAGATTAGCTTTATGTTATACATTACACTTACACATACAAAATTGAATTTGGATATTAAGAAAGCTACCAAAAAAAATCATAGAAGTGCTAATTTTGGCCAAAAAACAAGATTATGCAATTCTTGTAAATTGGTCATAACTTTCAATTTTAACACTTAGCTCTCCCTACAAGCATCAAAACATGTTGAGAACTATGAAGGCCTAACCTCTAGCCATCTAAACCTCACAAACATGAAGTTTAGAGTGGTATAGTTGCCAAAAATTGAAAAAAAAACCAAAAACAGGACCTGTTTTTTCACACAGTTTAGGTTCAAAAATGTTGTGCAAGAGTAAGGTTAATGGTGAGATCAATACTCAAAAGAAAATGCTAAGTTTTTTTCAGCTCATAAGGCAACTTTGTGGATATATAGCACCTAGAAATTCATTTTCATACTCTTCAAATAATTCAAGCAAAATGGTCACTTAACAGGACACAAAAGTGTCCAAGGACATAAAAGTGTCCTGTTACCATTCTAGTGTTAAGGGTGGGGAGTTCGACCGATGTGCTTCCAGTGGTGGAAGTTTTCCATGAAAAAAGGAAGCATGTTCAAGCCTACATTGATGGTGGTTCCCAAGTCTGTGTGATCGCCATCGAATCTGCTATGAGGTATATTGGTATTATAGTTGTGGTCAAATCTAATGTGCGAATGAGGATGGCCAACAATGCCAAAGCTCGGTGTTTAGGAGTGGCACAAGATGTGAAGGTAAAGGTTATGGGAGTTGAATGCTTAATCGATTTTTTTGTCATGAAAGTAGGAGAAAATGCTTATCCAAGTATATTGGGAAGCCCATGGTTGTTGGCAATTGGGGCCAAGCAAGATTGGGAGATAGGGGTTTTTACTTTGACGGATCGAAAAAATGGAGGACAGATTGTGTTGGATCTAAAGACCAAAGAGATCCGTTTTTATCCCTTAGCCGAGGGAGATAAGCGAGACTTCAACACTCGTTACGAGTATGAAACTGAGTCTACTTATGATGAATGGTTAACCAGTGTCGAAGAGGAGGAGAGCGACAAAGATTTAATGAAGTTGGATACCGATTTATTCGAAGTCACCGTAGACTCTACCATTGCAAGGAAAGGTATGCAAGCTCCTTTTTGTAGTCTGAAGGCTAAAGAGGTGGAAGATATGCTAGGTACAAATTTAACAAGGCAGAAGAAGGAAGGCTATATGGACCTATGTGCGTCCTATCCCGACCTATTGGCAACAGAGTATAAAGATCTGAGAGGAGCTAAAGGAGTGGAGCATCAGATCCTACGTCAAGAAGGATACAAGCCAAAAGCACATAAGCTTAGGAGGTTGGGAGATATTCAAAAGGAGGCTCTATGGCAAGAGATCAACAAGTTTCTCGAGGCAGGTATTATATATCCAGTGAAAGAGTCTGAGTGGGTTTCTCGTCTTGTCATTACCCTAAAGAAAAATGGAAAATGGCGAGTATGTGTAGACTATAAGCCTTTGAATGATGCGAGCAAGCGGAATCATTACCCTTTTCCATTTCAGGATGAGATTTTAAACCAGGTGGCCGCACAAAAATGCTATTCTATTATGGATGTTTTTTCAGGATATTTTTAGAATGGTATTGCTTTGGAGGACCAACTAAAGACAACCTTCATTTCTCCATGGGGGTGCTTTGCCTACCGGAAGGATGACTTTTGGACTAGTGAATGCGTATGATACATTTCAAGATTGGATGAACAAGGTGTTTGGGCCATACTTGGGTAAGTTCATCAGAGTTTTTATGGATGATATTGGTTGTTATAGTTACAGGGCAAAAAATTTGTCCAAGTTGAGGCTATGTTCTCAAAGGCTAGATGAAGAAGGAGGTCAATTGAATCCAACAAAGTGCAAATTGGCACAACCAAGGGCTCAGCTGTTGGGTCATGTGGTATCACAGAATGGAATAGAAGAAGATCCACAGAAGGTGAAGGCATTGGTTCTTATGGAGCCTCCCACCAATGCGATGGGGTTGGCATCGTTCGTACATAAGTTAAAGTATTTATCCCGCTTCTTTTGAATGTTGTCCCAATATGTTTACCCTCTTTAGAAAAGGGCTCAACGGGTGCATGGATTTCAATGGGATGAGGAAGCTCAAGAGGCATTTGACAAAGTGAAAGGTATTCTATGTAAACTACCTAGAGTGTGCCCTCCTAACCAGGAGGATAACGGTGGGTACAGTGTCTATTGGAGCGGTATTGCTACAAAAGGTGGGGAGAAGTTATAAGCCTATTTACTTCTATATTGCTATGACGGTGGGTACAGTGTCTATTGGAGCGGTATTTCTACAAAAGGTGGGGAGAAGTTATAAGCCTATTTACTTCTATATTGCTATGACGGTGGGTACAGTGTCTATTGGAGCGGTATTGCTACAAAAGGTGGGGAGAAGTTATAAGCCTATTTACTTAGAAAGCAGGGTCATTAGTCTAGGGGAAACTACTTATACGGAGGCCGAACAGTGGGTGATGTCTTTGGTCTTTGCATGCAAAAAGTTCAAAGTGTATTTGATTGTTCAAAAATTTTATGTGTTGATACTGCTAACAATCTTTTTCTTGAAGTGGTGCTACACTTGATGCCAGGGAAGCGAATCATGAAGTGGGTGATAGAGCTTCAAGAGTTTGAGTTTGAGTTCAAAGTGGATCACACGAGACCGTCTCATTTGGTGGATATCCTAGTCAACAAGGAGGTCAAATTACCAATTTATCCAAGATTAGTGCGAGAGGAGGATAAGGAGGAACCTGACTTGGAAGGGGCATTCACTATGTGGTTTGATGGCGCTTACAGAAGGGTAACACAAAAAACAGGTGGAGGTGTGGTCATTCAAGATCTACACGGCACAATCATTTTTTCCAAAGCTTATGACTTGGCAGAGGTGCATACCAACAATGAGACGGAGTATCTTACTCTTTGTCTGGGACTAAAGCAGTGTATTGAGTTTGGCATATCAAGGTTAGTAGTAAAAGGTTATGCTCTATTGGTTATCAAACAACTTTTGGGCCAATGGCAGGTAAAGAGCGATTCTCTCAAGAATTGTTTTTTCTCTATAAAGAAGCTATTGAAGTTTTTTGAGGAAGTACGACTCAAACATGTGAGAAGAGAGAAAAACCAAGAAGCAGATTGGTTGGCTAGTAGTCGTGTTCAGACTCATGTTTCGAGTTTGTATGTGGTACCGACTACTTACGCATGTAGAGAGACTTTGAAAGATATTGATCATTTCTTGAGTACAAGTCAATGTTCTGAAGGGCTTTCCAAGCTAAAAAAGAGTTGTTCAAAGAGCTCAAAAATTCACTCTGATAGGAAAGGATCTTATGATGCATGGTAGAGATGGGTGCTACGTCGTGTCCTTTACAAGGAGGAGATTGGTATGGTATTAGAGCAGTGCCACAAAGAAAGTGGTCACCAGGGTAAGGATCAAGTCTTATTTCATATCTTAAGAAGTGGGTTTTTGTGGCCTTCTTTTGTGCGAGATGTGCATTATTAGTGCAAGACGTGCCATCAGTTCCAAGTGATGGGTGAAAGACGACTAGTAGCTGAGTAGCAAGGGGTTATCATAGCACATGATGCTTTTGAAAAGTGGGGTTTGAATGCAATTGGTCCATTTCCCAAGTGAGCAAGCAGTAAGAAGTATGTTGTGGTGGCCATAGACTACCTAACCAGGTGGGTCGAGGCTAAAGCGGTCAAAGAGATAAATCCACATACCGTTGCTCATTTTGTTTTTGATTGCATATGCTATCGTTTTGGAGTACCTTGGGTGCTTATATCGGACCGAGGACAAGGGTTCATAATTAAGTTGGTGTGTGCCCTAGTGGAAAAGTTGGGGATTCAACACCGATTTTCCTCTCAATACCATCCACAGTGTAATGGTTTGGTGGAAAGTGCCAATGGACAGATAGTCAAGATGCTTACAAAGTACATCAACCAGCAAGTTGAAGGGTAGGAATCTAACCTTGACAAATGTTTATGGGCTTACAGGACTTCATATAAGGTGGCTACCAACTTTACTCCTTATGACTAGGTATATGGCAAGGAAGCAGTATTACCTGTGTATGTGCAGTTGGGGGCTCTCAAAGGTTTGTGGAAAATCGATAAGACTCATCAAGATGTTTTTCAGGATAGGATTACAAGTCTTGAAAATTTGAATATGGATCATGAGGCAGCGGAAAATTTTTATGTGAAGCAGGGAGAGAAAAGAGTAGCAAAGTTCAACCAGCATTTTCCAGAAAAGCTGATTGAAAAGGGTGATCTAGTGATGAAGTACGAGAGCTATCTTGACTTCACCTTTTAGAAGAAATTCAAAAATAAGTGGACAAGACATTACAAGGTCCATCGAGATTTTCCCGATGGCACTTATGCATTAATGAGGATGGATGGTCGTTTTCTCAAGAACAAGGTTAATGGTTTGCATCTAAAGCTCTATTTTGAAAGGGAGTTGGTGCCAGCAGTGCATCAGGTTCTAATGGAGGGGGTTGGGCAAGCAACCTAAGCAATGTTATCATATGCCAGGAATAAAGCTATGTACATACAGTCGAGTTTTTTTTTTGGGGTTTTCTCATAGTGTGCTCAGCGTTAGCAGTTTATAGGGTGATCAAGCTCTTGTGTGGTTGAGCATAAATGCTCAACTAGGGGGTGGGCAATGATGGTACAACCAAAGTGTGTCAACTCTAGAAGGTGACATGGACATATATATGCAGGCTAGCAAAAGCTTGGCAAAAGGCTGGAGCAGCTAGGAAGATCATGGGCTAACAAGCAGCAGCGGAAATGTATGCCTCATGCAGTCTATAAGCCAAGGAAGGCTCCATGAGGGGCTAATTGGGGAAGCAAATGAAGGAGGTGCAAAGTGCAGATTTTGGGTCAAGGAATGTAGAGCTTGAAGTGCTGAAGGAGCAGGTCCAAATGACTCATCAAGCCGAGCTACAGAGCTCTAGTTATTAAAGGTTGAAGGTTCAATGTGTTGCAGATTCTTGCCAGACAAAGCAGCTAGGGACAAGTGGAAGTCAGGGTACAAGTGTGTAGTGCTTGAATTATGGAGCCCATCCGTCTTTTTAGATCATAGATCAGAGCCATTGCATTTTATGGCAACTTGAAGTTTTGTCAAGGGCTAGGTTGGTGCCCACCTTGCCACATGGGGAATCGTACCATCTGGTGTCTTTTGAGCCCTGGCAAACTTTTATAGTAGGGTATACATCATATAGAGCTAGCAGGAAGTGACCACAAGTCAAACAAAGTTCGAAACAGAGAGATACTGAAGCCGGAATATGGGGTGCACCTATCCGGAGTTGATCGCAAATGATTTGATCAATTTTTGCGGCCTCGGAAGGCGGCAAGATTTTTATGGTCTGAGACTGACACGAAAAATATTTGGCACCGCTTGGCGACGCGCTGCCCAGCTAGCGTGGCGACGGAGTTTTGGTGGGGCAAAGCGGACATGCCCGATAGCGTGCGCCCGCCGGTAGTGATTCAGCTGCTTGTTGCCGATTGATGACGTGGCGGTCCGGTAGGGGTGGCATCCCACGGCCCTTGCGGCCCTCGTCTTTTAGAAAGGAAACCCCTCCCCAATAGACACATTGCTATTGATCATGGAGGGGAGGGATCCCAACAATAGTGAGAGAGAGATAGCATGAGCCTGGGACCATGGCAAGAGGAGAGTCACACGGGCGGTGGACAGCCAGTAGGAGAGGAGAAAATTGAGAAGTTCAAGGGGCTTAGCCCACCACAAAGATCCTAGATCAAGCAAGAAGGAGAGATCCCATCCAAGAGGTATCCATAAGGGCAAATACAAGGTTTTAAAATTAAGCAGAAAAATCATAGAGGCACCATGCAGATACCAAACACCAAGAAAGTGCCAAGAGGTGGTCATGCAAGGAAATTTCTAAAGGAAGCTCTAGTTAATTGTACAAGCTAGATAGATCTTGTTTTTTTCATTTTTAGCCTTAGCCAAGCCCTATAAAAGGGGATAGAAGTGATTTTTTTTGGGTTTTTTTGCCAGAGAGAGTGATTAGAGCTTTTCAAGTTTGTGTATTGCAAGCTTGCCATTGGAGCTGCATACTTGACTGTACTATCTCCCTATGCAATAATACCAAATATTTTCCCCTACTTCTTGTGTTGCTTCTCCCCATACCCCTCCTTTTCTCTTGCTCTTTGTGTACTTGCCGGTGTTTGCAAAGGGTTTGCCTGCAGCTTGAAGGGTGTCACTAAGCGGGCAGAATTGGGGTGTCTTGTGAGCCGGAAAGGGTGAGCTTAGAAGTGTGGGTGTGTTTGTGATGAAAGGTGTTTTTTGCAAGGTGTGAGGCGGTTGTTCAGTATGCTAAAGTGGAATTGTTAGTGCAAATTAGCCAATTTGAAGGTGTTATTAGAGAGGTTAGGGGTGCTGTGGAATCCTTGGGCTATAGAGAGGCAAACAATTTGTGTGCTGGGTGTGTTCCCTATTCCCCCTCTCCACCGTTGTGACCGCCCCCACTCTGTTGGCATAGTGCACTACGATTAGCATCCCTATAATATAATTATAGGTTTTACCCATGAAAATAAACCTCACATCAATATTATTGATTGAGCTATTATGCTTAGAACCCCAGCCAAGCAGGTAATAACTTTGTACATAATGCGGCTTAGTATTCATTTGCAATTTTGGAAGCCAAGGAAGCAAGAGAATAGGAGCTGCAAAAGCGGCCATGGATTTCTCCAAATTTATTTGATCTACAATTTTCAGTTGCATACACAAAAGCTAGTGATATGTAGGCATTAGGCTTCCTATACAAGATATCGATAGACTTTTGGAGTGCAGCTAGAAAATTTTATTTTCAAAATGAAGTATTATGTCACCCCGACCAAGATGCTCTCAAGGCTATCCATCAAAAGGTGGACACTTGGATGAAGCACAAAGAAATGATTTTGACATTTTACTATTCTTTGAAGAGCATTTAAATAAATACCTTAATCATGTTCAACGACTGCTCATTGAACTTACTTCGTCTTTTTATTTTCCTTAAACATTTTGAAGGGTGCTATCAAGTATTGTAAATGATTTTCCATCTAGGTTTTTTATTTGAGCCATCCGTCTATAATCGATTGTGATATTGTTGTTAACATGAGTTGAAGTATATTTGAAGCAGTTGTCTTCAATCAATCAAGTTGTCTATTATACAACTTAAGTGTTTGAGTTGAAGTATATGTGGATCAATTGTCTATCGTCAATTAAAGTTGTCTATTGTAAAGCATTATGATATCTTTAGATTGACATGGTCTTGTCATCGTTTATAAACACTTTGAACTAAAGAGTTACAAAATAGTGGATTGAGAAAAAAAAAATGCCTAAGATACTTAATATTTCTCTATTTGACAATTGTATTTCTAAGATGCCATGGCTCAAGAAGAGCAGGCATGTGAAGCACAAACACAGTCAGTAGATCAACATCAATTGTTTGTTAAAGATTTTCATCGTATGAAGTCTCTAGCACATGGCATGTCTGCTCAGCAAGAGACACACACATCTCGTCAATTAACAAAATGGGCAAATCCAAACCACGTGCAATGAAAAGACATCAACAAAGAAGTGACAAAGGAGATTATTAAGACAATATGGCCATGTGAAGACATAGATATCAAGAAAGTTTGACTGAAAGTTTCAAAGTGTCAGCACCAAGAAATCATTGGAAATGCCAAGAGAATATACTTGGAAGTTTTTGGACATCCATTACACAATGCAGATTGTGCACTATATTTTGCAAAAATTCTATACATATAATTTATCCAAGAACATCTAGTAGAATTCTCCTTAAAGGAAACAACTGTGGCCACACATGAAAAAAGGGAGAGTTGTGTGACATCCACACAAGAGGAGTTGGCACTAATAGTTGAAGGTGTTGATATAATTTTGAAAAAGGAAAAAGATATTTGTTCAACAAAGTTGGAAGAGAAGGATGCAAAGATAACACGACTCCTTGAAGTAACCCACACACCTCAAGCATCACAGGCTTGATGGAGAAAAGTCTTGATCACCTAGGCCAGGACGTTTAAAACTTGATGCAATGAGTGAACTCCCTGCAATGTTTGCTAATAATCCATTTTGGATGTGCTATGAACATACCTGTACATACTCCAATTTCACTCAGAGCTCATGTTTTTTGCATATTATGCCAAAAATATCATAGCAAGAGGACACAAAGGTGAGTAATTCTCTCCACCATTCATCATCCACCACTTCCATGCATGTTTCTGTTTTTCCATTGATTGAACATACTCATTGACAAAAGGTCCTTCCTTTAGTTAGAATGCACAAATCACTTTGATGTAATTAATTCAACCCTAAACATTGCAGTTGAACATACTGACAACCTAATAGAAATCCTTAACCACCTCTGTATTTGACATTGAGGCGGTCCTGGGCGGGCAATAAGAGAGGCAACCTCTAAACACCAGTCAAGGCTCCCGTGTTGCTCAATTAAGTTTGGGAAAATTGCAAACAAGAAAAAGCAACAACAAACCCACAACCAATCAAATGAAGGGGCAACACCTAGTTATGGGATGAAAACTAGGACGAAAAAGAGTTTTTATCACGACCAAGAGGAGGTGCAACAAAACACACACAAGCAATCTCACACCAAGACACACACCAAATGGAGAAAAGAGAGCTAGAGCAAAGGGGAGAGAGAGAGAGAGAGAGAGAGAGAGAGAGAGAGAGAGAGAGAGAGAGAGAGAGAAATGGAACTTGCGTACTTCATTGTTATGACTCGTAAACGGAGATAGTTCTTTATGATGCTATCATAGAGCTTGTACAAAACTAACTCAATGCTTAGTGAACACTAAATAGTGCCAAGATACAC
Organism: Adiantum capillus-veneris; assembly: GCF_014529385.1. Classification (NCBI taxonomy): domain Eukaryota; kingdom Viridiplantae; phylum Streptophyta; class Polypodiopsida; order Polypodiales; family Pteridaceae; genus Adiantum; species Adiantum capillus-veneris. Next base: position 72,119,624 of record NC_140940.1, on the reverse strand, counting down.
ACACACACACACACACACACACACACACACACACACACACACACACAATATTTTAGGGCATGGGAGATCTCTCACCTCAATACCCTCTTACAATGGACAACAAATTTGCAATTAAAACACACCACTTTCTCAAACAAGCTCAAATGATAGAGACTTGAAATACATGTCACCTTGAAGTCACCAAACCCTATTGCACAAGTATAAGGATGAATATTTTTAACACTGAATCATGCCTTTGATGCACCAAACCTCAATTGTTGATAAAGAAGAGCATGTACAATAGTGGTTTGAGAAAGGGCACTCACACTCTCTCACTTTGCAATGTGTAGCATCAAAGCTTCTCTCACACCGAGTGTGAAGATCACAAGGTGATGACTAAACCTAAATCTCTCATTGCGCACAGAGTGTTGGGGGGCTATGTGAGAGCTTGCGATCATTAACAAGAAGAAGAGGGGCCTATTTATAGGCTGGATACCCCTCATTAAGGCTATTGATAACCTTATTTACAAGCTGGTCACATCATGATTAGGATTTCTTTTGAATATCAAAACATTGTGGGCCTTCTTTGTCTGCTTGAGTCATGGATGTGGGCTCAATAAAAAGGCATTATTGATGGTAGATGGAGTGAAATTAGAGTGTTAAGAAAGGAGAGAGAGAGAGAGAGAGAGAGAGAGAGAGAGAGAGTCTACTATATACATGTCTTGAGGTGAGGTTCCTTTTAAGGTTATGTAAATTGATATTTTGTGTTGGTAGGTTAGTGGTTAGTAATCACTAAAAAGTTAAATGATACATTTACAATAGGTAGAATGAGGTGGATGATTGAAGGAAGATGGGTAAATTAAGTGAGGGAGTCCTTATGATGGCGAAGCTTGAATAAGTTTTGGACTTACTTGTGTAGGTTTTCAAAAATGACTACGGATCCTCTTCTTCTTCTTCTCTTCTTACGTAATCACTACAAAGGTTGAACACCATGATGAAAGTGATGATGTTGGTTGATGAGAATTCCTTAATTTGAAAAGACTAATCAAAGTTTTACATGCTGAATTTTATGTATATATAGAAGATGTAAGAAGGAATTATGATCTAGAGGTAATAGAGAGAGACATAGATATGGTGTATATACATGTAGAGTTCATATGAGAGAAAATAGAAGTTAGAGGGGGGGTTAGTGGTGAAAACATTGAAAGAAACCATGGAAGGTGCAATTTTGAGTGATGGATGGAGAGGAATGAGTGTGTGTGTGTGTGTGTGTGTGTGTGTGTGGGGAAGTAAATGGAGGTGAGAGAAGACTAGGGTGACTTGTGAGAAAAAGTGAGCAGATTAGGGTCCACCAAAAAAATCATATCTCACTGGTGGCAACTCCAAGAAATTATAGAACATTTTGAGGTGAGTATTTAGATTGTGAAATAAATTTTTCATTTTGTTCACTCCTTCAAATTTGGAGTGGAGGTGGATGCCATAAATCCCACAAAAATGCCTGCTTTTCCTCCTACAAAAGTCTTCAGTGATCCCCTTTTGTTAATTTTGCATAATCCTCCAAGAGTGACTGCCTCCTTGCATGACAGCATGACCTAATATATTCTTGAGGGTTTGAAAATATGCATGGATTATGCTTATTCACAAATATGATATATGAATATGATGGAAAAAAAAGTTAGTATATAAAAAATTCATGGTATGATATGGAATAGTGTCAGTTGTTGTATATAGATATAAAATAAAAAAATAAAGATATGAAAATATAGGGAATCAAACGAGGGGGCCCTCATTTGCCTTTATTGGTTTAGGACTATTTACAAGAAGTAAGAAAAAATTCATGTAAAAAAATGGTAATTTATTAAAAGATAATGACTAAGTGAAAGATAGTTTTGTGATTTTTTTCTCGGAGTGGGTTTACACCAAGATTTAGAGAGGCTTGCATGCAAATATATATGTGTATAATAAAGAGTATTTACACTCGCAAAAGAAAAATGTGATAATGATGAGTTAATGTACATAGCATACTTAGGTAAATAACATACACCTAGGTAAAAATATTTAAATAAATACCAAACTAATCATAATGAAAACCTCTATATTTAGGCCCTATATATAATAAAATGTTTACACAAGAATGGGCCATAATATATTTTTTTTTATTTTTGGCTCAACTAGCCCACTAATTGAGGGTTTTAAGGAGATATGGGAAAAGTCCCCTAACTCACATACGCCTTGGTACAATGAAAGTGTGAGGATAGCCAAAGTATTTGAGTGATTTTGATAGGGTGAGGTAGCTTAGTATGGCAATTCTAGATAGCCAAACACATTTTCTTTAATTACATTAATCAAGACCTCAGTAATATATTGCCACTTTTAATAGCAACAAAACTGTCAATAGCTTTTATGAGCATCTCTCCCCTTGGACAAACCAACATACCATTGATTAGTGGTCTTCTCTTAATATTTGACCAACCTTCATTGATAATTACACGATTTTCTGTAGCATGTTCTAGGAAGGGGCTAAAAATACTGGACCATACTCACTAATTTTCTTCCATGCATGTTTCCAATGATGACTGTCAACCTGACTAATGCACTACCAGTAAAAAAAATTACTTTTGCAGGTGAATTTGTGCCTCTTCTAGCATCTGCATTTAAAAGCTTTGGTGAAATGACATTTGTCACATTTGCCAAATCCCTACCTCATCGTGCTTAGTACTAACATTTTTAGGTACTGTATCTCCTTACATATGTTGTTGTGTGTAGTGTTCATTGGTGTCACCACATGATCATTATGGTTGGTACTTGGCTCGTTGGGTTTCTCTTGACATGCATCCATAATAGGTTCCTCTATCCTTTGTTTCTTGACATCCTTCTTTGTGATCTCTTCTCTCAAACACTTTGCAACTGCAGGTGCTTGAGGATGATCGCATTTGTGACAACTCTTTTTAAAGCTACTTAAAAAGTGGTCCGTAATACATGGAGCCCTTCTTCAAGATAATATTTCCATAGCTTTAATGCATGGATGAGTGATAAGAGTTCCAAGTCATGAGTAGGGTAATTCTTCTTATGGCCCCTAAGCTTTCAAGAAGTATAGGCTACTTGCCTACCTTCTTGTGTAAGGACTCCCCCTAAGGAAAGTTTGATGGCATCAGTTATAACTTCAAACTCCTTACTGAAATCAAGAAGCTTTAGAATAGGGATGTTGATATTAGGTAACCTTTTAATTCTACAAAGCTTGCCTCTTGTCTAACTCTCCACTTGATCCTCGTACCTTTTCTTAATAACTTTGTTAAAGGTGCAACAATAAGAGCATAATCCTTGACAAATATCCTATACCATCCTATAATCCCAATAAATCCCCTTACTTCACTGACAAAAGTGGGTTGAGGACATTCCACAATGTCCTTGATCTAATAAAGCAAAGATAGCTGGCTTGGGGAGAACAAAATTTACCTTTACTTTCCTTAGCATAAAGGTGATGTTTGCATAAGAGCTTCAATACTTTACAAACATGCTCTTCATGATCTATCTCATCTTTTGAATAGATCAGTATATCATCAAAGAAGACCAAGACAAAATCATCTAGGTAAGGTATGAAAATATCTTGCATTAGTCGATTGAAACTTGCAAGATCATTGATAATGCCAAAAGAAATTACTGTGAACTTATAATGTCCATACCTAGTATTGAATGTTGTCGTTGGGATGTCTAAATCTTTAATCCTTATTTGATAGTATCGAGACAGACGATCAATCTTAGTGAAGATCTTAGCCCCATGTAACCTATCCAATAGCTCATCAATCCTTGGAATGATAATTATTCTTAATGGTAGCTTGCTTAGACCATGGTATTCTATGCAAAGTTATAATAAACCATCCTTCTTCTTTTGGAAAGGACTAGAGTACCCCAAGGGATTGAGATTCTGTCAATTTTTGGATTGAGCCATAGTTCTAAGGTATGTATGTGTATGCATGTGCATGGCCATGTATGTGCATGTGTATGCATGTCCATGGATGACCATACAATGACCCATAACCATGGACCCATCTCTCTTGGAAAGATTGACTCTCAACATGGGGTTATATGAAGTGTAGCACCCAAAATTGGCATGGAAGACTTAGGTAATTGGTACTTTTGAACTTTCTTAACAAGCAAGGGACATTAGGAAACCTCTCCAGCTTGTAAGAGAAATAGGGGGTTCCCTAGGAAGGTCTAGGCAAGCTTGGGAGGCAAGGAAGCACCAAAAATCTATGAAAGGGACCTTCTCTCACTCATGTTGGACACACACTTGGGAGAAGGAAGCTATCTTACCGTGGCTAATAACCTTGGTGATTACTCCAACAAAGATTTGAGGGATCAATAACTCCAAATCACAAGTAGGTAATGGAATTTATTATTTTCTTATGCTTAATCAAGCTACCTTCACTCTCTTCTCTCTTTCAATTGGAATCTTTTCCAATTGTTACATTAATATCAATGCTATACTTATATGTACTTATACTTAGCTAGGAATAGAAAACGATTACACCTATTATTTGGTAAATTCTCTACATATACTCTATGGATTTATGATAATGGTCTCATTGCTTGATTCACATGATCAATGTGTTGACCACACACTCAAATTATTCATCAATGTAGAATAGATGCTTGTAGAAAATAAGCCAATCTCGCTCAAATTTTTTATTCAAATAAACTCATGGATTGTGCTTGCAAGTAAGTCTATGAAACTAATCATGTGATTAGTGAACAAATGGATAATATGTAGGCAATATGGTATCAAATCAAAGCAAGAGTTTTACTTATGCGATCAAGGTTGTGGTTCTCTATATCCAGCTCTTTGTTTTGGTATACACACACATCTTGTTCAATTTCCATTGAAAATTGAAGAGAGTGATAAAAACAAAATAATCAAACATTGGTATAGTATGATCTAGTGTAATTAATAACCTAAACTTTGTAAATGCATCAAGCTTTGTGAAGATACGCCATGGTCATCCATGAATATGGATAAATGAGATTAGTGTAAGAGTTAAGCCTATGACAAGATCAAGCACACTACATGTTTTGAGTAATGTGTGACACGACCATATCTTATTGGTATTAAAACATTTGCATTCACTCACCTCACTTCCATTGGTTTTTTTACACAATTAGCTTACAATTTCTCAAGTCAATAAATTAATTTTAGTGAGAATGGCACCCAAGAGAATTCTTTTTGGTGGTTCGCAAGATCATGAGACTAGAACTTGTGATGGAAAAGGCAAAGAAAAGGCCTCTATGAATGAAGAATTATCAAACATCTCGTGAAGCAATGACATCACTCATGAGAAGGATGTAGGAAATTTTTTTGGTTGTTTAATGTTCATTGCATCATGATTATGTAGGAAGGAAAAATTGCCCTAAAAATATTGGGTCACTCCCAAGTGCATACTATGTCATTTGAACTTGTTATTTCCTTAAGTTTGAATCCTTTCGAAGGATTTGTTTGATGATATATTGTCTAAAGTAGGAACAAATGTTTTCTTAGGAAATACTCTTCCAACTTTACTCCACTTTATTCCAATATTGATTTAGTCTGAATTCCCCTTTTCTCACAAGGAGATAGCCCACATTTCTATGTAGGAGCTGTGTATTTCTATGTACAATGTTGACCTATTTCTATGAGGCATCTTAGTTCATTTCTATGGACGTATGATGTGACTCACCCGGAGGGTTACTCCAGGAGGTTTAGTACTTATTGGTTGTAATGACAATGGGTGGAGTGAACATCCACAGAAAGAAGTTTCCTACGATTCCAAAGTATTGGAATAATTATGAAGCAGTGTTTATGTTGATGATTTTGTAGAGAGATTGTCTTGGTGCCGATTTTTACTGTTTGAAGGGATGCTTAAACGAACTTGTTTTGGGAAGTTTAATAAAGGACAATGTGCTATGAACAACCATGTGGTAGTAACTAGGAAACAAGGTAAAGTGTGAGTGTGGGGGTGGAAAGTGGGGACTCGCTCAGGTTGCCATGTCAATAGATGGGTGCTCTCAATTATTTGAGAAACTTTGCACACCCTATTTGTTTAGCAAAAGTGAAATTAGAGCCTCATTGCACCAAGAGTCAAGAAGTCTCAAATGATTCGTGCCTATGAAAGCTATGGGGAAAAAGGCATTTGAGTTTCTCCCTTTTGGAAGATGAGATCTAGGAACATGTAAATATTCGTAAGAGATCATGCTTCCCCTGTGAGACAGGGCTAGGAAACCTATCTAATGGCTTAGTCTCAAGCTACCTTGTGATGGAAGCCTCTTGATTGGAATCAATACTTTCTTGACTGTGTTTTTTTTTTTAACAGTTAGGGCCTAGCGACCTGTCACATGCCCTCCAGTTGTTGCTAAGCAAAATAGGTGATGGGACAAGGACCTCACGCGTGGTATTAGAGGCTAGGTTAGGAAACTAGAAATCTAGATATAGTCTGAACATTTGAAAGAAAAAAAATGAATATGAAAATTGAATGCTCAAGTTCAAGAACTTACTAGCATGGATGTTCCAAGAACATGCCCGAATTGAATATCGCAAGTTTAACACATTTAAAATAATGTATTTTGAGGCATATTACTCTTCAAATTTTACTTTTCATTGTAACATGCTGAAGATTCTGATGAAGAATTTTTGTCCTCCATCAACAAGAATCCAAAGGGGATGAGATCTTGCTTGGGACTATGAAGGTGGCATCTTCTACATCAAGGTACAAAAGATCGAATGTATTTCCTCTGATTTAAAGAATCTTCAATAGGGAGAAGAGCTGCGAGTTATCCAACTTTACTACTTCCTTTGTTCTACTAGGAATGACTATGTTGTTATCTGTGAAGATGGTGTTGAGACGACTTTAAATGAATGGGTCTTCAATCAAGTGGTCAAAGTGATCCCTAGTCAGAAGATTAAACCATTTCTATCCCTAATATTTCCCCCAAAAGAAGAGCCTTGTATTTTACAAGAGCTACTACTCCAATCAAATAGTGGATTGTAAAAAATTAACTACAAACACCTATCGATTTGTACCACTATGTTTGCAAGAATCCGGCGCTTAGAATTATCTATCTTTTAGCAAAGCTAACCCTTGTATATATCATGATAGATCAGAGAGAGGCTGGTTTAGCTTCTCAAAAAGACCAACTTTTATATCTATCTTTATTAGATAGATTTGTTACACCTTGAATGAAGTGAAATAAATGGGTCTCAAGTTTTTGTCTTCAATTGTTGAAGTTAAATTACTTAATACTGTAATGAGTCTTATATTAGAATATAATAAGTGTATTATTGCATAGGTACCATCTATTGCCTTGTACACTATGGTTCGGGAGAAAATCTTCTCCTTAAGCAAGCTCAAACTCCCTACTTCAAAGGCAAATGCGATTATGTACAACGTGATGCCAATGTTTGGATTGAGGCAATGGAGGATTATTTTGAAGCTGGAGAGACTCAAAATAAAAATCAAACAATGCTTGCAATGTTCCATCTCACCGGAGATGCAAAGATCTGGTGGAAGCAGTAGTGCAAGGATTTGGAACCTGTATTCCTGGGCCATTATCCATGGTCTATGCATGACCTAATTCTTAAAACAAAACAAAAATATAGACGTCCAAACAAAAATATAGCACGGCTTTGTCAAGGGCTCATTGAACTCTTAATAGTTGTCTTGAATCCCTTAGACCAACATCTTTACAAGATTCTTTGCTAAGAGAAAAGCCTATAGCCACAAAAATTCAGAAGACCAACTCAGGAAGACAAAAATATATGGCACAAAGAGCTAGACTGAATGGTTGGAACAATAGGGCCGCCAACTTCACTTACCAAAATGGATCTATAGTAGCGGCAACTACAACCACGGTTCCAAATGTGCAATGTTTTGAATGCCACTAGTATGGACATTATAGGAATCATTGTCCAAAGAAATTTTGTGCTTCTGAGGATAATAGAGTTCCCTTACTTACAAATGGAAGAGGTCAACCAAATGTTTGTGGAGGACGTGGAAGAGAAAATAGAGACTGTGGACATGGAGCTCTTGCTCAAGTAAATACCACAATTGGTCAGCCAACTATAGGAGATAAAGCAGATGAAAGAGAAGTATTGCATGCTTCCATTCACAAACCTAGTGCTCGACAACAATACACAGTCGTCCAAGCACCAAGATCTTCCCAAGGTGAAGGATTCAAATTCTTAATTGATTGTGGAAGAACACACTCATTTATCTCTTCTAAATGCATGAGAGAATTGAAACTAAACCAATATTCTACTAAAAGGCTAATTGTAGAACTAGGTAATGGGAAAGAAGTCCTAACTTAGCATATAATTGGACACATAGAGTTTGAACTAGGGGGATACTCTACTTCAGCACATTTTTGCACTTTACCTCTAGGAGTTTATGATGGGATATTGGGAATGGATTGATTGAAACAAAACCAAGCTCACATTCATTATGCACAAGGAAACTTTACCTTAATAGATGACCTTGTAAATGAAGTTCTATTTCAAGAAAAGAATGGGACACCACAACTCACTTAGTTAAGGCAGACATTCTTTTGAAGGGGCTAGAAAAGGGTCGAGAAATCTATGTTCTCAAGCTCAACAAAGTAGAGAAATCAGACTCAAACTTTTGACTTGACTGGCTACAAGAATACTCCGATGTCTTCCCTGAGGGCCTTAGAAGTCTTCCACCACCTACAGATGTTGATCATGAAATTAAGACTATCCCTGGTTGTGAACCCATTTCAAAGAGACCATAGAAGATGTCACTCCCTGAGGCAATTGAACTCAAAAAGAAACTCAAGAAACTTATTGAACAAGGGTTTAGGGTTGAGATTTTGTCAATTTTTCTGGGGAAACTCTACCGAATTTTTTCCAAAATTACCAGTGTTTATCACCATATTATCTTTAGCTTGCAGCCATGTCATCTAGTGGTGAAAAGGATATTTACAATATCCGGAAATTTGATGGGACAAATTTTGCTATCTGGAAAAAGCAGATTCAAAGATGTTCTTGTACAAAAAGGCCACATGGATCCTATCATGGAGCGCCTAGTGGGCGAGTATACAGATATTGAGTGGGCGAAACTTGATAATAAGGCCAAATCTACTGAAGCGGTCCGGGGCGCGCAACAAGAAGAGCAACCTCTAGACACCCTTCAAGGCTCCCGTGCTGCTCAACGGGGCTGGGGCACAACACAACACAAACCAAAACAACAAACCTCCAGCCAAATCCCAACTACACAAGGGGCACCACCTAGTTTAAGAGCGAACTAGGACGCAAAAGAGGAGAATCGTTAGAGCAACCCACAAACAAGCAAGGAATTTACACTAACCCTAACACCAATGGAACACTCTCACACACTAAAACACGAGAGAGAGAGAGAGAGAGAGAGAGAGAGAGAGAGAGAGAGAGAGAGAGAGAGAGAGAGAGAGAGAGATAGAGAGAGAGAGAGAGAGAGAGAGAGTGAGAGAGAGAGAGAGAGAGATGGTGCTCGGGCTGCTTTGAAGTGTATCGTTAATGATCAAGCAAACATAAATATATATATGTAAGAAAGAGAGAGAAGGGGGAAGGGGGTGCTTGTTGCACTAATGCCTTCTTACAAATCTGTCATGACCAATCAAAGTGAGATTAGTATTTGTTCAACATAGCCTGAGTAAATTACACCACAACACATCACAAGAAAAAAGCCACCCCAATCACTGTCTTAAGGCCAGGGGAGTCCTCTCCACCCTGTTGCCCTCTTACAGCATGTGGGATTTATGGCTTAATTGATAACAGTACCCGGAGACAAGCTATCAAGAACTTACATAAAACACCAAGACACTTACACATCATTATTGTCCATGACTTCACGTTGGAAGGGAGACAAGGTATCCATGCTTAGTCCAAATTCACCCTCCTTGATTCAGCAAATGTTGGGCTTACTCTAGTAGGAGAAATGATAGATTTCCTACTCTCAATTTAATGATCACTCTCTCTTACAATGGCATAGAGTTCCCTTGCTAATCACCCCTAATACAACACATACATATGCCTAATGCCAATGATATTCCACTCAAGAGCTCCTTCTCAAGAGGTTGAGCTTGGCTTCTCAAGCTATAGCATAGTGCTCTTTCTTCTCCCCCCTTTTTGTGCTAGCTACACCCTCCTTTTATAGCAATTTTGAAGGCTAGGGTTACTCCTCTAACCATGGTTGGGTTAGATTTTCAGCAATTTATCTAATTTCTTTTGATTGGAATTATCAAGAAGTTGGTGGGGAAAGAGAGAGGAGAGAAATGGAGGTGATAGGACTTTTCATAGTGGGTTAGTGTTAGTAGGGTTAGTATTAATTTACAAATGGAATTGGATATTTACAATGGGAGTATCCATGTAGGATACAAATAAGGAAGAAAAACTCTTAAGAGGTAAGAAAAGGTGGATTTCTTACAAGGTTGATGCTCCAAGTGTCTTGAGTAGGGCCAATTTTGACGCTTGTTGACGGTCCACTAGCTTTGACGGTACATTTTTTCTCCACTCTTGACCTTCCTTGAGAGACAAGGTAATTGAAGCTGAGTAATCAACCACCATGATGCTGTCTTTTAAGAGAAGAGGCTGAATTTTGTGGTTTTTTTGATAGATATGGGTAATTTGGAGGAGGAAAAATGAGACTAGGTGGTCGATTTTGGAATGGAATTGTGTGTGGGAGGTATGAGTTCACCATGGTTTTTCTTATCCTTCAAGGTTGAGGAGAAGGTGAGTAGGGTGCAGAGAGGAGTGGTGAGAGAGGTGGGGATGATGAGTGGAGAAGTGTGTGTGAAAGAGGAAAATGATAAGGTGGAAGAGAGAGTGTGGCTGCATAGCATGGGAAAACTGGGGTCCACTAATAAAATCATAGCTCACAGTTCGTAGCTCAAAAAAATATGAAAAAATGTGAGGCAAAAGTTCAGCTCACGAGCTACAACTTTTGTTTGTATCACCTTTTCAAATTCGGAGAGCAAGTGAACTTTAAAAATTCAGCAAAACCGACCGTTTGTTTCCACTGCACAAGGTCCTTGTGGGGTCCTTCTTTGGATGATTCTTTTGAATACCTCCAAGAGTGAGCCCTCCATAATGCATGTATGCATGCCACCTACCCTTGACCTTATTTGGTAGGTCTATAATTGAAGATATTGTTGAGATCATGATATAAGTGAATAGTACAACTAAAAAAATCAAATATTGAGGGGTCTAAAAAATATGTACTTGTCAAATATAAATAATATAAGTGGAAAAAATATAAAGGGGTCAAAAGAAATCTCTCTCATTATGAGGCTACCATAAAAAGATAAATATTTTTGGTGTTCTAATTTTTTAGAAAAAAAAAATAGATGTAGGAAGGGAAAAATCACAATAGTGAAAAAATGTACACATAAATAAAACTAGTTTTTTTGGATTTTTGTTGGGGTGGAGTTACACCAAATATAAGAGAAGCTTACATGAAAATATTTCTATATGGAATAAAGAGTATGAAAAAGGTAAGAAAAATTGTGGTAATGGTGAGGCAATGTACAAAGCATAAATAACACACACCTAGGTAGAAATATTTAAATAAATACCAAAATAATTATGAAAACATCTTTTATTTAGGCCCTATATACAAAGAAATATTTACATACGCATGGGCCATAATATACTTATATTTTTTATTTTTTTGGCTCAACTAGCCCAATGACTAGCTAATTGAGGGTTTTTTATTTCAGTAAGGAGATATGGGAAAAGTCCCCTAACTCACACGCACCTATATACAGTGAAAGGGTGAGGGTAACCACAGTGTTTGAGTGATTTGATAGGGTGAGATAACTCACTATGGCAATTACAGAGAGCCGAAAAACGGCTATCATTAGCCCTCCCCCAGGATGATGGTATATTCATGTACCATCATAAAGAATCTTTTCCAAAGAGAGTGCTTCAGAGTCCTTGACAAGATCTTCATTGTTTGGCCCCTTGGAATTTTGGTTTGTGTTACACTCATGCTTCATGGAACACTACTTACATGGGATACTTGCCTTTTGCTCTGGTAAATCCTTTGGTAGAAGGCGACTCAAGTAAGGCTTCAAGCGATAGCCGTTTACCTTCCTGGAGTGCTCTTTCCCATTCAAGTCCATAAGTTGATAGTAACTTGAATTGAAAGCCTTCTTGACTATGTATGGCCCCTGCCATCTTGTTTCAAATTTGGCATCAAAACGATTATCGAGTCGATTGTCATACCTTAGCACAAGATCTCCTTCATTGATGCCTTTGTCCTTCAGTTTCTTGTCAAGCTTCTCCTTTGTATGTGTGGCTTTCCTCTTATAGCACTCGTATGCTGCTTCTCTTTTCCACTCAAGCTCAGCTAAGGTAAGAAGTCGATCCATCCATGCTTCTTGATCATCTTGTGCTGATTTGCCATGAAGTCGCATTGTTGGAATGTTTAGTTCAATTGGCTGTAAAGCCTCTTGACCATAGACCAAGTGAAATGGTGTGAACTCCGTGGCTTCCCTATATGTGGTTCGATACGCCCACAAGGCACCATCCAAGAAGTCATCCCACAACTTTGTCTTGTTTTTCACCATCTTTCTAATGATGCCTGCAATGACACCATTAGCTTTTTCTACCAAACCATTTGATTGGGGATAGTAGGGTGTACTGTGACGATGTAGAATGTGAAGTTCTTCACAGACTTCTGTGAGCAATCCCTTTCTAAACCCTGGACCATTATCAGAAACAATCTCCAAAGGTGTGCCAAATCTACAACAAATGTGAGTGTAGACGAATTTGCTCACTGTCCTCTCATTTACCTTTGCCACACTTTGTGCTTCCACCCACCTAGTCATATAGTCTACAGCCACTAGAATGTAGAGTTTACCATTTTTTGTCCTAAGCAGAGGACCCATAGCATCAATGCCCCACTTTTCAAAGGGTCCATTTGCAAGCACTATTTGCCTCGGGCCATGCACCAACCTTCTATTCCCATTTACTTGACAATTGTGACAACTTTTACACCAATGTTGGACATCCACATGCAGACTTGGCCAAACATACCCCGCAAGCAAAATCTTCTTCACAGTTAATTCTTGGGAAAAATGACCACCACATGCCTCTTCATGCAAATATTTTAGAATGGCTGGAATTTCCGCAATAGTTGGTACTCTTCTGCACACTTTATCCTTCCCTCTTTGATAGAGGGAGCCTTCTAGGAAGAGATACATGCTTGCCTTCTTCATGAGTCTCCTCTTCTGAGCTTTTGTGAAGTCTGGTGGAAACTCACCCTCCAAAATGTAGCCAATGATGGGAGCCAATGACTCCAATCCCTGGTACCTCGGTTGCTTCACAGCAGCCGCCACCATGATGACCTGCACTTCTTTCTTTACACATGCAACGGCTTGTTGTGCAAGTAAATCAACATCTTCATTTTGTTTCCTAGGAATATGATATAATTGCACCTCCTCAAATTGATTAAATAGCCTACGGATGGTATGAACTTTGGCCCTTAGTCTTTCATTTTTGCATGCCCAAATGCCTAAAATCTTCTTCACAATGAGAAGTGCATCCCCTTTTACCATGAGACGTTGTATACCATGGCCAATGCATATTTTTAAACCATGAAGTAGTGTGTCATATTCTGCTTCATTGTTGCTAGCTGAACTTGGTAGATTGAACTTCTCTTTCATGACCACCTCTCCACTTGGGTTGAGCAACACTAGCCCTCCCCCTGCTTTTCTTGTGGCTCGACGAAAAGCTCCATCAAAGAACAAGGTAAAAGCATTAGGAATAATTTTTGGTGGTGGCAATGGTAGGGTCTTTACTTCAGGCACCTTAATCTCCTTTTCATGCACCCTATAAGTGAGAATCCCTGCCAATTGTGCACGCACACTATCTTCTACCTTGAAAGAGTATTGAAACTCTTGCAACTCCATAATCCACTTTGAGATCCTAGTACTAAGATTCATTTGAGATGACACCCAAGGGAACAAATTCTCTGCGGTGAGGATTACAAAAGGTTTTGGGAGCAAGTAGGATCTAAAATTCCTTATCGCAAACATGAGAGAAAGCATCATGAGTTCTGCCTCCGTGTAGCCTCTCTCTAAAGCATTCATGAACCTACTAGCAAAGTAGATGGGCCGCATCCTGGTACTATAGGGATCTTGTTGTAGCAAAACTGCACCAATTGTTTCTTTCCCAGCACTAGAGCTAACAAAGAATGTGTACTCCCAACAAGGAGGCATGAGTGTTGGTAGCTCTGACAAAATGGCTTTAATGTTACAAAAGTACTCTTCAAGCTCATCAGACCATGCAAATTCTACTTATTGTGTCAACTTTTGCAAAGGATGAGCAACTCCGAGGCTAAGTGAATGAAGCGTGACATATACTTCACCTTTTGAATGAATGAGATGACCTCCTTAAGACTCTTGGGTGATGGTAGCTCAATAAGAGCCTTTGCCTTTGAAGGATCCACTTCAATGCCTTTGTAAGAAACTTTATGACCAAGCAAGATTAATTCATCCTCACCTATATGGCACTTGTCGGGGTTGAGTTGACTTCCCATGTCGTAGAGCTTCTTTAAACCTTCTTCTACCCTTTGTAGATGCAATGATTTTGAGCTATAAATACAGAAATCATCAATGAACACCCTAATTGACTTTCCAAAGAATGCTTGAAACACCATATTCATGAAACGTTGGAATGTTGCAGGAGCATTTGTCAGACCAAATGGCATCACTCTAAAAGCATAACAACCCCAAGGAGTGATAAAGGTTGTTTTCAATTGATCCTCCAATGCAATCCCTATTTGAAAGTAACCTGAGTAACCATCGCACACAGTGTACTTCTCATGACGAGCTACCTCATTTAGTATCTCATCCTGGAATGGGAGGGGAAAGTGATCTCTTTTTGTTGCCTCATTGAGGGGACGGTAATCCACACACACCCTCCACTTGCCATTTTTCTTAGGAGTGACAACAACAGGAGAGACCCACTCTGAATTCTCCACTGGATAAATGAAACCTGCTGCTAGAAGCTTTCTTACCTCCTTGAGTAGAGCCTGCTCCTTTTTAACTCCTAGCCTTCGTAGCTTCTGAGCTTTAGGTGTGGCCTCAGGCTTTAACTCAATCTTGTGTTGAACAACATCTACCCCACGCACGTCGGTGTAGTCTTTAGCAAAAAGCCTAGGAAACCTCCTTAGCACACATTTGAACTCCTCTCTTTCATCCTTTGTAAGTGTTGTTGATAGCATACCTTCCAGCATCCCTTCATCTTGAACACCTTCGTTCTCTTGAGGACCTACCTCCTCCAAGCCTTGACAAGAGGTCTCTTGGTTTCTTGGCTTAAACCTTACCCCCGTGACTTCGATGGAAGACTCCTCTTCAGTAATGCTGCCGCTACTTTCTTCTTCTGAAGTGCTATCGGTCCAACCTTCTTCCGTCTCACTTTGAGATGATTCTTCATGGAGCTCCTCTTGGCGTTGCTCCTTCATGTCAAAGACAACCTTCTTATGATTGTCATTCCTGCAAATTAATTTCCCACTCTCCCAATCCTGCAAAGCTCGCATTTTCATTAGCCATTGTCTTCCTAGGATAAATGGATAACCACTTCCCTTGGTCGACATAACATAAAAATCCACCGCTTTCTTAATGCCAAAGGCCTCTACAAAGACATTTTTACAAATGCCTACACACCTAGCCTTGCTATTGTTTGCCATCTTGACTTTGATTTCAGGTGTCTCATGGATGTGCATGCCTAGTCTTTGCATGAGTCCCTCTGTCATGATGCAAATTTGTGCACCCCCATCCACTAGACCTTTCCTAACCAATCTTCCTTTGATGTAACAATCTAGCACCGACGTAATGTCCTCATTCATTTCAGCTTGTGCAATTTTTACAATAGGCACACTCTCTTTTGCCTTTCTCCTAGTGCTAACTGCCCTTGTTAAATCCCTCCTAACTTGTGGACATAATGCAAGAAATTGAGGCCATGAAATATAAGGACCCTTACCTCTCATGTCTTCCAACAAGTTGTACGGAGCCATACCATGTCCAAGAGGGAAGTCTTGGAGGTTGATACGACGTCGAGTCCTCTTGGTTTCCTTGGTTTCCTTTGCCTTCTTGCCTTGTCCATGGTCCCTCTGTGATGTGACTCCTTCTTTCTCTTTACCTTTTCCTCGGCCACGCTTAATGCCATTGGCTTCCATGTCGACCTCATTTGATTTTTTCACCTCTACCACATGCACATTTGGATCTGGCAAAGGTGGAACTCCTTCTACCCCTTGTGGAGGTGGTCTTGGTCCATTTGGCCTTTGTAGAAGCCTTGGTTGTTGACCAGCTCCTTCTCCTGCATTCATCACTGGGTAATTCAAGTTAGGTCTCCCTGGATCTCCACGGGGCCAAGGACAATTATACATCCCATGTCCAGACTCACCACAATTCCAACATTGCGAGACTCTCCTAGTTCGTGGCTCTCTCTCTTCTGACTTCTTTGCTTGTCCCTTTGGACCTACAGCTTGTGCAAGGTGAATTGACAGGCTGCTTAAAGATTCATTTAACTTCTCAATCACTTCAGCCGTTACCTCAGGAAGCTCCCTAGATGTTGATGCTTGTGACTTACCTTTGGGTCTAAGACCTTCTATTGGAACCTCTCCCCTTAAGCACTTGAGTTTCCTATACTTCTCAACAGCCCTAGTTTCAGCTGCATCAAAAGTAGCAGGTGCACCCGCCTCAACTTTTACCTTAAGGTCAGGAAAGATTCCGGCTATGAACCTCTCCTTCTTTAAAAATTATGCACCATCACTAGGGTTAGTAACATTTCGTATCCATAGAGCCCAAAGACGTAGAAACTCTTGCGTGTACAAGTAGTAGTCATCTAAGTCTTTTTGTTTATGAGAAACAATGTCTTGCCATAGTTTTTGAGCGTTTTGGGGATCAAAGAAGTATCTCTTAAAACGATTCAAAACTTCTGTGTAATTCCCTTTAACTTCCTCAGGCAAAGAGTCAAACCAAGTGCTAGCATCTTTGCTAAGGACCACCTCAAACATTTCTACACGTTCTTGATCAGTTACTATCCTCTTGATACGGCAAGACATCTTGAAATTCGCTAGAAATAATTCTGCATCCTCTCCAGGCTCTCCAAAGAAAAGAGGATATCCAGACATTTGGCGTTGGCTCTCCATTGAATTGATTTCAAAGTGACGCGTTTTTGTTTTTTCTTTCTTTAAAAGATTTACACAATAATATTTTCTAAATTGCAATCTATTCTACAACAAAATAAAAATATTCACATCAAATGACCTATGATAATCAATAAGATGTAGAATGACAGGGTTTGGTGACGCGAGAATTTCTCCTACTCTTTGGGCACCAAACATGAATACCATACATTGTTGAAAATGGATTTTTCTACTAATTGCAATGTTTACTCTAATGTGTGGAGTGAAATGAAAGGGAAAAACCTGTATTCCTGGGCCATTATCCATGGTCTATGCATGACCTAATTCTTAAAACAAAACAAAAATATAGACGTCCAAACAAAAATATAGCACGGCTTTGTCAAGGGCTCATTGAACTCTTAATAGTTGTCTTGAATCCCTTAGACCAACATCTTTACAAGATTCTTTGCTAAGAGAAAAGCCTTTAGCCACAAAAATTCAGAAGACCAACACAGGAAGACAAAAATATATGGCACAAAGAGCTAGACTGAATGGTTGGAACAATAGGGCCGCCAACTTCACTTACCAAAATGGATCTATAGTAGCGGCAACTACAACCACGGTTCCAAATGTGCAATGTTTTGAATGCCACTAGTATGGACATTATAGGAATCATTGTCCAAAGAAATTTTGTGCTTCTGAGGATAATAGAGTTCCCTTACTTACAAATGGAAGAGGTCAACCAAATGTTTGTGGAGGACGTGGAAGAGAAAATAGAGACTGTGGACATGGAGCTCTTGCTCAAGTAAATACCACAATTGGTCAGCCAACTATAGGAGATAAAGCAGATGAAAGAGAAGTATTGCATGCTTCCATTCACAAACCTAGTGCTCGGCAACAATACACAGTCGTCCAATCACCAAGATCTTCCCAAGGTGAAGGATTCAAATTCTTAATTGATTGTGGAAGAACACACTCATTTATCTCTTCTAAATGCATGAGAGAATTGAAACTAAACCAATATTCTACTAAAAGGCTAATTGTAGAACTAGGTAATGGGAAAGAAGTCCTAACTTAGCATATAATTGGACACATAGAGTTTGAACTAGGGGGATACTCTACTTCAGCACATTTTTGCACTTTACCTCTAGGAGTTTATGATGGGATATTGGGAATGGATTGATTGAAACAAAACCAAGCTCACATTCATTGTGCACAAGGAAACTTTACCTTAATAGATGACCTTGGAAATGAAGTTCTATTTCAAGAAAAGAATGGGACACCACAACTCACTTAGTTAAGGCAGACATTCTTTTGAAGGGGCTAGAAAAGGGTCGAGAAATCTATGTTCTCAAGCTCAACAAAGTAGAGAAATCAGACTCAAACTTTTGACTTGACTAGCTACAAGAATACTCCGATGTGTTCCCTGAGGGCCTTAGAAGTCTTCCACCACCTACAGATGTTGATCATGAAATTAAGACTATCCCTGGTTGTGAACCCATTTCAAAGAGACCATAGAAGATGTCACTCCCTGAGGCAATTGAACTCAAAAAGAAACTCAAGAAACTTATTGAACAAGGGTTTAGGGTTGAGATTTTGTCAATTTTTTTGGGGAAACTCTACCAAATTTTTTCCAAAATTACCAGTGTTTATCACCATATTATCTTTAGCTTGCAGCCATGTCATCTAGTGGTGAAAAGGATATTTACAATATCCGGAAATTTGATGGGACAAATTTTGCTATCTGGAAAAAGCAGATTCAAAGATGTTCTTGTACAAAAAGGCCACATGGATCCTATCATGGAGCGCCTAGTGGGCGAGTATACAGATATTGAGTGGGAGAAACTTGATAATAAGGCCAAATCTAGTAAAGCGGTCCGGGGCGCGCAACAAGAAGAGCAACCTCTAGACACCCTTCAAGGCTCCCGTGTTGCTCAACGGGGCTGGGGCACAACACAACACAAACCAAAACAACAAACCTCCAGCCAAATCCCAACTACACAAGGGGCACAACCTAGTTTAAGAGCGAACTAGGACGCAAAAGAGGAGAATCGTTAGAGCAACCCACAAACAAGCAAGGAATTTACACTAACCCTAACACCAATGGAACACTCTCACACACTAAAACAAGAGAGAGAGAGAGAGAGAGAGAGAGAGAGAGAGAGAGAGAGAGAGAGAGAGAGAGAGAGAGAGTGAGAGAGAGAGAGAGAGAGAGAGAGAGATGGTGCTCGGGCTGCTTTGAAGTGTATCGTTAATGATCAAGCAAACATAAATATATATATCTAAGAAAGAGAGAGAAGGGGGAAGGGGGTGCTTGTTGCACTAATGCCTTCTTACAAATCTGTCATGACCAATCAAAGTGAGATTAGTATTTGTTCAACATAGCCTGAGTAAATTACACCACAACACATCACAAGAAAAAAGCCACCCCAATCACTGTCTTAAGGCCAGGGGAGTCCTCTCCACCCTGTTGCCCTCTTACAGCATGTGGGATTTATGGCTTAATTGATAACAGTACCCGGAGACAAGCTATCAAGAACTTACATAAAACACCAAGACACTTACACATCATTATTGTCCATGACTTCACGTTGGAAGGGAGACAAGGTATCCATGCTTAGTCCAAATTCACCCTCCTTGATTCAGCAAATGTTGGGCTTACTCTAGTAGGAGAAATGATAGATTTCCTACTCTCAATTTAATGATCACTCTCTCTTACAATGGCATAGAGTTCCCTTGCTAATCACCCCTAATACAACACATACATATGCCTAATGCCAATGATATTCCACTCAAGAGCTCCTTCTCAAGAGGTTGAGCTTGGCTTCTCAAGCTATAGCATAGTGCTCTTTCTTCTCCCCCCTTTTTGTGCTAGCTACACCCTCCTTTTAAAGCAATTTTGAAGGCTAGGGTTACTCCTCTAACCATGGTTGGGTTAGATTTTCAGCAATTTATCTAATTTCTTTTGCTTGGAATTATCAAGAAGTTGGTGGGGAAAGAGAGAGGAGAGAAATGGAGGTGATAGGACTTTTCATAGTGGGTTAGTGTTAGTAGAGTTAGTATTAATTTACAAATGGAATTGGATATTTACAATGGGAGTATCCATGTAGGATACAAATAAGGAAGAAAAACTCTTAAGAGGTAAGAAAAGGTGGATTTCTTACAAGGTTGATGCTCCAAGTGTCTTGAGTAGGGCCAATTTTGACGCTTGTTGACGGTCCACTAGCTTTGACGGTACATTTTGTCTCCACTCCTGACCTTCGTTGAGAGACAAGGTAATTGAAGCTGAGTAATCAACCACCATGATCCTGTCTTTTAAGAGAAGAGGCTGAATTTTGTGGTTTTTTTGATAGATATGGGTAATTTGGAGGAGGAAAAATGAGACTAGGTGGTCGATTTTGGAATGGAATTGTGTGTGGGAGGTATGAGTTCACCATGGTTTTTCTTATCCTTGAAGGTTGAGGAGAAGGTGAGTAGGGTGTAGAGAGGAGTGGTGAGAGAGGTGGGGATGATGAGTGGAGAAGTGTGTGTGAAAGAGAAAAATGATAAGGTGGAAGAGAGAGTGTGGCTGCATAGCATGGGAAAACTGGGGTCCACTAATAAAATCATAGCTCACAGCTCCTAGCTCAAAAAAAATATGAAAAAATTTGAGGCAAAAGTTCAGCCCACGAGCTACAACTTTTGTTTGTATCACCTTTTCAAATTCGGAGAGCAAGTGAACTTTAAAAATTCAGCAAAACCGACCGTTTTTTTCCACTACACAAGGTCCTTGTGGGGTACTTCTTTGGATGATTCTTTTGAATACCTCCAAGAGTGAGCCCTCCATAGTGCATGTATGCATGCCACCTACCCTTGACCTTATTTGGTAGGTCTATAATTGAAGATATTGTTGAGATCATGATATAAGTGAATAGTACAACTAAGAAAATCAAATATTGAGGGGTCTAAAAAATATGTACATGTCAAATATAAATAATATAAGTGGAAAAAATATAAAGGGGTCAAAAGAAATCTCTCTCATTATGAGGCTACCATAAAAAGATAAATATTTTTGGTGTTCTAATTTTTTAGAAAAAAAAAACAAAATAGATGTAGGAAGGGAAAAATCACAATAGTGAAAAAATGTACACATAAATAAAATTAGTTTTTTTGGATTTTTGTTGGGGTGGAGTTACACCAAATATAAGAGAAGCTTACATGAAAATATTTCTATATGGAATAAAGAGTATGAAAAATGGTAAGAAAAATTGTGGTGATGGTGAGGCAATGTACAGAGCATAAATAACACACACCTAGGTAGAAATATTTAAATAAATACCAAAATAATTATGAAAACATCTTTTATTTAGGCCCTATATACAAAGAAATATTTACATACGCATGGGCCATAATATACTTATATTTTTTATAATTTTTTATTTTTTTGGCTCAACTAGCCCAATGACTAGCTAATTGAAGGTTTTTTATTTCAGTAAGGAGATATGGGAAAAGTCCCCTAACTCACACGCACCTATATACAGTGAAAGGGTGAGGGTAACCACAGTGTTTGAGTGATTTGATAGGGTGAGATAACTCACTATGGCAATTACAAAGAGCCGAAAAACGGCTATCACTACCATCTGTTTGCATTTGGCCGAATCTATGTACTTTACTATAGTTGGAGAAAGGACTGCTAGAGATGTATGGGATAAGTTGTGTTCCAATTACGAGATCAAAAGTGCCACTAATAAGGTTTTCTTGACGAAGAAACTGTTTGACCTTCGTATGAAGGAAGAGGGCACTATTTCTACTCACATTAATGAGTTCAATATCATTTTCACTCAGTTGACCATTCAGGGTTTGGTCTTCAATGAGGAAATCAAATGTATATTCTTGCTATGGAGTTTACCCTCGTCTTGGGATACGTTTTGTACTATGATTAGCAACTCAGCACCTGGTACCGGTATAGTGTACAATGAATTCCTTGGGAGTCTGTTTACCGAGGATATTTGCAAGAAATCTCTCAAAGGCAAGAAGGATGGTGATGCATATGTTGCTAGTGATAGAGAGAGGGGTCGCACTCAAAGTCGTGCCAAAAGCAAGGAACGTGGAGGCTCACACAGTAAGTCTCGGGGTTCTATGCGTAATGTCGAGTGCTATTACTGCCATAAAAAAGGGCATGTGAAGAAGGATTGCAGATAATGGCAGCAAAGCAAGAAAGATAAACAATCCGGTGAGACTTCTAAGTCTGATGATTCAAACAAGGGCAAAGCAAAGTTAGAGGAGATCAATTTGCTAGAGTCTTCAAATTCTCCTATTGTAGAGACTCTTCCAATGGTTGTTATGCCGCTTACCTTTGGTGTATTGGTCTTCACAGTAGATCTACCTGTCAAGGCTCTTGTTACAGAAGATCCGCAGTATACATAGAATTGGACAGTAGATTCTGGTGCAAGTTTCCATGTGACACCACATAGAGAGTGGTTCTCTACTTATTCTCACTCTTATGGCAAAGTGAGACTTGGTGATTCTTATGAACTAGAGGGTGTCAAAAATGTCAAATTGCATCTAAGAAAATGGCACGCACTTTACTTTATGTAATGTCAGACATGTGCCCAAGTTGATTATAAGCATGATTTCTGTTGGTCAGCTTGATGATTTGGGCTACAAAAACACATTTTGCAATGGTTCGTGGATAGTACGCAAAGGTAATCTTGTTGTACTCAGAGGTCAGAAGCATGGTACCGTGTATTCCATGCATGTGTCAGTTGTTGCTCATGGTTACATATCTATAGCCAAGTTGCCGTTTGAGTTCTGGCATTGCCGGCTACGTCATATTAGTCAAAAAGGAATGAGAACTCTGACTCATTTTGGCTACTTACATGTCTTGTCTTATGTTGAATTTCCTGTTTGTGAGCAATATCTATGGAAAACACACTAGGTCGGTGCACTTACCATTGGGTCAAAAGTGAGTTGAACCTCTAGATTTAGTACCTAGTGATATTTGTGGTCCTATGTCAACCAAACCTCTAGCGGGGGCCAGCTATTTTGTGACATTCATAGATGACTCTACTCGAAAGGTGTCGGCATATCCTTTGAGACATAAGGATCAAGTTCTTCTTGTGTTCCAAAATTTGTTTGGCACTCGTTGAGAATCAGTCTCGAAAGAAACTCAAGAGGTTGCGGACTGACAACAGTGGAGAGTATGTCTCCAAGGAGTTTGATGATCTTTGTGCTAAAAGGGGGATTAAAAGGCAATTTACTCCACCATACTCATCAGCTCAGAATGGAGTTGCTGAGCGCATGAATCATACGATTCAGGAAAGAGTAACATCCATGCTTTCTAGGTCAAATCTCACACAAGGCTTTTGAGCAGAAGCCGTCTTGACCGCACTACACATTATAAATCGTTTGACTAGTACACCATTGAATTATGCGATTCGAGAAGAGTTATGGTTTGAACGTAAGCCCCACTATGACCATCTACGTTGTGAGCGGGATGAAAACACACACAGCGCCTCTATAACGACCCGACACACACTCTTGGGAAGATACACACACAGACACACTATGGGGCACCACTCGGCTTACACAACACACCTGGCCGAGACAGGGAACACACCTCTGGAGTGAGAGGAGAGAGACTATCCACTTGCCCACTCCACACAGACACACACACACACACACCCAAAAAACTCAGCTCAAGAGAAGAGAATTTCTGATGTTTAGATACAATTGAGCTTTGGCCAACACCAATGGGGCAAATAGCTCACACAATATGGGTAAAATAAGCCAAATACAATCACAAACTAGAGCAGAAACTTCGCTCATAGGAGAAACTTACACAGCAAAAACAACAGAAAAAGAGAGAGGAATTTGGCAAAATGGACAGCGCCATCGCGTTTGGAACGGCCCAAAACCCCAGTCTACAATGTCAAAGTGCCCAAATCCGACTTCGGATGAGCAGTTTACAGCCAAAACAGGCTCCAAAATGAGCAAAAACACAGCTGCGGCTGTTCCTCCTCTCTTCTCCATGTTTTTTCTGGTCTTCTCTCGGTTTTTTCAGTTCCCACACTTAGCTTTATTACTTGGGCACCCTTGGCCTTTTAGATGACCTCAAACGGACCCCGAACATGCCAAAAACTGACCTCGCAGTGCATAGTTGTCACCTTTTTGCATCATCCGCACACCTGGCACTCATTTCTTTTCAATAATTCATCCTGCAACCACATGAAGTGGCCCCAAAAAGTGGTCGTGATGATGACCTTTCTGCATAAGTATCACAAGAAAACACCCACGTCGTGTCCATACTTCTCCGCGTGCAAGTATTGACCCCATTCGCCCTCCTAACGCCACTAGATACCATTTGATGCACTTGCTTACCTCATGTCGTCAGCCCGCGGATAGCTTCCTTGAGAAGTTTTACGTGCTACCAACTCCTACTCATTGTAGAAAAAACATAGTGGTACTGGTAATAGTGAAAATCGATGCACTATGAACATGCTATCCTAGCTGTACACATGTGGGCCCCACGCAACCACCTGGCTCTGGAAAATGGGCAATCCTTTATTCGATGCACCATGCATGTGTATGTACATATGTGCAATCCCTTGCTCCAAAAAACTCTTGACATATTTTGCCCACCCCCTAGCCTGCTAGAGCATTCATGCTCAGCAGCAGCACTAGTAGATGCTCATTCCACCTGGATCAAAAGGCCAAAGGCATATCGCCTGATTCACAAGAAGCATCATAACACCACACCTATATTTTTCAACAATCAACCAAAATGCACCATAAGCATATCCAACTAACACATCCGCCCTTTTTGGAGTTCCAAAAGCATAAATATTGCATGCCACATTCAACCCAACCGATAGAGACAAATCAAGTGACTCATCACCTGGCATCTTGGCTTCACTAGCCATATCAACAACATGCAAATCATGCACCCAAGTAGCTAAAATCATTGTGTGAAGGTAAAGTTGTTGATATCCAAAGCACAAAAGTATCCCCGCAGCACACATATCCCTAGCATAGGCATCCACATAGTTGAGATTGGACTCATATATGCCAAACCCCTTCTCATCATCATAAGCATACTCGTCATCACACGTAACTTTATCCACATCATAATCACGTCTAGCACCACCATCCATAGCTTCTAGCATGGGTTCATCAGTCTCCAAGAATACAGATCCCTGCTCTAAACCACAATCATGCTCATAAATCGGTTCAATCACTCCACATACATCAAAATATGGCTTCAAAACAGGATCCACATCCAACAAATCCACAAAATGGCTCTCAACCTTGCCCTCTTTCCTAATTTCCAAGGAACTAGTATCCAAAGATACGTGCTCATCATCAATAACCTTGACCTCACACTCACACCCAGAATCACAAGGTACACAAGTAGCCAATGCATCCTCTTCAAGACTTTTCAATCCTGTATCCAAAGCATTACTCACCTCTTTAGGCTCTTCCATAAACCTGTCAACCTGCAAGAACTCTTTATGCTTCACAATAGACCTTGGGAAGAAACGAAAAACATCATAGGATAGGCTACTTTTCACCTGCTTAGGCTTAACTTCATCTTCCATGTCAAATCCATTTTGCACATGCATACATGTACTGATACCATGTTCCTCAAGATGCTTAAACTTCCATTCCTTGTGCTTTGCAATGCATACCGCATCTTCAAAAGACTCGGGCCTCTTCAACTCAAACTCGAACCGCAACCAAGGTGACAAACCATCAACAAAAGAACTTTTCTTCAATGAACAAGGGGGGGTCTCATCCTTAAGAGCAACACACCAACAAGTCCATAAATCTATAAAACCTTGTACATAGGCATCAACACCTTGACAAGAACCTTGCTTAAGAGCATTGAGTTCATTCCATACTGCATTTGCATCTTCAAAAACCTGGAAACGCTCTAAAAAAGCTTCTATAAGCTTGTCAAGACTCAAACCATAAGAAGAAGCCACTACTTCTTTAGCTTCCAAATCCATGAACCAAACACCGGCCTCATCTTTCAAAAGCAATCCAAATAGCCTCAAAATCTTGTCCTCATCACACATATTGTTGCTTATGCATGCCTCCTCGACTTGCTCCAAAAAATCTTCCGCATCTTCACCACTTCTTCCATGAAATTCCGGATAAGAGAAAGCCATGGCTACCCAAGTTTAATGCTTTGAGAAACTCTTCGAACACACGTGCAAGAACCCAAAACTTTTCACTACCCAATCTCCAGAAACTTCAATGGACCTCAGATTTAGATAAGGACAAACACATGCACATCAAATGAGTTTTCATAGTTGATCATCGGAATTACAACAGGCAAAAGACATTCCAGTATCTCTCTTAATCTTCTTGGCCCGAACATAAAGACTAGGCGCTGCTGGAAAAAGATTTTCCTGGACACATGAACATTAATCTGGATTCTTTGAGTTAAATGAAATGGAGTGAATTGAGGGCCATTTTGATCATCCATTAAAGCCAACCATGCAGCTCCCAAGAAGGCACACCTGTCTTAACCTTTGATTTTACCAAAATTTCAGCAGCATAACAGCATAAATGGCTCAAAAGAACAAAAAACCAGCCATCATAACTTGGAAAAATTTTGGCGGAGTTTCCCTAGAAATAGAGCAGTAGGAACCCAAAATATAGATCGTATATGTATGCATAAACTGTCAACAATAGAACCCGAGCATCAAGTAGGACTCACTAGTACATAGCCTATGGCCAGGTCACAAAAAGGGTGCTCCAGCTACCTGTATCACCGAAAGGATCTCTACATTTGAGAATCCCCTAGCTCAATAAAAACCTCACGCTATCGACCCTCACACGAAGGCTAATGCAAATCGCGTATAGTCCAGTCTCAGAAATGACTATCTTACAGACCAAGTCTCAGAAATGGCTGGGACTGCCAAATACAACCAAGTATGGCTCCACAAATGCGTACAATGGCAGTTTCCACAAGTAACGTACAATCCAGTAGACAATGCCCTCAAACAGGCGCCAAGTGATGCATACCCACAACAACTGCAAGTGACATCACTGCTAGTATATCACTATACTCCAGCTACCTGTACCTGTGTGAATCACCTGTACCTGTCCCTGTCTCTGTCCCTGTAACCTGTAACCTGTAATCTGCAACCTGCAACCTGTAATCTGTAATCTGAAATCCCGAAGCTCGAAGCAGAAGGTACTCGAAGAAGATCCTCACTGGGGGCACCAAAAGAATGTGAGCGGGATGAAAACACACACAGCGCCTCTATAACGACCCGACACACACTCTTAGGAAGATACACACACACACTATGGGGCACCACTCGGCTTACACAACACACCTGGCCGAGACAGGGAACACACTTCTGGAGTGAGAGGAGAGAGACTATCCACTTGCCCACTCCACATAGACACACACACACACACACACACCCAAAAAACTCAGCTCAAATGAAGCGAATTTCTGATGTTTAGATACAATTGAGCTTGGGACAACACCAATGGGGCAAATAGCTCACACAATATGGGTAAAATAAGCCAGATACAATCACAAACTAGAGCAGAAACTTCGCTCATAGGAGAAACTTACACAGCAAAAATAGCAGAAAAAGAGGGAGGAATTTGGCAAAATGGACAGTGCCATCGCGTTTGGAACGGCCCAAAACCCCAGTCTACAATGTCAAAGTGCTCAAATCCGACCTCGGATGAGCAGTTTACGGCCAAAATAGGCTCCAAAATGAGCAAAAACACAGCTGCGGCTGTTCCTCCTCTCTTCTCTACGTTTTTTCTGGTCTTCTCTCAGTTTTTTTAGTTCCCACACTTAGATTTATTACTTGGGCACCGTTGGCCTTTTAGATGACCTCAAACGGACCCCGAACAGGCCAAAAACTGACCTCGCAGTGCATAGTTGTCACCTTTTTTCATCATCCGCACACCTGGCACTCATTTCTTTTCAATAATTCATCCTGCAACCACATGAAGTGGCCCCAAAAAGTGGTCGTGATGATGAACTTTCTGCATAAGTATCACAAGAAAACACCCACGTCGTGTCCATACTTCTCCGCGTGCAAGTATTGACCCCATTCGCCCTCCTAATGCCACTAGATACCATCTGATGCACCTGCTTACCTCATGTCGTCGGCCCGCGGATAGCTTCCTCGAGAAATTTTACGTGCTACCAACTCCTCCTCATTGTAGAAAAAACACAGTGGTACTGGTAATAGTGAAAATCGATGCACTATGTACATGCTATCCTAGCTGTACACATGTGGGCCCCACGCAACCACCTGGCTCTGGAAAATGGGCAATCCTTTATTCGATGCACCATGCATGTGTATGTACATATGTGCAATCCCTTGCTCCAAAAAACTCCTGACAACCTGTTTTTGGTTGTGAAGCTTATGCTCACCTACCTAAACAACTTCGACAGAAGTTCGAGCCAAAGTCACACAAATGTATTTTCATTGGATATGGTGCACACGGAGAGATGGGATATCATCTCTGGCACCCAACATCTCATCAATTCATCTATACTTCAGATGTGATCTTCAATGAGTCGAAGATGCATAAAGAACCTATCAAGGAAATAACAATTTGAAGACTCACTTTTGATGATGTTGCCTCAGAGATAGTGACATCAACTCAGCGGGCTAGTGATGTACCTTTTTTAAGTATGGAGCCTGATTTACCCCTTCTAATTTTTTGTGTTAAAAATGCACATTTGTAAGGCCCCCATTATGAGGAGAAGCCATCATGCGTAAAGAAAAATAACTCGCCGGAAAATAAAATCACTCGCTGGAAACCAAAATTTTCACACCCAATCTCGAGCCTCACCAACATATTCCTTTTTGTCGAAATATTATGGCCAGACGGCGGTCGAAAAGTGGTTGAAAACCAACCGGTCATTTGGTCGGTTGGCCGGTGGACGATTTCAAAGGAGGACTTGTCTTCTCAAGGGCGGCCACACATGGGTGGATTGGAGGGTCCGATTTGGACTTATCTACACAATGGCGGCTACAAATGGCTGCCTCTCATGATAGAGGACAACCATTTTGGCCTATAAAAGGAGGCCATTTCTACACACATTTCAAAGTGTGAAGTTGATGCAACAAGGTGTGTGTGAGGTTGTGAGAGTGAAGCAAGGCGGGAGCTCCAAAAGGGTATAATCCCTTTGTAAACTACTTCTTGTTTTGAAGTACTAAATCCATTGAGTGGCTGCTTTCCCGTGGACGTAGCCCACATTAGGTGAACCACATATATCGTGTGTACTCTCTCTCTCTCTCTCTCTCTCTCTCTCTCTCTCTCTCTCTCTCTCTCTCTCTCTCTCTCTCTCTCTCTCTACTCTATAATATTGTGTGAGAAAATTTGTCTCTCTCCATTAAGTAATCTACTCAATTATATATTTAGCTACATCTTATTTCCTAACAGCAGCTAGTATCAGAGCAAGGTTTGCTCGTAGCTAAATTATCTCAAGGAAAGGATTCCTTGAATTGAGTGGGAGTTACGGCAGAGGACGGGAAGCTCAAGATTGATAAGTTCAACAGAAAAAAATACCAACATTGGAAGATGCAGATTGAAGACTATCTCTACCAGAAGGACCTCTATTTGCCACTAGGCGGTCTTGCAAAGAAGCCCGCAACGATGGCAAATGAAGCATGGATTGTCCTTGATCGAAAGGCATTGGGAACAATCCGGTTAAGCTTGGCGTCAACGGTGGCCTTCAATGTTTCAAAGATGAAGACCATGGAGGACTTGATGAAGTCACTTGATGACTTCTACAAGAAACCATCGGCATGCAATAAGGTATTTCTCATGAAGCGCCTGTTCAATCTAAAGATGGCAGAAAATGGTTCAATTGCAGAACACCTAAATGTTTTAACAAAAAAATAAGTCAACTGCGATTGGTGAAAATCAATTTTGATGATGAAGTCCTCGGAGCTCTTCTTATACTATCATCTCTACCGTATAGTTGGGACAGCCTTGTGATGGTTGTAAGTAACTCTATCTCTAGCACAAATAGTCTTAAATTTGATGATATTGTGGGTGTTCTCCTAAGAGAGGAAATGCAAAGGAGAAGCACAAGAGAATCATCAAGTGCTGCATTGTCAGTGGAGACAAGAGGCAGGCCTAAGGAGAGGTTCAAAAACCAAAAGTGTCGTGATCACTCAAGGCAGAGAAAGCCCTGCACAAAGTCAATTATTGAATGTTGGAAATGCAGCAAGAAGGGCCATGTCAAGAAGGATTGTTGGTCCAAGAAGAAGAAGGAATCGGAGTCTCAAGACAAAAGCCAACATCAGAGGCCAATGTGGTAGGTAAAGTAGACCAAGATGCTCTAATTCTCTCATTAGACAATGTGTCTAATTCCTAATATAGATTCCGGGGCTTCATTCCATGCGACACCACACAAGCAACATTTCCAAGATTACACCAAAGGTCATTTTGGATATGTATATTTGGGAGATGATGAAGCTTGTGAAATTGTAGGCAAAGGTACAGTTTGTGAAATTGTAGGCAAAGGTACAGTTTGTGTCAAAACTGCTAACAAAAATGAATGGAAGCTTAAAGATGTTAGGCATGTTCCTTCTCTTTGCAAAAAAGTGATCTCTACAGGACAATTGGACGATGACGGTCACAACATTGCATTCGGAAGCAAATGGTGGAAGATCTCAAAGGGATCTTTGGTGGTTGCCAAGGGAGAAAAGGTCGGTACACTTTACTTGTGTACTGTTAGCACACAATCTTCAACTTGTGCAATAGCTACGAAAGTTGACAGTGCGGTGTGGCACTATTGGCTTTGGCATATGAGTGTCAAAGGAATGCAGATCCTTCAAACAAAGAAGCTTCTACCAGGTTTGAAACAAGTGGACTTAGAGTTCTGTGAAGATTTTGTTTATGGTAAACAAAAGAGAGTAAAATTTCAAAAATCAGGAAATGAAAGAAAAAATAAAAAACTTGAGTTGGTTCATTTTGATGTTTGGGGTCCTGCAAGTACACCATCACTTGGTGGCTCATTGTACTATGTAACATTCATAGTTGATGCAAGTAGAAAAACATGGGTTTATGTCATGAAGAATAAGTCCGATCTATTTTCCATATTTCAAAGGTGGAAAGCCTTTGTGGACAATGAAGCAGGTACCAAGGTTAAGTGCCTCAGAGCCAACAATGGAGGAGAATACTGCAGCCAAGCTTTTGAAAGCTTTTGTGCTAGAAATGGTATTCGGAGGCAAAGGACAACCCCAAGAACACCTCAATAAAATGGGATTTTAGAAAGGATGAACAGAACAATCATGGAGCGAGCACGAAGCATGCGGCTACATGTAGGCCTACCGCTTGAGCTTTGGGTGGAAGCAGTAAGTACGTCTGTGTACTTAATCAATCGATCACCCTCAATGACATTGGATGGGGGAGCTCCAAAGGAGGCTTGGACAGGTAAACCGGTGAACTATTAATTTCTCAAAGTGTTTGGGTGCGAGGCTTTCATGCACATAGATAGAAGCCTAAGGTCAAAGCTAGATGCAAAGTCCAAAAAGTGTTCTTCATTGACAATGGATAAGGTGACTTTGGGTATCACCTATGGAATCCTGAAGATGGTAAAATATTTAGAAGTAGAGATGTAATTTTCAATGAATAAATAATGTACAAAGATTACTTGGAAAGAAAACAAACAAAAGAAACAGGTGATGAGTACATGGAGCTTGAAGATGGCGGAGACTCAGGGAGTGAAAACGGTGACAATGTGCAACAATGTCAACCAAATGAGGAGCCTCAACCTATTCCCCAAAGATCTACAAGAGCAAGTAGACCTCCAAAAAGGTTTGTTCCTTCCTTCAACCATCTCTTGATCTCAGACTCTGGAGAGCCATGACCATACAAAAAAGCTATGCATCACGAATGCAAAGAAGAATGGGTGAAAAGCATGCAAGTGGCGATGGACTCACTACATCAAAACGAAACATGGGATTTGGTTGAGTTGCCCAAAGGTAAGCGGGCACTTCAAAACAAATGGGCGTACAAGCTTAAAGAAGAAGAAGGTGGGAAGAAAAGGTACAAGTCTAGGCTTGTGGTAAAAGGGTTTTCTCAAAAGAAAGGTATTGACTTCAATGAAACATTTTCTCCTGTTGTAAAAATGAACTCAATTAGGCTTGTCTTAAGCCTTGTGGATGCTCATGATTTAAATCTCGAGAAAATGGATGTAAATACGGCATTCCCTCACGGTGACTTAGAGGAGGAAATCTACATGCTTCAACCAAAGGGGTACAAAGTAAAAGGTAAGGAGAAAATGGTTTGCAAATTAAAGAAGAGCTTGTATGTTTTAAAGCAAGCATCAAGACAATGATACTTGAAGTTTGACCGATGGATGTTGGATCATGGATTCACAAGATGCAACTCGGATCACTGTGTCTACACAAAGAATTTGGGAGATGGAAAGTTCATCATCTTAATGTTGTATGTTGATAACATGCTGATTGCAAGTGCTAACATGCAGGACATCAAAGACCTAAAAGAGGAGATCTCATGCTGATTGCAAAAGCTAACATGCAGGACATCAAAGACCTAAAAGAGGAGATGTCTAAATATTTTTCAATGAAAGATTTAGGTGCTGCAAAGAGTATACTTGGTATGAAAATATCAAGGGAGAGGATGAAGAAGACAATAAAGCTATTCCAAGAGGATTACATCAAGAAGTTACTAGAAAGGTTTGCAATGCAAAATGCAAAAGCGATTTCTACACCTTGACTGGTCACTTTAAACTAACTAAGGATATGTGTTCAAAGACACAAGAGGAAATAGCCTATGTGTCTAAAGTTCCATATGCTGTAGTGGTAGGTTCTCGAATGTGTGTTATGGTCTGGACAAGGCCAGATATTTCATATGTAGTGGAAGTTGTGAGTAGGTTCATGGACAACCCAAGTAAAGAGCATTAGCAAGCTTTGAAGTGGATACTTAGGTATCTAAAAGGGACAACAAGAAATGCTTTGCATTTTGGAGGAACTAATATTTTTCTTCAAGGGTATGCTGATGCAGATATGGCAAGTGACAAAGATACTTGAAGGAGCACTATTGGCTATTTCTTCACGGTTGGAGGCACAATAGTAAGCTGGGCTTCAAAGCTGCAGAAAGTGGTCTCACTTTCTACCACAGAGGCAGAGTATGTCGCAATGACGGAGGCAAGCAAAGAAATTCTGTGGCTTCACAGATTCTTAGAAGAGCTTGGATTCAAATAAGACAATTGTGTCTTGTATAGTGATAGCCAAAGCACTATCCATCTTGCAAAGAACTCGGACTTTCATTCAAAGACAAAGCACATTGAGGTGATATATCACTTCATACGCACTCTTTTGGGAGGTTTGACACCAGGAAGGACAAGAAATTTCAACCCAGATGGGAAGGGCCATTCATCATCAAGAAACTCTATGACAACAGCAGCTATAAGCTGATGGAAGCAGCTAGGAGAATTCACTAGACTAGGGTCAATGGATGGAGAATGAAAAGGTATTTTCTTAGGTTTGATCCAGAATTCATGCTAGACATTCCAGAAGAGGGAGAACCCTCTAACTCCACAGCTGAAGATGCAGAGGAAGGGCTAGAAGCATGAATGCCTCTAGCCAAAGGGAGAGGGCTAATGATTGGCTGATTTTTTAAAATCAAAGCAAAAAAAAGAAAAAAAAACTTATTTTTCCTCTGTTGGAGCCTTGGCGACAGTGTTGGAAGGCTCGACAATGCCTGGTCAACCTCAAGACACCTTTACGGGCATGGCACACCCCCCCGCCTTCGATTGGCCGGCCTTATCACCCTCAGGCCCTCGCTTGTCCATGCCCCAGCCTAGCCGGCCGCCCTTGGTTTCAGATACCCCTTCTCTCTCTCTGTAGTTTTATTCCCCCGGGCATTGACTGAGATCTCTCTCTCTCTCTCTCTCTCTCTCTCTCTCTCTCTCTCATTTTCCCTACATATCTCTCTCCAAAATCCTCTCTCTCTCTTACCGACACCTTGTTGATCTCAATAGCCCCCCCCTCACTGGCCACCCTTGGCCAGGCGCAAGCCTCGAGCACCTACCCCCCCCCCCCCCCCCCCTTCTCTTGCTTTCTCTCTCGCACTTCTACTACACCAAGACCGAGCCGCATGTGAACTCCCGCTCTCTCGTATTCTTATCCACACACCCACCCCCCCTCACACACTCCTTCCCTCGCCCTCTATGCAAGCCCTTTGCCCGCTTATATTCTCCCCCTCTCTTCCGCACCTGCTCGTCTCACCCTCCCCTCGGCCTCATTACCCCCCCCCTACCTTGGCCCGCTATCCTACCCACTTTCCCCCCCCACACCATTGACTCCCCCCCCCCCCCCCTCTCGTCCTTGAGACACCATGCAAGACAGAGAATAAGACACCTCCCCCACCTCACTCACACACTCTCTCTCCCCTCCCCATGGTGGGCACCCGCCATAGAACCCTCTCACTCTCTCTTATCCACACCCACCTCACCTCCCTCTCCCTCTCTGGCGCATTATGTACGCTGAGCCCCAACCGTCATTCTCTCTCTCTCCCTCTCGCTCTTCTCAGCCCGAAGGCGCAGCGCAAGAAGCCGGAGCCCATTATCTCTCTACATTCACAACACACACCCACACCACACACACACACACCCTCATCCTCTCCCTCCTCACCACCTCCAACCCCCTTCTCTCTCTCGCTCTCTGTTGACGGCCCCAGCCCGCCCGCAGTAAGCTTTCTCTTTCTCTCTCTCTCTCTCTCTCTCTCTCTCTCTCTCTCTCTCTCTCTCTCTCTCTCTCTCTCTCTCTCTCTCTCTCTCGCTCTCTCTACACACACACCACACACACACCACACGCTTTTCCACACACACACACACACACACACACACACACACACACACACACACACACACACACACACACACACACACACACCATCCCCCCACACCCCATCCTCGGGTAGTAGGCCGCCGTCAATAGAGCCAAATAAATAAATAAATAAATATATATAATCCCATTCCCACGCACGCTTGCACGCACATACAAAATACACACCTACACACTCACACATGCGCACCCACATATACATATATACACACACATCCGTCCACATGCACCCAACGTACACACACGCATATACGCACATAAATACAAAAATTTGAAGGAGGTCTACTATTACGACATCCACAAAAAGAACGAACACCCAAAGCATGCCCCGCCAACAACAAAAAGAGGAAATGCGCCGAAGGCATGCCCCGGCCGACCCCGAAAAGAAGTACGCTCTACACCGACGCACCGGCAACACGCAACCACGATGACAATTTTAGTAATTTATAGGTTATTTTCATCATTTCTCAGTTTTCAACCAAGCCATTGTAAAAATTCCCACTTTGTAAATTTCCTCTCTCTAGGTGATGGTTACAAAGGCCCATCTAGAGATTCTCATCTTTTAATAACCTCCCAAAACAAAGCAAGGGTCAACCACACCGGGCCCGCCACTTGCTTTGTCTCCCCGATTAAGCTTACCCTAATCACACCGGGATTACCATAATCCAAGAAGCCAACACCTATAAATTGGCACTGAGAGGTCACTATCGGGGGGGGGGGGGGTAGTTCATGAGACGTCAGCACTTGGTAGAGGGT
Source organism: Adiantum capillus-veneris (assembly GCF_014529385.1). Classification (NCBI taxonomy): domain Eukaryota; kingdom Viridiplantae; phylum Streptophyta; class Polypodiopsida; order Polypodiales; family Pteridaceae; genus Adiantum; species Adiantum capillus-veneris. The sequence continues at coordinate 72,083,881 of NC_140940.1, read as the reverse complement.
AGTTGGAAGAGTTGACACTATCACCATCACGGGGAGGGGACTTGTGTGTTGGGTTTGCCTTGCGAACTGCACCATGCGAAGGGATCCACGTCCATCTCTCGACTCCAATGGTCGATGCATACGCGTATACGCGCTCTTGATAGCAAGCTTCACAATCATTGAGTCATCTTAGAGAACGCACCAAGTAGTTTGCACCATCTTTTCTCCCTACCTCTCTATCACCACGGCGTGCCATTTGTAATTACTACAGAAATAATTCTCCCTCACAGCCCCGAGGGTTTTTATCATTTGCAAATCTCTCTCTCTCTCTCTCTCTCTCTCTCTCTCTCTCTCTCTCTCTCTCTCTCTCTCTCTCTGTGTGTGTGTGTGTGTGTGTGTGTGTGTGTGTGTGTGTGTGTGTGTGTGTGTGTGTAAGTTTGTGGTGTTCATATCATTGTGATTTGCATCCTAGGCACTCAAAGCTAGGTGGCGCCCCCTGGTTCGAGGCGCACCATTTGGCCTCTGGCGTTTTAGAGGCCGTCGGGGTTCGGGGTTCGCTTTGCTCCCATCACTGGCTTCAAGTATAGCACTACCTCTGGCAATAGATTATTAGCTGTCAACACAAAAAACTTGCACACAATCAAATGCACCTTGAACTTCCTGCAAGCAAAGACCAAATCCATCACCCATCGCTCTGCCTCTGTGTAGGTAGCCTCTCTTGGGCTAATCACCCTACTCTCAAAATATATCGGCTTTTAGCTTCTCTCTACCTTTTGCAGTAGAACCGCTCCAATAGCAACTGTGCCCGTAGACACATAGAAGCCATCCTCTTGATTGGGAGGACACACCACTGGCAACTGACAAAAAATCTCCTTGACCCTATCAAAAGACTCATGAGCTTCTCCATCCCACTCATAACCATGCACTTGTTGAGCCCTCTTTTGAAGAGGATGCACATATTGCGACAACATCCAAAAGAAACATGATAGATACTTCAGCTTATGAACAAACAAAGCCAAATCTTGAGCATCTGATGGTGGCTCCATCAACACCAACGCTTTTACCTTTTCGAGATCAGCCTCTACATCGTTTTGCGACACCACATGACCCAACAGCTGTGCTCGAGGCTATGCTAGCTTACACTTCTTGGGGTTTAGCTGAACTCCTTCTTCATCAAGCCTTTGAAAGAATAACTACACGTTCGATAAGTGCTCTAATCTTGAAGCATAGCAGCCGATATCATCTATGAAGACCCTAATAAATTGTCCAAGTATGGACCTGTTCATCCAATCTCGGAAGGTGGCATATGCCTTCACCAATCCAAACGGCATCTTGCAATAAGTGAAACAACCCCATGGAGACATGAACGTGGTCTTCAACTGGTCTTCGAGTGCAATCCCTACCTGAAAATACCCCGAGAAACCATCCATAATCGAGTATCTCTCATGCCCAGCCACCAAGTTTAGGATTTTGTCTTGAAACGGAAATGGATAGTGATTCCTCTTGGTCGTCGCATTCAGTGGCTTGTAGTCATCACACAGTCTCCATTTCCCATTATTTTTAGGGGTTATAACTACTGGCGAGACCCACTCCGACTCTTTCACAGGATATATGATGCCTGCCTCTAGCAACTTATTGATCTCCTGCCAAAGGGTCTCCTTTTGGATTTCCCCTAGTCTTCTCAGCTTCTGTGCTTTAGGCCTATGTCCCTCCTTAAGAACAACCTTGTGCTCTAATCCTTTTGCACCTTGCAAATGCTTGTACTCCATCGCAAACAAGTTTGGATAGGACTCACACAGTTGAACATAACCCTTCTTTTCTCCCTTGGTTAAATCTTCACTTAACATGCTCAAAACCTCCTCTATGATTAAACCATGAGCTTGAGGCTGCATACCTTCTTCTTTAGGTGCGAAGTCATCTATGGCGACTCTGAATAAGTCTGCATCTATCTTTAGCATGTCGTCCTTGCTCTCCTCCTCCTTTGTGCTAGTGTAACCTTCATCATAGCCCGTCTCTGTCTCGTACTCGTAGCTCGTCGTGTCAACCTCATCTTTAAATGCCATAGGATGAGAACTTCTCTCCTTGGTCTTCAAATCAAGCACAATCTACCTTCCTCTCTCTTTGTCAGGCAAGGTGAACACTTTGCTCTTCCAATCTTTCTTAGAACCTATCACCAAAAGCCATGGCCTACCCAAAATGATCGGATAAGCATTATCTCCTGCCTTCATCACAAAGAAGTCTATCAGGCACTCTATGCCTATCACCTTGACCTTCACATCCTGAGCCACACCCAGACATCTGGCTTTAGTATGGTTGGCCATTATCATGTGCACATTCGACTTGACTACTGCTTTGACTCCCGTCTCTCTCATGGCTACTTCCGTCATAACACAAACGTGCGCTCCACCTTCTATGTGGGCTTGGACCTGCATCCTCTTTTCTATAATCACATCCACTAGCAGAAGAACATCAGTGGGGTTACCTACCCTCAAAGACATGTTTTGCACTACTTGCACATTCCCCTTAGCTCTCGGCAGCCTGGTGCTAACACTTGTGGACCACTGCCTCCTTAACTTTGGATTTAAAGCTAGTAGCTGACCAAAAGTAATGTTTGCTTTTTGATTTTGAACATCACTTACCAGATTGTCCTCAGGATAGTCACGCCCTAATTGGAAATACGCCTGTTTGATATTGCAATGCCTCCTTCTTTTGCTAGGCTCGAGCTGCTCTCTACCTTCGTACACCTTCTCTTTGTCTTTTCGAGCTCTGGTTTCCCGCTCTGTCTCTGTTTCCCTCTCAGCTCTCGCTCTCTTATTGGCCAAAATCTTGACATCCTGCTTATCCACCCCGATAATATTCACTCTTGGGACTTCGCCTCCATTTGGTGGAGCTAGCTCCACCGGATTCTCCACCGCTTGTTCTCTTGGACCATTGAACTGACCTTGACCTCGACCTCTACCAAAAAGCGGGTAGATATCTCCTCTTTCTCTCTGTGGTTGAGAACAATCGGGTGCATAGTGCCCCTCTTCTCCACAGTTGTAACACCTACTTGTAACACCTACCTGGCAGTGGTCTTGCCATGCCCCTTGCTCCTCTTGGTTGTCCTCTATCCATGACACTTAGTCGCAACTCCTGTATTTTCTCGAATAGATCTTGCACCGTGCGTACCCAATTTTGTGGCACAACAAGTACACTTCAATTTCCATGATTTTCTTCGTGCATAGCCTCCCTTGGACTCTGTGGTTGAACATGGGCCATTGTCTCGTAGCCTGACACACCCTGCTCTATCTTCTTCTTTATCTTTCTACTCTTTGACCGTGCAATGGCTACCGCACCATTTTAATTCTCTGGGCTCTTGAAATCGACTTTCTCTCTCACCTTGGGATGTAGACATGCCATGAACTTATCCAGCTTGAAGTAGTCTCCGTTAGCCAATTGCATGGCCATCTCTAATTCTGAGCCGCACTCTTCAAAATGACCTAAAAGCAAATTGAATTCTTCACTTAGACTTGCTTAAGCGCCTTCAGCTTCGCATCCATCTCGACTAGGGATGCCTCCTTGCAAAAGTCATGAAGAAACCTCGCTCATAGAGCCGGCCATGCTTGCTTCAGCTCACCTTCCAAAGCTTCATACCATGCTTTAGCTTTACAATGCATCACCAAAGGAAAAGTCTGCATTTTGCTTTCCTAGTTCGGCATATGTGACGATAGCAAATACAGCTCAAAATGCGGCATCCACTCATTAGGGCTCTCTTCGCTTGTGAAAATCGGTCCATAGCTTCTAGCTGCCATGACTTCCAATGCAAAAAAATTGCTTCTTTTCAATTAACTGGGAGCAATCAATGTGCTCCTCCGTGGGGGCACCAGAAGATGGAGAGGGGGAATGGGGGAACACGCCCAACACCAACACAAGGGCCTCTCTATAGCTCCGGGTATCCACAACACCCCTGTCCTCTCGAAAAACACCTTCAAGAAACACTTTACACTAGCAGCCCACGACCTACTCAATTTCCAATGCTCACATACTCCATAAATCCACCGCACAACGTACACCTGCTGTCATGGTCTGTCTCCATCCTTACACACACTCACAGCTGCTCAATCTCACTCTCTCACACAAAACACCATCGGTCCGGGGGGGTACCCACTTCCACACAATCGGCACTGAGGGGAAACATGAAAGCAGGAGAAAGAGAAGGGGGGAAGGGAAAACAATAGCAAGAGGGGCAAAGGTGGCTTGATGGCACTTCAAAAAGCTTGTACACTAGCTTGCACTGCCATCACTATGTCCATTTTCAAGAAAAAGTTACAAAGGGGTTAGCTTGTCAAAGAACTCTGCTTTGCAGGCTCCAAACGGCCCCAAAAAAAAGCCCCTACTTTGACTAGAATTTGATCTTTAGAGGGGGTGACTTTAATTTTGGAATTTACACTTTAATTGGTCCATTTGGCACCTTGATTTGGCATCTTTTGGAAGGGGAAAACCGCTTTATTTTTTTTCCTCTACTCTCTCTTTCTCTATTTACACATTAGGAAATTTCGGAGGTCATTTGGAGGGCCTTCTAAGAAAATGTATTTTTTGCACTCTCTCTCTAGAAAAAATGACAAATAAAAGAGCTGGGTCTTTCATAGTAAAACTTCAAAAAGTGTACTTTAAGTAGATTCCTTACCCCTCTGAACATTCGTTCGTAGTGATTGAGGGATAATACTCTTTTTAGTTGTATTGAATGAACAACGTCAATACGGAGGGAATGAGGCTAACATGGAGGGACGAATCCGCAGCCGCTATTCACTTTCCATTAAACCTGCACATTTGGCTAATGGCGCACTCCTCAAATGGCACAAATGTTACCCACAAACGAGCCAAATATCACCTTCACATTGATTTGGACAATGAGTACCAACCATTGATTAAGCGCAGTAAAACAAACACACATATACCTCCCACCTCCATAGACACGCTCAGAGCTCAAGGAGCTAAACACATAGATATCTGGACGAGAGGATCTCTCTACCCTAAGAATCCAATAACTAATGCGTATCCACCGTTTGTCAATCCTACAAGCTTATTGACCTTTGCTGGTGATGGAGAAAACGGCCTTCTGGGTTATTGTAAATCACTTACAAGAGAAGCTGGAACTTACAAGAGCATTCTCCAAGCTCAACAATGTGAGATTGTTCGCCTTTCACATTTACATTCTATAGATCAGGTTACCATTTTGCAACATAAAACAGAGGTACAAGAACTGAAAGAAAAGGTGCGAAGTTGTCAAATGAAGGACACCATCTTGGGTGGTCGTATCCGAAAGAAGAAATTGCGCAATCTTGAAACATTGCAGGTTGCATCAGGAGGTCTCAAGAAAAGAATCCGAGCATTAAGGTGATGCTTCTTGGTTGGCTACATTGTCTTAGTTAAGTAATCTCTTTGTTTTTTCTTGTTATGCATTGTTTTCATGTGCCTAAATAGTGTTAGTGAAGCAAATTTTCTGTTATTTACTTATGCATTGTCTTCATGTAGAGACTCAATCTATCCTGACAAGGAAAACATTGACCCCAAAGCCAATATAGGAAAGAGACTGAAGCCACTTATAAGTAGAAGCCTGGCAGCAGATATAGTACATGACAAGAAGTTTAAGGTTCTACAAAGAAATGTAGTGGACCGCTTTATTTCAGAGAACTCAGTGCCTGCAAAAGAGATACAAGGCACACTTGATTCACTTGGTGTAAGCAAAAGAGGATATTCGGCTATCCAAAAGTCTGTCTCATCCATCTTTGTTAGGAAGGGTATAAAATCCAAACTTCTACCATCAGCCTCAAGTGTTTGGAAAGAGAGGCTTCAGCTTAACGAGGCACAGGGAGACTATCTTGGACAGCCCTTTCATATTAAAGCAACTTACAGTGGCCATGGAGCCAACATGGCATATGATGAGTTCAACAATATTTTTATGGACCTGCGGATACTACAGAAGAGAATGGTGGAGTTTTACAACATCACATTTGAAGAGTCACGTGGACTATTACATTTTGTGTTAAAACTGGATGAGTGTGAGCTTGTTAAAGAGAAAAAGCTAGAGCGTGTTACTATTACTTTAATGAATAGAGCCCTCTCAAAGTGTCCCAGTGATGATCCTTTATATTTTAGTGTTCAATCAGAATCTAACATATGGTGGGTTGGTGCGTTTGAGGTAAGCGATATTCTCAAGTAAGCTCAAATATTCAGATCTACTTAAGTCTCATTTATTTTGTGTTGCAGGTAAAGAAAGAAGATCATGAGATTCTATATTGGGTATTCCATCGAACTAATATTCCGGAGCTGATTGATCGACAGACTAACCAGGGAGAGGTACTACGTCTAGATGGAAGGGGAGACTTTCAAGTTCAGTGGCATCTTGCAGGTGACCTTAAAACATTAAAGTGCATGTATAATTGTGGAATGGGTGCAATGGCAAAGTCACCGTGTTTGTTCTGCATGGAGCCTGCAAAGGTCATGAACCCAAAGTGGTGGAGAAAAGCTCCAACACGTCACATTGAGGATCCTGCTTTTCGACCAGTTTTGAAAATACCACTTATGAATGTTCACATTTGTACAATGCATGCCCTTTGTAGAATTGTAGAGAAATTGGTCTACTTATACATCGGGTTTGCTTGGAAGATTAAGAACTCTGCAGAACGACAAGTAGCCTTGCAGTGCTTAGAAATGGTACTGTCGGATATGGGGCTTCATGGTGGCAATGTGAAAATCCAGCGGGATGAAAAGAGATCAACTGCTGAGAAGGATGTCCCATGCAAACCATCCATCGGTGGGGTGAAGGCACGGAGGTTTTTATCTAAGCCCCAAGGTACAAGAGATCCAAAGCTAACAAAACATGGAAAAATATATAACACATCTTATGTTAGCAAGGTAGAGTATCAGAGCTGGAAAAAGCTACATATTGCAGTCAAAGACCACGAACCAACTACTCGTAACGCAAAGGCTGAGGTTTGGCGATCAATAGACATCCTATTTTTGATGTGCGACAAAGATGACTGGTCACAAGGTGATATGAACAAGTTCAAGGAAAATCTCAACCTTCTGAAAAAATCATTCAAGACAGCATGGACAGACACCCAGATTACTCACTACATGGTATTATCATGTATTTCTTTCTCTCTTATGTGCAAATATATGAGTGTAAAACATTCTAACTAATCTGTTTTCATATCCAGCACATCATCTTCAATCATTTGCCATATTTTATACAGAAGTATGGGAACCCGGCAATATGGAATACCCAAGGGATGGAAAAGTCTCATTACATGGCGAGAAATGCTTATTTCAGGCACACACGACATGGTGGCTCTCGAATCAAGGCTAACAGTTTGAGAGAACTATTTGAATGGTTCTATCGTAGAATCATTCATCGAATGCAGGCAAAAGAAGTCTTGGCAAATTCAGCAACAGCACAAGCCATCAGACATTTACAACAACAAAAAGCTAAAAGATCAATGGCATACAACAACTCCGGAGCTCGTGAAAGTCAACGAAGGTGGAGAGAGACAATGGTGTATGTGAATCACAAGTGGAGAAAGATACTCTGAGTGGATGGAATTGTAAAAAATTTATGTAATACATGATCTTATACAATTGCTACTTGAAGTGTATCAAGATTTTGCAGGTTCAATTTTGTTTTTTGGCACGTCACCCTTGTAACGAATCATGAGATGTTTGCCATACTCTAAAAGTTCATCTGGGTTTTGTCTACCAAGAGCTAGTGCCATTGCTGTGTACGTGTAGTAATACGCTGCCCGACCACCTGTATAGCCTGGGCAGTAACCAAAACAATCTCTAGCAAACACTTTGTCAACAAGAATGACTTTATCTGCACTTTTGGGCAGCACCGGTCCACCCAAGAAGCGTGATAGTGTCTTCAATGTGTAAGTTGCTATTGAACCCTCTTGTGACATGGAATTGTGAAAAACTACTATCGGTGACTCGCAGAGCTTTGAAAGGTACTGTGCTAGGGCCGCATCCCTTCCTCGATACTCTCTTGTCCGGCGCCGAAGGAAGTCATCCTTGCAGCAATCCAAGACTGCACATACAATGTCAGAAATGACACAAACACAGAGAGAGAGAGAGAGAGAGAGAGAGAGAGAGAGAGAGAGAGAGAGAGAGAGAGAGAGAGAGAGAGAGAGAGAGAGAGAGATACCATGAAGCTCTCATCCTGCAGAAAGAGGTTTTCTTGCCACAGGTCTACAGATGTAGTTGACCCCTGACCTGAATGGTTAAACCAATCCTCCACTTCTTTGTTACTTTTCGATGGTCTTAGGCTTTGTCTTATTGCTTGGAAGGTGGCTTCATCAGGTAGTGTCTCCTTGTATTTTTCAGCTTTCTCAAAGCATCTTCGAAGGCATTCCATTGGATTGCTGGATGTTTCCATTGCCTCATCATCACTACTATCCTCTGAAACAAATCCACTCCTCTCCTCTTGGACTCTGGAAATAATAGCCAGGGAGAAATCCTCCCTTAAATAAAACACACTTTGCACATCATGTAAGAAGATATAGGTCCTGTCTCCAATCCTGAACTCAGGCACAGCTGGCAACATCATCTGAGCATGCTTCTCAGTGAAGTTACTGACATCCAATGGAAGTTTGATTTCTGTGGTTTTCACAGAGAGCATCTTACTTCTTTGTACTTCAATTGCCTCAACCTCAAGGTCGACTGTGTATTCAACCTCCTCGACTTCTTGCATATGAGTTGTCTCCTCGCATTCCTCTTCTGGTGCTGCATCCTGCTCCTCTAACACCTCATCAGGATTCTGCATGAGGAATCCAAACAGGCTGTTGAGGTAAATCATAAAGCCAAAGGCTTCCTGAATGAGTTTGCATTCTTTTTGGTGCAAAGGGCAGACTGAATGTCGGCAAGAGGGTGGTAATTCCCTATACTTCTTCACTCCCTGTCCCTTTCCACCACAGTCATTTAAATGCACAAGAGTCATAGTAGGCAGAACAACCCTTCCTACCTGCACCATCACCTCAAACTTATCTCTGTAGGACTGCAAGAAATTACTGTGCTGAGCTAATAGGTCTTCAATGTCAAACTTTGGATTAAACATAGAATGAATTAGATCATACTTGTCCCCAGCACCACAAGATGCTGCAAAATCAAACAGCCTCTCATCAGTTGCAGCTGGGTCTTCCAGAGAAGACACATCCTCCTTTTCTTTACATTTAGTACTTTCTAGCACATCTGCATCATCGGAGAAGTCTATATTTCTCTTTCTGGTATTTTTCTTGAGATGTACCTTACAGGGCACCACACCCTTGTCGGGTGAGGAATCTTCTTGCCCTGGTGACCTCTCTGATTGGTCTTCACCAAGAAACTTTTCCTCATATATATCCTGACAAAAGTCAACAGTTCTTTTGGCAGATACATTAAGCAACTGAGCCTGCAAGGTTTGAAATCCTGGCACAAGCCCTGGATCTGGTTTCAGCCTCTTCTGCCTACTGGACCTTAATCCTAATCATCAAGAAACATAACAAGTCAAAACCATGAGCAAACATGACAATTCTGCCAAAACCAAAACATCATGATCTCTCTCTCTCCCCTTATAGATATAAATATATCTATAAATATAAATAAATAAATAAATAAATATATCTGTCTCTCACCAAAACAGAAACAGAAACACACCTAGTCTCTCTCTCTCTCTCTCTCTCTCTCTCTCTCTCTCTCTCTCTCTCTCTCTCTCTCTCTCTCTCTCTCTCTCTCTCTCTCTCTCTCTCTCTCTCTTTGCATTTGTCTATAGGACTAAAGGCGCGCGAGGAAGGAAATGTGCCTTTTGCAAACCTCTCCGCGCGCCTTAAGTACAACTGCCAGCAAAATATCATTACTAACGGCGCGCGGAGAGAGTAGCAAAAGGAACTTTCCCTTCCTCGCGCGCCTTTAGTTCAATGGACAAATACAAAGAGAGAGAGAGAGAGAGAGAGAGAGAGAGAGAGAGAGGATGTGTCTGTGTCTTTGTCTATGGAACTATGGGTATTGAGGTGTGTGTGTGTTGAAGAAAACACACACA